>NC_091088.1:66575000-67200000 GCF_032405125.1 Capricornis sumatraensis
GAGACAAACTAGTACACAGACAGTGAGACGACAGGACCCTGGTGTCTAGGAAGGGAACTTTACCTTCCAGGGCATGGACCTGTGAGAAGACAGTTGCTCATCCTTATCTTCAAAACAGATTTTCTTTTTTTTTAAATTAGTTTAATTATTTTAATTGGAGGCTATTTACTTTACAATATTGTAGTGGTTTTTGCCAAACATTGACATAAATCAGTCACAATCGCAAATGTATTCCCCATCCAGAACCCCTCCTCCCACCTCCCTCCCTATCCCATCCCCCAGGGTCATCCCAGTGCATGAGCCCTGAGCACCCTGTCTCATTCATCAAACCTGGACCGGCGATAGGCTTCATATATGATAATATACACATTTCAATGCTATCCTGTCAAATTATCCCACCCTCACCTTCTCCCACAGAATCTAAACGACTGTTCTTTACATCTGTGTCTCTTTTGCTGTTTCTCATTTAGGGTCATCGTTACCATCTTCCTAAATTCCATATATATGCGTTAGTATACTGTATTGGTATTTTTCTTTCTGGCTTACTTCACTCTGTATAATAGGCTCCAGTTTCATCCACCTCATTAGCACTGATTCAAATGCATTCTTTTAATGGCTGAGTAATATTCCATTGTGTATATGTACCACAGCTTTCTTATCCATTCATCTGCTGATGGACACCTAGGTTGCTTGTATGCCTTGGCTATTATAAACAGTGCTGCAATGAACATCGGGGTACACATGTCTCTTTCAATTCTGGTTTCCTCTGTGTGTATGCCCAGCAGTGGGATTGCTGGGTCATATTGCAGTTTTATTTTCAGTGTTTTAAGGAATCTCCACACTGTTCTCCATAATGGCTGTACGAGTTTGCATTCCCACAAACAGTGTAAGAGGCTTCCCTTTTCTCTGCACCCTCTCTAGCATTTACTGTTTGTAGACTTTTGGATAGCAGACATTCTGACCAGCGTGAGATGGTACCTCATTGTGGTTTTGATTTGAATTTCTCTGATAATTAGTGGTCTTGAGCATCTTTTCTTGTGTTAGCCATCAGTATGTCTTCTTTGGAGAAATGTCTGTTTTGTTCTTTGGCCCACTTTTTGATTGTGTCGTTTATTTTTCTGGAATTGAGCTGCAGGAGCTGCTTGTACATTTTTGAGATTAATTCTTTGTCAGTTGCTTTGTTTGCTACTCTTTTCTCCCATTCTGAAGGCTGTTTTTTTCACCTTGCTTATGGTTTCCTTCACTGTGCAAAAGCTTTTCAGTTTAATTAGGTCCCATGTGTTTATCTTTGCTTTTATTTCCATTACTCCAGGAGGTGAGTCATAGAGGATCCTCCTGTGATTTATGTCAGAAAGTGTTTTGCCTATGTTTTCCTCTCTGAGTTTTATAGTTTCAGTCTTACATTTAGATCTTTAATCCATTTTGAGTTTATTTTTGTGTATGGTCTTAGAAAGTGCTCTAGTTTCATTCTTTACCAAGTAGTCGACCAGTTTTCCCAGCACCAGTTGTTAAAGAGATCGTCTTTTCTCCATTGTATATTCTTGCCTTCTTTGTTAAAAATAAGGTGTCCATAGGTCGTGGATTTATCTCTGGGCTTTCCATTTTGTTCCACTAATCTATATTTCTGTCTTTGTGCCAGTACCATACTGTCTTGATGACTGTAGCTTTGTAGTATAGTCTGGAGTCAAGCAGGTTGATTCCTCCAGTTCCATTCTTCTTTCTTAAGATTGCTTTGGCTATTCGAGGTTTTTTGTATTTCTATACAAATTGTGAAATCATTTGTTCTAGGTCTCTGAAAAATACCATTGGTAGCTTGATAAGGATTGCATTGAATGTATAGATTGCTTTGGATAGTATACTCATTTTCAGTATATTGATTCTTCCAATCCATGAACATGGTATATTTCTCCATCTATTTGTGTCATCTTTGATTTTTTTCATCAGTGTTTTATAGTTTGCTATATATAGGTCTTTTGTTTCTATAGGTAGACTTATTCCTAAGTATTTTATTCTTTTTGTTGCAATGGTGAATGGAATTTTTTCCTTAATTTCTCTTTCTGTTTTCTCATTGTTAGTATATAGAAATGCAAGGGATTTCTGTGTGTTAATTTTATATCCTGCAACTTTACTATAGTCATTGATTAGCTCTAGTAATTTTCTGGTGGAGTCTTTAGGGTTTTCTATGTAGAGGATCATGTCATCTGCAAACAGTGAGAGTTTTACTTCTCCTTTACCAATTTGGATTCCTTTTATTTCTTTTTCTTCTCTGGTTGTTGTGGCTAAAACTTCCAAAACTATGTTGAATAGTAGTGGTGAGAGTGGGCACTTGTCTTGTTCCTGACTTTAGGAGAAATGCTTTCAATTTTTTCCCCATTGAGGATAATGTTTGCTGTGGCTTTATAATATATAGCTTTTATTATGTTGAGGTATGTTCCTTCTACTCCTGCTTTCTGGAGGATTTTTATCAGAAATGGATGTTGAAATGTATCAAGGGCTTTCTCTACATCTATTGAGATAATCATATGGTTTTTATCTTCTAATTTATTAACATGGTGTATCACATTGATTGATTTGTGGATATTAAAGAATCCTTGCAACCTTGGGATAAAGCCCACTTGGTCATGATGTATAATCTTTTCAATATGTTGTTGGATTCTGTTTGCTGAATTTTGTTAAGGATTTTTGCATCTATGTTGATCAGTGATATTGGCCTGTAGTTTTCTTTTTTTGTGGCATCTTTGTCTGGTTTTGATATTAGGGTGATGGTGGCCTCATTGAATGACTTTGGAAGTTTACTTTCCTGTAATTTTCTGGAAGAGTTTGAGTAGGATAGGGGTTAGCTCTTCTTTAAATTTTTGGTAGAATTCAGCTGTGAAGCCGTCTGGTCCTGGGCTTTTGTGTGCTGGAAGATATCTGATTACAGTTTCCTGTGCTTGTGATGGGTCTGTTAAGATTTTCTATTTCTTCCTGGTTCAGTTTTGGAGGGTTATACTTTTTTAAGAATTTTCCCATTTCTTCCAAGCTGTCCATTTTATTGGCATATAGTTGCTGATAGTAGTCTCTTATGATCCTTTGTATTTCTGTGTTGTCTGCTGTGATTTTTCCATTTTCATTTCTAATTGTGTTGATTTGATTCTTCTCCCTTTGTTTCTTGATGAATCTGGCTAATGATTTGTCTATTTTATTTATCTTCTCAAAGAACCATCTTTTAGCTTTGTTGATTTTGGCTATGATCTCCTTTGTTTCTTTTTCATTCTTTCTGCCCTACTTTTTCTGATTTCTTTCCTTCTACTAACCCTGGGGTTCTTCATTCCTTCCTTTTCTAGTTACTTGAGGTGTAGAGCTAGGTTATTTATTTGGGTTTTCTCTTGTTTCTTGAGGTAAGCTTGTATTGTCATGAATGTTCTCCTTAGCACTGAGTCCCACAGGTTTTGGGTTGTTGTGTTTTCATTATCATTGGTTCCTATGCATATTTTGGTCTCTTTTTTTTATTTCTTCTGTGATTTGTTGGTTTTTCAGAAGTGTGTTGTTTAGCCTCCATATGTTTGTATTATTAACAATTTTTTTTCCTGTAGTCCTACTGCATTGTGATCAGAAAAAATGCTTGGAATGATTTCAATTTTTTTGAATTTACCAAGACTAGATATATGGCCCAGGATGTGATCTATCCTTGGGAAGGTACTATATGCACTTGAGAAAAGAGTGAAATTCATTGTTGGGGTAAAATGTCCTATAGACAGCAATTAGGTCTAACTGGTCCATTGTGTCATTTAAAGCTTGTGTTTCCTTGAAATTTTCTGTTCAATTGATCTATCCATAGGTGTGAGTGGGGTATTAAAGTCTCCCACTATTATTGTGTTACTGTTAATTTCCCCTTTCATACTTGTTAGCATTTGCCTTACATATTGTGGTGCTCCTATGTTGGGTGCATGTACATTTTTAATTGTTATACCTTCTTCTTGGATTGACCCTTTAATCATTATGTAGTGTCCTTCTTTGACTCTTTCACAGCCTTTATTTCAAAGTCTATTTTATCTCATATGAGTATCACTACTCCTGCTCTCTTTTGGTCTCCATTTGTGTGAAATATCTTTTTCCAGCTCTTTATTTTCAGTCTGTTTGTGTCCCTTGTTTTGAGGTGGGTCTCTTGTATACAGCATGTATAGGGATCTTGTTTTTGTATCCATTCAGCCAGTCTTTGTCTTTTGGCTGGGTCATTCAACCCATTTATATTAAAGGTAATTATTGATAAGTATGAATCTGTTGCCATTTACTTTGTTGTTTTGAGTTCAAGTTTATGAACCATTTCTGTGTTTCCTGTCTAGAGAAGATCCTTTAGCATTTGTTGAAAAGCAGGTTTGGTGGTGCTGAATTTCTCAGCTTTTGCTTGTCTGTAACGCTTTTGATTTCTCCTTCATATTTGAATGAGATTCTTGCTGGGTACAGTCATCTGGGTTGTAGGTTTTGCTCTTTCATAAGTTTAAGTATGTCCTGTCATTCCCTTCTGGCCTGAAGAGTTTCTATTGAAAGATCAGCTGTTATTCTTATGGGAATCCCCTTGTGCGTTATTTGTTCTTTTCCCCTTTCTGCTTTTAATATTTTGAAACAGTTTTCTTCACCTCAAGGTTAAAGTAGATGTGCTTTGAGGGTCTGACAGGCTGTCTTTGTTTACACAAAGTTCAGGCTGAATCACAGATAAGCCAAACTGACTTCCCCATATCTCAGTATATGAACATTTTCTGCATCACAGAATATAAATTATCTTAGAAATATATGATCCTGCAATTCTGCCTCTGAGGATAAACCCAGAAGAGTTGAAATCACACGGGAAGAGACATGTGTACACTCATGTTCATAGCACCATTATTCACAGTAACTAAGACATGAAAGCAACCCAAGTGCCTATTGACCAAAGCATGGTTAAGCCGATGTGGTAGGTACCAATAACACGGTATATTCAGCATTTAAAAAGAATAGAATAGAATAGAATACATACTACAACATAGATACACCTAGTGGACATTATACGAAGTAGAATAAGGCTGACAAGAGAGGACAGACATTGGATGGTTCCACTGAAATGAAGTGGTCAGAGTGGTCAGACACATAGGGAGAAAGTAGAATGCTGTTGCCAGGAAATGGGGAAGGAGAAAGGGGGAATTGTTGTTGAATGTGTACAGAGTTTCTGTTTTGCCAGAGAAAAAAATCCTGGGGTTGCACGAAATGTGAATGTACTTAACATGGAAATGGGGCCGGTCGTTGAGCCCATGTCCTCTGCCTGCCTTCTGTCTGTGGTAAAAGCTTATCTAAAAACTAAATTTAATCCAAGAAGTGAAAGCATGCAGAAACAAAGGAAAACAGTCAAAGGAGAACTCATAATAATAATAATATAGTGATAAGCATAGTCAAAGACCTTTAGTTCCTTCTCAAGGGCTACAGACATTATTCTGAGAGCATGTAGATATGGACATTTCCACCAGCTGGAAGAAGTTAACTAACCGATGACCAGAGTGTAGCCATGACAACAGCTGCCCCGGTTCTGAGAACTGATCTCAAGAAAATGGGAACAAGCTGACCTTGTTACTGAAGATTCAGTTCAGTTCAGTTCACTTGAGTCGCTGAGTCATGTCTGACTGTTTGCGACCCCATGAATCAAAGCATGCCAGGCCTCCCTGTCCATCACCAACTCCCAGAGTTCGCTTAAACTCTCATCCATAGAGATGGTGATCCCATCCAGCCATCTCATCTCTGTCACCCCCTTTTCCTCCTGCCCTCAATCCCTCCCAGCATCAGAGTCTTTTCCAATGCCTCAGCTCTTTGCATGAGGTGGCCAAAGTACTGGAGTTTCAGCTTTAGCATCATTCCTTCCAAAGAAATCGCAGGGCTGATCTCCTTTAGAATGGACTGGTTGGATCTCCTTGCAGTCCAAAGGACTCTAAGGAGTCTTCTCCAACACCGCAGTTCAAAAGCATCAATTCTTTGGCGTTCAGCTTTCTTCACAGTCCAACTCTCACATCCATACATGACCACTGGAACAACCATAGCCTTGACTGGATGGACCTTATTTGGCAAAGCAATGTCTCTGCTTTTCAATATGCTGTCTAGGTTGGTCATGACTTTTCTTCCAAGGAGTAAGTGTCTTTTAATTTCATGGCTTCAATCACCATCTGCAGTGATTTTGGAGCCCCCCAAAAATAAAGTCTGACACTGTTTCCACTGTTTCCCCATCTATTTCCCATGAAGTGATGGGACCAGATGCCATGATCTTCATTTTCTGAATGTTGAGCTTTAAGCCAACTTTTTAACTCTCCTCTTTCACTTTCATCAAGAGGCTTTTTAGTTCCTCTTCACAGATTAACTGTACCTAAAACAATCAAGACAACACTGGTCAGCTCACTGATGACCAATTTCAAGATGACTGTCAGAGTGAACTGTGCTGTTTCTGAATGTATTGCTCTCTCTGAGTCTATAAAAGCTCTTGTGCTATGCTCAATCATGTCTGAGTCTTTTCGAATCTATAGACTGCAGCCCACCAGGCTCCTCTGTCCATGGGATTCTCCAGGCAAGAATACTGGAGGGCATTGCCATGCCCTCCTCCAGGAAACCTCCCAATCTAGGGTTTGAACCCAGGGCTTCTGCACTCCAGGCAGATTCTTCACTGTTTGAACCACCAGGGAAACCCAAGGATACTGGAGTGGATAGCCTATTCCTTCTCCAGGTGATCTACCTGACCCAGAAGTTGATGTGGTATCTCCTGCACTGCGGGTGGAATCTTTACTAGTTGAACTACTAAGGAAACCCATTGAAGCTGTTACTGTCTGCTTGTTGGGGTGGGCAGGGGAGTTGACCTTTGGCAGTAGTATAACCCCCCTCCCACCCATTGCTGGCATCCAAAATAAAGCAGACTTTCCTTCCACCAACCTGTATTCCACCCTCCAGTATTCTTAATGGCTTTTGAGGAGCCAGCAGCCAGACTCTGCTTTTGGTTATGACACGACTGAACTGATTGATTACTTAAAGAGGGTTAAAATGGTCAATTTCCTGTTATTTGTACATTGGTGGTGGTTTATTCACTAAGTCATGTCCAACTTTTGTGATCCCATGCACTTTAGCTTGCCAGGCTCCTCTGTGTATGGGATTCTCCAAGTGAGAATACTGGAGTAGGTAGCCTATTCCTTCTCCAGAGGATCTTCCCAACCCAAGAATCGAACCTGGTCTCCTGCATGAAGGCAGATTCTTTACCGACTGGGCTATGAGGGAGATGTCATTTGTACATTACCCCAGCTTAAAAACATCTTTGAAAATCCCGTGACGGTAACCACAGACATGTTAAGGGCTGACAGGAACTTTGCATAAGCTTCCGGTCCTCCCAGCCTCCTCCCCACCCCAACTACCCAGGGGTTAAGGGTTGTCTTCTGTGCTCAGACTTCCCTCTTTGGTTTTTGGACAAAGATCAGCTCCTGCCATGCACGACTTACCCTCAGCCTCCCTGACTGACCCAGTGCTCCAGGCTCTGCTCCAGGGATCCAGTAAGTCTCGGGTCACCCTCTTCTGTGGGAGACTGAGTGCTGAGTTCACATCCTCCCAAAGAGACCTCTGCAATCCCAGAGTGCAGGGGTCACCCTGGCTCCAGCCTGAGGGTGGAGAGACCCATTTTCCAGATGAAAGTAGGAAGAGCTGGGAGCTGTTGTGTTTGTGTGAGAAGAGGAGGGGCTGGGAGAGATTGAATCTATATCCAAAGGCTCTTCGACCAGGTTTAAACTGGTGCTCACTCAACACTCAGATGACCCTCACATAGAGTTTGTGATTTGGGTACCACTGCCTTCAGTCTCCTGTCCCTTTCTGCCCTCCATGTCTGCTGATGCCTCATCTAGGAGCTGAGCATTCTGCTGAGGACAACTCGCTGGTGCTTCATGTTAAGTTACCTTGGAGTTTTGTACACTCAGCAACTTTGTGAGGCTGGCTCTCCTGTTCATCACTGGCATCATTTTTTTTAAAATTGTGGTAAAATACACATAAATTTGCTATCTTCACTATTTTTGAATGAACTGTTCAGCAATATTGGGTAAATTTACACAGCTGTGACACCAATTTGCAGAACTCTTTTCATCTTGTAAAACTGAAACCGCGTTCTCATTTAACAATGACTCCGTATTTTTCCTCTCACCCAGGCCGTAGTAAACCACCGATCTATTTCTGTTTCTGTAAATTTGACTGTATCAGGTACTTCATAGAAGTGAACTATAGAGTATTTGTCTTTTGGAGACTGGCTTTTTATCATTTAGCATATTGTCCTCAAGTCTCTTGTCCACAAGGGTATTGTCCCTGTTGTAGCATGGGTCAGAATTTCCTGTCTTTTTATTCCTGAATGATATTCCTCTGTAGGCATACATCACTTTCTGTTCATCCATTTTTCGTGGATGGCCATTTGGGCTGCTTTCATCTTTCAGCTATTGTGAACCAAGCTGCTACAAACATGGGTGTGCAAATGTCTCCTGTGACCTCAGTTTCAGTTCTTTTTAGTGTATGCTGAGAAATGGGATTGCCCAACCATGATGGTAATTTCAGTTTTGGTTTTTTGGAGGAGCCACCATACTTTATCCACAGCAACTGCACCATTTTATGTTCCTAATGAGAGGGCTCAAAGGTTCATCACAAGCATTTGACCAAGAAGGAAACACAGGTCCAGAGAAATATATGACTTGTTCAAAGGCAGAGAGGTGTTTGTGGGGCCCAGATACTAATCATAGCTTCCTGACTCTTTGAATGCTTGTCCTCAACCATAATTGAGGCCACCCCTATGGTAATGTTTGTGGCTATGCTTGCTGTGTTGGCTTGTCAGCCGAGGCCCTCCAGTGCAGAAGAAGTTCATTGTGCCTATTTGCCTAATCCGCCTTTCCTGCGTGTTGATTGGATGAATGAACTCATTCGTGTTTTTGTTAATGATACTCTTCTTTTGGGCAGGGCTCCCATCTATCCTAATAATGTTAAAACAGTGGTGAGCACTCCCTTCAATTTTTCAGGTGTGTCCATTTATCCACCTATTTGCTTTGCCATACCTTCCTCTCTTCAAGAAGTAGCTGCAGTTTTGAATGGATACATTAGCACTTCCTTGAAAGGCATGCTTACTGATTCTCTGAGAAGTGATGGCAAGATAGAGTTTTGGTCTTTACAGCTGCTGATGCCAGGGGCGCAAGAAAGACTATTTGAAGCCTTAAAAAAGGCAGTCCGAGCTGTGCACTCCCCACCTTGGACTCTGATGAACAAGGACTACAGGCCTGGGAAAGCATAAGCAGAATTTCTGGCTTTCCTCATTGGAAAGAATGCATGTACGCCACAAAGTTATCTATTTCCATTGCTGCCACCAGACATTTTCTGACCGACTGGGGGTGCCCCTATCTTTTGAATCAACAATGGGGCTTAACTTATGTAGAACCTTTTAGGTCCACATGGAATAATTCATTTCTCCCTATGCCTTTAGTAATTACTAGGTGGCATGCTAATGGATGGGTTCCTCCTTTAGTGAGCTTCAATGGAACGGGTCCCATGCAGCCTGAGTTTTGGAAAGGGTTGGCTGATGTGGCACCTGTGATTTTACATAGACCTTTAAATGAACGAAGATAAACTGTATGGGCCTGCGTACATTCTCCCTATGCCTTTTTGTTGGCCAGAAATCAGAGTGATTTGCAAGTTTCTGAAGGAGAAACTGTTTACAATGTTATATGTGTGAATTGTTTTATATCAAATTGTGTTGATGGGAATGATTATAATAATTATAAGGCTGTGATGATTGTAAAACAACCACCATATTTGATGGTTCCTGTAAAATTAGAGTGACAATGGTTTGATGATTATGCATTGAAAGTTTTATATGAACTTAATGGCTTAATTTCTCAACCTAAGAGATTCATTGCAGCTCTGGTTGTGGGAATAACTGCCTTGATTGCTATAACTGCATCAGTTACAGTTTCTGCTGTTGCCCTGTCAAAAGAAGTGCATACTGCCTCGTTTGTTGATCAGCTGTCCAAAAATGTCTCCGTAGCTCTTACTATGCAGGAAATTATAGATAAGAAAATAGAAAATAAGGTCAATGCTTTAGAAGAAGCAGTTCTGCTTATGGGGCAAGAAATTACAAATTTAAAAATAAAATTGTGTTTAAGGTGCCATGCTGAATTTAAATGGATGTGTGTTACCCCTCTACAAGTGAATGAGTCCATGCACTCTTGGGAACACATTAGAAGTCATATTTTAGTCGTCTGGAATCATTCAGATTTTAGTATTGATATTTCTAAGTTGCATCAGGATATTCAGAATATGAAGCAGGCAGAATCTGACTTTTCCTCTCAATGGCTTTCTAATTCCCTCTCTGAAAATCTGGAGGGATATCTTTCCCACGGATCCTTTGTACAGTAATGATTAATGTGGCCATGTGCTTATGCCTGTTAGTTCTGATTTGTGTGATGACCCCGTGCCTTTTCAGAATGCTCAGCCAAAAATTCTCTGCTCTATCTACTGAGTTTCATACCTATGCTCTAAAAAATAAAAAAGGGGGAAATGGAGGCACAGTCCCCAGCCCCCTCTCCTCATTCTGCAGTCACAGATCCCGGGATGAAGGAGTTAGGCCTTGTAATTCTGACTTGTATTTTCCTCTCCTCAGCTGAGTTGACTGAAAAGGAATATTAAGGTGCTTATTGTTCTTGAGAGGAGCATGAGAAGGCATAAAGCCTTCTGCAGCATTGCTCTGAAAATAATTCATAAAGTTAATCATTGACATTTGTTCAAGGACTTTTATAAAAAAGTGTTCCAGGATGAGCAGATAGGCTGCAGCTTGAGGCCATGGGAGGGATTGATATCTGAAGCCTATTTGTGAGGAGAATGTTTGTGGGGAAGAAGTTTACTGAGTTTAGGGTTTAGAAATAATTTAAAAAGTTAAAAGTTAAAGATTTAGGGAATGTTGTAAAATTAGCATATTTTACTATAGCTTATAGAAGTTAGGAATTTTTAGAGACACTATAGCTAGAAGCCTTTTTAAGAGATAGTGAGCTCAGGATGTTAGGGGCAAACAGGATTTAGGAAGATAAGTAGTAAACTGAGGAGTGTAGCATAAGTTACAGTGTAATCACAAGTTAGCTATAGGACACATTAGAGGAGGTAGATAATAGATGATAAGGTTGATTCTGAGAGAATCACTGAAGCAGGAACTCTGTTTGAAGAGCAACAATGATTTATGGAGATAATAAATCTGGGGGAGGGGGATCTGAAAATGTCAAACCTCTGGACTAATGCTTTTGTAAAAGTATAAAAGAGAATCTTAAACTTGGAATAAACAGGCAGTCCATAGAAAAATGAGAGGCTGCCTCATTCACCGACACCATCCATCTCTTAGGTTGAATCCGTGGCTGCTGGAGTTGGACTCCGGCACATAATTCTCAACTTGAACTTTAGAGTAACATGGACAGAAGCCGTCTGACCTTAACTGGTGTTCACTGAGTCAGCCTAGCCCTGCAGAGCAAGTGTGATGGGGAGACATTCTATGTCCCAAAGGATTGAAAACACAGTCTCTCATTTCTGATTGAGAATGAAGATTAGTCCTTCCTCCCTCCAGGCACTTGGGAGGCCATCTGTTTTTCCTTTTTTTTTTATTTCCCAAAATTTAATACTTTATTTTCTTAATTTTTACACTTTTTTAGTTGGAGAATAATCACTTTACAATGTTGTGCTGGTTTCTGCCTTAAAACAAGGAGGCTCAGTCATAACTATATGTGTATGTCCCCATCCCTCTAGGTCACCACAGAGCTCCAGACTGAGCTCCCCATGCTCTACAGTGGCTTCCACGAGCTGTCTGTTTCACACACAATCGTGTATAAATGTCAGTGCTACTCTCTCAGTTCGTCCTCCCCTCCCCTCCATCAACTGTGTCCACAAGTCTGTCCTTACGTCTGCATCTCCATTCCTTCCCTACAAATAGGTTGATCTGTCCTATTTTTTTAGATGCCATACATATGCATGATATACGATATCTGCTTTTCTCTTTCTGAGTTCCTTCACTCTGTATAACAGACTCTAGGTTTATTTACCTCACTACAAGTGACTGAAATTCTTTCCTTTTTATGGCTGAGTGACGTTTCATTATATGTATGTACCACATCTTCTTTATCCATTCACCTGGCTGTAGACATCCAGGTTGCTTCCATGTCCTGCCTGTTGTAAACAGGGCTGCAAGGAACATTCATGTACATGTATCTTTCTGATTTGGTTTGATTTGACTTTGGTTTTCTCAGGGTTTATGCCCAGTAGTGGATTGTCAGGTCATATGGTAGTTTTATTCCTAGTTTGTTAAGGAATGTCCATCCTATTTTCCATAGTGCCTGTGTCAGTTTACTTTCCCACCAACAGTGCAGAAGAGCTCCCTTCTCTCCTCATCCTTTCCAGCATTTACTGATTGTAGATTTTCCAATGGTGACCATTCTGACTTCTGTGAAGTGATAGCTCATTGACATGAGGACCAGTGGGGGAAGGAGAGGATTGAACGAACTGGGAGATTAGGATTGACATGTATACACTACATGTGCAAAACAGGTAGCTAATAGGAACCTGCATAAAGCACAGGCACCTCAGCTTGCAGCTCTGTGATGCCCTAGAGGGTTGGCTTGGGGGATGGGGTGGGAGGGAGGCCCAGCAGGGAGGGGACATATGTATACATATAGCTATTCATGGGGCTTCCTTCCCTTGTGGCTCAGCAGTAAAGGATCCACCTGCCAATGCAGGAGATGCCAGTTTGATCCCTGGGTTGGGAAGATTCCTTGGAGAAGGAAATAACAACCCACTCCAGTATTCTTGCCTGGAGAATCCCGTGGACAGAAGAGCCTGGCAGGCTACAGTTCATGGCGTGGCACAGAGTCAGACACGACTGAGTGACTAACCAGCAACAAAGCTGATTCACTTCATTATATCACAGAAACTAACACAACATTATAAAGCAATACACCTGTGGCTGAATCATGTCAATGTATGGCAAAAACCACTACAATATTGTAAAGTAATTAGCCTCCAATTAAAATAAATAATTTTTTTAATGGAAAAAGAGAACACTCAAATAAATAAAATCAGAAAGGAGGAGATATTATAAATAGTAGTTTAAATATACACAGTCTTATAAGAAACTACTATGAAAAACTATATGCCAACAAATTGGATAACCTAGAAGAAACAGACCAAAATTTAGAAGCATCCAACATATCAAGACAAAATCAGGGTAAAATAATATGAATAACAAGTAAGGAGGTTAAATCAGTGATAAGAAACCTCTCAACACAGAAAAGATAGTTTCACTGGCAAATTTTACAAAACATTTGATTTTTTAAAAGCTGTTAAAATGTTGGCTGCACTAGGTTTTAGTTGCTGCGTGTGGGCTTTCTCTCTGGTTGTGGCGAGGGGGCTACTCTTTGCTTTGGTGTGCATGCTTCTAACGGTGGCTTCTCTTATTGTGGAGCACAGGCTCAGTAGCTGTGGAGCACAGGCTTAGTTGCTCCATGGTACGTGGGATCTTCCCAGACCAGGAATCGAATCTATGTGCCCTGCATTGGCTGGTGGATTCTCATCCACTGTGCCACCAGGGAAGTCCAAAGAGTAAGAATATCAACAAACACAAAAAAACTACATTTATTTCTAGACTCCTTGCTTTTTACAAGATAGTGGAGAAAACTTGGGGTGTGTGTGTGTGTGTGTGTGTGTGTGTGTGTGTGTGTGTGTTCCCAAGAGGGTCCCCTCATAATGGAAGAATCGTTGACAATACCGTGATTGGGAATTTTTTCATGCTCTTCCCAGGTTACATGACTTTTTCTCGACTCCCCTGTGATTTAGTTTCCATTCTGTCAGGGCTAGCCTGACTTAGGGATTTGGATTGGTTTCCAAATGCAACCAAGACAGGAAACCCACTGGTCTAAGGCACAGTGATGAATTCATGTCAACAACAGGATGCATGGGGGAGGGGGCAGAAGGCAAGAGAGAGACAGAGTGAGATGAAGAAGTGTTTCCATCTGAGACAGAAAAGAGGCAGAAAGAGGAGGCGCAGATGGGAGGACTAACATGCTGAATCCCAGAGTGGCGGGAGGGGAGGGGGGCAGGTTATCAACTGTGAATCACAGGCCACAGTGAACTCAACATCAATGTAAAATATTCACATATAATGTAAATACAAAGCACCCAAACTCAGCGAGGGATATAGAATTGAGTAATAATTTCAGACACTTTAGGAAGTACACAAAAATGAAAAGGTGTTAGTATGGGGTCATGAAGAGTCGGACACGACTGAGCGACTTCCCTTTCATTTTTCACTTTCATACATTGGAGAAGGAAATGGCAACCCACTCCAGTGTTCTTGCCTGGAGAATCCCAGGGACAGAGGAGCCTGGTAGGAGGTCGTCTATGGGGTTGCACAGAGTCAAACACGACTGAAGCGACTTAGCAGTAGCAGCAGCATTTGAGAGATAGAGGTCAGAGGGCTGGGAAGTTAGAGAAGGGATAATGGTCAGGACACTCACTTGGAAACACAGGGTAACTGTTGAATGAAAAAGGAAAAAGAACAGGAATGTGAGCATGTCTCTGACAGTTACTGCAGTCACCGTGAGATGAATTAAAAACATGGGAAATTATGTTGGAAAGAGGAGAGGGTGGGGAGAAAGCAGCAGAGGTGGACCTGAGTGGCTCTCTCATGAATCGTAGCAGGAAGAGAGTGCCTGTCAGTTGGGCTTCCCTGGTGCATCAGTGGTAAAGAATCTGCCTGCCAATGCAGGAGACGTGGGTTTGACCCCTGGGACAGGAAGATCCCCTAAAGGAGGAAATGGCAACCCTCTCCAGTATTCTTGCCTGGGAAACCCCATGGACAGAGGAACCTGGCATGTTACAGTCCATGGGGTCACAAAAGAGTCTGACATGACTGAGTAACTAAACAACAAGAAAATTCTATACAAGGGGATATCAGACATGCCTTTCTCATGGCTTAAGTCTCTGTCCTTACATTATTTTAAACTCTGTATGTTTTCTCCTTTTATATTACAGTTGTTTAAAAAGTCAGATTTTTAAAAACCAATGTGGAATTTTTTTCAGTATAATATATGTGGGTTGGATTCCAAATGTCCTGCTGCTGTTAAAGAGGGGAGTGCTCCTTACTACTAAATCCCTAATGCCTATTTTAGATGTCTTATTTTTTAAATTTAGACTCTCACTTATCGGCTGCTTCAATTTGAACTATTTTCTTTTCATTTTATTGAAGTATAGTTGATTTACAGTGTTGAGATAATTTCTTCTGTACTGCAAAGTGACTCAGATATACATATATATTGATATATTCTTTTCAGTGACATTTATCACAAGATATTGATTATAGTTCCCTGTGCTATACATAGGATCTTGTTGTTTATCTATATAGAATAGTTTGCATGTGCTAATCCCAAACTCCCAGTCCTTCCTTCTCCCTCTCCCTTGGCTATCATATGTGTGGTCTCTATATCTGTGAGTCTCTTTCTGTTTCATAGATAAGTTCATTTGGACTGTATTTTAGATTCCACATATAAGTGGTATCATATGGTATCTTTCTTTCTCTTTCTGACTTTCTTCACTAACTATGATAAGCTCTAGGTCCATACTGCTGCAAGTATCATTGTTACATTTTTCATGGCTGAGTCTCATTCCATTGTATGCATGTATGAATATATATGTATGTGTATATATATATATATTTGTTGTTGTTTAATCACTCAGTTGTGTCTGGCTCTTTTGTGACCCCATGGACTATATCCTGCAAGGCTCCTCTGTCCATGGGATTGATTACCCAGGTGAGAATACTGGAGTGGGTTGCCATTCCTTTCTCCAGGAGATCTTCCTGACCCAGAGGTTAAACTGGGAACTCCTGCATTGCAGGCAGATTCTTTACATCTGAGCCACCAGGGAACCCTCATCATATTGTAGAAGCATTTAAACTTTATTGCTCTTGGGGCAGATAATCTTGTCCTCTATCCTCCTAGGTTCTCTGTCTAGAGCCTGCAAAGAAGACACACGAAGGGTAGATGAACAGGAGAAAAACTACATCTACAACTAGCCTTCTGTTTACATTTCCTGAGGAATGAGGCGGGTGAGGGCTAGGCTAGATATTTACACTAGATTTCTGTTTGCACTTGGGGATGGAAATGCCAGGAACAGGGTAAATAACTGGACTTTGCCTGCTGTGGGCATGTTACTATAACAATCATGGCAGGGACAGAAAGGGGCTAAACCCTGTGTGTGTAAAAGGTCAAGAGGTCACATATTTTCTATCTTTGGGGCACCACACATGTGCAGAAAAACTCCTTGGGGGGGGGACAAAAAGGAGGGGGTGCCATCTCATAATAGGTGATGTCCAGGCCCTCACAGGCCTGTGTGCTGGAATCCATCTAGAAAAATAGCTGCACACACCTGTCAGGGAGGGTCCTAAGGCAGGGGCAGGTGTGGAAAAAGAAGGCAGGTAATTGGCCAAGGTAAACAAAGACGGGAAGAACTGCCCTGCATAGACGATTTAACAGTCTCTTTATGGGGCCCCTCCTCCTTCTGGAGGACGCCCACAGCCTTTCTCTTGGGTATGAGCTCTGCCTGGCTTCTGTCTTAACTAAACAAACTGTTCCTCTGTGTGCTCCCACACGGCTGTGCTGTGTCTCTACTAATACACTTTTACCATATTTTTGTTTTTGCCTCCTGGAGAAATACTTCTTTTTTTTTTTTTTTTTAACTGGGTACTAGAGCCAGGAGAACCTTGTCTCTAGTTTCTAGCCCCCGATGTACTGGCGACTAGAGGTCCTCGTTTTCTTACAGCGTACTCGAGCCCAATTCTTGGGCAAAGAACTAAGCCAGCACTCACGGCTCTCTCTCTCTGGGATCATTTGGGACTGAAACCCAGGATTTCACGGTAAACTGCAGGTCTCCCCAAACTGCTGGCTGGAGACTTCTGACTCTCTCTCTCTCACAGGAGAACTTGCTCTCACTCTCTGCTTTGTTCTCTTTCCAAGACTTGCAGAGGTTTATCTAGGTCTGCTCAATAAAGGAGCCCCAGTTATCTTTTTCTTGCCCTTCTCCCCATTTCTTTCATTCTGCCTAAACAACAACACCCAGCCTTTCCCTCACCCAAGCAGAGCTTCCTCATCAACTTTGGGAGAACCATGCCTGGAATCAAGGCACAGCACCTACCACCACAGCCATCAAATAGCTCCCACTTTGTTGTAGCTGTTGTTTAGTCGCTAAATCATGTGCGACTCTTTGCGACCCTGTGGACTGTAGCCTGCCAGGCTCCTCTGTCCATGGGATTCTCCAGGCAAGGATACTAGAGTGGGTTTCCATTCCCTTCTCCAGGGCATCTTTCCCACCCAGGGATTGAATCTGTGTCTCCTGCACTGCAGGTGGATTCTTTACTGTCTGAGCCCCCAGGGAAGCTCAACCCGGGAGGATTCCCTTCAAAAGCCAGATGGGCCAAGAAAAGGAAAACTCAGGTTTGCTTTAACAAGGTCTGGCCTTTATTTAAGTTGAGGGTTGGAAAGTGGCCTAAAACTTGGGTCTCTAGATTATAATGCTATCTTACAATTAGATCTTAGTTGCCACAAAATAGGTAAATGGACTGAGATTAACTCTCCTGACATTCTAAATGACCCCCTTCTAACTTCTCCCAACTCTCAGAGGGAACCCAAGCTTCGCCAATCCTGTTGTTGTTGTTTAGTCGCTCAGTCTTGTCTGACTCTTTGCAATCCCTTTGACTGTAGCCTTTGAGGCTCCAGGTTTCCTTACTCCTTCAGATTCAGTAGTCTTAGGACACTGTATCTGTAAAAAGAAACATTGCTAACCATCATCTGACAACATACAGTTGCCACAAACCTTCAATTTTTTAAAAAAGTCTATATATTGTGGCACAATAAGTGGATGTATGTTTGTGCTTGTGCATCTACATTTGAACAGTTAAGGAGAGACAGAAAGCATTTCCTGAGTCTGCAGGTCTTAACTGCCTTCAGCTCAAGACAATCCAGGGATCTCCCAGGGGTCTCAGTGGTAAAGAGTCCACCTGTCAATGCGGGAGACACAGGAGACTCAGGATTGATCCCTAGGTTGGGAAGATCACCTGGAAGAGATCATGGCAACCCACTGCAGCATTCTTGCCTGGAGAATCCCACAACAGGGGAGCCTGGCAGGCTGCAGTCCAGGGGGTCTCAAAGAGTCAGACAGGAGTGAGCATATACACACACCAAACAATCCATATTCCAAGTGGCACATTTTGGGGGAGACCTAATCCTCTCCATCTCACTTCTCTTTAAAAAGCCTTTCCAGTAACTTTGAAACATGTGAGAAGATTTCTTTGTGTTTGAAGAAACCAAAACTCAGAGATGGAGACCTTGTCCCAAGTGTCCTTTTACCACCTGCCCCTCATTGCTCCACTGCTCCGTGGAATTGGACTCCCAGGGCCAAGGGCGGGTGGACCTTGCTGATGGCTTCATGTCTTGTTTCCTCAGCAGATCACAGCTCCTCAATTCCATCCAGGATGCGGTGTCAGGACCTCCACCAGTTTGGTCAGAAGCTAGTCCGCAGGCGGTTCCTGGAGCCCGCCAAGGATTCTGAGAGTCCCACGGCTCCTCTGAACATCCTGAATCTGGTGGCTTTCGGTGTGGCCAGCACCCTGGGGGCTGGCATGTACATCCTGGTGGGAGAAGTGGCCATGTTCATCGCTGGACCAGCGATCGTCATCTCCTTCTTGGTGGCTGCTGTGTCTTCTGTGTTATCTGGGCTTTGCTATGCCGAGTTTGGGACACGGGTCTCGTGGACCGGTTCTGTGTATCTCTACAGCTACATCAGCGTGGGAGAACTATGGGCTTTCGTCACTGCCTGGAACCTCATACTGTCCTATGTCGTTGGTGAGGGGATGGGTGGGGGGTAGGTGTGGGGCTGAAGTCTGGGAGACCAGGAGCGGGCATTTGGGTCTTCGGTCATGCATGAGAACTGCATCATCCACTCCATGAAGGGAGGAGAGAAATAACGTCTGGAAAAGTCCACAACTTCATTCTCAGCTCTCCCCTGCTTTCCTTCAATGATGGACCAAGAACCCAGAGGAAAGGGCACTGTAGGGAGTGGGTGAGAGGGAGGCATGGCCCACAGGCTTATCCCCTCACCATACTGAAGTCTCTGCTTAGCAGTTGCCTTCATAGAGTTTCTATTAGCATTTGAACTAAAATTTTAATCCTCATCACCCAGACAACTTGCTCTCACTTCTCTCTTTTCTTGCATAACTTTGATCTCTCACTGACATTAAATAGTTAACCTATTTTAGAATTATCTGGGTCTATTTTCCCCACCCCATGAAAAGAAGCTCTCTGTGATTTGGTATTTTGTATTTTTTCCCCAACATACATGACTTTGTGTATTTGTTGTTGTTTTTTTATCACTAAATAGTGTCCAACTCTTTGCAACCCCTTGGGCTACAGCATGCCAGGCTCCTCTATCCTCCAATATCTGGAGTTTGCTGAAACTCATGTTCACTGAGTCGGTGATGTTGTCCAATCATCTCATACTCTGCCGCCCCCTTCTCCTTTCATCTTCAATCTTTCCCACGTTGGACACCTTCTGACCTGGAGGGCTCCTCTTCAGGCATCATAACTGTTTGCCTTTTCATGCTGTCCATGGGGTCCTCCTAACAAGAATACTGGAGTGGGTTGCCATTTCCTTCTCCAGTGGCCCATGTTTTGTTAGAACTCTTCACTGTGACCCGTCCATCTTGAGTGGTCTTGCACGGCATGGCTCATAGTTTTATTGAGCTATGCTCGCCCTTCACCACGACAATGCTGTGATCCACGAAGGGGTCTTGGTGTATAGCGGGGGGTCCAATTTATATTTGTCAATGAATGTTCCTTCTTATTCTGCTGCAGTCACGGGCAGCGTGGCCAGGGCCTGGAGCATCGCCTTTGACAGCCTGATTGGGAACCACATCTTTCAGGCCTTAGAGGGAACTTTCTCTCCATATATGCCCTACTATCTGGCCAAGTATCCAGACTTTGTCGCCCTGTCCCTGGTGCTGTTGCTCACGGGTGAGACAGGGATCCAAGTTAGGATGGGAAGACTGGGATGTGGAGTGGCGGGGGAACTAGGGTGGGAAAGGCATGAGGTGGCAGAACTGTGGGAACTAGAAATTAGGGTCTGGTTAATGAAAGACAGGAAGTCAAGATGTAGACCGTTGTTTCCCACCCTTGGCATTACTGACCTTCCAGGCAGAAACAGCCTTTGGTTTTGGGGGCACTGCAGGATTTTCTTCATCAATCACTGTCAGGCGTGTAGCATCTTTGGAATTCATTCACTAAACACCTGTGACTCATATTTCCCAAACTGTGACAATCAGATGTCTCCAGACATTGCCAAATGTTCCTTGGGAACCCAAATCACCCCCAGCTGAGAATTATTTACTTAGAGTGACAAGTTTCTTCCTCTGTACTGAGACCTTTTTCAAATGGGAGGAAATTAATGTTGCATAAAATTAGCCATTTTATTATTTTTCCTTAGCCTTATTGATATATAATTGACATACAACATTATGTAAGCTGAAGGTGAACATCATGATGATTTGATAGATGTGTATATTATGTGACTGGAGTAGGAAATGGCAACCCACTCCAGTAATTTTGCCTGGAAAACTCCATGGACAGAGGAGCCTGGCAGGCTACACTTCGTGTGTCTCAAGGGGTTGGACACGACCGAGTGACTGAGCCCATATTATATGATAATGGCCACAGTAAGAAACTAACCATGTTAAAATATGCAATTCAGTGGTACTTACAGCATTCAATACGTATAACAATCACCTTCATCTGGCTTCAAACATTTTCATCATAGCAAAAGGAAACCCGGTACCCACTGAGCAAAGACAGACTATCCATCTTAATCTCACAGCCCCCTAACCTCTGGCAACTACTAGTCTGCTTTCTGTGTCTATGGATTTGATTTGGCTATCTTGGAAGGTCTCATATTCCATCTTTCCCACAGGAGTACTGGTTCTGGGAGCTCGTGAGTCAGCCCTGGTTGGAAAAATATCCACAGGCATCAACCTTTTGGTTCTCAGCTTCATCATCCTCTCTGGCTTCATTAAGGGAGACCTACACAACTGGAAGCTCACAGAACAGGACTACACATTGAACACATCTGAATCTGGTGACATCTATAGGTCAGGAGGGTGCTCCTGGTCCTTGTCATGCTTGTTGGGGCTGGTGCAGAGCTGGGAATCTGGCAGGGACTAAAGAGACCTGGGCTGGTGGATCTGGATAACGAGGTCCTGGAGCCCAGGGCTTGTGGTATTAACTGTGAAGTCCGGCAGAGATGACTGAACGCACCTCCCTCATGGTCTTTCTTGCTTCTTCTCTCACTGTAGCTTGGGCCCTCTGGGTTCTGGAGGGTTTGTGCCCTTCGACTATGATGGAATTCTCCATGGAGCAGCTCTATGTTTCTACTCGTTTGTGGGTTTTGATGACATTGTCACTAAAGGTAACTGGTCATTTTGTGCTCCATCAAGGGATTGGGCTGCCCTTGGGCATAGGGGTTGATAGAAGATTTTTAAAAGCTTTTGCAAGTTTAGAGGAAAGTGGATTTTGTGCTGTGTCATCAGTGTTTTCCTAACCTGAGATGTTCACCCACCCTGCAGGGGAAGAAGCCCCAAATCCTCATCGCTCCATCCCCATCAGCATCATGAGCACGGTCTTCATCTGCTTTTTGGCGTATTTTGGTGTCTCGGCGACTCTCACCCTCATGGTGCCCTACTACCAGATTCAGCCTGACAGCCCCTTTCCACAGGCTTTCGTCCATGTTGGGTGGGGCCCTGCCAGATATGTCGTGGCTGTTGGCATCCTCTGTTTTCTTTTATACAGGTCAGTGTCAAGGCCTTCTCTCCATGAACTGTCAGATGCTCAGGTGTTTCAGCCCTTGGGATTGAGAGACGAGAGGGGAAGACCCCTTACCAGGTAGACTAGGGAGCCAGAGCCCTGGTCTCTCCTGCTTAACATCCCCACCGTCCCTTCCAGACTGCAGAGCTCCTTGTTCCCCGTGCCTCAGGTGATCCAGGAAATGGCAGAGGATGGGCTCCTTTTCCGAGGACTTGCCCGAACCCATGCCCGCACGAAGACCCCCATCATGGCCACCGTGTACTCTGGAATTCTCGCAGGTGAGCAAGAGAATTCACTCCTCCTCTGATCCTTTTCCTTATCTGGATACATCCAGTGGTTTCTCACTGCCGACCCCCACCTCGTTTGTGCCCTCATTCTAGGGATCATGGCTTTGCTCTTTGAGTTCAGTAATCTGGTGGACCTCATGTCGATTGGACACCTGCTGGTTTACACTGTGGTGGCGTTTTTTGTCCTTGTCCTCAGGTGAGACTCCACTGCACCCTGACTGGGGCTCTTACATTCCTAAACTCAATGGCCGTTCATCCTTTTCAGGTTTTTTTTTTTTTTTTTTTTTAAATTGGAGGCTAATTACTTTACAATATTGGAGTGGTCTTTGCCATACATTGACATGAATCAGCCATGGGTTTACACATATTCCCTATCCTGAACCCCCCTCCCACCTCCCTCTGCATCCCATCCCTCTGGGTCATCCCAGCGCACCAGCCCTGAGCACCTTTTCTCATGCATCAAACCTAGACTGGTGATCTGTTTCACATATGATAATATAAGTTTCAATGCTATTCTCTCAGATCATCCCACCTTCACCTTCTCCCACAGAGTCCAAAAGACTGTGCTATACATCTATGTCTCTTTTGCTGTCTTACATATAAGGTTATTGTTACCATCTTTCTAAATTCCATATATATGTATTAATATACTGTGTTGGTGTTTTTCTTTCTGCCTTACTTCACTCTGAATAATAGGCTCCAGCTTCACCTACCTTATTAGAACTGATTCAAATGTATTCTTTTTAATGGGTGAGTAGTACAGGAGACAGGGATCAAGACCATCCCCATGGAAAAGAAATGCAAAAAAGCAAAATGGCTGTTTGGGGAGGCCTTACAAAAAGCTGTGAAAAGAAGAGAGGTGAAAAGTAGAGTAGAAAAGGAAAGATATAAGCATCTGAATGCAGAGTTCCAGAGAATAGCAAGAAGAGATAAGAAAGCCTGCTTCAGTGAACAGTGCAAAGAAATAGAGGAAAAGAACAGAATGGGAGAGACTAGAGTTCTCTTCGAGAAAATTAGAGATACCAAGGGAACATTTCATACAAAGATGGTTTTGATAAAGGACAGAAATGGTATGGACCTAACAGAGGCAGAAGATATCAAGAAGAGGTGGCAAGAATACACAGAAGTGTACAAAAAAGATCTTCATGACCCAGATAATCATGATGGTATGATCACTTACCTAGAGCCAGACATCTTGGAATGTGGGCTTGGAATGAAGTCATCCTGGAATGAAGTCAAGTGGGCCTTGGAAAGCATCACTACAAACAAAGCTAGTGGAGGTGATGGAATTCCAGTTGAGCTGTTTCAAATCCTGAAAGATGATGCTGTGAAAGTGCTGCACTCAATATGCCAGCAAATTTGGAAAACTCAGCAGTGGCCACAGGACTGGAAAATGTCAGTGTTCATTCCAATTCCAAAGAAAGGCAACACCAAAGAATGCTCAAACTACCGCACAATTGCACTCATCTCACATGCTAGTAATGCTCAAAATTCTCCAAGCCAGGCTTCAGTAATACATGAACCGTGAACTTCCGGATGTTCAAGCTGGTTTTAGAAAAGGCAGAGGAACCAAAGATCAAATTGCGAACATCTGCTGGCTCATGGAAAAAGCAAGAGAGTTCCAGAAAAACATCTATTTCTGCTTTATTGACTATGCCAAAGCTTTCAACAGTGTGGATTACAATCAACTGTGGAAAATTCTGAAAGAGATGGGAATACCAGACCACCTGACCTGCCTCTTTAGAAATCTGTATGCAGGTCAGGAAACAACAGTTAGAAGTGGACATGGAACAACAGACTGGTTCCAAATAGGAAAAGGAGTACGTCAAGGCTGTATATTGTCACCCTGCTTATTTAACTTATATGCAGAGTACATCATGAGAAACGCTGGACTGGAAGAAACACAAGCTGGAATCAAGATTGCTGGGAGAAATATCAATAACCTCATATATGCAGATGACACCACCCTTATGGCAGAAATTGAAGAGGAGCTAAAAAGCCTCTTGATGAAAGTGAAAGAGGAGAGTGAAAAAGTTGGCTTAAAGCTCAACATTCAGAAAATGAAGATCATGGCATCCAGTCCCATCACTTCTTGGGAAATAGATGGGGAAACAGTGGAAATACTATCAGACTTTATTTTTTTGGGCTCCAAAATCACTGCAGATGGTGATTGCAGCCATGCAATTAAAAGACGCTTACTCCTTGGAAGAAAAGTTATGACCAATATAGATAGTATATTCAAAAGCAGAGACATTACTTTGCCAACTAAGGTCCGTCTAGTCAAGGCTATGGTTTTTCCTGTGGTCATGTATGGATGTGAGAATTGGACTGTGAAGAAGGCTGAGTGCTGAAGAATTGATGCTTTTGAACTATGGTGTTGGAGAAGATTCTTGAGAGTCCCTTGGACTGCAGGAGATCCAACCAGTCCATTCTGAAGGACATCAGCCCTGGGATTTGTTTGGAAGGAATGATGCTAAAGCTGAAACTCCAGTACTTTGGCCACCTCATGCAAAGAGTTGACTCATTGGAAAAGACTCTGATGCTGGGAGGGATTGGGGGCAGGAGGAGAAGGGGACGACAGAGGGTGAGATGGCTGGATGGCATTACTGATTCAATGGACGTGAGTCTGAGTGAACTCTGGGAGTTGGTGATGGACAGGGAGGCCTGGCATGCTGTGATTCATGGGGTAGCAAAGAGTCGGACATGACTGAGTGACTGAACTTAACTGAACTGAATATTCCATTGTGTATATGTACCACTGCTTTCTTATCCATTCGTCTGCTGTGGACATCTAGGTTGCTTCCATGTCCTGGCTATTATAAACAGTATTGCGATGAACATTGGGGTACACGTGTCTTTCCTCGGTGTGTATGCCCAGCAGTGGGATTGCTGGGTCATATGGCAGTTTTATTTCCAGTACTTTAAGGAATCTCCACACTGTTCTCCATAGTAGCTGTACCAGTTTGCATTCCCACCAACAGTGTAAGAGGGTTCCCTTTTCTCCACACCCTCTCCAGCATTTATTGCTTGTAGATTTTGGATAGCAGCCATTCTGACCAGCGTGAGTTGGTACTTCATTGTGGTTTTGATTTGCATTTCTCTGATAATGAGTGATGTTGACCATCTTTTCATGTGTTTGTTAGCCATCTGTGTGTCTTCTTTGGAGAAATGTCTGTTTAGTTTTTTGATCCATTTTTTTGATTGGGCCATTTACTTTTCTGGAATTGAGCTGCAGGAGCTGCTTGTACATTTTTGAGATTAATTCTTTGTCAGTTGCTTTGTTTGCTATTCTTTTCTCCCATTCTGAAGGCTGTCTTTTCACATTGCTTATAGTTTCCTTAGTTGTGCAAAGCTTTTCAGTTTAACTAGGTTTCATTTGTTTATTTTTGCTTTTGTTTCCATTACTCTGGGAGGTGGGTCATTGAGGATCCTGCTATGATTTATGTCAGAGAGTGTTTTGCCTATGTTCTCCTCTTGGAGTTTTATAGTTTCTGGTCTTACATTTAGATCTTTAATCCATTTTGAGTTTATTTTTGTGTATGGTCTTAGAAAGTGTTCTAGTTTCTTTCTTTTACTAGTGGTTGAACAGTTTTCCCAGCACCAGTTGTTGAAGAGATTGTCTTTTCTCCATTGTATAGTCTTGCCTCCTTTGTCAAAGATAAGGTGTCCATAGGTGCGTGGATTTATCTCTGGGCTTTCTATTTTGTTCCATTGATCTATATTTCTGTCTTTGTGCCAGTACCATACAGTCTTGATGACTGTAGCTTTGTAGTATAGTCTGAAGGCAGGCAGGTCAATTCCTCCAGTTCCATTCTTCTTTCTGAGGATTGCTTTGGCTATTCGAGGTTTTTGCATTTCCATACAAATTGTGAAATTATTTGTTCTAGTTCTGTGAAAAATATTGTTGGTAGCTTTTAGGGATTGCATTGAATTTATAGATTGCTGTGGGTAGTATACTCATTTTCACTATATTTATTTTTCCAATACATGAACATGGTATATTTCTTCATCTATTTGTGTCCTCTTTGATTTCTTTCATCAATATTTTTTAATGTTCTATATATAGGTCTTTTGTTTCTTTAGGTAGATATATTCCTAAGTATTTTATTCTTTTCATTGCAATGGTGAATGGAATTGTTTCCTTAATTTCTCTTTCTGTTTTCTCATTGTTAGAGTATAGGAATGCAAGGGATTTTTGTATGTTAATTTTATACCCTGCAACTTTAGCATATTCATTGATTAGCTCTAATAATTTTCTGGTAGAGTCTTTAGCGTTTTCTATATAGAGGTTCATGTCATCTGCAAATAGTGAGAGTTTTACTTCTTTTCCAATCTGGATTCCTTTTATTTCTTTTTCTGCTCTGACTGCCGTGGCCAAAACTTCGAAAACTATGTTGAATAGTGGTGGTGAGAATGGGCACCCTTGCCTTGTTCCTGGCTTTAGGAGAAATGCTTTCAATTTTTCCCCGTTGAGGATAATGTTTGCTGTGGGTGTGTCATATATAGCTTTTATTATGTTGAGGTATGCACGTTCTCTTCCTGTTTTCTGGAGAGTTTTTTTTTTTTTATCATAAATGGATGTTGAATTTTGTCAAAGGCTATCTCTGCATCTATGGAGAAAATCATATGGTTTTTATCTTTTAATTTGTTAATATGGTGTATTACATTGATTGATTTGTGGATATTAAAGAATCCTTGCATTCTTGAGATAAAGCCCACTTGATCATGATGTATGATTTTTTCTAATATGTTGTTGGATTCTGTTTGCTAGCATTTTGTTAAGGATTTTTGCATCTATGTTCATCAGTGATATTGGCCTGTAGTTTTCTTTTTTCGTGGCATCTTTGTCTCATTTTGGTATTAGGGTGATGGTGGCCTCATAGAATGAGTTTGGAAATTTACCTTCCTCTTCACTTTTCTGGAAGATTTTGAGTAGGATAGGTGTTAGCTCTTCTTTAAATTTTTGATAGAATTCAGCTGTGAAGCCATCTGGGCTTTTGTTTGCTGGAAGATTTCTTATTACAGTTTCTATTTCAGTGCTTGTGATGGGTCTGTTAAGGTTTTCTATTTCTTCCTGGTTCAGTTTTGGAAAGTTATACTCTTCTAAGAATTTTCCCATTTCTTCCAAGTTGTCCATTTTATTGGCATATAGTTGCTGATAGTAGTCTCTTATGATCCTTTGTATTTCTGTATTGTCTGCGGTGATTTCTCCATTTTCATTTCTAATTTTGTTGATTTGATTCTTCTCCCTTTGTTTCTTGATGAGTCTGGCTAATGTTTGTCAATGTTATTTATCTTCTCAAAGAACCAGCTTTTAGCTTTGTTGATTTTGGCTATGATCTCCTTTGTTTCTTTTGCATTTATTTCTGCCTTAATTTCTTAGATTTCTTTCCTTCTACTAACCCTGGAGTTCTTCATTTCTTCCTTTTCTAGTTGCCTTAGGTGTAGAGTTAGGTTATTTAGTTGACTTTTTTCTTGTTTCTTGAGGTGAGCCCGTATAGTTATGAACCTTCCCCTTAGCACTGCTTTTATAGTGTCCCACAGGTTATGGGTTGTTGTGATTTCATTTTCATTCATTTCTATGCATATTTTGATTCATTTTTTATTTTTTCTATGATTTGTTGGTTATTCAGAAGTGTATTGTTTAGCCTCTATATGTTGGAGTTAAAAAAATTTTTTTTTCCGGTATTTGACATCTAATCTTACTGCATTGTGGTCAGAAAAGATGCTTAGAATGATTTCAATTTGTTTGAATTGACCAATGCTAGATTTATGACCGAGGATGTATTCTATCCTCAAGAAGGTTCTGTGTGCACTTGAGAAAAGGGTGAAATTCCTTGTTTTGGGGTGAAATGTCCTATAGATATCAATTAGGTCTAACTAGCCCATTGTGTCATTTAAAGTTTGTGTTTCCTTGTTAATTTTCTGTTTAGTTGATCTATCCATAGGTGTGAGTGGGGTATTAAGGTCTCCCACTATTATTGTGTTACTGTTAATTTCCCCTTTCATACTTGTTAGCATTTGCCTTACATATTGTGGTGCTCCTGTGTTGGATCCATACATATTTATAATTGTTACATCTTCTTCTTGGATTGACCCTTTGATCATTATGTAGTGTCCTTCTTTGTCTCTTTTCACAGCCCTTGTTTTGAAGTCTGTTTTATCTGATATGAATATTGCTGCTCCTGCTTTTTTTTGTTTGTTTGTTTTGTTTTCCATTTACATGAAATATCTTTTTCCAGCTCTTCACTTTCAGTCTGTATGTGTCCCTTGTTTTTAGGTGGGTCGACAGGGAGGCCTGGCGTGCTGCGATTCATGGGGTCGCAAAGAGTCAGACACGACTGAGTGACTGAACTGAACTGACATTGTAGATAGCATATATAGGTGTCTTCTTTATGTATCCATTCAGCCAGTCTTTGTCTTTTGGTTTGGACATTCAACCCATTTACATTTAAGGTAATTATTGAGAAGTATGATCCTGTTGCCATTTACTTTGTCGTTTGGGTTTGAGTCTATAAACCGTTTCTGTGTTTCCTGCCTAGAGAAGATCCTTTAGAATTTGTTGAAGAGCTGGTTTGGTGGTGCTGAATTTCTCAGCTTTTGCTTGTCTGTAAAGCTTTTGATTTCTCCTTCATATTTGAATGAGATCCTTGCTGGGTACAGTCATCTGGGTTGTAGGTTTTTCTCTTTCATCAGTTTAAGTATGTCCTTCAGGCCATTCCCCTCTGGCCTGAAGAGTTTCTATTGAAAGATCAGCTGTTATTCTTATGAGAATCCCCTTGTGTGTTATTTGTTGTTTTTCCCTTGCTGCTTTTAATATTTATTTTTTGTGTTTGATCTTTGTTAATTTGATTAATATGTATGTTGGGGTGTTTTGCTTTGGGTTTATCCTGTTTGAGACTCTCTGGGTTTTTTGGAGTTGGGTGACTATTTCTCCATTTTAGGGAGGTTTTCAACTATTATCTCTTTAAGTATTTTCTCATGGCCTTTCTTTTTGCCTTCCTCTTCTGGGACTCCTATGATTCGAATGTTGGGGAGTTTCACATTGTCCCAGAGGTCCCTGAGGTTGTCCTCATTTCTTTTAATTCTTTTTCCCCTCTGTGCTTCATTTATTTCTACCATTCTATCTTCTTCTACCTCACTTATCCTATCTTCTGCCCCCATTAAACTACTGTTGGTTCCCTCCAGAGTGTTTTTGATCTCATTTATTGCATTATTCATTATTGAGTGACTCTTTTTCATTTCTTCTAGGTCCTTGTTAAACATCTCTTGCATCTTCTCAATCCTTGTCTCCAGGCTGTTTATGTGTAACTCCATTTTGTTTTCAAGATTTTGGTTCATTTTTACTATCACTTTTCTGAATTCTTTTTCAGGTAGACTCCCTATCTCCTCTTTTTTTTTTTTTTTTTTTGGTTTGGTTGTCTTTTATCATGTTCCTTTACCTGCTGAGTATTTCTCTGCCTTTTCATCTTATTTAGGTTGCTGTGTTTGGGGTGGCCTTTCTGTATTCTGGCAGTTTGTGGTTCCTCTTTATTGTGGAGGTTCCTCCCTGTGGGTGGGGTTGGACAAGCAGCTTGTCAAGGTTTCCTGGTTAGGGAAGTTGTGTCAGTGTTCTGGTGGATGGAGTTGGATTTCTTCTCTCTTAGGTGTCTAGTAGTGAGTTTTGAGATGCCTGTGGGTTTGGTGTGACTTTGGGTAGCCTGTATACTGAAGCTCAGGGCTATGTTCCCACGTTGCTGGAGAATATACGTGGTATGTCTTGTTCTGGAACTTATTGGCTCATGGGTGGTGCTTGGTTTCAGTGTAGGTATGGAGGCCTTTGGATGATCTCTTATCAATGAATGCTCCCTGGAGTCAGGAGTTCTCTGGTGTTCTCAGGTTTTGGGCTTAAGTCTCCCACCTCTGGTTTTCAGTCTTCTTCTTACAATAGCCTCAAGACTTCTCCATCCATACAGCACTGATGATAAAACTTCTAGGTTAATGGTGAAAACATTCTCCACAGTGAGGGACACCCAGAGAGGTTCACAGAGTTACACAGAGAAGAGAAGAGGGAGGAGGGAGATAGAGGTGACCAGGAGGAGAAGAGGGGGAATCAAAAGGGGAGAGAGCAAGGTAGCCAGTAAACAATTCCCTATGTGCTCTCCACAGTCTGGAACCCTCAGAGAGTTTTATGGAGTTACATAGAGAAGAGGAGAGGAAGGAAGAAAATCGAGGTGAGCAGGAGGAGAAAGGGGTAGAATCAAAAGGAGAGAGATAGATCTAGGCTGTATTCTGTTCCTAAGTGTTCTCAACAGCCTGGAACACACACAGAGATTTACAGAGTGGGTAAGAGAAGAGAAGGGGGAGAGAAGAGATAGAGGTGACCTGGGGGAGAAAAAGGAGAGTCAAAAGGGGGAGAGAGTAATCAAGCCAGTAATCATATTCCTAAGTAAAAATGGGTACTGAAGATTGGATTCTTAAATGTACAAATTGATGACAAATACTATAAAGCAAAGATTAAAAATCTAGAGTCGAGGTTAGACTCTCAAAAATACAATATCATAAAAAAAACAAACCCCACAAAATATATAAGAAATATATATGATGTTTGCTTTGAAAAGAGGGTCTTTTTTTCAATGTAATAGTAGTTTATGAAAGTGAAAATTAAAGGAGTAATAGAGGAATTTTTAAAAAGGTAAAAAATTTTTAATTTAAAAAATGAAAATAGTAAAATATATCTAGGAGTTTCTCTGGAGCTGTTGTGGGCAGTGTAGGGTCAGTTCAGTTTCAGATAGTTCCTTGTTCCAGCTTATATTTCTCAAGATCTATAGGCCCCTTCCAATGTAGTCAGTGTTAATGACAGGGATTTAAATCTGTTGCACCTGTCACTTCCAAAGCGGTTCCCTGTGTTTATTTGGCTTCTGTTTGCAGGTCTCTTCAGTGTCTAATTTCCGACCTGACACAAGGGGGCGAAGGTGGTCTCTTGTTTAGGCTCACTTGTTCAGTGGTGCTGTGGGGAGGGAGAACACTGCAAACAAATATCACAGGAGTGTGTGGGGCATGCTCACAGTGTCTCAGCCACACTAGGTTTGCCCCTGCTCACCTCGTGTGTGCTTTCCCAGTCTACACGCTCAGGCTTCAGGTTGCTCTGCAGGGAGCGGGCTCTGGGTTGCATGCACTTCCCAGGTCTAAGCTGCTCAGGCTCAGGCACAGACTTGGTTGGGCCTGTGTTTTGTGCCCTTCCGTGATCCGAGCAGCTCAGGGGACCAGGTGCTTGGCGAGCGCACTCTTCTAAGATGCGGTACGATTTATCACCTCCCCGGACCCAGCCGCTTGGTTTCTGGGGCACACCCGTCTCCAGTGGGCAGTGTGTCTTTTCTGGGGAGCTATCGCTGGCTGCGACCGTCCCAGTGGATGTTACACTCCGAGAATCTCAGGAAGTCTTGGTTAGAAACTGGAAGCCTCTTCGCAGTTTGGTAGGGGATGCCCTCTCTGGGGCTGAGATTGCCCCCTGAGATTGTCTCTGGCTGCCCCTCCACCTGCCTCCAGCTGGGGATGGCCGGTCCGCAGCCAGCTAGCTCTCCTCTGGTTTTCGCTCAGTCCTTTGTTCTGTGAGCAGGCCGGCAGTGCCTTAGATTTGGGCTTTTCACAGGATAGTTCTCTCTCTCTCTTTTTCCCCTCGCTCTTTCTGGCTATCCCACCGGTTAGGTTTCCGTCTCATGTTAGCTCCCTCAGATTGCCCTCAAGGCATTCAGGCATGGTCCTTACCCTAAGCAAGGCAGCCTGCTCGTCCCCATTCAGTCCCTGCTTGCTGGTGGTGCAGGAAAGCGTCTGGGGTATTTCTTCTCTGGGAGTCGCCATTAGGGACGTAACATGTGGGTTTTATTTATTTTTCCTCCTGGTTTTGTTGCCCTCTGAGATTCCAAAACTCCCCCAGACCCGCCAGTGAGAGGGTTTCCTGGTGTTTGGAAACTTCTCTTTTTAGAATCCCTTCCCAGGACCGATCTCTGTCCCTATTTTGTCTCTCTTTTTATCTTTTATATTTTGTCCTACTTCCTTTTGAAGACAATGGGCTGCTTTTCTGGGTGGCTGATGTCTTCTGCCAACGTTCAGAATTTGTTTTGTGGAGTTTTCTCAGCGTTCAAATGTTCTTTCGATGGATTTGTGGTGGAGAAAGTGGTCTCCCCATCCTATTCCTCTGCCATCTTTGCCTAACCCCCCCCTCCCCACCCCCCATCTGCCACCTCCTTCAGCCTTCTAAAGTCCTGCTCTGCTTAAGGCAGGAAAGTGGTGCATTAGGATATCTGTTTTTGAATGAGTAGGGACTGCTGTTAATATTCCTATAATATCTCTAATTCAGATACCAGCCAGACTGGAATTTAAGCAAGAATGAGAAAACAGAAGACAAAATTCAGATGAAGCCTCTAGTCAAGGAAAATCCTTTGGACTCTGAACCTGAAGCAGGAAGCTCAAAGACTCTCAAGAGTCTGTGGTTGCCTGTCAGCAGCAGCCCTACCCAGAAATCCGCCCAGATTGTCTATGGATGTGCCTTCCTGCTTGGTGAGCACTGGGACCTCTTTGGTCATATTTTGAAACTGACAGGATGGAGTGAGAGTGTGTATTTTGTCAGTGGAGGAGTCTTGCAGATATGATGGCCCTTCCTGATACTGGTGGTTTCAGGGAGGGATGTGACCAGAGGTCCTGACGTCTTTGTCTTCTGGGTCCAGCCTGTTCTCCTCCTCCTTGACCCTTGCAGTTCTCCTGCTGATTATCCTGAGCCTGATCCTGGCCCAGTGGCCCAGCCAGGTGTTCTCTGGAGACCCCGTGCTCACAACAGTGGCTGTGCTGCTGCTGCTGCTCATCACTGGGGTCACGGTCATCATCTGGAGGCAGCCCCAGGACCCCTCTCCTCTTCCATTCAGGGTAAGTGAGCTGATGTGTCCAAAGTGTCCTCCTTGGGTGAATGAGGTCTGTGTCCTTTGATGGCAAAATGTCCTTTCCTGGACAGGGAATGAGGGGAGTTACTGAAACCAATGGACTCTTCCCTGATCCACCCTCAGGGCTTTGCATACATAATCTCAGTAGGCACTGAATGCACAGCCCGAAGAGGACAGGATCCTCCCACTCACGTGGGGTAGGGTCCCCTTTCAGACATCTGGGCTGTGTTCAGGGATGAGCTGCCTCTGCCCACAGGTCCCTGCTCTGCCTGTCCTCCCGCTGGTCAGCATCTTCGTGAACGTTTATCTGATGATGCAGACGACCTCTGGGACATGGGCCCTGTTTGGCGTCTGGAATGCCATTGGTAAGTTGCTTTCTGGGATAAAGAGGTTTCTCGAATGACTGCACCCAACATCTTCCTACTATTTCTCCCCACACTGTATCAGATGCCATAGAAGGTCTACTGGGCATTTGGAAGTGAGGAGAGCACCTACGTTTCCTTATCGTCTCATCTCCCTACTAGGATTTCTCATATACTTTGGATACGGGATCCGACACAGCCTGTCAGGGAACAATCATCAACAGCCACCAGCCACCAGCCTCCACCTCCCAGACTCTTGACAAAAACATCCCTGGTGCTGAGTCATCTTAACCACAGGAAGTAGATGCTGCATGGATACCTCCATGCCCTGGTGGATCTGCTGGTGCAGGGGACACTGTGAGCCTCGGTGGAGTGTGACGGTGGAGGCATCTAAAGCCCTGTATTTCTTGCTTGTGGAGAAAGTGACTGGACTGTTGTGCAATTTTCGGTAAACTTTTAAAAGCATACTATACATACTTATAAGCGCATGCTTCAGAAGTGTGCAGCAAGATGAATTTTCACAAAGTACCACAATGTAAGCAGCAATGAGAGGAAGAAATAAATTATTATGGGCACATTAGAAGCACCTTCTTGTACTTATTTCTAACAAGAACACAGAGGCTGCCCCATTGGAAGGAAACTCAGGTGAGGATGAATTATGTGAAGAGTTATACTCCAGGGACTTCCCTGGCAGTCCAGTGGCTAAGACTCCACGCTCCCAGTGCAGCGGGCATGGGTTCAACCCCTGGTTGGGGAACAAAACCCTGCATGCCCAATGGTGTAGCCAAAAAAAATTGGTTTAAGAATGACTGACTTTCCTCTCCTAGCTTCCCCTTATTAAAATGCAGGTGGACCACACGGGCAAGAGAATCTCTGGTTGCAGGTAGGTCACTGAAGCAAGACAGTGTCCTGGAGAAAATAGAAATTCAGCAGGCTTGTAGCAATGGAAAAATGACAGTAACTTTCTGCCTTAACGATTAACTGAGATCGTTTCCCTTTAAAGATGGTCATGGCTGAGCAGAACTGTCATGGATACAAGTCCACCTTTCCTCAGATCACTGGCTTCTCTGAATAAAGCATCTTTCTGCTCAATGAAATCTTGCCCCATAATTTATTGTCTGTTGAGCAGCAAGTGGCTGAACCTGCATTTGGTTAGATATCTAACTCCGGGTGCAGAATAGCCAATGGGTCCATATGAGTCACCATGTCTTTGAGTTAATATGCTCAAGGTGAATCTTCTATCTTAAGGAGCAAAGAGTGAAAATGGTCATTTATAGTTAGGATGGCCTAATGCTGGAGCTTGGGCTATTGCATATTTTAAAGCATTTATAACTTTATGACTTTTGTCATTTGTTCAATGGGTCTGGTTGGGTAGACTTTATTAAGGCACAGAGAGATTGGACAATGTGGAAAAAACTAGGTACCAAATTTCTGTAAAATTGTGTTGTTGATGTTCAATTGCCAAGTCATGTCAGACTCTGCGACCTCATGGACTGCAGCATGTCAGGCTTCCCTGTCCTTCACCATCTCCTGGAGTTTGTTCAAACTCATGTCCACTTAGTCGGAAACCCCCTGAGAGATTTCTTTATTCTGAGAATTGAAAAAGTCAGGATTCTCTCAATTCTTTCAGAATCAGTGAGTAAGCCTGTCTTAGTGATGTGTGTGTTTACAAAGTCAATTCTCACCCTTTGTGACCCCATGGACTGTAGCCTGCCAGGCTCCCCTGTCCATGGGATTCTCCAGGCAAAAGTACTGGAGTGGGTTGCCTTTTTCTCTTCCAGGGAATCTTTTCAGTGCAGGGATAAAACTGGTGTCTTCTGCTTCGCAGGCAGATTCTTTACCACTGAGCCACCTTGGAAGCCTCTGAGAAGGGAGTTACTCATCCTTATCTTCAAATCAGATGTTCTTTACCCCAAGGGTTAAATTAGATGAGCTGCGAGGGTTGGACAATGCAGCCTTGGTTCACACAAAGTTCAGGCTGAACCATGTATAAGCCAAATTGACCTCCCCTCAATATGTGAACATTCTCTCCATCATCAGCAGATAAAAATCTTAGAACTCCATGATCCAGTAATTCTACCTCTGAAGATATACCTGGAAGAGTTGAAAGCACACTCTGGAAGAGATATTTGTACACCCATGTTCACAGCACCATTGTTCACAATAACTAAAGCATGAGAGCAATCCAAGTGCCCACTGACTGAGAAATAGATGAGCCTATGTGGCAAGCACAAATAACAGAGTATTCTTCATCATTAAAAAGGAAGGGAATTCTAACACATGCTACAACATGAAGGAACCTCATGAACTCATTCTTCTAAGTGAAATAAACCTGACAAATATTCTGTGATTCCACTTAAAGGAGTATCTGGAGTGGTCACATTTATCAAGACAGAGAGGAGAAGGGTAATTTCCAGGAACTGGTGGAGGAGAAATAAGTCAGCTGGAATTCCATCACCTCCACTACCTTTGTTCATACTAATGCTCCGAGGCCTGCTTCACTTCACATTCCAGGATGTCTGACTCTAGGTGAGTCAGCACACCATCGTGGTTATCTGAGTCATGAAGATATTTTTTGTATAATTCTTCTCTGTATTCTTGTCACCTCTTCTTAGTATCTTCTGCTTCTCCATACAATTTCTGTCCTTTAGCGAGCCCATCTTTGCATGAAATGTTCCCTTGGTATCTCTAATTTTCTTGAAGAGGTCTCTAATCTTTCCCATTCTATTGTTTTCCTCTATTTCTTTGCATTGAAAACTTAGGTAGGCTTTCTTTTTCTCCTTGCTATTCTTTGGAACTCTGCATTCAGATGGATATATCTTTCCTTTTCTCCTTTACTTTTCTCTTTGTTTCTCAGCTATTTGTAACGCCTCCTCAGACAACCATTTTGCCTTCTTGCATTTCTTTTTCTTGAGGATAGTTTTGATCACAGCTGTGAAAGTGCTGCACTTAATATGCCAGCAAATTTGGAAAACTCAGCAGTGGCCACAGGACTGGAAAAGATCAGTTTTCATTCCAATCCCAAAGAAAGGCAATGCCAAAGAATGTTCAAACTACCGCACCTTTGCACTGATCTCACATACTAGCAAAGCAATGCTCAAAATTCTCCAAGCTAGGCTTCAACAGTATATGAAACAAGAACTTCCAGATGTTCAAGTTTGATTTAGAAAAGGCAGAGGAACCAGAGATCAAATTGCCAACATCCATTGGATCATAAAAAAGGCAAGAGAATTCCAGAAAACATCTACTACTGTTTCATTGACTACCTAAAGTCTTTGACTGTGTGGATCACCACAAACTGTGGAAATTTCTTGAAGAAATGGGAATACCAGGCCACCTGACCTGCTTCTTGAGAAATGTGTATGCAGGTCAAGAAGCAACAGTTAGAATCATACATGGAAAAACAGACTAGTTCCAAATTAGGAAAGAAGTACATCAAAGCTGTATATTGTCACCCTGCTTATTTAATTTATATGCATAGTACATTATGTGAAATGCAGAGCTGGATGAAACACAAGCTGGCATCAAGATTGCTGATGCAATAACCTCAGATATGCAGATGACACCACCCTTATGGCAGAAAGTGAAGAGGAACGAAAGAGCCTCTTGATGAAGGTGAAAGAGGAGAGTGAAAAACCTGGCTTCAAACTCAACATTCAAAAAACGAAGATCCTGGCATCCAGCCCCATCACTTCATGGCAAATCGATGGGGAAACAATGGAAACAGTGAAAGACTTTATTTTCTTTGTCTCCACAATCACTGCAGATGGTGATCACAGCCATGACATTAAAAGACACTTGCTCCTTGGATGAAAAGGTATGACCAACCTAGACAGCATATGATAAAGCACAGGCATTACTTTACTGACAAAGGTCCATCCAGTCAAAGCTATGGTTTTTCTGGTAGTCATGTGTGTGTGTGAGAGTTGGACCATAAAAAAAGCTGAATGCCAAAGAATTGATGCTTTTAAACTGTGGTGTTGGAGAAGACCCTTGAGAGTCCCTTGGACTGCAAGAAGATCTAACCGGTCCATCCTAAAGGAAATCAGTCCTGAATATTCACTGCAAGAACTGATGCTGAAGCTGAAACTCCAATACTTTGGCCACCTGATGCAAAGAAGTGGCTCATTGGAAAAGACTGTGATGCTGGGAAATATTGAAGGTAGGAAGAGAACAGGACAATAGAGGAGGAGATGGTTGGTTGGCATCTCCAATTCAATGAACATGAGTTTGAGCAAGCTCCAGGAGTTGGTGATGGACAGGGAAGCCTGGTGTGCTGCAGTCCACGGGGTCACAAAGACTTGGACACGACGGAGCAAACTGAACTGAACTGGTGGAGGAGAAAGGGGGAGTTGCTGATGAATGGGTACAGAGCTGAAGTTCTGCAAGGTGAAAAAACTCCTGGGGTTTGGTTGCGCAAAGTGTGTATGTACTTACTACTACTGATATGGAGACTTAACGGTGGTTAAAATGGTCAATTTTAAGTTATGTGTGTTTTACCACAATAAAAAAAAAAAAAAAGCCCTCTCAGAGTCTCCCTCGAGGGTAACCACATAAGTGTCAAGGACTGATAACAACACTGCAGATCCTCCCCACCCGCCCAACCCCATCTCCACCCCCAACAACCCAGGGGTGGGAACTGTTTTCTGTGCTCAGGACTCCCCACTTCAGTTCTTGGAGATGTCTCAGCTCCAGCCCCGCATGGCTTACCCTCAGCCTCCCTGACTGACCCAGTGCTCCAGGCTCTGCTCCAAGGATCCAGTAAGTCTCAGGTCACCCTCTTCTGTGGGAGACTGGGTGCTGAGTTCACATCCTCCCAAAGAGACCTCTGCAATCCCAGAGTGTGGGGGGTCAGCCCAGCTCCAGCCTGAGGGTGGAGAGACCCATTTTCCAGATGAAAGCAGGAGCTGGGACCTACAGATGTGGGTGAAAAGAGAAGCGTGTGTGTGTGCTGGGGAAGGGGAGTGACTGGATCAACGTCCTTGCATATGAGACTATTTTGACCCATGTGCAAACAGTAATTATGCTCGCACAGTGAATGTGACGCGTGCACCACTGACTTCACTCCTCACTCTACCGTCTGCTCTTTGTGTCTGCAGATGCAGGGGTGACTAGGAGGAACTCGAGCACCCACGGCTGTGGGTATTCCTGAGGGGCGACAGTTTGGTAATTTATATTACATCATGTTGAGGTTTGCTACTAACAGCAACTCTGTGAAGCCGGCTGTATTATTTACCATGGGCAGCAGTTTAGGAAAGTGGTGGTAAAGCACACGTTAACATAAAATTCCCCATATTAACTGTTTTAAGTGTACAGTTAAGCAACATTGAATATATTTAAATTGTTGTGCATCCAATTTCCAGCACTCTTCTCATCTTGTAAACTCGAAACTGTGTCCCCATTTAGCAATAACTTTCTGTTTTTCCCTTCACTCCAGCCCTGGAGAAACAACTATTTTTTGTTTGTTTGTTTGTTTCTACTTCTATAAATTTGACTTCTTAGGAACTTCACACAGGAAGAAATAGACACATTTGTCATTCTGTGACTGTGAAATCACTTATCATAATGTCCCAATGGTTCCTTCACATTGTAGCATGGCCCAGAATTTCCTGCCTTTTTCACACTGAATAATATCCCGATATTTATAGACCACATTGTGTATGTCTGTTCTTTCCTTCATGTACCGTTGGGCTGCTTCCAACATTCAGCTATTGTGAATAATGCTGCTATGAGTATGAGTGTACAAATATTTCTTTGAGATCCTGATTTCAGTTCTCTTGGGTGTACACCCACAGAGAAATTGCTGGATCACATAGTAAATGCATTTTTAGTTCTTGGAGGAACCACCATATCAGCTGCACCATTTTACATTCCTACTAACTGTGCACCATGGTTCATCAGCCAGTTTAAACAAGAAGAAAGCAGAGGACCAGAGAAGTAAGTGAATTGTTCAAAGGCACAGGTGGTATCAAGATTCCAACCATACTTTTCTGGCTCTTTGAATGTTTATTCTTAACCAAAATGCTAAACCTGGACTTTGGAGTATCACAGGCAGAAATCCCATGGCAGTAACTTGTGGTCACTGGGTCATCCTAGTCCTGCAGAGCAGTGTAGTGAGGGGACATTTCATGCCCCAAAGGAGCAGGAAACAGAGTCCTGTCATTTCTGATTCAGAATGAAGGTTAGTCCCTCCCTCCAGTTGGGAGGCCACTCTGGTTTGATGTTTTGCCTGAGCTGGGCCACAATCTGTCCCTCCTACAAATTCCATCTCCTTCAGCTGTAAAGCAGAGTTCCTATTCCATGTCACTCTGTAGTAATAAACAGGAAGATAACAAGTTTCAGGATCCTTGGTGAAGATATGTGTGGAGTCTGAACTCTCTGATCATCAGGCTCCTAAAAGAGTCACTTCAAGCATATCAAACAAGGGAGGGGATAATGATGTTAGTTAAGTTCCCTGTTTTATGGAGTGAAAGTGAAAGTGAAAGTTTTAGTCACTCAGTTCAGTTCAGTTCAGTTTCTCAGTCAAGTCCGACTCTTTGCGACCCCATGAATTGCAGCAGGCCAGGCCTCCGTGTCCCTCATCAACTTCCGGAGTTGACTCAAACTCATGTCCATCGAGTTGGTGATGCCATCCAGCCATCTCATCCTCTGTCGTCCTCTTCTCCTGCCCCCAATCCCTCCCAGCATCACAGTCTTTTCCAATGAGTCAACTCTTCCAATGAGGTGGCCAAAGTACTGGAGTTTCCGCTTTAGCATCATTCCTTCCAATGAACACCCAGGACAGGTCTCCTTTAGGATGGACTGGTTGGATCTCCTTGCAGTCCAAGAGACTCTCAAGAGTCTTCTCCAACACCACAGTTCAAAAGCATCAATTCTTCGGTGCTCAGCTTTCTTCACAGTCCAACTCTCACATCCATACATGACCCCAGGAAAAACCATAGATGGACCAAAGATGGACCTTTGTTGGCAAAGTAATGTCTCTGCTTTCAAATATGCTATCTAGGTTGGTCAGAACTTTCCTTCCAAGCAAGGAGTAAGCATCTTTTAATTTCATGGCTGCAGTCACCATCTACAGTGATTTTGGAGCCCACCGAAAATAAAGTCTGACACTGTTTCCACATCTATTTCCTATTAAGTGATGACACCAGATGCCATGATCTTAGTTTTCTGAATGTTGAGCTTTAAGCCAACTTTTTCACTCTCCTCTTTCACTTTCATCAAGAGGCTTTTAGTTCCTCTTCACTTTCTGCCATAAGGGTGGTGTCATCTGCATATCTGAGGTTTTTGAGATTTCTCCCGGCAATCTTGATTCCAGCTTGTGCTTCTTCCAGCCCAGCATTTCTCATGATGTACTCTGCATAGAAGTTAAATAAGCAGGGTGACAATATACAGCCTTGACGTACTCCTTTTCCTATTTGGAACCAGTCTGTTGTTCCATGTCCAGTTCTAACTGTTGCTTCCTGACCTGCATATAGGTTTCTCAAGAGGCAGGTCAAATGGTCTGGTATTCCCATCTCTTTAAGAATTTTCCACAGTTTCTTGTGATCCACACAGTCAAAGGCTTTGGTATAGTCAATAAAGCAGAAATAGATGTTATTCTGGAACTCTCTTGCTTTTTCCATGATCCAGCAGATGTTGGCCATTTGATCTCTGGTTCCTCTGCCTTTTCTAAAACCAGCTTGAACATCTGGAAGTTCATGGTTCACATATTGCTGAAGCCTGGCTTGGAGAATTTTGAGCATTACTTTACTAGCGTGTGAGATGAGTGCAATTGTGCAGTAGTTTGAGCATTCTTTGACATTGCCTTTCTTTGGGATTGGAATGAAAACTGACCTTTTCCAGTCCTGTGGCCACTGCTGAGTTTTCCAAAATTTGCTGGCATATTGAGTGCAGCACTTTCACAGCATCATCTTTCAGGATTTGAAATAGCTCAACTGGAATTCCATCACCTCCACTAGCTTTGTTTGTAGTGACGCTTTCTAAGGCCCACTTTACTTCATATTTCAGGATGTCTAGCTCTAGGTGAGTGATCACACAATCGTGATTATCTGGGTCATGAAGATCTTTTTTGTACAGTTCTGTGTATTCTTACCACCTCTTCTTAATATCTTCTGCTTCTGTTAGGTCCATACCATTTCTGTCCTTTATTGAGCCCATCTTTGCATGAAATGCTCCCTTGGTGTCTCTAATTTCCTTGAAGAGATCTCTAGTCTTTTCCATTCGGTCGCTCAGTATTGTCCAACTCTTTACGACCCCATGGACTGACTGTAGCCCACCAGGCTCCTCTGCCTTTGGAATTCTCCAGGCAACTCTACTGGAGTGGGTTTTCATTCACTTCTCCAGGGGATCTTCCTGACCCAGGGATTAAGTAAAGGAAGACAAAGAGTGGTATGTAGCTTGTGCAAAATCAGATAAACTATTATGTAGCAGAGTGAAATTTGAACCAACAGATGGATTTCTATCCAAAAGTCAGGATTCTTATCCACTCAACTCATACCGACTAAGCAGCTACTCTGTGCCTGGCACTTTGCTGGAAGCCTTTGCTTCTGTAGGAGCAGAAAACATTTCTTTATAGGGTGCTTTGACTGGTCTACTAATTAAATTGGCATAAATTAGATTGACAAGCTTAATTTGTTATGTATTGGAGCCCCATGAAAACTCAGAGGCTCAAAGACAGGCATTTGAGGCTTATATGCCCTCTGCCCCGAGCTAAGGAGAAGGGGTTAAGGATCTGGGGCTTCAAAAGGGAGGAAGACAACCCACAGGGTGATGGGAAGAGCTATTATTTGGGAAGCAAACATTTGCCACTCCAGACAGGTAAGTCTTTCTGAGATAAAAAGCTATCCCTCGTAAATGACTCTCTTCCTGGCATAGGTCTCCTAATCTACATTATTTTGAGCAGTTAAAGGAGAGACAAGGAACTCCTCCTGAGTCTTCTGGGTCTTAATTAATTTTAGCTCAAAGCAACCTGCGTGCCAAAGTGGGACATTTGGGGGAGACATAGTCTGCTCCCCTTCACTTCTCTTTAAGCGAACTTTCTAGTAACTTTGAATTATATTAAGAGCCTTCTTTATGTTAAAGAAACCAAAGCTCACAGATGGAGAACTTGGCCAATGTGTCCTTTGACCATGTGGTCCCCATCACGCTGTTCATCTGTGAAACTCCCAGGACCAAGAGTGGATAACATTCTTGATGGCTTTGTGTCTTGTTTTCTCAGCAGATCTTACTTCCTCAACTCTGTCTAGGATGTGATGTCAGGATGTTCACCAATTTGGTCAGAAGCTGGTTTGAAGGCAACAGTTGAAGCCCACTGAGGGGTCTGAGAGTCCCAAGGCCCGTCACCTGAACACCCTTGACCTGGTGGTCTTGGGTGTGGCCAGCACGCTGGGGGCCAGCGTGTACATCCTGGTGGGAGAAGTGGCCATGTTCATTGCTGGACCAGCGATCGTCATCTCCTTCTTGGTGGCCGCCCTGTCTTCTGTGTTGTCTGGGCTCTGCTATGCCGAGTTTGGGACACGGGTCTCATGGACCGGTTCTGCGCATCTCTACAGCTACATCAGTGTGGGAGAACTGTGGGCTTTCGTCACTGGTTGGAACCTCATACTAGCTTATGTCATTGGTGAGATGATGGGTGGAAAAGGTGTGGGGTTTGAGATCAGAATTTAGGAGTGAGGAGTTGGGTCTTTGGTCATTCATGAGCACTATGTCATCCACTTTGTTGGAGGAGGAGGAGGGTAATAGTGTCAGGAACACTCCACAACTTCATTCTACTCAGCTTTCTCCTGCTTCCTTAAATGATGGACCAAGAACCCAGAGGAAAGGGAACTGTTGGGAGTGGATGAGAGGGAGGTGTGTCCCACAGGCTCCTCCCCTCACTGTACTGAAGTCTCTGCTCAGTTGTTGCATTCATGGGATTTCCCTTTACCACTTGATTTAAGATTTCAACCCTTGTCTCCCATCTTTCCTGTTCCCACTTCACTGTTTTCTTACATAATATTGATCACCTGCTAATGTGTTAAATAGTTGACCTATTTGGTGATCATTTGACTCTACTCTCCCCACCTCATGAAGAAGAACTCTTTGAGAGTAGGTATTGATGCAAAATCTTGGCTCTCTGTGCACCAACACCAAACAGAAATAGAGACAGAGTCATAAAGAAGAAGGAGAGAGTGGCTTTATTTCTTTGCCAGGCAAAGTGGGAACACAGTAGGTTCGTGCCTTAATAACAGTGCCCCCACTCCCGTGGGAATAGGGAGAGAATATATAGTCAGGGCTCCTGGTCAGAGCTATCCTGAGAAGCTCACGGTATGTGCAGAGTCTCAGGTGATCAGGTCTGCTAATTTTTTTTTAAGTGTTTTCTTCTTTCTTTCTTTTCTTGAATATTTATTTGTTTGACTGTGTCAGGTCTTAGCTACAGCACACAGGATCTTTCATTGTGGGGCATGGACTCTCTAGTTGTGATGCTCACATTTAGTTGCTCTGTGCCACATGGGATCTTGAATGTGAATCCCTTCATTGCAAAGCAGATTCTTAACCACTGGACCATCAGGAAAGCAACCAACAAACCACCTAGATGAGCTTCTGTGTTCCCTTTAATCTTGCCTCAGGTGGTTTCTTGGCCCCCCTGCCTTGATTAGCAGCTCTTTGAATCTGTCCTTTGGAGCTCAGGGAAGGTCATGGAGGCTGGAGCTTTGCCTACAAGAAATGAAGGACAAAAAGGCCTCTGTGCCCAGAGTCCCACAGAGCCCTGCTCAGCATCAGTATTTTGTAATTTTCCCCCAAAATATATCCTATGGCACACAGAGGGGTTCAATTTATGTTTGTTAACAAATGTTCCTTCTGTTGCTGCTGCAGCCGTTGCAAGTGTGGCCAGGGCCTGGAACACACCTTCGACAGCCTGATTGGGAACCACATCTCTCAGGCGTTAGAGGGAACTTTCTCTCCGTATATGCCCTACTTCCTGGCCACATACCCAGATTTTGTTGCAATGGCCGTGTTGCTGCTTCTCACTGGTAAGCTGGGGATTTTCATGATAGGACGGGAAGGGTGGGGTGTGGAGGGGAAAAGGGGTGGGGAAGGTTTGGGGTAGCAGCATATGGGAGATTAGAACTAGGAAGAATGGTCTTTGGTATGAGAGACAGGAAGGCAAGACATAGACTGTTATTTCCCACCCTTGGCATTACTGATCTTCTAGGCTGGAGGAGCCTTTGGTGTGGGGGCTAACCAGTGCACTGTAGGGTTATCTTAATTTAATCATTGTTGGATGTGTAGCATCTATGAACTATGTTCATTAGATATGGGTGACACCAACCCCCCAAGTTGTGACAATCAGAATGTCTCCAGGGAGTTTCTTGGTGGCTTCACCTCAGATCAGTCGCTCAATCATGTCCAACTCTTTGCAATCCCTTGGAATGCAGCACACCAGGCTTCCCTGTCCATCACCAACTCCCAGAGCTTGCTCAAACTCATGTCAATCGAGTCAGTAATGCCATCCAGCCATCTCATCCTCTGTCATCCCCTTCTCCTCCAGCTTTCAAGCTTTCCCGGCATCAGGGTCTTTTCCAATGAGTCAGTTCTTTGCATCGTGTGACCAAAATATTGGAGTTTCAGCTTCAGCATCAGTCCTTCCAATGAACATTCAGGACTGATTTCCTTTAGGATGGACTGGTTGGATCTCCTTGCAGTCCAAGGGACTCTCTAGAGTCTTCTCCAACACCGTGGGTCAAAAGCATCAATTCTTCAGTGCTCAGCTTTCTTTATAGTCCAACTCTCACATCCATACATGACTACTGGAAAAAGCATAGCTTGGACTAGATGGGCCTTTGTTGGCAAAGTAATGTCTCTGCTTTTGAATATGCCATCTAGGTTGGTCATAATTTTCCTTCCAAGAAGTAAATGTCTTTTAATTTCATGGCTGCAATCACCATCTGCAGTGATTTTGGAGCCCCCCAAAATAAAGTCTGACACTGTTTCCACTGTTTCCACATCTATTTCCCATGAAGTGATGGGACCAGATGCCATGATCTTCGTTTTTTGAATGTTGAGTTTTAAGCCACCTTTTTCACTCTCCTCTCTCATGTTCATCAAGAGGCTCTTCAGTTCCTCTTCATCTTCTATCATAAGGGTGGTGTCATCTGTGTATCTGGTGGTTTAGTGGTTAGGATTCTGGGTTTTCACTGCCATGGCCCAGGTTCATCCGTGGCAAGGGAATGGAGATCCTACAAACCATGGCATGGCCAAAAAATGAACCCACAACAAAACAAAGAGAATGTCTCCAGACGTTGCCAACAGTCCCTTGGGGAACAAAACCACTCCCAGCTGAGAAGCATTTACTTAGACTGACAAGTTTCTTCCTCTATACTAAGACCAAACTCTTTTTTTAATTGAGAAAAAATTTACATAGCATAAAATTAACCATTTAATTATTCTCCCCAATTTTGTTGAGTTAATTAACATCCAACATTGTATAAGTTTAAAGTGTACCACATGATGATTTGATAGACATGTCTACTGTGAGATGACGGCCACAGTAAGAAACAAGCTGTCTGAAAGTGTACTTAGAGGGACTTAGTACCTTCACAGTGTCGTGTAACCATCACCTGCATCTAGTTCCAAACATTTGCATCACAAGCAAAGGAAACCCTGCACCCACTGAGCAGTCACTGTCCATCTATCCACCACCATCAGCCCTCCTGACACTGTAGCCACTGGTCTGCTTTCTGTCTCTATGGATTTGGTTATTTTGGATGTCTCATTCCTTCTTTCCCACAGGACTACTGGCTCTGGGAGCTCCTGAGTCAACTCTACTTTACAAAGTGTTCACAGGCATCAACGTTTTGGTTCTCAGTTTCATCATCGTCTCTGGCTTCATTAAGGGAGACCTGCACAACTGGAAGCTCACAGAACAGGACTACACATTGAACACTTCTGAATCCATTGGCACCTCTAGGTTAGGAGGGTTCTCTTGTCCATAGCGACACTTGTGTGAAGGTGGGTGCAAGTCTGGAAATCTGGTGGGGACTAAAGTGTGGCAACCCACTCCACCATTCTTACCTGGATAATCCCATGAACAGAGGAGCCTGGCAGGCTATGGTCCATGGGGTCGAAAGAGTTGGTCGTGACTAAATGAGTAAACCACCACCAAAGAGACCTGGGCTTATGGATCTAAGTGATGGGGGTCCTGGAGCCCAGCACTTGTGGTATGAAGGGAAGAGTCCAGTAGAGATGGCTGAACTCACCTCATTCATGTTCTTCCTCATTCCTCTCTCACCATAGGTTGGGCCCTCTGGGTTCCGGAGGGTTTGCACCTTTTGGCTTTGATGGGATTCTCCAGGGAGCAGCTCTGTGTTTCTACACATTTATTGGTTTTGATGCCATTGTCACTAAAGGTAATATAGTCACTGTGCTTCTCATCAGGGGTTTGGGGACAGATTAGGCTGCCCTTGGGCATAGGGGTCGGAAGAAGGATAAGCTGCTTTTGATTGTGCAAGAGGAAAGGGGGTATTGTCTTTTCATTCCCTGTGTTTTCCTAACCTAGTACATCCCTGCTTCCTGCAGGGGAAGAAGCCCTAAATCCTCAGCGGTCCATCCCCGTGAGCACCATGATCACGATCTTCATCTGCTTTTTGGTGTGCTTTGGTGTCTCAGCAGCACTCACCCTCATGGTGCCCTACTACCAGATTCATCCTGAGAGCCCCTTGCCAGAGGCTTTCCTCCTTGTTGGGTGGGGCCCTGCCAGATATGTCGTGGCTGTTGGCGCCCTCTGTGCTCTTACGTCCAGGTCAGTATCATGGCTTTCTCCCCATTGACTGTCAGATGCCCGGATATCCCAGCCCTTGGGATTGAGAGACAAGAGGGAAGGACACCTTGCCCCAAGTAGACTAGGAAACAGAAGCCCCGGTCCTCCCTTCCTGTCTCTCCATGTCCTCATACACGTTTCCATTTTCTTTTCCAGTCTCCTAGGTGATATGTTCCCCATGCCTCGGGTGATGTGCTTGATGGCAGAGGACGGACTCCTTTTCCGGGGCCTTGCCCAGATCCACGCCCACACAGGCACGCCAGTCAGGGCCATCATGTCTTCTGGAAACCTTGCAGGTGGATAAACAAAACCCACCCCTTGTTTGATCATTTCCTTACCTTGGATATTTCTCGCTGTTTCTCACTCCCTTCCCCACCTTGTCTGCGCCCTCATCCTAGCAATCATGGCATTACTCTTCAAGTTCAGCGATCTGGTGGACCTCCTATCAATCGGGACCCTGCTTGCTTACTCCCTGGTGGCTCTCTCTGTGCTTGCCCTCAGGTGAGACTCCACTACAACTTGGCTCAGAGTCGTGGACTCAAGGGGAGCTAAAACTCTTCTAGCTTCATGTCCTGCTCTGCTGAAATCAGGAAAGAGTTGGATTAAACTCTCTGGTGATGGATGAGTATATGGTCTGTTGTTAATATTGCCTTAATATCCTCTCACTCAGGTACCAGCCAGATCAGAAGTTCAGCAAGAAGGAGAAAACAGAGGAGGAAATTGAGATGAAGCCTAAACTTGAAGAAAACCCTCTAGAGCCTGTATCTGAAGCAGGAAACTCAGACATTCTGAAGAGTGTGTGGTTCCCTACTGGCACCATCCCCAACTGGAAATCTGGCCAGATTGCCTATGGATGTGCCTTCCTGCTTGGTGAGCAATGAGACTTCTCTTTGGTGGTATTCTGAAATTGACAGGATGGGTTGGAAATACGTGTCTTTTTCAGTTATGAAGTAGTAGAGATATGATGCCCCTTCCTGATGTGGGCAGCCTGGGGAGGGATGTGGCCCGAGGTCCTGACATCTTTGTCTTCTGGGTCCAGCCTGTTCTCCTTCATCTTGACCTTTGCAGTTCTCCTGCTGGCCATCCTGAGCCTGGTCCTGGCCCAGTGGCCCAGCCAGTTGGTCTCCAGAGACCCCGTGCTCACAACAGTGGCTGTGCTGCTGCTGCTGCTCATCACTGGGGTCACAGTCATCATCTGGAGGCAGCTCCAGAACCCTTCTCCTCTTCCATTCAGGGTAGGTGAGGGACTTCCCTGGTGGTCCAGTGGTTAAGAATCTACCTTGCAATACAGGGGATGTAGGTTAGATTCCTGGTGGGGGAAAAAATACCCCATATGCTGTAGGGATGATAAGCCCATGCCCCACAACTAGAGAAGCCCTTGGGCCACAACTCAGTTCTGATGCAGCCAAATTAATTAGTTAATTAATTTTTTAAAAAAGTAGGTTACCTTATGTGTCCAAACTATTCACCTTGAGTGAATGAAGTCTACCTGCTTTGAGGTCTAAACATCCTTTACTGAATGTGAGAAGATGGGAATTGCTCAAACCAATGGACCCTTCCCTGATCCACACTCAGTGCTTCACATACCCAGTTTCAGTAGGCAATGAACACACAGCTTCAACAGGACTAGAGTCTTCCTGCCCACATGTGGGTTGTGGGCTCCATTTCCGAAATCTGGGCTACGTTCAGGGATGAACTGACTCTGCCCACAGGTCCCTGCTCTGCCTGTCCTCCCACTGGTGAGCATCGTTCTGAACACTTATCTGATGATGCAGATGACTTCTGGGGCCTGGATCCAATTCAGTGTCTGGAATGCCATTGGTAAGTGGTTTTCTGGGATTAAGAGATCTCTCAGTTGACTGATCCCCATCCTCTTCTTAATACCACTCCCCTATTCTGTGTCAGACACCCTCATAGGAGACCTAGTGAGCAAGTGTGGGGTTCCCTGGTGTCTCAGTGGTAAAGAATCCACCTGCCAATGCAGGAAACATAAGAGACATGGGTTCAATCCCTGGGTCAGGAAGATCCCCTGGAGGACGAAATAGCAACCCACTCCAGTACTCTTCACCAGAGAATCTCATGGACAGAAAGGACTGGAGGGCTATGGTCCATGGGGTCACAAAAGAGTCAGTCACGGCTGAAGGACTGAGCATGCTCACGAGCATGTACATGACTGTGTATCAGTAAGGAGAGCACCTACTTTCCCTTCTCATCGTCTAATTTCCCTACTAGGATTTGCCATATACTTTGGCAATGGGATCTGACATAGCCTGGAGGAGAACTAGAAGCAACAGCCTCCACCTCCTAAACTCTTCACTCAAGCATCCCTGCTGCTGAATCATCTTAACTACAGGACATAGATGCCATGTGGAATCTCTTCATATGCTAGAGGAATCTTCTGGTTAAAGGGGCACTTTAAGCCTCTATGGACTATGATGGTGCAATGCATTTCAGTTCAGTTCAGTACAGTGGCTCAGTCATGTCCGACTCTTTCCAACTCATGAACTGCAGCATGCCAGGCCTGCCTGTCCATCACCAACTCCTGGAGTTCACCCAAACTCATGTCCATTGAGTCGGTGATGCCATGCAGTCATCTCATCCTCTGTCATCCCCTTCTCCTCCTCCCCTCAATCTATCCCAGCATCAGGGTCTTTTCAAATAAGTCAGCTCTTCAAATCAGGTGGCCAAAGTATTGGAGTTTCAGCTTCAACATTACTCCTTCCAATGAACACCCAGGACTGATCTCCTTTAGGGTGGATTGGTTGGATCTCTTTGCAGTCCAAGGGACTCTTGAGAGTATTTTCCAACACCACAGTTCAAAAGCATTAATTCTTCTGCACTCAGCTTTCTTTATAGTCCAACTCTCTCATCCATACATGACTACTGGAAAAACCATAGCCTTGACTAGATGGACCTTTGTTGACAAAATAATGTCTCTGCTTTTGAATATGCTGTCTAGGTTGGTCATAATTTCGTTCCAAGGAGTAAGTGCCTTTTAATTTCATGGCTGCAGTCACCATCTGCAGTGATTTTGGAGCACCGCAAAATAAAGTCAGTCACTGTTTCCATTGTTTCTCCATCTATTTTCCATGAAGTGATGGGACCAGATGCCATGATCTTAGTTTTCTGAATGCTGACTTTTAAACCAACATTTTCACTCTTTTCTTTCACTTTCATCAAGAGCCTTTTTAGTTCTTCTTCACTTTCTGCCATAAGGGTGGTGTCATCTGCATATCTGAGGTTATTGAGATTTCTCCCAGCAATCTTGATTCCAGCTTGTGCTTCTTCCAGCCCAGCGTTTCTCATGATGTACTCTGCATAGAAGTTAAACAAGCAGGGTGACAATATACAGCCTTGATGTACTCCTTTTCCTATTTGGAACCAGTCTGTTTTTCTATGTCCAGTTCTAACTGTTGCTTCCTGACCAGCATACAGGCTTCTCAAGCGGCAGGTCAGGTGGTCTGGTATTCCCATCTCTTTCAGAATTTTCCACAGTTTATTGTGATCCACACCATCAAGGCTTTGGTATAGTCAATAAAGCAGAAATAGGTGTTTTTCTGGAACTCTCTTGCTTTTTCCATGATCCAGCAGATGTTGGCAATTTGATCTCTGGTTCCTCTGCCTTTTCTTAAACTAGCTTGAACATCTGGAAGTTCACAGTTCATGTTTTACTGAAGCCTAGCTTGCAGAATTTTGAGCATTACTTTACCATCGTGTGAGATGAGTGCAATTGTGCAGTAGTTTGAGCATTCTTGCATTGCCTTTCTTTGGGATTGGAATGAAAACTGACCTTTTCCAGTCCTGTGGCCACTGCTGAGTTTTCCAAATTTGCTGGCATATTGAGTGCAGCATTTCCACAGCACCATCTTTCAGGATTTGAAGTAGCTCAACTGGAATTCCATCACCTCCACTAGCTTTGTTCATAGTGATGCTCCCTAAGGCCCACTTGACTTCATATTCCAGGACGCCTGGCTCTAGGTGAGTGATCACACCATCGTGATTATCTGGGTCGTGAAGATCTTTTTTGTAAAATTTGTATGTGTATTCTTGCCACCTCTTCTTAATATCTTCTGCTTCTGTTAGGTCCATACCATTTCTGTCCTTTATTGAGCCCATCTTTGCTTGAAATGCTCCCTTCCTAATTTTCTTGAAGAGATCTCTAGTCTTTCCCATTCTATTGTTTTCCTCTATTTCTTTGCATTGATCACTGAGGAAAGCTTTCTTAACTCTCTTTGCTATTCTTTGGAACTCTGCATTCAATTGAGTATATCTTTCCTTCTCTCCTTTGCTCCTCGCTTGTCTTCTTTTCACAGCTGTTTGTAAGGCCTCCCCAGACAGCCATTTTGCTTTTTTCATTTCTTTTCCATGGGGATGGTCTTGATCCCTGTCTCCTGTACAGTGTCACAAACCTCCGTCCATAGTTCATCAGGCACTCTATCTATCAGATCTAGGCCCTTAAATCTTTTTCTCACTTCCACTGTCTAATCATAAGGGATTTGATTTAGGTCATACCTGAATGGTTTAGTGGTTTTCCCCACTTTCTTCAACTTCAGTCTGAATTTGGCAATAAGGAGTTCATGATCTGGGCCACAGTCAGCTCCGGGTCTTGTTTTTGCTGACTGTATAGAGCTTCTCCATCTTTGGCTGCAAAGAATATAATCAATCTGATTTTGGTGTTGGCCATCTGGTGATGTCCATGTGCAGAATCTTCTCTTGTGTTGTTGGAAGAGGGTGTTTGCTATGACCCGTGCATTCTCTTGGCAAAACTCTATTAACCTTTGCCCTGCCTCATTCTGTACTGCAAGGCCAAATTTGCCTGTTACTACAGGTGTTTCTTGACTTCCTACTTCTGCATTCCATTCCCCTATAATGAAAAGAACATCTTTTTGGGTTGTTAGTTCTAAAAGGCCTTGTAGGTCTTCATAGAACCATTCAACTTCAGCTTCTTCAGCGTTACTGGTCAGGGCATAGACTTGGATTACCATGATACTGAATGGTTTGCCTTGGAAACAAACAGAGATCATTTGATTGTTTTTGAGATTGCATCCAAGTACTGCATTTTGGACTCTTTTGTTGACCATGATGGCTACTCCATTTCTTCTGAGGGATTCCTGCCCACAGTAGTAGATATAATGGTCATCTGAGTTAAATTCACCCATTCCAGTCCATTTTAGTTCTCTGATTCCTAGAATGTCGACGTTCACTCTTGCCATCTCTTGTTTGACCCCTTCCAATTTGCCTTGATTCATGGACCTGACATTCCAGGTTCCTATGCAATATTGCTCTTTACCGCATCGGACCTTGCTTCTATCACCAGTGACATCCACGGCTGGGTATCGTTTTTGCTTTGGCTCCATCCCTTCATTCTTTCTGAATTTATTTCTCCTCTGGTCTTCAGTAGCGTATTGGGCACCTCCTGATCTGGGGAGTTCATCTTTCAATGTCCTATCTTTTTTGCCTTTTCATACTGTTCATGGGGTTCTCAAGGCAAGAATACTGAAGTGGTTTGCCATTCCCTTCACCAGTGGACCACATTCTGTCAGACCTCTCCACCATGACCCGTCTATCTTGGGTGGCCCCACATGGCATGGCTTAGTTTTGAGAGGGTAACAGGCAGGAAGGCCAGAGGTCTCCAAATGGAGGAAATAGCCTGCAAGTGTCAGACATTTTTATCTCTCTTGAGTGGCAGGAGGAAACAAAGTAGCGATATTTTTTCCTTCTCTGTACAAATTTAGAAGGAGGTTTCTCTTAAAATTCTGTGTTGCCATGACACCTGGTTTCACCTGAAGTTAACAAATGCCTTTTTCTTATGGAAAAAGGCATTTGTTTATCTTAGGCTATGCTAATGTACTATGCATTTACCCCAAACTCTGTCTTCCGCCTTTTGGCTCAGAACCTACTTGATAAACCAGTATGTTATACTCCGATATTGTTCCTCTAATCTATGTACACAACACTGTTTGTATGGTGCTCTGCCTTCTTCAAGATCCAAGTTAATCCTTTTATGGACCAAGATGAACCATTTGGAGCCAAGATTATCCCAAAATACATCCTATGGGTGAGGGGCCTGGTGCCATTCTAAGTTTTGAGACATTCCTTTCTTTCATTAACAGACTGCTGGTGACTATATAACATCCAGCTAAAGACTAGCAGGGGGATACTCTTTCTGCCCGCTTCTGATGCCTATGTCAGAAGCTTTCTCTATCTCCTTTATACTTTAATAAAACTTTATTACACAAAAGCTCTGAGCGATCAAGCCTCGTCTTTGGCCCTGGATGGAATTCTTCTCCTCCTGGGGCCAAGAATCCCGTTCAGGTACCACTTGCCAGGGTCCAGCCCCGGTGGATCCAGGGTGATTCGAAGGTGGGGACGGAGTCGTCGTCTTTGGAAAAATGCATATTTAATCACAGATATAGAGAGATTAGAAATGGATAGTGTAGTAGGAAGATTAGTGGAGAAAAGGAGGCCGAATAACTTGGATTAACGTGGAATAGCATCCATGCTCCAGATGGGAATTCAGCCAGAAAAATGGGAGCAAGAAAGAAGCGACATGGGGGAATCAGTCTTTCTGGAAACTGATCCGATTTCTTTATTTTGGGGTTTGCTTATGTACCTTTCGTTACACATAGGGACAGATACAGAGTCACGCGGGGGTCAGCAGTCCTGACCTTTATCAAAATCAGGTGCTTCACATAAATGTATAAAAAAGGTCTTAGGGATATTACATCATCTTCTGGCCATGAGTGAGACCTGCTGACATTTTATGATCCTTTCTTTCTGATAACCAAAAAACTTATTTTTTCCAAGTGTGTTTTTTCTTAAACCAGGCACCACCCTCCAAATAAAGTTGCATTCCTATAGGGTGAGGGTGTAGTGAGTTACAATCAAGAAAGGAATTTATTTAACCCAAGGTTAACATGATTACTCTTAAAGGTTAATACTTATTTCTCCTATATGCTTAAAGGTTAATACTTATTTCTTCCTATATGCTAGTTATATTCATTATAAGGGTAGGGAACATGGAGATTTAGCAGCAAACATCAACCCACCAAATGAAAATCCTTTCACCAATGCTCCCCTTAAGATCTATCTAGTCTTAAGATATGATAAAGTTACATTTTTACATAGCAAGGACACAGTGATTTATAACAAAGCACAGTGATCTATTATGAAAGAGAAAATCCATTAACTCAAAAAGTCTAGTATTGCTAACCTTAAAAACTACTATATTTCCTTTTCTATATTCCAAATACACTGATTAATATATTCCCAGGTGCCTAAGGATATGGAGGCCTGGCGGCAATCATTGACTCAACAAGAAGAAAAGGCACTATGCTAATTAAGACTCTCAAAATACTCCAAAACTCTCTGTGCTGTTTATGGTTGAGAGGTAGTAAACAATCATGTGCCTAGTGGCAGCAGTATGGATAATCCTGTCACACAAGCTAGTCTGTCAGCAGAGAGGTTTGACCTGAAACATCCTTGTCCCACCCAGAGCAGGGAATTAGCAGCAATTATTGACACAACAAATGAAAAAACTCTTCACCAATATAATTCCTAACCAACCCATTATACTAATAATTTCTAACTACCCAAAAGAATTTGCCTTTAGTAAGTCTAAAACATCTCATGCCTCTCAGATTGGGAGGCTGTAAACAATCACATGTGGCTGGATGAACCTATACAGGCGGGCTAGATAACCTTCAGAGGAGTCCATAAGCTGAAACACTCTTGTCATGCTCAGGAATTTTTATTGCCTTGGAGCTGCACGTTTACTCCTTCTCCAAGAAAAACGGTTATGGAGGAGAGCATAAAACAGACTCTGGTTTTGGGGTTAGATGCTCGGGAACAGGGGGTTTCCTGAGGCTTGATCACGCCTTTGCGTATTCCAAGCCTCCTTCCTCATGACCTTTGCCATGGGCGGAGTTCCTCACGCTGGCTCCTGGCACTTCTCCTCCTGGGGCCAAGAGTCCGTAATTCAACAACAACCTTTCAGTTTCACTGAGTTAGACAAGGCTGTGGTCCATGTGATCAGATTGGCTAGTTTTCTGTGATTGTGGTTTCAGTCTGTCTGCCCTCTGATGCCCTCTCTCAGCACCTACCATCTTACTTGGGTTTTTCTTACCTTCAATTTAGTTGCTCAGTCATGTCCGACTTTTGCAACCCCATAACTGCAGCACCCCAGGCCTCCCTGTCCATCACCAACTCCTGGAGTTTGCCCAAACTCATATCCATTGAGTCAGTGATGCCATGCAACCATCTCATCCTCTCTTGTCCCCTTCTCCTCCTGCCCTCAATCTTTCCCGCATCATGGTCTTTTCAAATGGGTCAGCTCTTCACATCAGCTGGCCAAAGGATTGGAGTTTCAGCTTCAACATAAATTCTTCCAACAAACACCTAGGCCTGTTCCCTTTTAGGATGACTGGTTGGACCTCTTTGCATGCCAAGGGACTCTTAAGAGTCTTCTCCAACACCACAGTTCAAAAGCATCAATTCTTTGGCACTAAGCTTTCTTCACAGTTCAACTCTCACATCCATACATGACTACTGGAAAAACCATAGCCTTGACTAGATGGACCTTTGTTGGCAAAGTAATGTCTCTGCTTTTTAATATGCTGTCTAGTTTGGTCATAACTTTCCTTCCACTGAGTAAGTGTCTTTTAATTCATGGCTGCAGTCACCATCTGCAGTGATTTTGGAGCCCAAAATAATAGTCAGTCACTGTTTTCACTGTTTTCCCATCTACTTGCCATGAAGTGATGGGACCAGATTCCATGATCTTAGTTTTCTGAATGTTGAGCTTTAAGCCAACTTTTTCACTCTCCTCTTTCTCTTTATAAAGAGACTTTTTAGTTCTTCTTCACTTTGTGCCATAAGGGTGGTGTCATCTGCTTGCATGTGGGGTATCTCTTCACGGTTGCTCCAGTAAAGTGCAGCCGCTGCTCCTTACCTTGGAGGTGGGGTATCTGCTCATGGCTGCTGCTCCTGTCCTTAGAAGTGGGGTATCTCCTCTGGCTGCTCACTGCTCCTGTGCCACACCTCTGCTGCTCACTGCTCCTGCACCACAAAATGCATTTAGGGGCCTATATTTATTGCCAGTGGCCAAGTGACTATAATGTTCTATAATTTTTAAGTATTCTTTTCAGACCATGATACACATACAAAAAAGGGCATGCTTTGTAAGTGTGCAGCAAGATGATATTTCACAAAAATTGTATAACAATGTAAGCAGTTACTGGACAAAGAAATAAAATATTAACCTGCACATACAAAGCTCCTCCTCGTGTTTCTTTTTAGCAAAAATGCAGAGATGGCTGTCTGGGGAGGAAAGGCAGGTAACTGTGTACTGTGTCGAGTGCTGCCCTTGAAATATAGGACAGAGGTAAGTTGGAAGGAAAAGGAAGGTAAGAGAAGCACTGGGCTAACAGTAACACAAGAAAGCTAAGGCGGCTATATTACCATCAGAAAGCAGACTCTAAGAAAAGGAGACGAATAACAGACAGAGCGGGTCATGTAGTCATGGTAAAATGATCACTTTTATCTTCTCCCCAGCTTTCTGGAGACACAGTGTCATCTTTTCTAAATGACTATTTCTCTTTACTTTTCTGTCACAGACTCTTGCAGTTACACAGTAGAGTCGATGATGGAAAGTTCCTAATTGGAAAAACAAAAAACACCTGCATTGTCAGAGGTGAGGGAAAGAAATAGTAAGTAATGATTTACTGATAAATGATTACGATTGTGTGGAACTAAAAGACAGGAAATGAAACAGGATAGACACGTTGAAGAGAACAGAGTGCCTGACACTGAGATTATGCACATTCAAGATACTGATAATAATGAACCAGAGGGTTGTTGCGGGAATGAGCATCTGCAGTAGAGTGAAGGAGGGATACAGGTCAAGAAACTGAGCGGCAAGATATTAGATGAATGAAAATACAGATGGAGGTGGACGAACAGAATTAGGAACATCACTACCTTGCCAGTTCTCATGACAGTACAGGCTTAGGAAGAAATGAACGGAGATTGAAACTATCAGGTGAAACTTTGTTGGAAAGGGTTGACATCACCTGATTGCTGTTCTTTGCTTACTGCTGTGGGCCAACCAGATATCCTGTGCTACCAATATGCTGTAACAGGCAACACTGAACACCGCCCATAAAAGAGCCTTGATGAGAAATTGAATCAACCCTTCCAGGTTCTTCTGGCCGGTCTAAGGATTAAATTAACATGAGAGGGTTTAATGGGACAAAAATCAAGTGATAGCTCAATAATGTGATGAAGGTGAAAGAGGAGAGTGAAAAAGCTGGCTTACAACTCAACATTCAAAAAATGAAGATCACGGCATCCAGTCCCATCACTTCATGGCAAATAGATGGGGAAACAATGGAAACAGTGGCAGATTTTATTTCCTTGGGCTCCAAAATCACTGCAGACAGTGACTGCAGCCATGAAATTAAGACACTTGCTCCTTGGAAGAAAAGCTATGACAAGGCTTCACAGTGAATTAAAAAACAGAGCCATCACTTTGCCGACAAAGGTCCATATAGTCAAAGCTATGCTTTTTCCAGTAGTCATGTTGGATGTGAGAGCTGGACTATAAACAAAGCTCAGCACTGAAGAATTGATGCTTTTGAACTGTGGTGTTGGAGGAGATGCTTGAGAGTCCTGTGGACTGCAAGGAGATCCAGCCAGTCCATCCTAAAAGAAATCAGTCCTGAATATTCATTGGAAGGACTGATGTTGAAGCTGAAACTCCAATACTTTGGCCACCTGATGGGAAGAGCTGACTCACTGGAAACAACCTTGATGCTGGGAAAGATCAAGGGCAGGAGGAAAAGGGGACGACAGAGGATGAGATGGTTGGATGTCATCACCAAACTCAACGGACATGAGTTTGAACAAACTCTGGGAGCTGGTGATGGACAGGGAAGCCTGCTGCGCTGCAGTCTGCGGACTGAGCAACTGAACAATACAGGGGAGAGACCAGAGAAAGCTGAGCAACTTGCCAGAATAACCCAATCCTTTCCCTTCCGTCCCGTCTTCAGTGAAAGACTCTACAGAGTGCTGGGGGCAGTGGTCTGGGACTTGAAAGAGAAGGAAGGCAATTCACATGGAGATGGAAAAACAAATGGTTGGTAGACTAATATTAGCCAGACCAGGTAGAGAACATGAGACAGAGAGGGGTCTCAGATCTACAAGCCTCAGTGGGTTTCCTGATAACTTTGAAACATTTCCTTGCATGCAGAGATGTTTGCCTTAGTAATTTTAGTCATTTTAATTACACATATTAATCAGAATTCTTAACCCTTAGAAACTCTAGTTTCTAGTGAGAAACAAGAAGTAAACAATTGTGAACTGTTTGTTATACCAGTATTTTTTTTTAATTGAAGTATCTCCAATTAAAATGAAATAATTTTTAAATAAAAAAATGCTATCAACTTAAAAAAATCCAAGTATCATTGGTTTACCAGATAACATTAGTTTTCCAAATAGAGAGGACAGTGATTTGGTATTTTTACAGATGATACTCCAGTAGAAGTTACACAAGAGAATGGCTATAATTCCTTGTGCTCCAAACATATCCTTACTGACTATGTATTCAGTTGAGTCACTCAGTCGCGTCCGACTCTTTGCGACCCCGCTGACTCCAGCATGCTAGGCCTCCCTGTCCATCACCAACACTCAGAGCTTACTCAAACCCGTGTCCACCGAGTTGGTGGTGCCATCCAACCATCTCCCCTGTCGTCCCCTTCTCCTCCTGCCTTGTGTCTCGTAATCCCATACCCTCAATTTGCCCCTTCCCCCTTCCCTCTCTTCACAGATGGCCACTTGTCAGTTTTCTGAACTGGTGAGGCTGTTTCTGTTTTGCTATATACATTTATTTATATTATTTTTTCAGATTCTACACATAATATTATACAGCATCTGTAAAAATACCAAAATCACTAGGTAGTATACCTAAAAGTAATATCAACCAAGTCTGTTTGAATAAAGAAACAATGAGTTAGACATCCACTCAGGAGGAAAAGCACCTCTGTGGGTGTGGGGGACACAGCTCCATCTGCCCAAGGAGCCCTGGAGGAGTCGTGTCTGTTGTGTGTCCGGGTCACAGGCCGACAGACCTCGCTATGGGCTGCAGGACCTGCAGAACCAGGAAACCTACCCGGACTCCTCTGATGGTGATGCTGCCGGTGGTGGCGGCGGTCGTGGTGATGGTGGTGGTGGAAACCCAGAGATACTGACCTAGAGATTCCCTGCAAAGGAGGGGATTTGCAGGTCAACCTTCACTCGGAGAAGGCAATGGCACCCCACTCCAATACTCTTGCCTGGAAAATCCCATGGACGAATGAGCCTGGTTGGCTGCAGTCCATGGGGTCGCTAAGAGTCGGACACGACTGAGCGACTTCACTTTCACTTTTCACTTTCATGCATTGGAGAAGGAAATGGCAACCCACCCCAGGATTCTTGCCTGGAGAATCCCGGGGATGGGGAGCCTGGTGGGCTAGGGTCCATGAGGTTGCAAAGAGTCTGACAGGACTGAAGAGACTATAGGCATGCAGCCTTCACTGAGGGGGCGAGGATTCTGGAGTTAAAACAAAACAAAACGAAACAAAACAAAGATGTCTGATCAAGGCTTACATAGCAGAAGCTTTCCCCTCCCCCTCACAAGGAAACATCTCATGGGGTTGATCTCCCATCACAGAAAAAGCTGGCCTAGTTCTGCAGACATCCCTGGGGACACCTGTTTCTCTACAGCAGCACCGGAGACCTGAGGGAGGGACCCCCATGACGAGGGAGAGGAAGGGTTTTGAGGAAGGGTTTTGGTTAAAAGGCTGATAAACACTGTGAAGGGCAAAAAAGTGACCGCTCCCCACGGGCAGTTCACTGACAAGTCTCTGGGAGCAGCAAACCCCGGAACCTCCCTCCTGGGTCCCCGGGCACCCTCAGTGCCCCGGGTGCAAGACCCACCGCGCCCCCCCTGCCCCCACTCTCCGGGGTCTCCTTGTGTGACCCTCCCCCTGCAGCGCCCATGGGAGCTCTGATAGGGAAGGAGTTGGCTCAGAAAGCCAGCCCCTGCTATGGGCCAGGGTCCCGCAGACTTAGGTCTAGCGCCACCTTCTGGAAATCCAAAGACAAGAGGCAGCCTGGTGAGTTGTAACAGCAGTTCAGTTCAGTTCAGTTCAGTCCAGTGGCTGAGTCGTGTCTCACTCTGTAACCCCATGGACTGCAGCACGCCAGGCTTCCCTGTCCATCATCAACTCCCGGAGCTTCCTCAGACTCATGTCAATCGAGTCTGTGATGCCATCCAACCATCTGTCATCCCCTTCTCCTCCTGCCTTCAATCTTCCCAGCACCAGGGTCTTTTCCAATGAGTGAGCTCTTCACATTAGGTGCTAAAGTATCAGACTTTCAGCTTCAGCATCAATCCTTCCAATGAATATTCAGGAATGATTTCCTTCAGGATGGACTGGTTGGATCTCCTTGCAGTCCAAGGGACTATCAAGAGTCTTCTCCAACACCGCAGTTCAAAAGCATCAGTTCTTCGGCACTCAGCTTTCTTTATAGTCCAATTCTACACATCCATACATGACTGTTGGAAAAACCTAGCTCTGACTAGAAGGACTTTTGTCAGCAAAGTAATGACTCTGCTTTTTAATATGGTGTCTAGGTTGGTCATAACTTTCCTCCCAAGGAGCAAGCGTCTTTTACTTTCATGGTTGCAATCACCATGCAATGAGTCAGTTCTTCTCATCCGGCAGCCAAAGTATTGCATCTTTAGCTTCACCATCAGTTTTTCCAATGAATATTCAGGACTGATTTCTTTTAGGATCGCAGACCAGACAGAAACGCTTAAGAATTCTTCCACAAGAGGGAGCAAGGAAAGTGGCGCAGGTGTAGGGAGAGAAAGACAGGAAACCCCAGGAATTAACACCACCATCAAACAGAATACTCCAGCTCCAGGGAACCACCACAGACTGAAGGACGAGTCGGCTCCTTCAAATATGAGAGCACCGATGAAAGACTGCAAAAAAATACATAAAAATCAAGCCGATGTGCCATCACAAATAAAGATACTATGTTTCCAATAAGCTACAACATGGATGAGCCTTGTGGCCATTACTAAGAGAAGGCATCTCCATAGGAAATGGCAAAGACCGAAGGTTTCCACTTAAGTGAAGTACCTAGAGGGGGTAGATTAATACAGTAGAATGGTGATTGCCAGGAACTGCAGTGGAGAAAGAGGGGATTTTTGTTTAATGTGTACAGTTTCAGTTTTGCAAGATGAAAAAAAGCTCAAGAGATTGGTTCTACAAACTATGAATGTCCTTAACACTTTTTTTTTTGTCCTTAACTGTTTTGAACTGGACACTTAAAATGGTTAAAATGGTAAATTTTACATTACTCATGCTTTACCACACTAAAGACTATCTCAGAACCACCCACTGATGGTTACCACAGAAGAGTCAGGGCTGATAGCTACACTGCAGGTGTTTTCCCCCGACTCCAATCTCACCGCAACAACCCAGGGGTGAGGACTGTCTGCTGTGCTCAGGACTCCCTGGTTCTGTTCTTGGAGATGTCTCAGCTGCAGCCCCGCACGGCTTACCCTCAGCCTCCCTGACTGACCCAGGTCTCCAGGCTCTGCTCCAAGGATCCAGTAAGTCTCCAGTCAGCCTCTTCTGTGGGAGACTGGGCACTGAGTTCACGTCCTCCCAAAGAGACCCCTGCAATCCCAGAGTGCAGGTGGTCAGCCCAGCTCCAGCCTGAGGGTGGAGAGACCCGTTTTCTGGATGAAAGTGTCTGCGCTGTGTCTGTGTGTGTGTGTGTGTGTGTGTGTGTGTGTGTGCGCAAGGAAACGTGGGGGAGACTAGATCAGTGCTGTGAGACTCTAAGACAATTTTCAGCTCAGTTCAGTTCAGTCACTCAGTTGTGTCCGACTCTTTGCGACCCCATGAATCGCAGCACGCCAGGCCTCCCTGTCCATCACCAACTCCTGGAGTTCACTCAGATTCACGTCCATGGAGTCAGTAATGCCATCAAGCCATCTCATCCTCTGTCGTCCCCTTCTCCTCCTGCCCCCAATCCCTCCCAGCATCAGAGTCTTTTCCAATGAGTCAACTCTTCGCATGAGGTGGCCAAAGTACTGGAGTTTCAGCTTCAGCATCATTCCTTCCAAAGAAATTCCAGGGCTGATCTCCTTCAGAATGGACTGGTTGGATCTCCTTGCAGGCCAAGGGACTCTCAAGAGTCTTCTCCAACACCACAGTTGAAAAGCATCAATTCTTCGGCACTCAGCCTCCTTCACAGTCCAACTCTCACATCCATACATGACCACTGGAAAAACCATAGCCTTGACTAGACGGACCTTAGTTGGCAAAGTAATATCTCTGCTTTTCAATATGCTATCTAGGTTGGTCATAACTTTTCTTCCAAGACAATTTTATTCATGTTCAAATAATACTAGCGATTAATTACCCTTAAGTAGGGCTTATGATGTGGACACTGATTTCAGGCTCCTGTATTCTTCTGGCCCTTGGAATCTATGGGTTCGTCCTCTTCTGCAGATATTGGGGTAACTGTAAGGGACCAAATTCTTGCTGAGTTATATTCAGTCCCTTTTGGGTTTCCTACACCCAGTAACTGTGTGAAGCTTGTTCTATTACTTATCATGGGCAGCAATTTTTTAAAATGGTGGTAAAATACACATCACATAACATTAACCAACTTAACCATTTTAAGTATACAGTCCAAAAATGGTAAGGATATTTACGTGGTTGTGCACCCAGTCCCTGGAACACTTTCACCTGTGTCCCCATTGAATGATGACTCCCCAGCTCCCCCTTTACCTCAGCCCCTGGCCAACCACCATTCTACATTTGTCTACATAGCTTTGACTCAGTCAGTACTTCATAGACGTGGAATCATGCGATATTTGCATTTTTGTGACTGGCTTAGGTCACTCAGCATAATGTCCTCCAAGTAGCTCCACAATGCAGCATGCTCCAGAAGTGCCTGCCTTTTTAAGGTAGTAATATTCCACTGTGGGCATAGACCACCTTGTGTTTATTCATTCCTTCCTGGATGAATATTTGTGTTGCTTCTAACTTTCAACTTTCCAACTTGCCAGAAGAATCCTGTGGATAGAGGAGTCTGGCAGGCTACAGTCAATGGGGTCGCAAACAGTCGGATATGACTGAGTGACTTTAATTTTCAACTTTCAGCTCCTATGAATAATGCTGCTGTGGCCCTGGGTATACAGATATCTCTTTGAGAATCTATTTTCATTTCTTTTAGGTGTACTTGCTGAAATGGAATTGCTGGATTCTTGCAAATTATTTTTAACTTTGGAGCAACCACCATAGGTTATCCACGGCAGGTGTGTCTATCACACACCTGCAGGGTTCATCAGCAGAATTTAAAGAAGAAGAAAACACAGGTCCAGAGAACTAAATGACTTCCTCAAAGGCACAAGGTGTTTGCGGGACCAAGATTCTAATCAGAGCTTCCTGGCTCTTTGAATGCTTGCTCTGAACCAAAATGCTAAACTTGGACTTTGGAGTAACAGCGGCGGAAGCCGCCTGGCAGGTAACTTCTGTAACTGGACCAGTCTAGCCTTGCAGAGCCCTGTAGTGAGCTGTTTCTCATGCCTCAAAGAGCAGGACACAGAGCCATTTCTGATTCAGAATGGAGACTAGGCCTCTCGCCCTCCCGGCAGCATTTGTTTGTTTCGAATATAATTGCTTTACAATGTTGTGTTGGTTTCTGCTGTTCAACAACATGAATTAGCCATATGTTTACATTGATCCCGTCCCTCCTTAACGGCCCCCCCCCCTCCCCCCTGCATCCCACCCCCTAGGTCATCACAGAGCCCCAGCTGAGCTCCAGCAGCTTCCCACTAGCTGTCTATGTTACACATGGTCGTGTATATGTCGATGCTACGATTTCAGTTTGTTCCCCACCTCGCCCCGCCCTGTGTGCACGAGTCCGTTTTCTCCATTTGCTCCTCCATTCCTAACCTGTAAATAGATTCAGCAATACCGTTTTCTTTTTAAGATTCCATATACTTGCATTAATATACACTAGGTCCTGTCACACAGAGTGAAGTAAATTAGAGACAGGCCACTCTGGTGTGTGTGGGGGGGACATTAGGGGAGAATGGATACATGAATATGTATGGCTGAGTCCCTTCGCTTTTCACCTGAAACTGTCACAACATTCTTAATTGGCTATACCACAATACAAAATAAAATGGTTTTTTTAAGGGAAAAGAAAAAAAGAGGCCACTGTGGTTTGCTGATTTGACTGAACTGGCCTAGAGTCTGTCCCTCCCTACAAATTCCGTTTCATTCTACCCCAAAGCAGAGTTCCAATTTAATGTCAGTCTGCAAACAATGCAACAGAAAGCTACCAGGTTTCAGGATCCTTGGTGAAGAAATGTGTGGAGTCTGAGCTCTCTGATCAGCAAGCCCCTTAAAAGACACTTCGTCCCTATCCAAGAAGGCAGGGAATAATGACGATAATAACCTCTCCTGAATTACACAGGACAGCAAGACAGAGATGGTAGGCACTTTGTGCAAAATCAGACCAGCTGAGAAGTGCGGGAGCTTGGATGTGAACCAGCAGAGCAGGTTGATTTCAATGAAAAAATCACCATTCTTATCCACTCAGCTTTTACCGATTAAGCAGCTACTGCATGTGCCTGGGACTGTGCTGGCATCTTTTGCTTCTGAAGAAGCAGAAAACTTTGCTTTCTAGGTTCTTTCACTGATCTAATAATTAATTTGACATGAGACAGATTAACGAATTTGATTTGTTATGTGTGAGAGTCCCAAGAAGTCTTTCTGCTTAATTTATTTTTTAATTGGAGGGTACAATGTTGTGCTGGATTCTGCCATACAAAAGCTCAACTTAGCCATAATCATACATATATCCCTGCCCTTTGAGCCTCCCTCCCCTCCTGCAATCCCCCTTTAGGTCAGCACAGAGCACGGGGCTGAGCCCCCTGTGTTATACAGCAATTCCCCATTAGCTCTGTGCTTTACACAGGGAAGTGTGTATATATCAGTGCGACTCTCAATTCACCCCACCCTCTCCTTCCCCAGAAGTCTGTCCTCTGCGTCTGCCCCGTGGGGCTCCCAGGCACAGAGGCCTTTCTGTCCCCCGTTTCTTGTGGGCAAGACTCCGGCCGTGATGACCTTCCATGCGTTCCAAAGGGCAGATTCGCCCAGTTGCTGATCGAGGGAGGAGCAGCCCCAGAACCATCTGAGATTAAAGGGACCAGAGAAGGTCATCAAGACAGGGAGAGTTGACCACCAAAGACCCCGGGTCCCCCAAGATGAGATCAAGGGAGTACAAGCGCTGCTCACCCCATAATCTTGTCAGGCACCCCATCTTAGACCCACAGTTGTAAAAGCCCTGATTAAATTCCCTGGGGTTGAACACCTCACTCTTTCAGGGCAGAGGCCTGGTGTGTCTCCCTTTGCCTGGTAAATAAGAAAGCTCTCCTCTTCTACTTCCCCCAAAATTGTCTTGGGGTTTGATTCGGCATCGGTGTACAGAGAATCTGAGTCTTCGGTAACACAAGGGCAGTCCAGTGTGGAAACAGAAACCAGAAAACTGTCCAAAGGCCACAGACCAGGAAGGAGTGCCCCGTGTTAATGGTTTACCTGCGTGTCCATGGAGCTCCTCCTCATGGGGCGGGGGACCCCACACCCTTTTCTTCTGGGTGTGTAACTGCCTTGCTTCTGTCTTAACTGAACAAACTGTGTGCTCGCCTGCTTGTTGGGCTGAGTCTCTATAATACACATTCTACCTGTCCTTGTTTCTACAGCTCTTGCCTCCTTGAGAAATGCGCTTTCCAATGAGGGCAAAGGTTGGGAGAACCTTATTTTGAGCCTCCAGCCCCTGGAGGACGAGCGGCTAGGATTCCTGGTTTTCATCCAGGCCCCTCCGGGTCCGCTTGTTGGGCAGAGAATGAGGCTCTGGCTTCAAACCACCGCTCATGGCTGACACACTCCGAGATCATTGGTGCTGAAGCCCGGGATTTCAAGGTAAAGCAGCTCATCCCAAACTGTTGGCTGGAGACTTCCAAGTCTCTCTCTCCATGAGAACCTGCTCTCACTCTCTGTTTTGTTCTCTTTCCAAGACCCACAGGTTTCAGTCTAGATCCGCTCGGTGAAGGAGCCCAAGTTCTGGTTTCTCTCTCTCCTCTCTCCCTCTCTCTTGCTCGGCTAAACTACGCCCCCAGCATGTCTGCCGCCTTCATCAATGTCAGGAGCAAGGCGCTGGGAGCTGCAGCTCACCTCCCACTATCTCCAACAAATCGCTCCCTGCTACACCCGCACTTTATCCCCCGGGCCCCACTGTCTTCTAACGTATTTCTCCCTGAGCAGCCAGCACAAACACGAATTTTTTTTTTTCTTGTGATTTCCTTTCCTACTTTACTGGATAAGCAAGATTCCTTTCTCACCTAAACTTTATGTCCCCTTCAGTTTTACCCCAGATGCCAGACAAACAGGGTAATAGACTTGGGGTGCTCCTGCTGTTTAATCTCCCAGGCTTCCTTTTGCCCATAAATCCCCTCTGGGAATCCTCCTGCCTCTAGGCCCTCAGGTCCTCCAGCAAGTTCCCCCTCACTCCAGGGAAGGGACAGCCTGCTGGGCAGGCCACGTTCCAGCAGACCTCCTTGCTGCAAAAGATGCCTCTCAAGGAAAGTCTTGGCAGTCCCTCGTGGGAGAGACTGGTCCACCAGCGATGTCTGGTCAGGGATCAAAGGTAGAGCAGAGGACACTGAAAATCCCACCAAGCACAGGATTCGAGGGAAATTCAGAAAACACTCTGAGCTGCCATCAGGTGCCCCCTAGGAATGCTTTCGGCTTCCCTGGTAACTCAAACAGCAAAGAATTTCGCTGTGATGCAAAGATCCCTGGAGAAGGGAATGGCAACCACTCCAGTATTCTTGCCTGGAGTATCCCCATAGAGAGAGCAGCCTGGTGGGCTACAGTTCCATGGGGTTGCAGAGAGTCAGACACAACTGCTCGACTAACTCTAAACACCTACTACTACCAGGAACGTTTCTGGGATGCAGGACTTTATTTCTAAGAGTGCAGTTCTTGGTTGCAGGTTGCTCCACGTGGAGAATCCCCTCTCTAAGCCAGAGAGGCTAAGAAAAGGAAAACTAGGTTTTGCTGTAATGTTGCCTGGCCTTGATTTGAGTTGGGGCATGAAAAAATTTGGTGTCTTGCTTGTGACACTATCCTACAATTAGATCTACATTGCCAAAGTATGGGAACATGGATGGAGCTTAACCCGCCTACATTCTAAACGATCCCATTCAGTCTTCCTCCAAATCTCAGGGGGGAAATCAAGCTTCCCGACTCCTGCAAGTTCCCTTCCTCCTTCAGATTGTTCTGATCAGCCAAATGACAACAATGGAACACACACACACCGACATATACACCCATAAACGAAACCCAAACAGTCAAAAACTAAAGTACAAGAGATGGACCCGGCAAGCAAAGGGAACCAAAAATGATAGCCACCGGTTACAAACAAAATTCACCAAAGCGCAGACTGGAAAATAAAACCAAATCCAGGTGCCAACTGGGGAATAAAGCAACGGAAACAAAACAAAAATGGTGAGATAAAGAAAGGAGAGGAGGAAAGAAGAAGCAAAGTCAAGTGGAGGCAGATAAAGATTTATGCATATTAAGGAATAACAACAGGCAAATAGCAGTAAGAAAAGCCAAAGAATAAGTGTAGAAAAATAGTAATAATAAAATTTAAAACCTGAAGAATTTAAAAGGAAAACCCCGTAGAACCACAGAAGGCCAATACAGAGGCAGAAGTATAAACAGGAAATAAAAAGAGTGATAAAAAAATTCTCCCTGGGGGTTAAAAAATTCTCAAAAGCTTAAGTAGATTTAATACTACTAATAAAATCAACTACTACAGCAATAGAATGTGGGGGGAAAAGAAAAAAATCCAGAAACAACTAGAGAACAAGTCAAAGTATAAGAATAATAAGTGTTTTTCTTGGATCCCAGATGTCAGCGTCCCTTCCCTCGCTGGGAGTCTCCATGCACCTCGCCTCCCCGGGATGCCCTCCAACACTGCGCTGGTCTCTGGCCCTGCTGCGTGGGCAGCTCAGATTCTAATCTGGTCCTACTCCTGGGTGTTCTTGCCTCCAAGGTCCACAGCTGCCAGAGCTGGCGTGGTTTCTTCTGCGGGAGCGCTCGGTGTCCTTTCTTATATTCCAGAGACACAGAGTCTGCCTCCTTGATGGAGTGGATTCAGTCTGCAACTTGTGCAGCAGGGGGGAAGGTTCTGAGTTCTCCTCCTTAGCCGCACTGCCCCTGGGTTTCAGCTGTGGCTTTGTCTCCGCCTCTGCCTGTGAGTCGTCCACAGGGCTTTGCTCCTGAGGCTGCCCTGGAGGGCGTGGGTCTGCCCCAGGGAGGAGGGGGTGAGGGGGGTGCAGCTGCTGGGGCGGCAGGGCCGGGGCACCAGGTGCTCATGGGAACTGGCGGCTAGGGCCTCAGCAAAGGGGCTTTCTAGCCTCTGGCAGCTCTGCCCCAGCGGCATCCAGCGTGGGGGTGGCACAGCTGCTCGGATCGTGGGAACTCTGGGGGCACCGAGTGTGCGGGACCCCAGCTGTCTCAGCCGAGGGAGCTCTGGCCCTCCAGGGTGTCGTCCTCGCCTCTGGCAGCTGCAGTCACAGCGCCTCTGGGGCCGGTCCTTCTCTGCTCCCGGCTCCCTCCCCCGTGAAGGCAGTAACAGGCCAGCCTCTCTCTGGGGCCTTCCACTCTCCAGGGCTGACCTGTGGGGACAGAGGGGCCACAGCGATGGCTCCACCGCCTGTGAGTGACTCAGCAGGTCGCCCTGCCTCCCTGGCTGCCCGGGTTTCCTGCTCAGGCATTTCCCACTGCCACCTCCTCGCTCACGTCCCCTCGGGCGTCTCCCCGCAGTCAACAGCTGACCTCGCCCCGGGATCGCTCCAGGATCCCTGGGCTCCAGCTCCCAGCCCTGCGCCTCCCGGGAGACATGCGTCCCTGCATCCCTCTCCGGGGAATGTATGGCTGCGGCGAGGATTGTCTCCGTGATTCTCATCCCATCCAGACGCTCACAGACCAGCTGCTTCACTCTCAGCCTCGAGTGCTTCTCCTCTGTCCCCTGAACAGTTTCCTCAGCCTCCAAGGGCACCCACGCTGGGACCCGGACCCTGCTTCAGTCCCTGGGCAGGTCCAGGCCCACTGACTCTCTCTTCCCCCACTCCCTTCACCCTGCCGAGTTCTGTGTGGTTGTATATAGTCTTCAGTGGCAGCCCACTCCAGTGCTCTTGCCTGGAAAATCCCGTGGACAGAGGAGCCTGGTAGGCTGCAGTCCATGGGGTCGCTAAGAGTTGGACAAGACTGAGCAACTTCCCTTTCACTTTTCACTTTCATGCATTGGAGAAGGAAACGGCAACCCACTCCAGTGTTCTTGCCTGGAGAATCCCAGGGACGGGGGAGCCTGGTGGGCTGCCATCTATGCGACTTAGCAGCAGCAGCAGCAGCATATAGTCTTCTCCAGTGGCCAGGTGCTCCTGCCTGCTCTCATCTGCCGTTCTGCAAAATCGCCTGTGTCAGAAAGTGTCTTCCTGATTTATCTCTGGAGACAGAGGCACTCCACACCCACCTGCTCCTCTGCCGTCTCATTCCCCCTCATCTAATCAAACTAAGACGCCATCTCCCCAGAGGGACGATCCCTGTGGGACAGCATTTTCTCAGCCAGTCTGCCATTCTTATCTGGGCCAAACTGAGCACTATTTGGTCTAAATTTTAGCTATAAAACTTTGACTAGAGAAAAGAAAGATGACATTTTATTATGGTATGCTGTGGCCACAAAATTCTCTGGACTCCAGAGAAAACTGGCTAAGATAGAACTTTTTGAAATTGGGTAGGAAAAAAAAAAAAAAACCCAAACAACAATAACAACCTCTCCAAACAAACAAACAAACAACAACAAAAAAAACCTGGTTCTTTTTGTATGTGCAATTAGAGAAAGCTAGCTTTTAAAATACTTTTTTTTTTTTCCCCCCAAAATTCTGACACTGAGGGAACAAGTCCTGCTAGAAAACATGGCTTTCCCTGTGCCTTGAGACCAGCACTCTCAGGTACATTTCTCTTATCTAGTCTAATAATCTCTAGTTCCTGAGCCTGAGGTGGGAAATGAAAAGGAAGTCTTTTAAACTTACATTTATTAAAACTGTTGATGATAAACCAGTGAGTTTTATAATACCCAATTCACAACTAAGTGTAGAAAATAAAGCTGTAAGATCCCTATCTGGATGTATGTATGTCTCAGTATTTGTCTTTGTTTTGGATTTTTGAGATTAATTTGTAAAGGAGCTCTATTAAATTGGCTTAAAGAAAAGTAAGCACTTACAAATCAAACAATTCTAAAAATAAGAGACATTAAACTAAATGAATTTCGGGTTCACGTGATCTGGGAAATATTCAGTGTTAAATATGGGATATGAAAGTTGAAGTCTCATTATGGACTTTAGAGTCATATTAATGTCTTAATATGTCTTTAGAGTCATTAATATTAAATATAATACTTTTATTGTGCCTGGATGGACTGAATGTTATTAAATTTATGCCATGTATGTTACAACGTTCGTCAGCAAAATCTAACTTGGTATAGGATAAAAGCTTTTGAGTGAACACTTTGGATATAATTATGTTTTAGGTTTTCCAGAGTTTTGGTAACTTGGAACTACAGAGTTTTACTAAATCAAGTCAAATACTAACTCATTAAATGTCTAAAGTATTTTTAAGATAAAATACTGGAACATGGATCACTGAGCAAATCTACATTTACCTACTTTTGTCTTCTTGGGAGAACAAAACTAAAAATCTTGGGTTTATTGGACATGCTTTGTATTACGTTGGGGAAAGAAACTGCAATTTGGGAAAATGCAACCTATGACATATGCTCTTAAGTTTCTCAATCAAAAATTGCTAACATGACCAGTGGTTCACAATTGCTTTCTTCTCATTTTTCAATATAGGTTAAGGTTTTAAGAGCTGAGGATTCTACTTGAAAGGTCCTTAAATCTACTCAAAGCAATAAAGGAAATATTTTGAAATACAGTAGGAAAGTTGTGTCAAGGGAGACCCTGTGCATGTGTGGAAAGGCTCCTTGGAGGTCAAAAAAGAGGGGGGCACCATCCCATAATAGGTGCCAGAGGCTGCTGGGCTGGGATCTGTCTTGGAAAAAAAGTTACACACACATGTTGGTGAGGGTCCTAGAGCAGGTCAGGACCTAATTGGCTAGCGGTAAACAAAACTGGAAGCAATGCCCTATATGAATGATTCAGCTGTCTCTTTTTTAAAATTTGTTTTATTTACCATTTAGTTTGGCTCTGATGGGTCTCTACTGCTCTGCAGGCTTTTCTCTAGTTGCAGAGAGCAGGGGCGCGTCTCCAGCTGCTGCACTCCAGCTTCTCACTGCGGCGACTTCACGTGTTGTGGACCACAGGCTCTGGGGGCTCCCCAGCTTCCCTGGGCACTGCCGTTCCTGGGTCCGAGTGCACAGGTTCAATTTCCGTGACACATGGGCTTAGCTGCCGCACGGCATGTGGGATCTTCCAGGCCCAAGGATGGAACCCATGTCTCTGGTATCGGCAGGTGGATATTTATCACTGAGCCACCAGGGAGGCTTTGATTTAACTGCCTCTTTAAGGGGCTCCACCCCTTTAGAGAGCATGTCCACACCCTTTCTCTCCAGCTGTGTATCTCTGTCTTAACAAAACAGCTTCTGTCTGTGCTTTCCTGTTTATTGTGCTGTGTCTCTAATAATACACCTTTTTTTTTTTTTTTAAACCATTTTGCCTCCTTGAGAAATGCATTTTTCAACTCAGGCAAGAGCCAGGGAAACCTTGTTTCTAGCCTCTAGCCTCTGGTGGACGAGCAGCTAGGATTCCTGGGTTTCATTCAGGACCCCCAGGTCCAATTCCTGAGCAGAGAACTAAGACTTTGCTTCCAGCCACCACTCATGGCTCTCTCTCTCTCTCTCTTTGAGATCAGCCCCACTCGGTTTCAAAAGATGGGAACTGCCAATGATTGGTAAACAAATCTTTGCCATTCCATGCTGACAAGTCTTTCAAAGACAAGAAATTATGTCATAACAGCTCTTTTTTCTGACATAGGTCCCATAATCTAAACTATTTTGAAGGAAGAGGCAAAAGGCTTTTCTTTAGGAGATAGCATCTTAATTCCCTTCAGTTCAAAACAATCTACAAGCCAAAGTGGCACATTTTAGAGTGGCAATTCTGCCCCCCGCCGCTTCTCTTTAAGCAATGTTTCCAGTGTATAATAATAATGTATTATTTGAAATATATTTAAAGATGCTGAAGCTCCAACACTTTGGGTACCTGATGCGAAGAGCCAACTCATTTGAAAAGACCTTGATGCTGGAAAGATTGAGGGCAGGAGGAGAAGAGGACGACAGAAGATGAAATGGTTGGATGGCATCACTGACTCAACGGACATGAGTGTGAGCAAACTCCAGGAGATAGTGAGGGACAAGGAAGCCTGGCATCCCCGCAGTCCATGGAGTTGCAAAGAGGTGGACAAAAGTTAGTGACTGAACTGAACTAAACGGATGCTTAAGAAACCAAATCTCAGAGATAGGGAACTTGTTGATCTGTCCTTTTTTCACCTGCTCCCCATCACTCCTCTGCTCCCTAGAACTGGACTCCCAGGGCCAAGGGCACATGGACTTTCTTGACGGCTTGCTGTGTCGTTTTCTCAGCACATCTGACCCTCCTCAACTTTATCTAAGATGTTGTGTCAGGATGTTCACCGATTTGGTCAAAAGCTGGTCCGCAGGCGGCTGCTGGAGCCCAGGGAGGGGTTTGAGAGGCCCAAGGCTGGTCATCTGAACACTCTGGACCTGGTGGCCTTGGGTGTGGGCAGCACCCTGGGAGCTGGTGTGTATATCTTGGTTGGAGAAGTGGCTGTGTACGAGGCTGGACCAGCAACTGTCATCTGCTTCTTTGCGGCCGGCCTGTCTACTATTTTGTCTGGGCTCTGCTATGCGGAGTTGGCAGCCCGGGTACCACGCCCCGGTTCTGCCTATCTCTACAGCTACGCCACCATGGGTCAGCTGTGGGCCTTCATCATTGGCTGGAACCTCATCCTGTCCTTTGTCACGGGTGAGATGATGGGGTGGGGGAAGGCGGGGCTTAAGGTCAGAAAATTCAGAGGGGGATTGGAGCGTTGTTGACTCATGAGATCTTTATTTCCCACCTTGTGGAGTGAAGTGGGTAATTGTGGAGGAACTTCATAGCTTGAAACTTTAGTCTACTTAGATCTACACTGCTTTCCTGAAATAATGGGCGCTAGAATGAGAAGGAAAGGGGCCTGTAGGGGGTGGGTGAGAGGAAGGCGTGTCCCACAGGCTCCTCCCCTCACCGTAGTGAAGTCTCTGCTCAGCTGCTTCCTTTCATCTCCTCCTAAAATATTAAATTGGAGAAGGAAATGGCAACCCACTCCAGTATTCTTGCCTGCGGAGTCCCGCAGACAGAGGAACCTGCCAGGCTACAGTCCATGGGGTCACAAAGAGTTGGACATGACTGAGCGATTAACAACAACACATTAAATAGTTAACCTGTTCCGTGAATCATCTGGGCCTACTCTCTCCACTCCATAAAATGAAACATTCTGAGATAACGGATTTTCTCTGTTTTTTTCCCGCAAATACATCGCACGGTACATGGTCGGGGTGCAACTTGTATTTGTCAATGGGTCTTCAACTTTTGCTGCTGTAGCGACCGCCTGTGAGGCCAGAGCCTGGAGCTATGCCTTTGACAGCCTGATTGGGAACCGCATCTCTCAGGCGTTCCAGGAGACTTTCTCTCTGCATGTGCCCTACTTCCTGGCCACCTACGTAGACTTTTTTGCCTTTGTCCTGGTGCTGCTGCTCACAGGTGAGGCAGAGGTCAGCTAAAGTGGGGTGTGGAAGGGGAGCTGGCGTACAAAAGGCTTGGGTTTCCGGAATGGTGGGAGGATTAGGACTGGAATAAAGTCTGAGATAAGACAGACAGGAAGGAAAGACACAGACCATTGTTTTCAACCCTTGGCGGTCTTGACATTCTGGGTTGAATCATTCTTTGGTGTCGGGGGCTCTCCTGTTCATTGTAGGTTTCGCTTTCAGCGGTGTCGGATACTGAGTGGCACCCCTAATCTTTGTTGTTTAGTCGGTAAGTCATTATCTGACTCTTTGCCACCCCATGCAGTGTAGCCCGCCAGGTCCCTCTGTCCACAGGATTTTCCAGACAAGAATACTGGAGTGGGTTGCCATTTCTTTCTCCAGGGGATTTTCCCGACCCCAGGATCAAGCCTGCATCTCCTGCATTGGCAAGTGGATTCTTTACCACTGAGCCACCAGGAAAGCCACCACTTATCTTTACTCACTAGAAAAATCGATGCCTTCCACCCAAAGTATGACAATCAGAATGCCTCAAGATATTACCAGAAGTTTCTTCAGAGACAAAGTCACCCTCATCTGATAATCAGTACTTAGGCTTACAAGTTTCTTCCTTGTACTGAGACTGAAGATGTTTGTTTAATTCAGAGGAAATTCACACAAAATAAAATTAACCATTTTACTGTACTCCCCCAGTTTACTGAGATATGATTGCTATACAAGATTATATAATTTTAAGATGAGGAAAGTGATGATTTGATAGACCTGTCTACTATGAGATGACTGCCACAATAAGAAATTAGCCATTTGCAAGTGTGCAATTCTGTGGGACTTTTATTACATTCACAGTGCTGAGTAACCATCACCTCTACCTAGTTCCAAACATTTTCATCACAACAAAAGGAAATCCCTAAAGATGTAAACATAAGACCAGACTATAAAACTCCTAGAGGAAAACGTAGGCAAAACAGTCTCCGACATAAATCACAGCAGGATCCTCTATGACCCACCTCCCAGAGTAATGGAAATAAAAGCAAAAATAAACAAATGGGACCTAATTAAACTTAAAAGCTTCTGCACAACAAAGGAAAGGATAAGCCAAGTGAAAAGACAGCCTTCGGAATGGGAGAAAATAATAGCAAACAGAGCAACTGACAAAGAATTAATCTCAAAAAAATACAAGCAACTCCTGCAGCTCAATTCCAGAAAAATAAACGACCCAATCAAAAAATGGGCCAAGCAACTAAACAGACAGTTCTCCAAAGAAGACATACAGGGCTAACAAATACATGAAAAGATGCTCAATATCACTCATTATCAGAGAAATGCAAACCAAAACCACAATGAGGTACCATCTCACACCAGTCAGAATGGCTGCCATCAAAAAGTCTACAAACAATAAACGCTGGAGAGGATGTGGAGAAAAAAGGACCCTCTTACACTGTTGGTGGGAATGCAAACTAGTACAGCCGCTATGGAGAACAGTGTGGAGATTTCTTAAAATACTGGAAATAGAACTTCCATATGCCCCAACAATCCCACGGCTGGGCATACACACCAAGGAAACCAGAACTGAAAGAGACACATGTACCTCAATGTTCATCGCAGCACTGTTTATAATAGCCAGGACATGGAAGCAACCTAGATGTCCATCGGTAGACGAATGGATTAAAAAGCTGTGGTACATATACACAATGGAATATAACTCAACCATTTGAATCAGTTCTAATGAAGTGGATGAAACTGGAGCCTATTATACAGAGTGAAGTAAGCCAGAAAGAAAAGCACCAATACAGTATACTAACACATATATATGGAATTTAGAAAGATGGTAACAGCGACCCTCTATGCAAGACAAGCAAAAGAGACACAGATGTATAGAACAGTCTTTCGGACTCTGTGGGAGAAGGCAAGAGTGGGATGATTTGAGGGAATAGCATTGAAACATATATAGTACCAAATGTGAAACAGATCGCCAGTCCAGGTTCGACGCATGAGACAGGGTGCTCAGGGCTGGGGCACTGGCATGATCCTGGGGGAGGGGATGGGGAGGTAGGTGGGAGAGTGGTTCAGGATGGGAAACACATGTACACCCATGGCTGATTCATGTCAATGTACGGCAAAAACCACTACAATTTTGTAAAGTAATTGGCCTCCAACTAAAATAAATAAATTAAAACAAACAAACAAATGGTGGTGACTGCAGCCATGAAATTAAAAGATGCTTACTGCTTGGAAGGAAAGTTAGGACCAACCTAGACAGTATATTCCAAAGCAGAGACATTACTTTGCCAACAAAGGTCCATCTAGTCAAGGCTATGGTTTTTCCAGTAGTCATGTATGGATGTGAGAGTTGAACTGTGAAGAAAGCTGAGTGCCAAAGAATTGATGCTTTTGAACTGTGGTGTTGGAGAAGACTCTTGAGAGTCCCCTGGACTGCAAGGAGATCCAACCAGTCCATTCTGAAGGAGATCAGTCCTGGGTGTTCTTTGGAAGGAATGATGCCAAAGCTGAAACTCCAGTACTTTGGCCACCTGATGTGAAGAGCTGACTCATTGGAAAAGACTCTGATGCTGGGAGGGGTTGGGGGCAGGAGGAGAAGGAGATGACAGAGGATGAGATGGCTGGATGGCATCACCGACTCAATGGACATGAGTTTGAGTAGTCTCCAGGAGTTGCTGATGGACAAGGAGGCCTGGCGTGCTGCAATTCGTGGGGTCGCAAAGAGTTGGATATGACAGCGACTGAACTGAACTGAAAATAAATAAATTTTAAAAAGCAAAACAAAAAACAAAAGGAAACCCTGTACCCACTGAGCAGTCACCATCTACCTGCTACTAATGCCCAAACCCAGCCCCTGTAATCACTAGTTTCCTTTCTGTGTCTATGGATTTGGTTATTTTGGATGTCTCATATTCTATCTTTCCCACAGGACTACTGGTTCTGGGAGTTCATGAGTCAGCCCTAGTTAACAAAGTGTTCACAAGCTTGAACATTTTGGTCCTCAGCTTCATCATCCTCTCTGGCGTCATTAAGGGAGACCTGCACAACTGGAAGCTCACCAATCAGGACTACTCATTGACTACATTGAACACATCTGGATACGGTGACATCTCACGGTTAGGAGGGTCCTCTTGGCCAGCTCTTGCGTGTGGATGGTGCAGAGATGGGAATATGGTGGAGACTAAGGGGACCTGGGCTGATGGATCCAGGGGATGAGAGTCCTGGAGCCCAGCACTTGTGGTATTAAGGGAGGAGCCCAGAAGAGGTAACTGAACTCACTTCACCCACCTTCTTTCTTGTTCCTTCTCTCACCATAGCTTGGGCCCTCTGGGTTCTGGAGGGTTTGTGCCCTTTGGCTTTGAAGGGATTCTTCATGGAGCAGCGACATGTTTCTACGCCTTTGTTGGCTTTGATGTCATTGCCACTACAGGTAACGTGGTCACTGTGTGTCCTATCAAGGGTCTGGGCAGGTAGCGCTGTCCTTGGGCATAGGGATTGGGAGGTTAGACTGCTTTTGGAGGTGCAAGAAGGAGAAGATTTTGTGCTTTCATTCCAGTGTCTTTCTTGACTCAATACTGCACCCATCTTGCAGGGGGTGAAGTCCCAAATCCTCATCGTTCCATCCCTTTGGGCATTGTGATTTCACTCTCCATCTGCTTTTTGGCCTGTTTTGGTGTCTCAGCGGCACTCACTCTCATGGTGCCCTACTACCAGATTCAGCTTGAGAGCCCCTTGCCACAGGCTTTTCTCCACGTTGGGTGGGGCCCTGCCAGATACGTGGTGGCTGTTGGCGCCCTCTGTGCTCTTACGTCCAGGTCAGTGTCTTGGTTTTCTCCCCATCCATTGTCAGATGCTCAGGTATCCCAGCCCTTGGGATTGAGAGGCAAGAGGGAAGGACACCTTGCCCCTTGTAGACTAGGGAGCAGAAGCTGCTGTCTGCCCTGCTTCTGCACGTCCTCATATGTGTTTCCATTTTCTTTTCCAGTCTCCTGGGTACCATGTTCCCCATGCCTCGATTGGTCTGTGCAATGGCAGAGGATAAGCTCCTTTTCCGGGGACTTGCTCGGATCTATACCTGCACAGGCACCCCTATCCTGGCCATCATATTTGCTGGAAGTCTTACAGGTTAAAAACAACAACAACAAATCCACTCTGTCCTTGATCAATTTTCTAGACTTGTATATTTCCTCTGATTTCTCACTCTCTCCATCCATCTTGTTTGTTCCCTCACTGCAGGGGTCATGACTTTACTCTTTGAGCTCAGTGATCTTGTGGACCTCGTGTCAACTGCGATGCTGCTTGCTTACTCCCTGGTGGCGTTTTCTGTCCTTGTCCTCAGGTGAGACTCCAGTGTAGTTTGCCTGGAGTCGGGGGAGAGAGGTCTTTGGTTTGTCCAAGATTGATGGGGAGATAATTCTTTTCCGCCTTCCATGCTGCCTTCTAAATGTCCTGCTGTCGTTAAGTTGGGGAAGATTAGATTGTCTGATGTTGGATGAGTAGGGGCTGCTATGAGTATTGACTTAATATTTCTACTTCAGGTATCAGCCAGACCAGAACTTAAGCAACAATGAGGCAACAGAGGAGGAAATTGATATTTCTCTGCTAGAAGCAAGTCAATTTGAACCTGGGCCTGAAGCAAGATCCTCAAACATTCCAAAGAGTCTCTGGTGCCCCAGTAACACCATCCCCACTCTGAAATCTGGGCAGATTGTCTACTGGTGTGCCTTCCTGCTTGGTTAGTGGTGGGATTTCTCATCGGTTGTATTCTGAAATTAACAGAATGGGGAGGACAGATTCTGTGGGGAAGCCGAGGAATAATCAAGATAGGATGGCCCTTCATGAGGTGGACAGTTTCAGAGACAGGTGTGACCCAAGGTTCTGACGTCTTTGGCTTCTGGGTCCAGCCTGTTCTCCTCCACCTTGACCCTTGCAGTTCTCCTGCTGGCCATCCTGAGCCTGGTCCTGGCCCGGTGGCCCAGCCAGGTGTTCTCTGGAGACCCCAGGCTCACACCAGTGGCTGTGCTGCTGCTGCTGCTCATCACTGGGGTCACGGCCATCACCTGGAGGCAGCCCCAGAGCCCCTCTCCTGTTTACTTCAAGGTAAGCGACCTTATGTGCCCAGGGTGTCCACCTTGAGTGAATGAAGTCAGCCTGCTTTGAGGTCTAAACATCTCTGTTGGACCAAGGAATAAGGGGAGTTGCTAAAATCCATGGACACTCCTCTGATGTACACTCAGTCCTTCACATACACAGTCTCAGGAGGCACTGAACTCACAGTCTGAATGGGATTGTGGTCGCCCTACCTGCACAGGGCAGCGTCTCCCTTTCAGACGTCTGAGCTGTGTCCAGGGATGAGCTGACTCTGCCCACAGGTCCCTGCTCTGCCTGTCCTCCCGCTGGTGAGCATCTTCGTGAACGTTTACCTGATGATGCAGATGGACACTGGGACCTGGACCTTATTTGGCATTTGGATGGGGATTGGTAAGTGGCTTCCTTGGAAAATAAGACCTCTTGAGAGACTGAATCAAATCATCTTCCTACTACTTCTCCCCTCCTGTCAGACATCATAAAAGGAGGCCCGTTGGGCATTTGTCTGTGAGAAGAGTGCCAACTTTTCTTTCTCACTGTCTCATTTGCCAACTAGGATTCGCCATATACTTTGGATATGGGATCAGACACAGCCTGGGGAACAATGAGCCACAGCCACCAGCCTCCACCTCGCAGACTTGACAAAAACATTCTTAGTGGTGAATGGTCTTAACCACAGGAAACAGATGCTGTGAGGAATCCTTCTATGCACTGGCAGTATCTTGTGGTTCAAGGGGCATTTTGAGCCTCTGTGGAGCTTGACGTTGGGATGCATTTGGAGCCCTGTGTTCATTGCTAGTGGACAAAATGGACTGAAAAACTGAAGTAGAGTGAAGGGGAGATAAAGGTCAAGAAACTGAACGGCAAAATTGTTAACTGAATTAAAATATAAATGGAGGAGGATTAACAGAAATAGAAATATCACTGTCTTGCAAGTTCTAATGAAATTACAGTCTTAGGACACAATTAAACTGGAGACTGACTTTGCTAGGTGAAACTTTGATGGAACAGGTTGACATCACCTGATTATCATTCTACCCTTCCTGATGCTGGACAACCAAACACCAATAAAGAACACTTCCTGGAACATAGCCCTTACGAAAAGTTGAATACCAGCTCATGGGAGACGTAAGGGACAGATTCATATTTCAACTGAAAATACAGTCAGCCAATATTGGAATGTGGGCAGTTCTCCAGGAAAGAAAATGGTGCACTCTCAGTAATATTAGTAGAGGGAATTCCTTGGTGATCCAGTGATGAGGACTCCGTGTTTCCCCTGCTGGGGGCTCAGGTTCCATCCCTGGTCAGGGAACTAAGATCCAGTGGGCTGCAAAGAACAGTCAATAAAATAAAATAAATTGGTATGGCCCAAACAGGAGATTCATTAATTAATTCAAAAAGGTCACTCATACAGGCGTATCTTGGAAATATTGCACGTTGGGTCCAGACCACCTGAATAAAAAGAATTGGCAATGAAAGGAGACATAATTTTTTAAGTTTCCCTGTGCATGTAGAAGTTATGTTATACTACACTCTAAGTGAGAAATCAGTTCAGTTCAGTCACTCAGTCGTGTTCTAATCTTTGCGACTCCATGGACTGCAGCACACCAGGCCTCCCTGTCCATCACCAACTCCCAGAGTCCACACAAACTCATGTCAATTGAGTCAGTGATGCCGTCCAACCATCTCATCCTCTGTCGTCCCCTTCTCCTCCCACCCTTAATGTTTCCCAGAATCAGGGTCTTTTCAAATGAGTCAACTCTTCACATCAGATGGCCAAAGGATTGGAGTTTCAGCTTCAACATCAGTCCTTCCAATGAACACCCAGGACTGATCTCCTTTAGGATGGACTGGTTGGATCTCCTTGCAGTCTAAGGGACTCTCAAGTGTCTTCTCCAACACCATAGTTCAAAAGCATCAATTCTTTGGCACTCAGCTTTCTTTACAGTCCAACCCTCACATACATACATGACTACTGATAAAACCATGGCCTTGACTCGATGGACCTTTGTTGGCAAAGTAATGTCTCTGTTTTTGAATATGCCATCTAAGTTGGTCATAACTTTCCTTCAAAATAGTAAGCGTCTTTTAATTTTATGGCTGCAGTCACCATCTGCAATGATTTTGGAGCCCCCAAAAATAAAGTCAGCCAGTGTTTCCACTGTTTCCCCATCTATTTGCCATGAAGTGATGGGACTGGATGCCATAATCTTAGTTTTCTGAACGTTGAGCTTTAAGCCAACTTTTCCCTCTTCTCTTTCACTTTCATTAAGAGGCTCTTAGGTTCTTCTTCACTCTCTGCTCAAAGTGTGGTGCCATCTACATATCTAAGGTTATTGATATTTCTCCTAGCAATCTTGATTCCAGCTTGTGCTTCATTCAGCCCAGTGTTTCTCGTAACATATTCTGCATATAAGTTACATAAGCAGGGTGACAATATACAGTCTCGACGTCCTCCTTTTCCTATTTGGAACCAGTCTGTTGCTCTATGTCCAGTTCTAACTGTTGCTTCCTGACCTGCATACAGATTTCTCAAGAGGCAGGTCAGGTGGTCTGGTATTCCCATCTCTTGAAGAATTTTCCACAGTTGATTGTGATCCACACAGTCAAGGCTTTGGCATAGTCATTAAAGCAGAAATAGATGTTTTTCTGGAACTCTCTTGCTTTTTCAATGATCCAGCAGATGTTAGCAATTTGATCTCTGGTTCCTCTGCCTTTTCTAAAGCCAGCTTGAACATCTGGAAGTTCACAGTTCATGTATTGGTGAAGCCTGGCTTGCAGAGTTTTGAGCACTACTTTGCTAGCACGTGAGATAAGTACAATTGTGCGGTAGTTTGAGCATTCTTTGGCATTGCCTTTCTTTGGGATTGGAATGAAAACTGACCTTTTCAGTCCTGTGGCCACTGCTGAGTTTTCCAAATTTGCTGGCATATTGAGTGCAGCACTTTCATAGCATCTTCTTTTAGGATTTGAAATAGCTCAACTGGAATTCCATCACCTCCACTAGCTTTGTTCATAGTGATGATTCCTAAGGCCCACTTGACTTCACATTTCAGAATGTCTGGCTCTAGGTGAGTGATCACACCATCATGATTATCTGGGTCATGAAGATCTTTTTTTACAGTTCTTCTGTGTATTCTTGCCACCTCTTCTTCATATCTTCTGCTTCTGTTAGGTCCATTTCTAACATTTCTGTCCTTTATTGTTCCCGTCTTTGCATGAAATGTTCCCTTGGTATCTCTAATTTTCTTGAAAAGATCTCTAGTCTTTCCCATTCTGTTGTTTTCCTCTATTTCTTTGCATTGATCGCTGAGGAAGGCTTTCTTATTTCTCCATGCTATTCTTTGGAACTCTGCATTCAAATGGGTGTATCTTTCCTTTTCTCCTTTGCTTTTTGCCTCTCTTCTCTTCACAGCTATTTGTAATGCCTCCTCAGACAGCCATTTTGCCTTTTTGCATTTCTTTTTCTTGGGGATGGTCTTGATCCCTGTCTCCTGTACAATGTCACTTACCTCTGTCCATAGTTAGTCACTAGTCTTGTCTGACTCTTTGGGACCCCATGGACTGTAGCCCACCAGGTTCCTCTGTCCATGGGATTCTCCAGCCAAGAATACTGGAGTGGGTTGCCATTTCCTTTTCTAGTGATCTTCCTGACCCAGAGATCGAACATGAGTCTCCTGCATTGCAGGCAGGTTTTTGCCATCTGAGCTACCAGTTAAGAGCATGGCAACAGTCTACTTCTAACTGAGGGGATTTAAAAGGGGTAAACAATGGCTGTTGATTACACATTCAGGGCTCTGGGACACTGGAGACGACTGCCCGGCTTTTCCTGGCTCCCTGGCAAATCTCATTTTATATGATGGGTTTAAGCCTTTCCTGGCTGCAGGATTGATGTCTTCACAATGAAAAGAAAATTATAAAACAAATAAATACCCACTTGGGGTATGCCTTCTACAATATCCAGTAATCAAGGTACTCACCTCACTGGACAAATCATAACAAAAGCCTCACAAACTTCTTGAAACTCTCACTGTCACTGTCATCCTTAATCATCAGGCCAGGTCAACAGAACTAATAGAAAAACTGGACTCAGATGTAACAGAAATGAATTACATGGCATTAAATGAACTGCTGGGCTTCCCTGGTGGCTCAGATGGTAAGAACCTGTCTGCAATGCAGGAGACTTGAGCTTGATCCCTGGGTCTGGAAGATCCCCTGGAGGAGGAAATGGCAACTCACTCCAGTATTCTTGCCTGGGAAATCCCATGGACAGAGGAGTCTCACGGGCTGCAGTCCATGGGGTTGCAAAGATTTGGACACAACTGAGTGGAGAAGGCAATGGCACCCCACTCCAGTACTCTTGCCTGGAAAATTCCATGGACAGAGGAGCCTGGTGGGCTGCAGTCCATGGGGTCGCGAAGAGTCGGACATGACTGAGTGACTTCACTTTCACTTTTCACTTTCCTGCATTGGAGAAGGAAACGGCAACCCACTCCAGTGTTCTTGCCTGGAGAATCCCAGGGACGGGGGAGCCTGGTGGGCTGCCGTCTGTGGGGTTGCACAGAGTCGGACATGACTGAAGCGACTCAGCAGCAGCAGCAGCAGAGTGACAAATACCCACAAATGAAATGCTCAATGTGATTATAATTTTATGACTTTTGTCTGACGTGTTATGATTGGCTTCTAATTACTATTTTTTCAGACATAAAGCAGCTGTTCTCTTGAAGCTATGTACGATTTACAACACTTTGATAATTTACACCTATGGGTAAAATGAAAACATTTTTCTTTTGTCTCAGGCTGGTCGCTTCAGAAATCAGATTATGAACAGCCTTAATGGGTAAATGAAATGGACTATCTGAGGACATGTGCAGAAATTTCAATATATTTTGGGGATCTCTAGTAGAAAGAAATCCACTTAGCGAAATCTGATGGCAGACCTTTGACTTGGCTTTCTTGGCCATGAGAAGTCTTTTGGGAATTTAGTCAGATACTCTTGAGGAGTTACACCAGAGTCAGTGTGAAGGAACCTACGTGCTCAATGAACCTGAAATCAGCCTTGTCTGTGGGTTCAAATCCAGCTCCACTACATACCAGCTTGTCCGATTTTGCACAAAATGCACACCACCTTTGTCTTCCTTTCCTGAATGATACAAGAAAATAGTTATCATTATTCCCTCCCCACCTTGACAGGTGTGATTATTTAAGAGACTTGGTGATTAGAGAGCTCGGATTACAGGTTTACACCAAGGGTCCTGAACCTGCGAGCTTCCTGTTTCACTGCTTGCTGAGTGAAATGGAAATCTGGTTTAGGTCAAAATGAGATGGAACTTGTAGGGAGGGCCAGACTCTAGCCCAGCTTGGTCAAAGCATTGAATCAGAGTGGCCTCCCACGTGAGATAGGAGATACATGGGTCAAGGCTCGGCATTTCTCACCAGCCTCCTGTCTACCTTTCCTGGGGAAGGAGGCGGGTGGGCTCTACGCTGGATATTTACAATCAGCCTCCTGTTCACACTTCAAGACAGAAATAACAAGAAGAGAGTAAATAGCTGGACTTTGCCTCCTGGGAACACTTCAAGACTACAGTTATGGCATGGCTTAACACTGATTAAAAGGTCACGAGGTCACATATTTTCCACCCTTGGGGCCAAGGAGACACTGCACATGCACAGAAAGGTTCCCTGGGAGATAAAAAGAGGGAGTGTCACCCCTAATAGGAGATGGATGCCGAGGACCTCCTTCAGATGGATGCTGAGGGCCTCCTTCACCTGGCTCTGGACTAGAAGCCATCTTGGAAGAAATGCTGCACGTGAGTTTTAGGGAGGGTCCTAGGGCAGGTCAGGTGTGGAAAAAGAAACCAGATAATTGAATAAAGTCAAACAAACCTGGAGGAGCTGCCTTGTACGAATGATTTACCTGCTTCTTTACGGGGCTCCTCCCCACTAGGGGGGACGCCCACACCCTTTCTCTCCAGGTGTGTAACTCTGCCTTGCTTCTGTCTTAAATAAACTGTTTCTCTGTGTGTTCTCCTGCTTGTTGTGTCTCTAATAATAAACTGCTTTTGTCATTTTAATTTTTTTAAACAGTGTTTGCCTGTGTGAAAACACATTTTTAATGGGGGCAAAAGTCAGGGGAATCTTGTTTCTAGCCTCTAGCCCCTGGTGGATGAGCGGCTGGGATTCCTGGTTTTCATCCAGGCTTCCTAGATCCAATTCCTGAGCAGAGAATGTAGACTTTGCTTCAAGCCACCGCTCGCTCAGGGCTGTCTCTCTCTCTCTGAGATCAACCCCACTTGGTTACAGAAGATGAGATGAGCAAATGATTGATTGGCAAATGTTCACCTCTCCTCGCTGACATCTTTCTAAGACAAGAAGTTCTCTCTGGTAGTAGCTCTCTTCCTGACATAGGCACCATAAGCTGAATTATTTTGATCAGTTGAGAGAGAGGCAAGGAATTTTTCTTGAGGCTGCAGCCTATAGGGTCTGAATCGCCTTCAGCTCATGGACAGAGGAGCCTGGTGCGCTACAGTCCATAGGGTCGCAAAGAGTTGGACACAACTTAGTGACTTAGCATGCATGCATGCTCAAGACAGTCTACCTACCGAAGTGGCGCATTTTAGAGTGACACAGTCCCCACTCCAGTGTTCTTGCCTGGACAATCCCATGGACGGAGGAGCCTGGTGGGCTGCAGTCCGTGGGGTCGCTAAGAGTCGGACACGACTGAGCGACTTCACTTTCACTTTTCACTTTCATGTACTGGAGAAGGAAATGGCAGCCCACTCCAGTGTTCTTGCCTGGAGAATTCCAGGGACGGGGCAGCCTGGTGGGCTGCCGTCTATGGCATCACACAGAGTTGGACACGACTGAAGTGACTTAGTAGCAGCAGCAGCAGTCTCCTCCGCCTTGCTTCTTTTCAAACAAACTTTCCAGTAACTTTGAAACATACAAAGAGTTTCATTTATGTTTAAGAAACCAAATCTCAGAGATGGAGAACTTGTTCAATGCGTCCTCTTACCACCTGCTCCCCATCACTCCATCGCTCCTTAGAATTGCCCTCCCAGGGCCAAGGGCAGGTGGACACCGTTGACGGCTTGCTGTGTTGTTTTCTCAGCAGATCGGAGCCTCAACTGTGTCTAGGATGCGATGTCAGGATGTTCACCAGTTTGGTCAGAAGCTGGTCCACCAGCGGTGGCTGGAGCCCAGGGAGGGGTCTGAGAGGCATGTGGCCAGATGTCTGAACACTCTGGACCTGGTGGCCTTGGGTGTGGGCAGCAGCCTGGGAGCTGGCGTGTACACTGTGGCTGGTGCCGTGGCCACATACACACCTGGGCTGGTGATCATCATCTGCTTCTTGATGGCCGGCCTGTCATCTCTGTTGTCTGAACTCTGCTATGCAGAGCTGGCGGCCCGGGTACCACGTTCCAGCTCTGTGTATCTCTACAACTATGTCGTCATGGGTCAGCTGTGTTCCTTCATCACTGGCTGGAACCTCATCCTGTCCTAAGTTGTTGGTGAGAGGATGGGGGTTGGGGGGTGGTGTGGGCTTAAGATCAGGAAGCGAGATTGAGGGGGGGTCTTCATTCATTCATAGGTACTTTGTTATTAGACTTGCAGGGGGAAGGGGATAATAGTGGCAGGAAAACCCCACAACTTCATTCTACTCAGCTCTATCCTGTTTTCCTTTAATGATGGACCACGAACCCAGAAGGAAAGGGAACCTAGGGTGTGGGTGAGAGGGAGGCTGGGCCCACAGCTCATCCTCTCACCATTTTCAAGTCTTTGCTCAGCTGTTGTCTTTGTAGGATTTTCTTTTAAGACTACCTTTTCAACCCTCATCCCCCAGTACCTCAGTTCCTATTTCCCTGTGTTCTTCTCTTGCATAATATTTATTTTCACCTAGCATATTGAATAGTTGACCTATTTTGTGAGTTACCTGGGTCTGCTCTTCCCACTCCAAGAAGAGATAACTGCCTGTGGTTAAGTACTTTATCTATTAAAAAAAAAAAACACATCCTATGTCACATGGTGGGTGCATGCGTGCTAAGATGCTTCAGTCGTGTCCGACTCTTTGAGATTCCATGAGCTGTAGCCCACTAGGCTCCCTTGTCCATGGGATTCTCCAGGCAAGAATACTGGAGTGGGTTGTCATGCCCTTCTCCAGGGGTTCTTCCCTACCCAGGGATTGAACCTACTTCTCTTATGTCTCCTGCATTGACAGGTGAGCTCTTTACCACTGGTGCCCCCTGGGAAGCCCATGTCACATGGTAGGGGATCAAGCAGTTTTGTTAATGAATATTCTTTCTGCTTCTGCAGCCGCTGCCTGTGTGTCCAAGGCCTGGAGCACTGCCTTTGACAGCCTGATTGGAAACCACATCTCTCAGGCATTAGAGGGGACCTTCTCTCCGTATATGCCCTCTTTCCTGGCCACATTCACAGACTTTGTTGCTCTGGCCCTGGTGCTGGTGATGATGGGTGAGAAGGGGACAGAGACAGGATGAGAAGAGTGGGGTGTGGAGCAGGAGCTGGGGAGGGAAAGGCTTGGGTGGCAGAATGTGCGGGGTTAGGACTGGAAGGAAAGGTGGCAGGAGCTGTTTTTTATCCTTGGCACCGTTGACAATTCAGGCTGGATCATTCTTGGTGTGGGGGGCTGTCCTGTGCATGTTAGGGTTTTAAGAAAAACGTTGTAGGGTGTTGAGTGGCATCCCTGGCCTTTAATCACTAGACACCAGGGATGCCTGCCCTCCCCCCAAACTGGGACAATCAGAATGTCTCCAGACAGTGCCAACTGCTTGGGGGACAAAATCACCCTTGCTCATAAACATTTACTTAGACCAACAAGTTTCTTCATCTGTACTGAGATCAAACATTGTTTTTTAATTGAGAGGATATTATGATAGCATAAAATTAAATATTCTATTATTCTTTCCCAGCTTTACTGAGATATAACTGATGTACAATGTGGTATATGTCAAGGTGTGCAATGCAAAGATTTGATAGACTTATTGCAAGATGATCACTACAATAAGAAATTAACCATCTGAAAGTGTATAATTCAGTGGCACCTAGTACAGTCACAATATCGGGCAACCATAACCTCTATCTGATTGCAAACATGTTCATCACTCATAAAGGAAACCCTGTAACCCATTGAGCAATCCATCGAACACATCTGAATCCAGTGACATCTATAGGTTAGGAGGAGGGTACTCCTGGTCATAGTAATGCATGGAGGGGGAGGAGGTGCAAGCTGGCAATACAGTTGAGACTAAAGAGATCTGGGCTGATGGATCCAGTGGTGAGAATCCTGGAGCCTAGGGCCTGTGGTATTACGGGGGGAGTCCAGTAGAGATGGCTGAACTCACCTCACTCACCTTTCTTGCTCCTTCTCTCACCATAGCTTGGGCCCTCTGGGCTCTGGAGGGTTTGTGCCCTCTGGCCTTGATGGGATTCTTCAAGGAGCAGCTCTATGTTTCTATGCGTATTTTGGTGTTGAAGCCATTCTCACTACAGGTAACACGGTCATGGCGTGTCCCGTTGGGGCTGTGGGCACAGTTTGGGCTGCCTTTGGGCGCAGGAGTTGCTAGAAGATGAACAAGGTTTTGGAGGTGCAAAAGGAAAGGATTTTTTCTCATTTCAGTCCGGTGTGTTTTCTTGACCCAGTACTTCCTCCTCTCCTGCAGGCAAAGAAGCCTGAAATCCTCAGCACTCTGTCCCCTTGAGCACGGTGATCTCCATTTTCATCTGCTTTGTGGCGTATTTCGGTGTCTCAGCGGCGCTCACCCTCGTGGTGCCGTACTACCAGATTCAGCCTTACAACCCCTTCCCACAGGCTTTCCTCCATGTCGGGTGGGACCCGGCCAGATATACCAAGGCTGTTGTCTTCCTCTGTGCTCTTTTATAGAGGTCAGTGTCAAAGCTTCTCCCAGTCTACTGTGAGATTCTCAGACAGTCTTTCCATTGGCACTGAGAGACAAGAGGGCAAGACACAACACCCGGAGTAGACTAGGGGGCAGAAGCCCAGGTCTGTCCTGCCTCTCCGTGTCCGCACAATGTCTCCATATTCTCTTCCAGCCTCCTGGGCGCCATGTTTGCCATGTCTCAGTTGATCTATGACATGGCAGAGGACAGACTGCTTTTCCGGGGACTTACCCGGATCCACGCCTACACAAAGACCCCCGTCATTACCATTGTGGCTTTTGGAACTCTGGCAGGTAAATAAACAAAAACTCACTCCTTCTTTGATCAAGTTCCTTAGCTTGGCTATTTCCTCCAGCCTCTCACTCCCTTCTCTGTCTTGTTTGTGCCCTCATTCTAGGGGCCTTGGCATTACTCTTTGACCTCCTTGATATCGTGGAACCTATGTTAATTGGGGTCCTGCTTGCTTATACCCTCGGGACGTTTTCTGTTCTCGTTCTTAGGTGAGACTCCTTCACGACACCTTGGTTGAGAGCTCTCAGACTCGGGAGAATTGATGGGGAGGTCTTCTGCCCTCAAGCTGTGTTTTCTAAATGTCCTGTTAGGCTGAAGTCAGGACGGTTATGGACTAGGCTGTGTGATGTTAAATGAGGATGGCCTGCTGTACATATTGCCTGGACATTTCTAGAGCAGGTACCAGCCAGATCAGGATTTCAGGAAGGAGAAAACAGAGGAAGAAACTGAGATGGAGCCTGAAATCAAAGAAAATCCTTTGGAAACTGAACCTAAAGCAGGAACCTCAAACATTCTGAAGAGTCTGTGGTTCCTTCCCAGCACCACGCCCACCTGGAAATCTGGCCAGATTGTCTATGGATGTGAATCGCTGCTTGGTGAGCAGTGGGATTTCCCTTTAGTCATATTCTGAAACTGACAGGATAGGGTAGGAGTGTGTATTTTGTCAGTTGAGGAGTCTTAGAGATACAATGTCCCTTCCTGATGTGGGCAGCCTGGGGAGAGGTGTGACCCGAGGTCCTGATGTCTTTGGCTTCTGGGTCCAGCCTGTTCTCCTGCACCTTGACCCTTGCAGTTCTCCTGCTGACCATCCTGAGCCTGAGCCTGGCCCAGTGGCCCAGATCCTGGAGACTCTGTGCTCACAACAGTGGCTGTGCTGCTGCTGCTGCTCATCACTGGGGTCACGGTCATCATCTGAAGGCAGCCCCAGAGCCCCAGTCCTCTTCACGTCAAGGTAGGTGACCTTACATGCCCAGAGTGTCCACCTTGAGTAAATGAAGTCATGTGCTTTGAGGTCTAGACATCCTTCTCTCAACCAGGAAAGAGGGGGAATTGCTGAAACCCCGATCTACACTCAGTGCTTTCCATACATTGTCTGAGTAGACACTGAACGCCCAGCTGGAATAGGATTGGAGTCTCTCTGCCCACATGTGGGGCAGGGTCTCCCTTTCAGACATCCGGGCTGTGTCAAGGGATGAACTGACTCTGCCCACAGGTCCCTGCTCTGCCTGTCTTCCCACTGGTGAGCATCTTCGTGAATGTTTACCTGATGACACAGATAACCTCTCGGACATGGGCCCAATTTAGTGTCTGGAATGCCATGGTAAGTAACTTTCTGGGATAAGGCCTCTGGAGTGACTGAATCCAACCCTCTTCCTACCACCTCTCCCCATCACTGTGTCAGATGCCCTAATGGAGGCCTGTTGGGCATTTGCGAGTGAGCAGAGTGCCTGCTTTTCCTCCTCACTGTCTCATTTCCCTACTAGGACTTGCCATATACTTTGGATACGGGATCCGACACAGCTTGGAGGAGAACAATGAGCCACAGCCACCCGCCTCCGCCTCCCAGACTCTTGACAAAAACACCCCTAGTGATGAATGGTCTTAACCACAGGAAACAGCTGCTGTGTGGAGTCCCTCCCTGCACTGGAGGATCTGCAGGTTCACAGGGCACTTTGAGCTTCTGTGAGGTGTGAAGGTGAAATGCATTTAGGGACCTATATTTATTGCCAGTGGACAAACAACCTTAAAGTTGTCTAATTTTTAAGTACTCTTTTCAAAGTGTAACATTCATAGAAAATAGCGCCTGCTTCGTTAAGTGTGCAGCAAGATGACATTTCACAAAGAATGCACAAAGGAGTAGTCAGCAACTGGAGGAAGAAATAAAATATCCACCTGCATCCAAGAAGCTCTTCCTCGGGACTCCCCTGGGAGCCCAGGGGTTGGGAATTGGCCTGCCAGCGCAGAGGATACTGGGTCGATCTGTGGTTCGGGAGAATTCCACGTGCCGCGGGGAAGCTGGGCCCGCGCACCACAGCTCCTGAGCCCACGAAGCCCACCACCCAGGCTCCGCAACAAGAGAAGCTGCCTCACTGAGCACCCCGTGTCCACAGCCAGAGCGGCACCCAGGTGCAGCGGCGAAGACCTGGCATAACCGACCATAAACAAATGTTAAAGAGGCTCTTCCTTGGGGCTCTCTCCAGCAAACACACAAATATCGCCACAGGGGGAGGAAAGGCAGGTAACTACGTATTGTGTCCAGTGCTGCATTTGAAATACTAGAACACAAACAAGGCGGAAGTAAAGGGAAGGGAACAGATACCCTTTGCAAACAGTGGTACAAGGAACCCCGGGCAGCTATGTTACTATCAAATGAAGCAGACTTTAAGAAGAGGAGAAAAACAGCAGATAAAGTGGCTCATTTCATCATGATAGAAAGAAATGATCAATTTTCCTTTTCCCCCCAGATTTATTGGGACATAGTGTAACTTTGGGGAAATGATTGTTTTTCTTCCATTTTCTGTTACAAACTCTTAGAATTACATACTAGAGTTGATGAAGCAAATTTCTTAATTTAAAAAGAAAAAACCCTGCATTTTCAGAGGTGTGGAAAAGAAGTGGTAAGTAATGGTTGGTTGACAAATTGTTACAATTGAGTGCAACTGCAAGATAGGAGGCAAAACTGGATAGACATAATAGTTATTGCAGAACAGGGTGCTTGAAATTGAGATTATGGACCTTCAGGATATTGATCATAATGAAGTAGAGGCTTGTTTGTGGGATTGAACAGCTGCAGTAGAGTGCAGGAGGGAGGGAGGTCAAGAAACTGAGAAACAAGTTATTAGATGAATTAAAATACAGATGGAGTAGGATGAAGTGGTTTCCTTATAACTTTTGAAACACTTCCTTGCACACAAAGGTGGTTACCTTTTTAATTTTAGTCATTTTAATTACACGTATTAATCACAATTCTTAGCCCTTAGAAACTTTCAGTTCAGTTCAGTTCAGTCGCTCAGTCATGTCCGACTCTTTGCAACCCCATGAATTGCAGCACGCCAGGCCTCCCTGCACATCACCAACTCCTGGAGTTCACTCAAACCTCATGTCCATCGAGTTGGTGATGCCATCCAGCCATCTCATCCTCTGTCGTCCCCTTCTCCTCCTGCCCCCAATCCCTCCCAGCTTCAGAGTCTTTTCCAATGAGTCAACACTTTGCATGAGCTGGCCAAAGTATTGGAGTTTCAGCTTTAGCATCATTCCTTCCAAAGAAATCCCAGGGCTAATCTCCTTCAGAATGGATTGGTTGGATCTTCTTGCAGTCCAAAGGACTCTCAAGAGTCTTCTCCAACACCACAGTTCAAAAGCATCAATTCTTCGGCACTCAGCTTTCTTCACAGTCCAACTCTCACATCCATTCATGACCACTGGAAAAACCATAGCCTTGACTAGACGGACCTTAGTTGGCAAAGTAATGTCTCTGCTTTTCAATATGCTATCTAGGTTGGTCATAATTTTCCTTCCAAGGAGTAAGCGTCTTTTAATTTCATGGCTGCAGTCACCACCTGCAGTGATTTTGGAGCCCCCCAAAATAAAGTCTGACACTGTTTCCAATGTTTCCCTATCTACTTCCCATAAAGTGATGGGACCAGATGCCATGATCTTCATTTTCTGAATGTTGACCTTTAAGCCAACCTTTTCGCTCTCCTCTTTCACTTTCATCAAGAGGCTCTTCAGCTCCTCTTCACTTTCTGCCATAAGGGTGGTGTCATCTGCTTATCTGAGGTTATTGATATTTCTCCCAGCAATCTTGATTCCAGCTTGTGCTTCTTCCAGCCCAGCATTTCTCATGATGTACTCTGCATAGAAGTTAAATAAGCAGGGTGACAATATACAGCCTTGACGTACTCCTTTTCCTATTTGGAACCAGTCTGTTGTTGCATGTCCAATTCCAACCTTTGCTTTCTGACCTGCATACAGATTTCTCAAGAGGCAGGTCAGGTGGTCTGGTATTCCCATCTCTTTCAGAATTTTCCACAGTTTATTATGATCCACACAGTTAAAAACAAAAAGTAAACCATTGTAAACTATGTTACACCAGTATTTTAAAAAATTGAATCATATTCAATTAAAAATAAATAAATTTGTAGAAATTGCTATCAACTTAAAAAAACTGAAGTAGCATTGATTTACAATATAACACTAGTTTCAAATATACAGCACAGTGATTTGGCATTTTACAGATAATACTCCAGGGGAAGTTATTACAGGAAAATGGCTATCATTCCTTGTGCTCCACAACATCCTTACTGATTATGTACCTTATATATAGTAATTTGTATTTCTTAATCCCATACCCCCACTTTGCCCCTTCCTCCTTCCCTCTCTTCACAGATTGCCACTAGTTAAGTGAAGTTAGTTAGGTGAGGCTGTTCCTACCTTGCTATATACATTCATTAGTATTATTTTTTGAGATTCCACATATAATATTACAGCATCTGTAAAAATACCAAATCACTATGGAGTGTACCTAAAAGTAATATTATAAGCCAAGTCTATCTCAATAAATAAAGAAACAATGAGTTAGACATCCACTCAGGAGGAAAAGCACCTCTGTGGGTGTCGGGGACGTAGCTCCATCCGCCCAAGGAGCCCAAGGAGCCTCTTGTCCGTCTGTGCATCGGGTCACAGGCCCACAGACCTCGCTATGGGCTGCAGAACCTGCAGAGCCAGGGAACCCGCCCGGACCCCTCTGACGGTGATGCTGCCAGCGGTGGCGGTGGCCGTGGCGATGGTGGTGGTGGGAACCCAGATACTAACCTAGAGATTCCATGTAAGGGAGGGGATTTGGAGAAGCCTTCACTAGAGGCTTCCCTCCGTCGCTCAGCGGTAGAGAACCCGCCTGTCAATGCAGGAGACACAGGAGTCGCGGGTTCGATCCCTGGGTTGGGAAGATCCCCTGGAGGAGGACATGGCAACCCACTCCAGGATTCTTGCCTGGAGAATCCCCATGGACAGAGGAGACTGGTGGGCTAGAGTCCATGGGGTTGCAAAGAGTCAGACAGGACTGAAGAGACTATGCATGGGGCCTTCACTTGGGCGGAGGAGGGGAGTAGGATGCTGGCGAGAAAAAAAAGGAGTCTGATCTACGTAGCAGACGCTTTCCCCTCCCCCTCACAAGGAAACATCCAGCGGGGCTGATCTCCCACAGAAAAAGCTGCCCTAGTTCTGCAGACATCCCTGGGGACACCTGTTTCTTGACAGCAGCACCGGAGACCTGAGGGGGGACCCCCATGACGAGGGAGAGGAAGGGTTTTGGTAAAGAGGTACGGTAAACTTCTTACCTTTGAAAGAAAACATTTCAAAGAGTGCCTGCCCTCAACACAGGAGCCTCTGGGCAAACCACACCCAGGAATCTCCCTACTGCGGGCACCGGCACGTGCTGCGTGCTAAGTCACCTCAGTCGTCCGACTCTTTGCGACCCCACGGACTGTAGCCCGCCAGGCTTCCTTGTCCTTCACTATCACCTGGAGTTTGTTCAAATTCACATCCATTGATTGAGTCCGTGATGCCATCCAATAGTCTCATTCTCGGCCATTCCCTTCTTTTGTCCCCAGTCTTTCCCAGTATCAGGATCTTTTCCCATGAACTGGCTCTTTGCATACAGTAGCCAAAGTGTAAGACCAGAGAAGAGAGAAAAGATGAAGAATTTTCCCACAAGAGGGAGTATGAAGCGTGGAGCAGGTGTACTTTCAGAAGATTTTTATGAGCCCCAATTCTTGCCTCCTCTCATACCTAGTAAAACACGGACATCACTAATGGCGACATCTGCTGTGGCCATTAAGGAGAAAACTACAATTAAAAGCCAAAATGGAGCAGCTGTGGTTCAGACAATGTGATTTCAGGCAAGTCCTTGTGTTGCTGAAAATTTGAGTTTTCTGAGCTGGGTCAGACCTGAACAGTATCTGCTGGCAGCTGGCAACTGCAAACTTACTTTTTAAAGGTCTCCTCATGTCACTAGAACATTTTTAGACAATGAAATTGCTTTGGATCACACATCAACAAAAAGAAGAGACATGTATGGTAACCAATAGCACCTGTTGTCTGTGTTAAAAGTGAAAGTGTTAGTCGCTCAGTCTTGTCTGACTCTTTGCAGCCCCATGGACTGTAGCCCACCAGTCTCCTCTGTCCATGGAGTTCTCCAGGCAAGAATACTGGAATGGGTCACCATTCCCTTCTCCAGGGGATCCCTAACCCATCTTCTCAACCCAGGGATCAAACCCGGGTCTCCTGCATTGCAGGCAGTTTTTGTTTTTTTTTTTTAACCATCTGAGCCACCAGGGAATGTGGTACCTATGTGTTAATACCACATTAAAAGTTAAAACGTACTTCGATAAAACTAGACAGTCAGCTGCCTGGCTACAAGTCTCTGCAAGGCACTAGGTCCAGACTGGGTTTCAGGCTTCTTCTCCTGAAAAGAAATGAGGTCTCCCTTGCCTATTGTGAGGTTGTCACCCCTCCCACTCCTTCTATCTGGGTCGTTACACCTGCATTAACAGGAAGTGATGCTGAAAGCTCAGCCTCTCTGAACACCAGTGTGGGGTCCACCTCAGAGGCAGTTTTGTGTGGAGGAGAAAAGAACAGCTTTATTGCTTTGCCAGTCCAGGAACACAGAGCTTGCTCCTGCCATTGAAACTATGTCCCTACCTGGGTGAATTCAGTGAGTTTTATGGCAAAGGTTCCAGGAAGGGGCTGCTGACAAGATTAGGGTGTGTGCAGGGTCTCATGCTGTCGGCCCCTAATCTTATGACTGTCTGGTCCCTTTAATCTTGCCTTAGATGGTTTCTCAGCTGCTCCTTCCATGATTCTTGTTATTCAGTCGCTCAGTCACGTTGGACGCTTTGCCACCCCACGGACTGTAGCACGCCAGGCTTCCCTGTCCTTCACCAACTCCCGGAGCTTGCTCAAACTTATGTTCATCGAGTTGGTGATATCATCCAACCATCTCATCCTCTGTCGACCGCTTCTCCTCTTGCCTTCAATCTTTCCCAGCATCAGGGTCTTTTCCAATGAATCAGTTCTTCACATCAGGTGGCCAGAGTATTGGAGCTTCAGCTTCAGCATCAGTCCTTCCAATGAATCTTCAGGACTGATGTCCTTTAGAATTGACTGGTTGGATCTCCTTGCAGTCCAAGGGACTCTCAAGAGTCTTCTCCAATGCCACTTTTCAAAGGCATCAATTCTTTGGCGCTCACATCCATACATGACTACTGGACAAACCATAGCTTTGACTATATGGACCTTTGTTGGCAAAGTAACGTCTCTGCTTTTTGATATGCTGTCTAGGTTGGTCATAGCTTTTCTTCCAAGGAGCTTTCAATTTCATGGCTGAAGTCACCATCTGCAGTGATTTTGGGGCCCAAGAAAATAAAGTCTATCACTGTTTCCATTGTTTCCCCCGTCTATTTGCCACGAAGTGATGGGACTGAATATCATGATCTTCATTTTTTTAATGTTGAGTTTTAACCCAACTTTTTCACTCTCCTCTTTCACCTTCATCAAGAGGCTCTTTAGTTTTTCTCCGCTTTCTGCCATTAGGGTGGTGTCATCTGCAAATCTGAGATTATTGATATTTCTCCCAGCAATCTTGATTCTAGCTTGTGCTTCATCCAGCCTGGCATTTCACGTGATGTACTCTGCATAGAAGTTAAATAAGCAGGGTGACAATACACAGCCTTGATGTACTCCTTCCCCAATTTGGAACCAGTCCGTTGTTCCATGTCCGGTTCTAACTGTTGCTTCCTGACCTGCATGCAGGTTTCTCAGGAGGCAAGGTGGTCTGGTATTCATTCCCATCCATGGAATGGGAACACCCATTCAAGCAGTTGCTTATCATTTCTTCTGTGATTAGCAACTGCTTGAAGCTGCACTTTGGAACTCAGGGAACGTCATGGAGGCTGGAGTCATGCCTACAAGAAACACAGGGACAATAACAGGATCAGAGTAAGTAGCGGACTTTGTTCCTGTGGACACTTAAGGTGACAATCACAGCAGGGCTTACCTCCATTTGATTAAAAGATCAAGAGGTCACCTATTTCCCACCCTTAGGACTGGGGAGATGCTGCACATGCCCAGAAAGTCTCCTTGCAGGTTAAAAAGAAGGGGATGCCATCCCAAAATAGGTGATGCCAAGGACCCGCTCACAGGGCTCTGGACTAGAATCCATCTTGGAAAAAAGTTTCATATGCATGTTGGTGAGGATCCTTAGGGCAGGTCAGGTGTGGAAAAAGAAACCAGATAACTGGCCAAAGGTAAACAAGCCTGGAAGAACTGTCCTTATGATTGATTTTCCTGCCTTCTATGGGGCTCCTCCTCCTGGGAGGGCGCCCACACTCTTTCTCTCCAGTGTGTATCTCTGCTTTGCTTCTGTCTTAACCGAACAGTTTCTCTGTGTGCACTCTCATCTGTTGTGCTGTGTCTCTAATAGTACACTTTGTACCTGTTTGTTTCGTTTACAATTTTTGCCTTCTTGAGAAATGCATTTTTCAGTGGGGGCAAGAGCCAGGAAAACCTTGTCTCTAGTGTCTAGCCCCTGGTGGACGAGCAGCTAAACTCCTGATTTTCATCCAGGCCACTCAGGGCCGATCCCTGGGTAGAAAACTAAGACCTCGCTTCAGGCCACTCCTCATGGCCTTCTGTCTCCAAGAATGGGATTTCAAGGTCAACTGCAGGTCCAGTTCCTGGGCTGAGAACTAAGCCACCGCTCACGGCTGACTCTCCCGAGATCACTGATGCTGAAACCCGGGATTTCAAGGTAAACTGCTGTTCTCCCTGAACTGCTGGCGGGAGTGAGAACTCACTTGCTCTCGGTCTCTGCCTTGTTCTCTTTCCTGGATCCACAGGGCTGAATCTGGGTCCACTCAATGAAGGAGCCCTCTCTCCCTCTTCCTCCCTCCTCTCTCCCTTTTCCTCCCTCCTCTCTCCCTCTTCCTCCCTCCTCTCTCCCTCTTCCTCCCTCCTCTCCCCCTCTTCCTCCCTCCTCTCTCCCTCTTCCTCCCTCCTCTCCCCCTCTTCCTCCCTCCTCTCTCCCTCTTCCTCCCTCCTCTCCCCCTCTTCCTCCCTCCTCTCTCCCTCTTCCTCCCTCCTCTCTCCCTCTTCCTCCCTCCTCTCTCCCTCTTTCTCCCTCCTCTCTCCCTCTTCCTTCTCTCTCCTTTCTCCCTGAGCTACAACCCCCAGGAGGTCTTCCACTCAAGCAGCGCTTTCTCTTTGACTTCGCAAGCAGCACGCTGGAAGCTGTAGCTCAGCACCTCCAACAAATCACTCCCTGCTACACCCACACTTAACCCCGGGGCCCCATTGTCTTTTAATGTTTCTCCCGGAGTGCCCTGCTACCGCAAACACCACATTCCTCTTCTTGTTTCCCGTGATTTTCTTTCCTGCATTACTCATGAAGTAAGGTGGTTGGTCTGCCCCCCACAAGCCTTATATCTCCTTCATGTTTACCTTAGATGCCAAACAAACAGGGCAATAGACCTAGGGTACTTCTGCTGTTTAATGTCCCACCTTATTCCGTGTCCGGAAATCCCCGAGGGGAATACTCCCAGCTCTCAGCCTCAGGTCCTGACCCCCACGGCACTCTGCATTGCAGTCAACTCCAGTGACTCCAGCAGTCCGCCCCCGCCCCGCCAGCCCCAGGCTCTGACAGTCCATATGCTGCCGTGGACAGCCTACTGGGCTGGCTATTTTGAACCATACCACAAAGCAGCAACAGACGTCACTTAAAGAGACCCCTGGTGGTGGACCGGCACTGATTCAAATACCCACACGCCCCTGGACCCCTGGCACAAGGACGGGATTGACCAGAGATGTCTGGTGGAGGATGCTCGAAATTCAGAGGACACTCTGGGTCTCCCTCAGGGGTCCCCGAGTAATGTTTCTGGGAGGCTGGGCTTCATTTCTAGGAGCGCTGTTCTTGGTTGCAGGTTGCTCAGCATCCGAGGATCCTCTTTCTAAGCTAGATGGGCTGAGAAAGGGAAAACAGATTTTGCTGTAACATGACCTGAACTTTATTCAGGTTGGGGGATGGAAAGTGACCTAGAGATTGGGGTCTCCAGACTGTAATACTATCTTACACTGAGATCTTTATCACCACAGGATTGGAAAATAAGCTGAGATAAACTCTCTTGAACTTCTAAACAGTCTTCATCAGCTTCTCCCAACTCGCAGGGTGGTGTAACAAGCTTCCCCAAATCCTGCAATTTCCTCTCCTTCTTCAGATTCTTCTGATCAAACTAAGATCCCACCTGTCCAGAGGGGCAGTCCCTGCTGGGGCAACATTTTATCATCCATTTATCTGCTCCTATTTTTAGGGCCACTTTGAGCACTGGTCTAAATTTTAGCTATGAAACTATGACTGCAGAAAAGAAAGATGATATTTCATTATGACATGGTGTGGCCACAATATTCTCTGCGCTTCAGAGAAAATTAAGAAAAAAATCTGAAATTGGAAAAAAAGAAAACCACTTTTGTTTTTGCACGTACAGTTAGAGAAAGCCAGCTTTTAAAACGCTTTTTCTTTCAGAATTCTGACCCTGAAAGAACTACTCCTACTAAGAGAATGTGGCTTTCTCTCCCTGTACTTTGACACCAGGGCTCCCAGGAACACTTATAGCACTTAATAATCTCTAATTCCTGAGACTGGACGAAAAAATGAGGACAAAGCCTTTTAAAATTTTACTCATCCCAACTGCTGTTTATAAACCAGTGAGTTTTGTATCGTAATGCCTGATTCATGACTAAGTATAGAAAATGAAATTATGAGATTGCTGTCTGGATATACATGTGTGTTCACACTCTGATGCCTTTGTAAAAGTACTCCCTCTTCCAGATTTGTAGAGTGGACTTTCTAAGATTCAATTGAAATGAATTAGGTAAATCAATGTTGTTAGTAACGGTGAGCCAGTGCCAGACAGAAGTCTGGTTTTCTCTCTCTGTGAAGAGAACGCAGTTTTCTTGGAACACTGCCTTTGACGATACACCATGTGAACTCCCTTGCCTTTCAGTCATTTATGTTCGCTTTGGAAATCTTCCCGTTACTTTGCTTGAGTGAATAAGTATTATTTCACGATGATCTCTGAAGATTACGGCACATGTAGACACAGTTGATTCTGCTTCTACAAAACTCAGCTCCTTGTTGTCAGACTTTTGCCCATCCTGGTCCCTTTGCACCATGGCAATGGTCTACTTTTAGGTTGGGGAAGTTAAAGTGGGTGAACAACAGCTGTCAACTAAAGTCACATTGATGGGAAATCCAAGATGACCATTTAGCTTTTCCCAGCTCCTTGGCAAACCTCATTGTTATTTCATTGGTTAAAGCCTTTCCTGACTACCTGGCTTTGTTGCCCTCATGATGGAAAGAAAATGGTTAAAACATATGTTCCACGTGGGATATACCTTCCACAATCTCTAGTGATCAAAGTACCCCCTTCACTGTACAGATCATACAAACCTTCCCTTAAAACCTCTGAACTTCTTGAAACTATCACTGTCACTAATCCTCAATCATTAGGCAAGATCAACAGAGCTAATGGAAAAAAATTGGACTCCAAAAGAACAAACATTAATTACAGGAGATTGAATGAATCACTAAAGACATGTGTGTGCGCGTGCTAAGTCGCTTCAGTCCTGTCTGACTCCTTGAGACACTGTGGACTGCATGCAGCCCCCCAGGCTCCTCTGTTGGTGGGATTCTCCAGGCAAGAATACTGGAGTGGGTTGCCATGCCCTCCTCCAGGGGATCTTCCTGACCCAGGGATCGAACCTGTGTCTCTTACATCTACCTGCATTGGCAGGTAGCACCACTTGGGAAGCCCCCCAAAACTGCTAAGTATGATTATAATGTTTATGACTTTTTTTCTGACATATTATTAGCTTCTAATCTGGTTTTCAGGTATTAAAAAAGCTATCCTCAAGCGGCTGATGATTTACAACATTTTGGTAACTGACATCCACAGATAAAATTAAAACATTTTTCTTTTCTCTCTGCTTGGTCCCTCCAGAAAATGAGGATCTTTGGGTTCTGAACAGTCTCATTGGGTTAAAAAGACACATGCAGGAAACTCAAGTTTTGGGCAGACCTCTGTGAGACAGAAATCCACCTAGGCAAAATCTGATGATAGACCTTTGGCACGGCTTTCTTGGCCTTCAGGGGCCTTTTGGAAATTTTAGTCAGAGATTGCTTCTGAAGGATTACACCAGGGTCACTGTTCCCTGGTGGCTCAGAGGGTAAAGAATCCGCCCACAATGCGGGAGACCTGGGTTTAATCCCTGGGCCAGGAGGATCCCCTGGAGAAGGGAATGGCCACCCAGTCCAGTCTTCTTGCCTGGAGAATCCCATGGACAGAGGAGCCTGGCAGGCCACAGTCTGTGGGGTCACAGAATTGGACACGGCTGAACGACTACCTCTTTCACTTTTACTATGGAGGAACCTATGTGGTCATAGGTCAATGGGCCTAAGATCAGCTAGATGTGCTGATTCAAATCTGGGTTGACTACATATTGACTTGTCTGACTTTGCAAGAGCTGCATACCACTGTCTGTCCTCCTTTCCTGAGTGATACAGACAAAACAATTATGTCTGGGGCTTGCCTGGTGGCTCAGTGGTAAAGAAGCTGCCTGCCAATGCAGGAGATGCAGGTTCAATCCCTCATTATGGAAGATCCCTCAAAGTAAACGGCAACCTGCTCCCGTATTCTTGCCTGGGAAGTCCCATGGACAGAGGAGCCCGGCAGGTTACAGTCCATGGGGTCGCAAAACAGTCGGTTACCACTTAGCAACTACACAACAATGACAAAACCTTGTCTGAGTAAAAGATCAAGAGGTCACGTATTTCCCATCTTTGGGGCAAGGGAGATGCTCCACATGCACAGAAAGGCTTCTGCAGGCCCCCAAAGGAGGGAGTGCCATCCCATAATAGGTGATGCCAAGGGCCCCTCAGGCCTCTGGGCTGGAATCCATCTTGGAACAGAGCTGCACATATGTGTTGGGGAGGATTGTCGGGCAGGTCAGGTGTGAAAAAAGAAACCAGATAATTGGCCAAGGGTGAGCAAAGATGTGGAAGAACTGCCGGGTATGAAGGGTTTTCCTGCCTCTGTCCGGGGCTCCTTCTCATGAGGGGAGACGCCCACACTCTCTCCCTCCAGGTGTGTGACTCAGCCTCGCTTCTGTCTTAACTAAACAGGCTGCTCCTCTGTGCGCTCTCCCGCTTGCGCTCTGTCTCTAATAATACACTTCATACCTGTGTTTTTTTTTTTTTTTTAACAGTTTTTTCCTCCTTGAGAAATGTGGTTTTCAGTGGGGACAAGAGCCAGGGGCACCTTGTCTCTAGCCTCTAGCCCCTGGTGGATGAGAGGCTGGGATTCCTGGTTTTCATCCAGGCCTCCCAGGTCCAATTCCTGAGCAGAGAACTAAGACCTCCTTTCAACCCACTGCTTGAGGCTGTCTCTCACTCGCTCGCTCTGAGATCAACCCCACTCGGTTTCAGAAAATGGAAAGGGCAAATGATTGGTTAGCAAACGTTTGCCCCTCTGCACAGACAAGTCTTTCAAAGACCAAAAGTTCTCCCTGGTAATAGCTCTCTTCCTGGCATAGGCACTTAATCTAAATTATTTTGAGCCATGAAAGGAGAGGCAAAAGGCTTTCCTTCAGGCTGCAACGTCTCAGCTGCCTTCAGCTGAAAAGAGTCCACAAGCCAAAGTGGCATGTTTTAGAGTGACGTGTTCTCCTTCCCCTCACTTCTCTTCAGCCACCCTTCCAGTAACGCTGAAGCATATTCAAGGTTTCACGCCTCAGATACCAAATCTCAAGCTGGCCAACTTGCCCAGTGCATCCTTCCCCACCGGCTCCCATCACTCCTGTGCTCTGTGGAATTGGACTCCCAGGGCCCAGGCCAGGTGGACACTCTTGACGGCTTGCTGTGTTATTTTCTCAGCAGGTCTGAGCCTCTTCAACTGTGCCTAGGATGCTGCGTCAGTATGTTCACCAATTGGGTCAGAAGCTGGTCCGCAGGCGGCAGCTGGGGCCCAGGGAGGCGTCCGACAGGTGCACGGCTCGTCATCTGAACACCCTCGACCTGATTGCCTTGGGTGTGGGCGGCACCCTAGGGAATGGCATGTACATCTTGGTTGGAGAAGCGTCTGTGTATGAGGCTGGACCAGCGATCGTCATCTGCTACTTGCTGGCCGGTCTGTCTACTCTTTTATCAGGGCTCTGCTATGCAGAGTTGGCAGCCCGGGTCCCATGCTCCGGTTCTGCGTATGTCTACAGCTACGTCACCACGGGTCAGCTGGGCGCCTTCATCACTGGCTGGAACCTCATCCTGTCCTTTGTCATGGGTGAGATGATGGGGTGGGGAAAGGTGTGGGGCTTCAGATCAGAAACTCAGAGGAGGTACTGGAGTCTTATTAATTTGGGAAAACTTTGTTGTCAATGTTGTGGGCTGAAGTGGGTTATTGTGGCAGGAAAACCCCACAAGTTCTTTCTACTTAGATCAACCCCGCTTCCTTTAAATGATGGACCAGGAACTGAGGGAAAGGGAACTGTGGGGGGGTGGGTAAGAAGGGGGCATGGCCCGCAGGCTCATCCCTTCACCTCTCTGAAGTCTCTGCTCAGCTGCTGCCTTTGCGGGAGTTCTCTACCACCCATTTTTTTTAAATTTCTTTATTTATCGGGTTGCGCCATCTTTGGTGCTGGGCACGGGCTGCTCTTCTAGTTCTGGTGTGAGGCCTGCTCATTGCCACGGCTCCTCCTGTTGTGGCACATGGGCTAAGTTGCCCTGGGACATGCGGAATCTTTCTGGACCAGGGATCAAACCCTGCATGTCCCCTGCATCAGCAGGCGAATTCTTAACCACTGCACCACCAGATAAATCCTGCAACTCAGCTTAAAATTTTACCCTCAGGACGTCCCTGGTGGTCCAGTGGCTAAGGCTCCGAGCTCACAAAGCAGGGGGCCCAGGTTCAATCCCTGGTCAGGGAACTATATCCCACGGGCCACAGAGTTTGCATGCAGCAACTAAGACCTGGTACAGCTAAATAAATACTTAAAAAAAAAAACAAAAAACAGAGGGACTTTCCTGGTGGTCCAATGGTTAAGAACCTGCCTGCCAATGCAGGTGACACGGGTTCAGTCCCTGATGCAAGAAGATTTCACATGCCATGGAGTCACTAAGCTTATGTGCCACAGCCACTGAGCCCACACGGCCTAGAGCCCATGCTTCACAAGAAGAGAAGCCACAACAATGAGAAGCCCGTGCCCTGCAACTAGGGAGCAGCCCCCACTCCCTGCATCTAGAGAAAAGCCCGCGTGCAGCAGTGAAGACCCAGTGCAGCCAAGAGTAAATGAATCGATAAACAAAATCTTTAAAAAATAAAGAAAAGGAAATAAACTTTCACCCTCATCTTCCAACCTTCATTTTTTAATTAATTAATTTTAATTGGAGGCTGATTACTTTACAATATTGTAGTGATTTTTGCCCTACATTCTTCCAACCTTCTTGATCCCACCTTCCAGTTATATTTTTTCTGGCCTCACGTTAATCTCCTGCTAACGTATTAAATGGACAGACGAGCCTGGCTGGCTGCAGTCCAAGGGGTTGCAAAGAGTGGGACATGACTGAGTGACTAAACACAGCACACAGCAATATATTAAATAGTTGAGCTATTTTGTGAATCATCTGGGTCTACTCTCTTCCGTCTATACATAGAAACTTCTTGAGCTTAAGTGATTTGTTGGCTTCTTTCCCCCATGCTTCCCATGACATGGCAGGAGTTCAGTTCACATCTGTTGATGAACGTTTCTTCCTCTGCAGGCACCGCCTGTGTGTCCAGGGCCTGGAGCGCCGCCTTTGACAGCCTGATTGGGAACCACATCTCTCAGGCGTTCCAGGGAACTTTCTCTCTGAACATGCCCTACTTCCAGGCCACATATGCAGACTTTTTTGCACTGGGCCTGGTGTTGCTTCTTACAGGTGAGACACGGTTCAGTGATGGAACGGGCAGAGTAGAGAATGGAAGAGGAGAGCTGGGGTGCAGAAGGCGAGGGGCTCCAGAACTGTGGGCCAATTAAGCCTGGAATGAAGTGTCTGGGACAAGAGGGACAGGAAGGCAAGACAGACATAGACCATGGTTTTCCACCCTTGGCACTATTGACATGCTGCGTAAAATCATTCTTTGGGGTGTGTGTGGGGAGTACTGCCCTATTCATTGTAGGTTTTATTTTGAATCACTGTAAAATATTGAGTAGCACTCCTGGTTTTTCCAGGGGTAAAACAGTCAGTAGCTCAGTCAGTAAAGAATCTGCCTGTAGTGCAGGAGACCCAGGTTCGATCCCTGGGTCAGGAAGATCCCCTGGAGAAGGAAATGGCAACTCACTCCAGTATTCTTGCCAGGAGAATTCCATGGATAGAGGAGCCTGGCGGGCCACAGTCCATGGGGTCAAAAGAGTCAGACACGATTCGCGACTAAACCACCACCACCCTGGTTTGTACTCACTACAAAATAGTGAAGCGCACCTCCTGAATTACAGCAATCAGAATGTCTCCAGACTTTACCAAGAGTCTCTTGAGAGATAAAAATCCCCCCCCACCTGATAATCATTTACTTAGACTTAGAAGTTTCTTCCGTGTACTGAGACTGAAGATGTTTGAGAGGAAATTCACAGGAAATTAAACTTTTTCTTTTTTTTACTATATCGCCCCAGATTTATTGGGATATAATTGAGATTGCAATATTATATAATTTCAAGATATACAAAGTGTGATTTGATTGATTGGTTTATTGTGAGATGGTTGCCACAGTAAGAAATTAACCATCTTCAAAGTGGACAATTCAGTGGCACTGAGTACCTTCAAGACCCCGGTTCAACTCCTGGGTCAGGAAGATCCACTGGAGAAGGGATAGGCTACCCGCTCCGGTATTCTTGGGCTTCCCTTGTGGCTCAGCTGGTAAAGAATCCACCTGCAATGTGGGAGACCTGGGTTTGATCCCTGGGTTGGGAAGATGCCCCTGGAGAAGGGAAAGGCTGCCCACTCCAGTATTCTGTCCTGGAGAATTCATTCCATGCACTAAGTCCATGGGGTCGCAAAGAGTCAGACACGACTGAGCGACTTTCACTTTCACCTTCACACTGTTGTACGACCATTTCCTGCTTCTAGTTCCAAATGTTTTCATCGCAAGAAAAGGGAAACCTGTACACACCGAGCGATCACTGTCTACCTTCCAGTCACCCGCAAACACCAGCCTCTGACAACCGCTCGTCTGTTCTCTGTCTCTGTGGATTTAGTTATTTTGGATGTCTCTTATTCCATGTTCCTCCACAGGACTACTATTTCTGGGAGCTCGTGGGTCGACCCTGGTTAACAAAGTGTTCACTGGCGTGAACCTTTTGGTTCTCAGCCTCACCATCCTCTCTGGCTTCATTAAGGGAGATCTGCACAACTGGAAGCTTCCGGAAGAGGACTACAGATTAGCTACATCTGGATCCAGTGACGCCTATAGGTCAGGACAGTGCTCTTGGTCACAGTAATGCCTGTGTGTTTGATGCAGAGCTGGGAATAAGCTGAGGACTAATGACTTCGGGGCTGACGGATCTAGATGATACGAATCCTGGGGCCCAGGGCTTGCAAAGTTAACTGAGGAGCCCAGTGGACTCCTGTGAACACACCTCACCCACGTTCTTTCTTGCTCCTTCTCTCAACACAGCTTGGGCCCTCTGGGTTCTGGAGGGTTTCTGCCTTTTGGCTTTGAAGGGATTCTCCAGGGAGCAGCAACGTGCGTCTATGCCTTTGTTGGCTTTGACGTCATTGCTACTACAGGTAACACGGTCGCTGGGTGTCTTACTGAGGGTCTGGGCAGATTGGGCTGCCCTTGGGCGCAGGGGTTGGGAGAAGGTTAGACTGTGTTTGGAGGTGCAAGGGGAAATCGGATTCTGTGCGTTCATTCCAGTGTGTTTACTGACCCTGTACTCCACTCATCTTGCAGGGAAAGAGGCCCAAGATCCTCGTCGCTCCATCCCCTTGGGCATCGTGATCATGATCTTTATCGGCTTTCTGGCGTATTTTGGTGTCTCAGCAGCACTCACCCTCATGGTGCCCTACTACCAAATTCAACCCCAGAGCCCCTTGCTTCAGGCTTTCCTCCATGTCGGGTGGAACCCTGCCCGATATGTCGTGGCTGTTGGCACCCTCTGTGCTCTTACATCCAGGTCAGTGTCACGGGCTTTTAATCCACCCTCTGTGGGATTATCAGGGATCATAGTCCTTGGGTTGAGAGACAACAGGAAAAGACATCTGACCCCAGGAAGACAGGGAACAGAAGCCCTGGCCTCTCCTGCTTCTCCACATCCTCACATGTTTCCATTTCCTGTCCCAGCCTCCTGGGTACCATGTTCACCATGCCTCGGTTGATCTACGTAATGGCAGAGGATGGGCTCCTTTTCCGGGGACTTGCCCAACTCCATGGCCGCAGAGGAACCCCCATCTGGGCCATCTTGGTTTCTGGAATGCTTGCAGGTACATAAACAAAATCCACTCCGTCTTTGATCCATTTTCTTGACTTGTGTGTATCTACAGTCTCGCTCTCTTCTCCCACCTTGTCTGTGCCCTGATTTTAGCGGTCTTGGCTCTACTCTTGGAGCTGATCAATCTCGTGTACCTTGTGTCAATTGGGACCCTGCTTGCTTACTCCCTGGTGGCCTTTTCAGTCCTTGTCCTCAGGTAAGACTTCTCTACACCTTGGCTGGGGGTCTTTGACTCACGGGGATTGATGCAGAGATTATTCTCTTCTTCCTTCCTGCTGTCTTCTAAATGTCCTGCTATCATTAAGTTGGGAAATGACGGATTAGTCTGGGTAATGTTGGATGAGTAGGGGCTACCATTAATACTGCCTTAATATTTCTAATTCAGGTATCAACCAGAACAGAATCTCAGCAAGAATGAGAAAATAGATGATGAAATTGATATTTCACAATGGGAAGCAAGTCCTTGGGAACCTGCATCAGAAGCAGGAACGTCAAGGACTCTAAAGACCCTGAGGTTCCCTACCGGTACCACCCCCACTCTGAAATCTGGCCACATTGTCTATGGATGTGCCTCGCTGCTTGGCAAGCAGTGGGACTTCTCTTTGGCTGTATTCTGGAATTGACAGCATGGAGAAGGCAGTGTGTTTTGAGCAACTGAAGAGGAGTCTTGGAGATACAATGGCCCTTCCTGATGTGGGCAGCATGGGGGGGAGGCTGTGACCCGAGGTCCTGGCATCTTTGGCTTCTGGAGTCCAGCCTGTTCTCCACCTTGACCCTTGCAGTTCTCCTGCTGATAATCCTGAGCCTGGTCCTGGCCCAGTGGCCCAGCCAGTTGTTCTCTGGAGACCCCGTGCTCACAACAGTGGCTGTGCTGCTGCTGCTGCTCATCACTGGGGTCATGGTCATCATCTGGAGGCAGCCCCAGGACCCCACTGCTCTTCACTTCAAGGTAGGTGACCTCATGTGCCCACAGTGTCCACCTTGAGTGAAGGAGGTCTGCGTGCTTTGAGGTCTAAGTGTCCTTCACTGGACCAGGAATGGCAGGGGTTGCTAAAACCACTGGACTCTTCCCTGATCCACACTCAGTGCTTTACGTACACAATGTCAGTAGGCACTGAACACACAGCCTGAGTAGAATGGGAGTCTTCTGACACACGGGTTGTGGTCTCCCTCTCAGACGTCTGGGCTGTGTCCAGGGATGAGCTGACTCTGCCCACAGGTGCCCGCTCTGCCTGGCCTCCCACTGGTCAGCATCTTCGTGAACATCTACTTGTTGATGCAGATGAACACTGGGACCTGGCTCCTATTTGGCGTCTGGATGGCGGTTGGTAAGTGCCTTCCCTGGAAAATGAGTGACTGAACCCAAGTGTCTTCCTACTACCTCTCCCAGAAACTGTGTCAGACAGCATAATAGGAGGGCTAATGGGATTTTTAAGTGAGGAGAGCACCGACTTTTCTTTCTCATCATCTCATTTCCCTCCTAGGATTTGCCATATACTTTGGATATGGGATCCGACACAGCCTGAAGGAGAACAGTGATCAACAGTTACCAGCCTCCACCTCCCAAATGCTGGACCAAAACATGCCCAATAATGAATCAGGTTAACCATAAGAAACTGGTACTGTGTGGAATCCTTTCACACACTGGAGGTATCTTCCCATTCAAGGGTGACTTTGAGCCTGTATGGAGTCTGAAGTTGAAATGTAGTGACAGCCGTGTACTTATTGCCACCAGATAGAATGACGTTACTGTTGAATAATTTTTAAGTAAACTTTCAAAACATAATATGTATACAGAAAAGCACACGATTCATAAGTGGGCAGCAAGATCAATTTTCACAAAGAAAGTACAACTAAGTGATGCTTAAAAGACGCTTACTCCTTGGAAGAAAAGTTATGACCAACCCAGACAGCATATTGAAAAGCAGAGACATTACTTTGCCAACAAAGGTCCATCTAGTCAAGGCTATGGTTTTTCCAGTGGTCATGTATGGATGTGAGAGTTGGACTGTGAAGAAGGCTGAGGGCTGAAGAATTGATGCTTTTGAACTGTGGCGTTGGAGAAGACTCTTGAGAGTCCCTTGGACTGCAAGGAGATCCATCCACTCCATTCTGAAGGAGATCGGCCCTGGGATTTCTTTGGAAGGAATGATGCTGAAGCTGAAACTCCAGTACTTTGGCCACCTCATGCGAAGAGTTGAATCACTGGAAAAGACTCTGATGCTGGGAGGGATTGGGGGCAGGAGGAGAAAGGGACGACAGAGGATGAGATGGCTGGATGGCATCACCAACTTGATGGACACGAGTTTGAGTAAACTCCGGGAGTTAGTGATGGACAGGGAGGCCTGGCGTGCTGCGATTCATGGGGTCGCCAAGACTCGGACACGACTGAGCTACTGAACTGAAGTGAACTGAACTGATTCATAAAATGGGTGGTTCCCACAGGGCAGGGAGTCAGTGAGTGGTTGTGAGCAGGGCAACAAGATGAGGAAGGGGTTTGGGAGATGACTGAGGGTCTGCTGTCTTTCCAGGGACAGGGGTACAACGTGGACACCCTCCAGGCTTCACATATGCCTCTCCCACACCACCTGCCTCCCCACTTTACTGCCCACGTGAGCCTGGAAAAGTCACCTAACCGTCCCTTTAACCCTCTAAAGGCTTAGCAAAGAAGTGGAGAAATAAGACACAGGAAGACTCCTTACATAACCTATGTAAGGTTGGAATTTCAGAGCTGAGGTGTTTGTCTCTGTTGATGGAAAATTAAATAACAACCATGGTAAGAAAAAAGAAAAGAGAATTTTGGTTATTTCCATAACCCAGAATTTTAAGACAATATATTAAATTTTAAGATAACTTATGACTGATAACAATTTACTAGGATATATCAAATCACTGTGGACTGTGACTGCACCCGTGAAATTAAAAGATGCTTGCTCCTTGGAAGAAGGGCTATGACAAACCTAGATAGTGCATTAAAAAACAGAGACATTACTTTGCCGACAAAGGTCTGTCTAGTCAAAGCTATGCTCGGCAAAGAAGTAGAGAGATAAAGCACAGGATGAGTCCTTACATAACCTATGTAAGATGGGAAATCCAGAGGTGAGGTGTTTGGCTCTGTAGATGGAAAATTAAATGGCAATTGAGGTAAGAAAAAAGAGAGTTTTACTATTTCCATAACATTTAATATTTCAAGATAATAATTAGAATTATGACTGATAACAATATGCTGGGACATAGTAGGCTTTTTACAATTTCATATAGTTTTTTAGAAAAAAATATTGATAACATTTATCCTTCCAATATCACCTTAGAATGTTCATGATCACTTACTTGACTGTGATAGCTATGTAATAATATTTGCCAATTTTCCTAATTATAATGGGCTCAATATCTTTCTCTGAGATGTTGTAAGGGCTCACTGAAAAATCCCCAAATTAGCTAGAGGTCAAAAAAATATTTCACTTATAATATTATTTGGGAGTGACTTCCCCGGTGGTCCAAAGCCTAAGAGTCCATGCTCCCAAAGCACGGGGTTCAAGTTTGATCCCTGGTTAGGAAACTAGATCCCACATCATAACGTAAATAAGATTTACCATGGCCAAATAATTTGTGTGTGTGTACGTGTGTGTGTGTGGTAAAGGAATTTGATTTGGGAAGATTTTCAAAGATAGCACAACTTCTTTTTTTTTTTAACCTTGTCTGCAGCTTGCAGAATCTTAGTTCCCAGACCAGGGATGTATAACCCAGGTCCCCCTGCCGTGAACCCCTGGACCACCAGGGAAATCCCCACACGTTTTCTATAACTTCGTTTATCACACTCAGATTTTCAGGGTTCTGCTTCTCCCCTCCCCCACTTTAATGTCACTTTAGGACAAAATTACTTCCTTTCCCTTTAACAAAATACACGTTCATCCTTATAACTTTAAAAAAATTTCCTTGAACACAAATATACTTTCCTTATTAATTTCAGTAGTTTTAATGACACATGTTAATCAGACTTCTTAACATTTGTACTTAGTTGCTCAGTCGTGTTTGATTCTTTGCAACCCCATGGACAGTAGCCCGCCAGGCTCCTCTGTCCATGGGATTTCCCAGGCAAGAGTACTGGAGTGGGTTGCCATTTCCTTACCCAGGGGATCATTCTCAGCTCAGGGATCAAACCCCCATCTCCTGTGTCTCCTGCACTGCAGGCAGATTCCTTACACAGTGAGTCATTGGTAAAACCCCATAGCAATTCTAATTACTAGTGAAAACTAAGTAACTGTATTTCTTTTTAATTGAAGTAGACTTCTTTTACAGTATTCTATTATTAATAGTTTCAGGTGTACAGCATAGCTACTGAGTAGTTTCACCAATTACACTCCATTAAAAGTTATTACACGATAAGGGTGACAATTCCGTGTACTCTACAACCTATCCTTGCTGCCTATCTATTGTATACGTGGTATAAACTCTGAATACCATATCCCTAATTTGATCCTGCCTCCTTCCCTCTCTTTGGCCACCTGATGTGAAGAGCTGACTCATTGGAAAAGACCCTGATGCTGGGAAAGATTGAGGGCAAAAGGAGAAGGGGGTGACAGAGGATAAGATGGTTAGATAGCATCACCAACTCAGAGGACATGAATTTGAGCAAACTCCAGGAAATAGTGGAGGACAAAGGAGCCTGGTTTGTAGTCCATGGGGTTGCAAAGAGTCAGACGCGACTTAGTGACTGAGCAAAAACAACCTTCCCTCGCACCGCCGGTAACCATTCGTTTGTTTTCTGGATCTGTGAGTCTGTTTCTCCTTTGATACATTTACTTGTATTTTTTTTTTATATTCCACATGCAAAAGATATCATGCAGTAACTGGAAGAATATTGAATCACTATGCTACACACCGGAAACTAATATTATAAACCAACTATATTTCAATAAACAAAGAACAAATAAACATCCATTCAGGAGGGAAAGCACCTTTTGAAAAAGTTGGGGTAATTTTTCTGCCATACCTAGAAGTGAAGCAGCTACGTGCATGCATGTGTCCCCTCCACCTTGAACTCCCCTCCCTCCCCGCCCCCATCTCACAGGGCACTGAGCCAAGCTCCCTGAGCTGGACTGCAGCTTCCCTCTAGCTACCAGCCTTACACACACTACTGTATATATGTCAGTGCTACTCTCTCAGTTCGTCTCACCCTCCCCTTCCCCACCTGCTTTACATGTCTGTTCTCTCGCCCGGCGTCTCTGTTCCTGCCCTGCATACAGGCTCATCTGTACCGTTTCTCTTGATTCCATCCGTATACATTAATGTATGCTATTTGTCTTTCTCTTTCTCACTTATTTCACGCTGTCCGTCCATATCTCTACAAATAACCCAGTCTCGTTTCTTTTCGTGGTGAGTGATAGTCCACCGTGCCTGTGTACCACGTCTTCTCTGCCCATCACAGTTAGGTTGCTTCCATGTGCTGGCGACCGCAAACAGTGCAGGAATAAACACTGGGGTACTCATGTCTTTCTGAATTGTTTTCCTCGTGTTACACACTCAGTAGTGGGATTCTGGATCATGCGGAAGTTCTGCTTTTTACGGAACCTTCGTGCTGTTCTCCGTCATGGCTGAATCAGTTTACATTCCCACCAACAGCACAAGAGGGTTGCCTTTTCTCCACATCCTCTCCAGCATTTACTGATGATGGCCATTCTGATCGGTGGGAGGTGATACCTCGCTGTCGTGTTGATTCCCATTTCTCTGATAATGAGCGATGTTGAGCATCTTTCTCTTCATGCGTTTGTTGGCCATCTGTGTGTCTTCTTTGGAGAAATGTCTGTTTAGGTCTTCTGCCCATTTTCTGGATTGGGTTGGAAAAGCACCCCTGTGAGTGTGGCAGGACTTAGCTCCATGTGCCCAAGGAGCCCTGGGGGAGTCTTGTCTGTCTGTGCATCTGGGTCACAGGCTGGCAGACCTCACTATGGGCTGCAGAACCTGCAGAGCCAGGGAACCTGCCCAGACCCCTCTGGGGGTGCAGGTGTCACCTGGAGAACAGTAACCTGGGAGATTCACATGCACAGGAGAAAATTCGCAGGTCAGCCTTCACTAGGGAAGAGTCTGGCACTCCAAAAAAGGATCAAAGCGAAAGTAGCAGAAACTACCCCTCAACCCCCCAAACACACACACACACACACACACAAGGAAACATCTCACAGGGCTGATCTCCCATCACAGAGAAGGAAAGAGCTCAGTGAGTGTCCAGTTAGCCTAGTTCTGCAGGACACCGCTGCAGATATCTGTGTCTCTACAGCAGCCTCCACAGTGCTGAGACGGGACCTCCATGAGGAGGGAGAGGAAACGTATGGGCAAAGAGGCCGATCAACGTTTCAAAGGGAGTGAAAGGGATTGCTCTCAACAGGGAACACAACCACATGCCTCCTTGAGCACCACAGCCGGGAATTTACCTCCTGCGTCCACGGGCACCCTCTGTGCTCCGAGTCCTTGACCCACGCCTCCCCCGCTCTCCAGGGACTCCTTGTGGGACCCTCCCCCTGCAGTGCCCAGGGGAGCCCGGGCTCAGAAAACCGACCCCCGCTCTGGGCGAAGGCGCCCACAAACTGGAGCCCTAGCGCCACTTTCCAGAAATCCAGAGACAGCTTTCCAGGAGGCAGCCTGGTGGGTTGTCAGAGCAGAGAGACAGAAAAGCTAAGAATTCTCCCACAAGAGGGAGCAAGAAAAGTGGAGTAGGTGTAGGGATAGAAAAAGAAAGATCCAGATAATACACCGCCATCGTTAAAAGAATACCGCAGCTGAACGTAACTGGGAAAGATTGAAGATGTCTGCTACTTCAAATGGGAGAGCGCCAATGGAAAACTACCAAAAAAGCATGAAACGTTAAAGAAACACACCATCACAGAAAGAATATAACCTGTTTCCAATAAGCTACAACATGGATGAACCTGTGGACACGTTACTAGGTGAAACAAGCCTGATAGAAAATGACAAATATCGAATGGCTCCCCTGAAGTGGTCAGAGCGATAGAGACAGGAGGTAGAGTGGTGATTGCCAGCAACTGTGGAGGAGAAAGGGGGAACTTTTGCCAGGGGGAACTTTTGCCAGCAACTGTGGAGGAGAAAGGGGGAACTTTTGTTGAATGTGTACAGTTTCGGTTTTGCAAGATGAAAAAAAGTTCTGGAGTTTGATTGCCCAAAATGTGAATGTTTTTAACGCTTCTGAACTGGACACTTAAAATGGTTACAATGCTAAATTATACATTATGTGTAATTTACTATAATAAACACCATCTCGGAACCACCCCCTGGGGGTAACCGCAGAAGAGTCAAGGGCTGATAACAACACTGCAGGTGTTTCCCAGCCCACCCCCACCCCAGCAACCCAGGGGTGAGGACTGTCTTCTGTGCTCAGGACTCCCGGCTTCGGTTCTTGGAGATGTCCCGGCTCCAGCCCCGCACGGCTTATCCTCAGCCTCCCTGACTGACCCAGGTCTCCAGGCTCTGCTCCAAGGATCCAGTAAGTCTCCGGTCAGCCTCTTCTGTGGGAGACTGGGCACTGAGTTCACATCCTCCTAAAGAGACCTCTGCAACCCCAGAGTGCAGGGAGTCAGCCCAGCTCCAGCCTGAAGGTGGAAAGACCCGTTTTACAGATGAAAGCAGGAGCTGGTGTCTGCGCTGTGTGTGTGTGTAAGGAAGGGTGGAGGGAGATTGGATCAGTGCCTTGAGGCTCTAAGACAATTTTTCCTTTTGTTCATATAATATTAGAGATCACCCTTATATAAGGTTTATGATGTAGGGTTGGTGATCATGCCCTAGTATAGATTTTATGATTTTAATCTCTTTTTACTGTGGGCGCTTCGAATCTATGGATTCTTCCTCTTCTGCAGATATTGGGGTAACTGTAAGGGACTTGAACACCCACAGATTTAGGTATATGTAAAGAATAAATGCATGATGACTTACATTCAGTTACTTTTGGGTTTGCTGTGCCCAAGTTTTATTATTTATCATGGGCAGTAATTTTTTTTTAATAGTGGTAAAATACGCAGAGGGCTTCCCAGGTGGCTCAGTGCTAAAGAATCTGCCTGCCAACGCAGGGGAGGCAGATTCAAGATCCTTCGTCTGGGAACTAAGGTCCTACATGCCCGGGGCTCCTGAGCCCACAGGGCCTGGAGCCTGCAGGCCACCACTGAAGGGAAGCCCGCAGGGAGCCTGCCACAAACAGTCCGCACGCTGCAACTAGGATCAGGGCTTGCGTGCTAACCCGCAGCAGTAGTGTCGGACTCTGCGACCCTGTGGACTCCAACTCTCCAGGCTCCTCTGTCCATGGGATTCTCCAGGCAAGAATACTGAGCGGATCTTCCCCACCCAGGTATCAAACCTGGGTCTCCCGCATTGCAGGCGGGTTCTTTACTGACTGTGCCACCGGGGAAGCCCCTAGGCTCAGAGACAGTCTGGCAACTGAGGCTCAGACGCTCCCCTGAGCTAAGGAGAAGGAGGTAGGGATCTGAGGCCTCAAGGGGGAGGAAGACAACTTATAGGAGGTCAGTGAACAGCTGCTTGCTCCTCCAGGCAGGCAAGTCCTTTTGAGATTAAAAGCTGTTCCCTGGTAACAGCTCTCTTCCTGGAGTAGGTCCTCTAATATAATTATTTTGAGCAGTTAAAGGAGAGACAAAGAACTCCTGAGTCCGCTGGGTCTGAATCGCCTTCAGCTCAAAACAACCCATATCCAAAGTGGGACATTTTGGGGAGATATATTCTCCTCCTCCTCACGTCTCTTCAAGTAACTCTCCCAGAAAATCTGAAATACTTTAAAAGTGTTATTTATGTGTGAAGAAACCAAAGTTCAGAGACGGACAACTTGCCTAACGTGTCGTTATATCACCCGCTTCCCCTCATTCTGTTGCTTCATGGAATTGGACTCCCAAGGCCAAGGGCGGATGGATATTCTTTTTTTTTTTTTTCTTTTATTGAAGTAAAGTTGATGTCTAATGTTGTGTTAATTTCAATTGTACAGCAAAGTGATTCAGTTATGTATACAGTTTTCATATTTTCAAAAATGTTTATTTGTCTGAGCCAACGCTTAGTTGTGGTATATGGAATCTAGTTCTCTGACCCGGGATGGGACCTGGGCCCCTTGATTTGGAACGTGGAGTCTTAGCTCCTGGCCCACCAGGGAAGCCCCTCTTTTTCATATTCTTTTCCTATGGTTTATCGCAGGATATTGAGTAGAGTTTCCTGGTCTCCACAGTAGGACTGTGCTGTTTAGGATGACTTTCCTGAGGACTTTGTGTCTCGCTTTCTCAGCAGATTGTACCCTCCTCCGCTGTGTCTAGGATGCTGAATCCATACGTTCACCAGTTCGTTCAGAAGCTGGTCACGGGCGGCCGCTGGAGCCCATAGAGAAGTCTGACAGTCCCATGGCTCATCAGAACACTCCACATTTTCAATACAGGATCCCACACAGCTCGGAGAACAATGAGAGGGCTGGTGCCTTATGGATGGTGCCAGTAAATAATTTCTCTGAGAGATAAGGACTGATACAGAATGGATTGAGTCAGACGACCTGAAATCTACTGGGCCACACCTAATGGAAGTTCTCAGCTTAATTCTCACTTATGATCTTACGAATACTGCCGGCTTTGTTATTTGTGTTTCTCCTGGTTCGCAAAATTGTTGTTTCTTCCACAACTGGCCTCTGATAAAATGATGACGTGTAGTTTCATATGAGATCAGTGCCGGTAACCGTGTAACTCTAAATGTTGGGAGAAGCAACAAGAGACCATAATGGTCATGAATTGCCACCCAACCCGTGGTTGAATTTATGACCGTACAGGAGCCCTGCCGACTGGAAACTGGCACCTGCCATCTACAAGGATTAAATCAGGAGCTGCTGCAGCTGCTGACCTTCAACACCCGCTGAGAGGAGTTTGGGGTGGAGATCAGGAATGAAGCAGTCTGTGCACTGGGAAAACTGGCAGAACAGGCTGTCAGAGAGTTGACTCTTTCAGTAGACTTTTTAAAATTTATTTTCAATCGGAGGATAATTTCTTTACAATGTTCTGTTGGTTTCTGCCATACAACAACGTGCATCAGCCATAGGTATACATGTGTCCCCTCCCTCTTGAACCTCCCTCTCACCCATCCCCCATCCCACCCCTCTAGGTTGGTTGTCACAGAGCGCTGGGTTGAGCTCCCTGTGTTACACAGCAACTTCCCATTAGCTGTCCATTTTGCACGTGGTAATGTATACGTTTGGGGGCTTACCTGGGGGCTTAGATGGTAAAGAATCTGCCTGCAATGCAAGAGACCCAGGTTTGATCCGTGGGTCTGGAAGATCCCCTGGAGAAGAGAATGGCAACCCACTCCAGTCTTCTCGCCTGGAGAATCCCATGAACGAAGGAGCCTGGAGGGCTACAGTCCACGGGGTCACAAAGAGCTGGACATGACTGAAATGACTTAGCACACACAGCATTTATGTTTCAATGCTATTCTATCAATTTGTCCCACCCGCTCCTTCCTCCACTGTGTCCACAAGTCAGGAGAAGATCTTATGAGCCCCGATTCTTTCATCTTTGCATACGTAGAAAAACAATGACGTCAATAAGGGTGGCACCTGCTTTGGCTATTGGGGAGAAAGCTACAGTTAAAAGTCAAAATGAAGTAGCTGCCGTGCAGACATCCAAGGAAATAGCTAGGTGATGCTAGGTGTGATCTCAGACAAGTGCTTGCATTGCCTAAAACGAGTTTTCTGAGTTGCATCAGACTAGGATGCCACATCCATTCACAGAACAATATCTGCTGGCAGCTAGTATCTGCAACCTTACTTTTTAAAGGTCTCTTTTTGTAGGTAGAACATTTTTAGACAATGAAATTGCTTTGGTCCCTTAAATTTTGCCTCAGGTGGTTTCTCAGAAGCTCTGTGATTAGCAAAGTGCTTGAAGCTGCCCTTTGGAACTCAGGGAAGGTTGTGGAGGCTGGAGCCTGCCTACAAGAAACAAGGGACAGAAATAATGCCTAGGAGCCCCATAGGGCCCTGAGGCAGGATCTAGGTAAGGCAGAATCCAGGCTGGGCATTTAGAATTTGACTCCTGTTTACATATCCTGAGGAAGGAGGCAGGTGGGCTCTAGGCTAGACATTTACAACCAGCCTTCTGTTGGCACTTCAAGATAGAAATGACAGGAAGATCGTAAGTAGCTGGACTTTGTCTCCTGCGGACTCTTACGATAACAATCGCAGCAGGGCTAAACTCTATTTGATTAAAAGATCAAGAGGTCACATATTTCCCACCCTTGGGACTGGGGAGACGCTGCGCATGCCCAGAAAGCCTCCTTGGGGGTCCAAAAGAAGGGGGCGCCATCCTGTAATAGGTGATGCCAAGGACCCCCTCACAGGGCTCTGGACTAAAATCCATCTTGCAAAGAAGTTGTACATGTGTTTTGGGGAGGATGCTAGGGCAGGGCAGGTATGGAAAAAGAAACCAGACAATTGGCCAAAGGTGAACAAATCTGGAAGAAGTGCCCTGCGTGAATGACTTAACTGCCCTTTTGTGGGGCTCCTCCTCCTCAAGGGAAGGCCCACATCTCTTCTCTCCAGGTGTGCAACTCCGCCTCCCTTTGGTCTGAACTGAACAAGCAGTTTCTCTGTGCCTCTGGCTTGTTGGGCTGTGTCTCTAATAGACTTTGTACACTTTTTCTTTCTTTGTGTGTGTGTGTGTGTGTGTGTGTGTTTACAGCTTTTGACTCCTTGAGAAACGAATTTATCAATGGGGACGAGAGCCAGAGGAACCTTGTCTCTAACCTGTGGACCCTGGTGGACCAGCAGCTAGGATTCCTGGTTTTCCCCCAGAAATTGGACCCCGAATTCCTGGGCAGAGAACTAAGCCACCACTCACGCCTGACTCTATCCGAGAACGTCTGATGCTGAGACCCAGGATTTCAAGGTAAACTGCAGGTCTCCGCAGACTACTGGCTGGAGACCTCTGAGTTTCTCTCTCTCCCCTGAGAACTTGCTTGCTCTCACTCTCTGCTTTGTTCTCCTTCCAAGATCCGCAGGGCTACAGGTCCGCTCAGTGAAGGAGCCCAAGTCATGTTCTTCTCTCTCCTCTCTCCGTCTTTCACTGGCTCTGCAGGAACTACAACTCCCAGCATGCCCTGTGCCCATCCTCTTCAACACTGAGAGCAACGTAAGGGGGACCATAGCTTGGCACCTGCCACTGCCTCCAACAAATTGCTCCCTGCTACACACTGCACTTTTATTTCCCAGGAGTAGAAAAATTACAACCCCCAGCCCCCACAGTCAGTCTTCCATGTCTTTCTCCACAAGCAACCCACCAGCAGGCAAATTCTTCTTGTCCTGTGATTTTCTTTACTCGAGAAGTAAAGAATTTACTTGATTTTACTAATTTACTAATTAGAATTTACTAATTTACTTGAGAAGCAAGGTTTCTTTTTCACCTAAGCCTTATGTCCCCTTCAGTTTTACCTTAGACACCAAACAAACGGAGTGATAGACCTGGGGCTATTTCTGCTGTTTTCTCTCCCACTGTGCTCCGTGTGCACAAATCCGCTGTGAGACTGCTCCCAGCACTTGGCCCTCAGGTCCTGAGCCCTGTGGCCTTCTCCCTTGTAGCCACCTCCAGTTCCGCCAGCAGCTCTCCGCCACTCCAGGCTGCGACAGCGCGTGCACCGCAAGGGGCACAGCCTACTGAGCTGACCTCACCGCTACGGCAGATGCTCCTCAAGGGGCACCTCGGTGACACTGGCACTGGTTCAAATGTTCCCTCGACACCCCCACTCCACCCCCGCACCTGGGAACCCCTCATGGGAGGGACTGGGTCAACTACAGACTTCTGGTCAGTGAGCAATGGGCGAGTAGAGGACTCTCAGAATTCCAGCACGCACAGGATTCGAAGGAAATTCAGAGGGCAGTCTGGGTCTCCCTCAGGGGCCCCCAAGTCGTGTTTCTGGGAGGCTGGGCTTCATTTCTAGGAGCGCTGTTCTTGGTTGCCAGTTGTTCAACCTGGGACATTGTCCTTTTTAAGCCAGATGGGCCAAGAAAGGGGAAACTTAGATTTGTTTTAATGATCACTGGTCTTTATTTAAGTTGAGGGATGGAAAATGACCTTAAAAATTAGGTCTCTGGATTATAATATTATTCTATCTTATAATAATATAGTATCTTACAATTAAATCTTTGTTGCCATGGATGGGAAAATAAACTGATGTTCTATTCATTCTAAATAATCCCCTTCTAGTTTTTCCCAGCTCTCGGAGGGGAGCCAAGCTGCCCCAAACCTGCAAGTTCCCTTACTGCTTCAGATTCTTTGGATTAAAATTAGACCCCCTTCTTTCCAGAGAAACAGTCTTTGCTGGTACAACATTTTATCAGCCACTTTCCCCCTGTTATCAGGGCCAATTTGAGAACTCTCTGGTCTAAAATTAACCTATGAACCTATGACTACAGAAAAGAAAGAAGATATTTTATTCTAACATTGTATGGCCACAATATTCTCTGGACTCTGGAGAAATGACCCTTAAAGAACAACTCTTGCTAGGAGAACATGATTTCCTCTCCCTATGCCTTGAGACCAGGGCTTTTAGAAACACTTATCTAAGCCATGTCTAAGTTCTGAGACTGAGGCTAAAACATGGAAGAATCATTTAAAAGTTTTACTTATTACTTATTTAAAAACTTTATAAAAATTTTACATAAATAGATTTATTTTAAAGAGCAGCTGTATTTTACTGTTACAGTTATTTACAAACTAGTGAGTTTCATATTGTAATAGCTGATTCATGGCTAAGTTTAGAAAATGAAACTGTGAGGTCTCTGTCTGGATTTACGTACGTCTCAGTATGTGTCTTTGTTTTTGGATAATGTTGCTGATTTGTAAAGGAGCACTATTAAGTTGGCTTACAGAAAAGAAAGCAAATAATTCTAAATACAAGAATGAAGCTAAATGCAGGTTCACATGCTCTGGGAAATATTCAGTGTTAAACTGATATCTGACCTTAAAGTCAGTTTAAGTTTGTTTAATATAGACATCTTCAGAGTCATCAATATTAAGCATAATAATTTTACTGTAACTGGGTTGCCTGAAAGTCGCTAAATTTATGTTACAACATTTGTTAGCAAGAAAATTGGTTTGGTATAGGATAAAAGTTTTTGAATGAACACTTTAGAAATAATTATGTTTTAGCTTTTCTAGGTTTTAAGAGTTGAGGATTCTATCTGAAATATATAGGTAAAGCTACTAGAAATAGTAACGGAAGCATTTTAATATTCAACAGGAAAGTAGGATATGTATTTTCAGTAAAGAAGATACGAGGAATAAAATCACACTTCATTAAGAGAAGTGCTCCCCCTCGCTTCTCTTCAAGCAACTCTTTCCGTTACTTTGAAACATCTTAAAAGATTCACTTAGGTTTAAGGAACCACATCCCAGAGATAGAGAACTCGCTCCATCTGCCCTCTTACCACCTGTTCCCATCACCCTATCACTCCGTGGAACTGGACTCCCAGGGCCAAGGGCAGGCGGACATTCTTGACGGGTTGCTATGCTGTTTTCTCAGCAGATCTGAGCCTCCTCGATTCTCTAGGATGTTGTGTCAGGATGTTCACCAGTTTGGTCAGAAGCTGATCCGTAGGCGGCGGCTGGAGCCCAGGGAGGAGTCTGAGAGGGGCAGGGCCCACTGTCTGAACACCATAGACCTGACAGCTCTGGGTGTGAGCGGTACCCTAGGAGCTGGCGTGTACATCGTGGTTGGAGAAGTGGCTGCGTACGAAGCGGGACCAGCGATCGTCATCTGCTTCTTGCTGGCCGGCCTGTCAACTCTTTTGTCCGGGCTCTGCTACGCGGAGTTGGTGGCCCGGGTACCACGCTCCGGTTCTGCGTATCTCTATAGCTACGTCACCATGGGAGAACTGTGTGCCTTCATCATTGGCTGGAACCTCATCCTGTCCTTTGTCATCGGTGAGACGGTGGGGTGGGGGAAGGGGTGGGGCTTAAGATCAGGAAATTCAGAGTGGGTATTTGAGTCCTCACTGATTCATGAGAACTTCGTTAATCCACCTTGAGGGGGGGCTTGGGTAACGTGGCAGGAAACCCTTATAACTGTATTCTAGTTAGGTCAGCTCTGCTCTCCTTAAATGACTGAACCAAGAACTGAGCAGGAAAAGGAACTGAAAAGAGTGGGTGATTAAGGAGGCATGTCCCCCAGGCCCTTCCCCTCACCATACTGAAGTCTCTGCTCCGCTGTTTCCTTTGTGGGATTTTTGTTTACAATTCAACTTAAATTGTCACCCCCATTTCCTGGTCCTCTAGGTCCCACTTCCCTGTTATAGTTTTTAGCCTCATATTAATCTCCTCCTAACATATTAAATAGTTGGCCTGTTTTGTGAATCATCTGGGTCTACTCTGAGTGCCAGGTTGCTTGAGTAACATCCAACTCTTTGCGATCCCATGGACTGTAGCCCACCAGGCTCCTCTGTCCATGGGATTCTCCAGGCAAGAACACTGAAGTGGGTTGCCATTTCCTACCACTGAGGATCTCCCCAACCCAGGGATTGAACCTCCATCTCTTACGTCTCCTGCATTGGCAGGCAGCTTCTTCACCATTAGTGCCGCTTGTGAAGGGTGTACCCTCTCCACTCTATAAAAGAGAACTTTGTAAGATTAGGTATTTTGTCTGTTTTTCACCTCCCCCCCCACCCCCACCACCAGAACATCCCATGGTACATGATAAGGGTTCAATTTCTCTTTGTCAGTGAGGGTTCTCTTGCTGCTGCAGGCACCGCCAGTGAAGCCAAGGCCTGGAGCATCGCCTTTGACAGTCTCATTGGGAACCACATCTCTCAGGCGCTCCAGGGAACTTTCTCTCCATATATGCCCTACTTCCTGGCCAGGCATCCAGACTTTTTTGCCCTGCTCCTGGTGCTGCTGCTCACAGGAGAGACAGGGCTCAGAGATAGAACGGGAAGAGTGGGATGTGGAGGGGGAGTTGAGGTGAAGAAAGCTTGGAGTTCCAGAATGGTGGGATAATTCAGTTCAGTCGCTCAGTCATGTCCAGGTCTTTGCAACCCCATGAAACGCAGCACACCAGGCCTCCCTATTCATCACCAACTCCCAGAGTTTGCCCAAACTCATGTCCATTGAGTCGGTGATGCCATCCAGCCATCTCATCCTCTGTCATCCCCTTCTCCTCCTTTCCCAGCATCAGGGTCTTTTCCAATGAGTCAGCTCTTCACATCAGGTAGGACTGGAGTGAACTGAGATAGGAGAGACAAGAAGCCAAGATACAAACCATTGGTTTTCGCCCTTGGCACTACTGACATTCTGGGCACTACATCATTCTTCAATGTCAGGGAGCTGTCTTATTCATTGTGAACTGTCTTTTCAGTCATTGTCAGCTGTTGATTAGCACCCTCAGTCTTTACTTACTAGATAACAGCAATGCCCACCAGCCAAATTATGACAATCGGAATGCCTCAAGATATTGCCAAGTCTCTTCAGAGACAAAATCATCCCCACCTGATAATCATTTACTTTAGGCCTACAAGTTTCTTCCCTGTACTGAGACTGAAGATATTTGTTTATTTGAGTGGAAATTCCCACAAAACAAAATTAATCATTTACCATGTCCCCGCAGATGTTTTTGCGATATAATTGAGATTGTTATTGTTGTTCTGTCACTAAGTCACCTCCAACTCTTTGCGACCCCATGAACTGAGGTACACCAGGCTTCCCTGTCCTTCACTATCTCCCTGAGTTTGCTCAAACTCATGTCCGTTGAGTTGATGATGCCATCCAACCATCTCTGTCATCCCCTTCTCCTCCTGCCTTCAGTCTTTCCCAGCATTAGCATCTTTTCCAGTGAGTTGGTTCTTCATATCAGGTGGCCAAACTATTGGAGCTTTAGCTTCAACATCAGTCCTTCTGGTGAATATTCAGAGCTGATTTCCTTTAGGACTGACTGGCTTGATCTCGTTGCTGTCCAGGGAGCTCTCAAGAGTCTTCTCCAGCAGCACAGTTTGAAAGCATCAACTGTTTGGTGCTTAGGCTTCTTTATGGTTCAACTCTCACTTTTATACATAACTACTGGAAAAACTGCAACTTTGTTTACAGACCTTTGTTGGCAAAGTGATGTCTCTGCTTTTTAAGGTGCTGTCTAGGCTTGTCGTAGCTTGTCTTAATTGAGATACAATATTACATAATTTTAAGATGTATCAAGTGATGTTGATCGATGTGTTTATTGTGAGATGATCGCCACAATAAGAAATTAGCCATCTTTTGGTAACGATAACCCTGTATGTGAGATGGCAAAAGAGACACAGATGTATAGAACAGACTTTTGGATTCTGTGGAAGAGGGAGAGGGTGGGATGGTTTGGGAGAATGGCATTGAAACATGTATAATATCATGTAAGAAACGAATCACCAGTCTAGGTTCGATGCAGGATACAGGATGCTTGGGGCTGGTGCACTGGGATGACCCAGAGAGATGGTACGGGGAGGGAGGTGGGAGGGGGGTTCAGGATTGGGAACTCATGTACCCCCGTGGTGGATTCATGTTGATGTATGGCAAAACCAATACAGTATTGTAAAGTAAAATAAAGTAAAATTTAAAAAAAAGAAATTAGCCATCTTAATGTGTACCATTCAGTGGCACTTAGTAAACTCACAGTGTCGTGCAGACATCTCCATGCAGCTCCAAACATCTTCATCACTACAGAAGGAACCCCTGTGCCCGCTGAGCAGTCACTGTCTACCTTTCACCCACCCATAAACCCCAGTCTATGACAACCACTAGTTTTCTTTGTATGTCTACGGATTTAGTTATTGTGGATGCCTCATATTCCATCTTTCCACAGGACTACTGGTTCTTGGACTTCAAGAATCAGTCATGCTTAACAAAGTGTTTGCATTCTTGAACCTTGCTATTCTCATCTTCATCGTCATCTCTGGCTTCATTAAGGGAGACCTGCACAACTGGAACCTCACAGAACAGGACTACACGTTGAACACATCTGCATCCACTGACACCTCGAGGTTAGGGGAGTCCTCTTGGCTGAATAATGTCTATGTGTGTGATACGCACAGCTGGGAACGTGGTGGGGACCGAAGGTATTGGGGCTGATGAATCCGATGGTGGAGTCATGGAGTCCAGGAGTTGTGATAGTAACTGAGGAAAGAAGTAGAGATGGCTGAACTCACCTCACCCATGTTCTTCCTCATTCATTCTCTCATCACAGCTTGGGTCCTCTGGGTGCTGGAGGGTTTACACCTTTTGGCATTGAAGGGATTCTCCATGGAATAGCAACATGCGTCTATGCTTTTGATGGCTTTGATGTCATTGCTACTACAGGTAACGTGGTCACTGTGTTTCTTATCAAGGGTCTGGGCAGGTTGGGCTCCCCTTGGGCATAGGGATTGGAAGAAGTCTAGACTGCGTTTGGAGGTGAAAGGTAATTGGATTTTGTGGTTTCATTCCAGTGTGTTTACTGACCTAATACTCCACCCATCTCGCAGGAGTAGAAGCCAGAAAGCCTCAGTTTTCCATCCCCATTAGCATCGTGGTCACGATCTTCATCTGCTTTTTGGTGTATGTTGGTGGCTCAGCAGCACTCACCCTCATGGTGCCCTACTACCAGATTCATCCTGAGAGCCTCCTGCCGCGGGCTTTCCTCGGTGTTGGGTGGGGCCCTCTAAGATGGGTCCTGGCTGCCCTCACCATCTGCGCTCTTTCATCCAAGTCAGTGTCAAAGCTTTTTCTCCACCCTCTGTCAGATTATCAGACATCGTAGCTTCGGATTGAGAAACAGCTTACCCCATGTAGACTAGGGAGCAGAAACCCCAGCCTCTCACGCTTCTCCCCTTCCTCCCACGTGCCCACTTTCTCTCCCAGCCTCCTGGGCACCATGTTCCCTATGTTTCGTGTGATCTACACAATGGCAGAGGATGGGCTCCTTTTCAGGAGACTTGCCCAAATCCATGCCCGCACACGAACCGCCATCTGGACCATCTTGGCTTCTGGAAGTCTTGCAGGTGAATAAACAATAATTCTTTGATCAGTTTTCTTAACTTGCATATTTCCACTATCTCACTCTCTCCCCCCACCTTGTTTGTGCCCTGATTTTAGCGGTCATGGCACTACTCTTTGAGCTCACTGATCTTGCGGACCTCACGTCAACTGGGACCCTGCTCGCTTACTCCCTGGTGGCCTTTTCTGTGCTTGTCCTCAGGTGAGACCCCACAACACACTGACTGGGGCTCTTTGACTGGTGGGGACTGATGTGAAGATGATCCTCTTCTGCCTTCATGCTGCCTTCAAAATGACAAACGATCATTAATTTGGGGAAGAGATGGAATCATCTGGGTGATTTTGGATGAGTAGGGGATACTATTAATACTGCCTTAATATTTCTAATTCAGGTATCAACCAGAACAGAATTTAAGCCAGAATGAGACAGCAGAAGAGGAAATAGATATTCCTCAGCTAGAAGCAAGACCTCTACAATCTGTACCTGAAGCAGAAAATTCAAGGATTCTGAAGACTCTGTGGTTCCCTCCCAGCACCATCCCCACTCGGAAGTCTGGGCGGATTGTCTATGGATGTGCCTTCCTGCTTGGTGAGCAGTGGGGTTTCTCTTTGGCTGTATTCCAAATTTGACAGTATGGGGAGGGCAGTGTGTTTTGGGCAGTTGAGGAGGAATCTTGGAGAGATAATGGCCCTTCCTGAGGTGGGCAGTTTTGAGATGGGTGTGACCCAAGGTCCTGATGTCTTTGTCTTCTGGGTCCAGCCTGTTCTCCTCCTCCTTGACTTTGCAGTTCTCCTGCTGATGGTCCTGAGCCTGATCCTGGCCCTGTTGACCAGCCGTGTATTCTCTGGACTCTCAGTGTACATGACAGTGGCTGTGCTGCTGCTGCTCATCATTGGGGTCACGGCCATCATCCTGAGGCAGCCCCAGAACCCCTCTCCTCTTCACTGCAAGGTAAGTGACCTTACGTATCCCAGCTCTCCACCTTGAGGAATGAAGGCTGCCTGCTCTGACATCTAAATGCTGTAGGCTGGATCAGGAGTTGCTCCCAGAGGGAAGCTGCTAAAACCAACTGACCCTTTCCTGATCCATGCTCAGCGCTTTACACACACAATCTCAGTAGGCACTGAACACACAGCCTGCATTGAACTGGACCCTTCCTGCCCACGTGGAGTAGGGTCTCCCTTTCAGATGTCTGGGGTGTGTTCAGGGATGAATTGACTTTGTCCCCAGGTCCTTTGTTGGCCCATCCTCCCACTGGTGAGCATCTTTGTCAACGTTTACTTGATGATGCAGATGAACACTAGGACCTGGGTCCAGTTTGGCCTCTGGATGGGGATTGGTGAGTGTCTTTCTTGGAAACTGAGGCCCCTTGAGTGACTGAACCCAAGTGTCTCCCTGCTACCTCTCCCCTAAGCTGTCAGACATGACAGAAGGCAGAGGACACCTGCTGGGCTTTCATTAAGTGAGGAGAGCTCCTACTGTCCCTTCTCACTGTCTCATCTCCCTACTAGGATCTGTTGTATACTTTGGATTTGGGATCCGACACAGCCTGGGGGAGAATGATGATCAACAGCCACCGGCCTCCAATCCCCACATGCTTGACGGAAACATCCCTGGTGATGAATCTTCTTAACCACAGGACATAGACGCTGTGTGGAATCCCTCCAGACTCAGAAGTATCTTCCGGTTCAAGTGGCACTTTGAGCCTCTATGGAGCCTGAAGGTGAAATGCATTTACAGCCATGTGCTTATTGCCAGCAGATAAATGACTTTACTTTTGAATAATTTTGAAGTAAACTTTTCAAAGCAAAATATATATTCAGAAAAGCACATGCTTCATAAGTGAGCCTCAAGGTGAATTTTCACAAAGAAAGTACAACAAAATAACCATCAACCAGAGAAAGTACTAAAGTATTAATGGGTGTATAAGAAGCACCTTCTTGTGTCTATTTCCACTGAAAATACAGATATTGTGACCTGGGAAGGAAATGCAGGTAAGTATATTTCCTGTCCAGGGTTATACTTTAAACATTAGGACATAAATAGGTTGGAAATAAAAGGAAGGGAACAAACACGTTGTACAAACAGTAACACAAGAATGCTAGGGCAGCTATCTTATTATAGAACAAAGTAGAGTTTAAGAAAAAGAGAATAACAGATAAAGTGGATCGTTGAATAATGATAAAGGGAAATGCTGATTTTAATCTCTTCCCCCAGCTTACTGAGATGTAGTGTAACATCATCCAAATGATCATTTCTCTTTACTCTTCTGTGGTAGAACATTAGAGTTGCACAACAGAGTTGATGAGAAAAAGTTCTTAATTGAAGAAACAACAAGGACACCTGCATTGCTAGAGGAAGGGGGATGGGATGGGGAGTAATAGTTGGTTGATGAATGCTTACAGTCGGGTGAAGCTAAAAGATGGAAAACGAAGCTGTGAAACAAGATGAAAAGTGGTTGCTGCAGAACAGACTGCTCGAAACTGAGGTCATGGACTTGCATGATGTCGGTGATAATGATATAGAGGGTTGTTTGTGGGAATGAACAACTGAAGTAGAGTAAAAGGGGACTGGAAGTCCAGAAACTAAACAGCAAAATTATCAGGTGGATTAAAGAGTAAATGCAGGAAGATTAACAGAATTATAGATATCACTATCTAGCGAGTTCTAATGAAATTATTGGCTGAGAAATGAATGGGGACTGAAGCTGTCAGGTGAAACTTTGATGGAGGAGGTTGACATCACCTGATTGTCATTCTTCCCTTACTGATGTGGGACACCCAGGTCCTGTGCTACCCCATGAGCTGTGACAAGCAGTACAGAACACTTCCTGGAACATAGCCTTGATGACAAACTGCATCAGAATACAATCAAGCCTCGAGAGCGACTCCCAGCTCAGAGCAGATATAAAGGATAGACTCACATTTCAACTGAAAATGCAATCAGGCAAAACCAGAATGTGGGTAATTCTCCAGGAAAGAAAATGGTGCATTTTTATAACTATTAAATGGTATGGGGAGTTCCCTGGTGGTCTAGTCATTAGGACTCCATTTTTCCCCTGCAGACTGTGCGAGTTCTGTCCCAAATGGGGGAATTAAGATCCTACAAGCTGCACAGTGCAACCAATAAAATAAGTGATGTGACCCAAATTGGAGATTCATTCATTAATCAAATATGATTACCCATACAGGTATACACTGGGAATATTGCTGGTTGGGTCCAGATGACCCAATAAAAAAAATTGGCAATAAAAGGAGTCATACACAAATTTTTTAGTTTCCCCATGCATCTAAAAGTCACGTTTTTAAAAAGTTACATTATGCGATGCTCTACTCAGTGTGCACTAGCATTTTGTTTAAAAAAGAAAGTACACACCTTGATTTAAAAATATTTTTTCTAAAATATGGTAAACATCAAGTGATAACACAGTGGTCACAAATCAATTTGTAAAACATGCAGTATTTGTAAAAAGTGAAGCATGTGTATACATGTGAATATATCTGTACATAGTAACATATGTATAATTAAATGCATAAAATATGTATCTATATAAAATATATGTATTAAAATATACTTTAAATGTTCACGGTTTCTATGAAATTCACTGCATTTAGGTGTCTTGTATTTTTATTTGCTAAATCTGTCCACCTCTTGGTCTCTTTGTACGCTCTCTGTGTTCTAATCGCCTCTTCTTACGAGGATATCAGTCATATTGGGTTAGGGCCAACTCTAATGACCTCATTTAGATTTAGCTACCTCTTTAAGGCCCTCTCACCAAATACAGTCACATTCTGTGGTCCTGGAGGTTAGGGTTTCAACAGAGGAATTTGAGAACAGGGAAATGCATTCAACTCACAACACTTTTGACCACCATTTTCTCCCCAGCAGCTGAAACAGTGTCTGAAATGCAGAAAATGTTCTATTATATTTGATGAGATATATAATAAAAGAATCACATGTACATGTAATATTTTATGTGCCCCAAAACAGAGAAAATTTTATTTTTCAGATGATATCAAGGGGAATGAACAGTATTTGCTTGAAATAAAATATTTTGTGAAACTAATTGAAATGAAAAAAAGAGTTTAAAGCTATGTCTAATCTATGAGCTTTGGTTTTTCTGGTAGTCATGTGTGAATGTGAGAGCTGGACCATAAGGAAGGCTGAGCACCAAAGAATTGAACTTTGGTGATTTTGAACTGTGGTGCTGGAGAACACTCTTAAGAGTCCCTTGAAGTGAAGTGAAGTTGCTCAGTCGTGTCCGACTCTTTGCGACCCCATGGACTGCAGCCCACCAGGCTCCTGCAATTTTCCAGGCAAGAGTACTGGAGTGGGTTGCCATTTCCTCCTCCAGGGTACCTTCCTGACCCAGGGATCGAACCCAGGTCTCCCGCATTGTAGCCAGATGCTTTTACCATCTGAGCCACTAGGGAAGTGAGTCCCTTAGACAGCAAGAAATTCAAGCCAGTCAATCCTAAAGAAAATCATTCATTGGAATATTCATTGGAAGGGCTGGTGCTGAAGCTCAAACTGCAATACTTCGACCACCTGATGTGAAGAACAGACTCATTGGAAAAAACCCTGATGCTGGGAAAGATTGAGGGCAGGAGTAGGAAGGGGTGGCAGAGGGTGAAATGGTTAGACAGCATCACCGACTCAATGGACAGGGGTTTGGGCAAACTCCAGGAGACAGTGAAGGACAGGGATGCCTGGCATGCCGCAGTCCAAGGAGTTGGAAAGACTTGGATACGACTTCGTAAATGAGTGTAACAGCAACAAACTCCTAATTGGTGCTGAGCTGGGCTTAAGGGTTCCCCACAATTGAGTGTCTCAGGTCTCAAGCAGATTGTGCAAGGCAAAGACATGTAAATAAAACTGGGAGGGAGGAGGATTGAGAGTTGGGTCCCCGGTTTTACAGCCCCTCCTTTTCAGGGTTCTTGATGATCAAATGAAGAACCTACCATAGGGATAGAAAAAAAATTAATTTGAATCAAACTGAGGGCTATAGTTGGGAAGGCAGCCTCTCAGAGAGCTCTGAGAAACTGCTCTGCTGAAGCATTGTTTCCAGCATCCTCTTACACCTCATCCAAACAAAGCTCACACATCAACATGACAGGGTGAATTCCTTCCAGATTTCAAGAGAGACAGGCTTAGCACACAGACAGTGAGACAGCAGGACCCTGGTGTCTGGGACGGGAACCTTATCTTGGAGGGAGTGTTAACATGGATGCCATGGAAAGGGAGTTACTCATTCTTATCTTCCAAACAGACTCTCTTTACCGCAATGGTTAAAGCAAATGAGCTGTGAGGGCTGGACAGGCTGTCTTAGCTCACACACAGTTCAAGATGAACCATAAGAAAAAATGACTTCATACCTCAGTATGTGAATATTTCTCCATCACAAGCAGGCAAAAATCTATATGATCCAGCCATTCTACTTCTGAAAGAGAAAGTGTTAGTCACTCACTTGTGTCTGACTCTTTGCAACCTCATGGACTATATCCCGCCTGGCTCCTTTGTCCCTGGAATTCTCCAGGCAAGAATACTAGAGCAGGCAGCCATTCCCTTCTCCGGGGGATCTGCCTGACCCAGGGATCAAATCTGGGTATTCCCACATTACAGGCAGATTCTTTACTGTCTGAGCCACCAGGGAAGCTCACTCTACTTCCAAGGCTCTACCAACAGAATTGAAAGCACACTCTGGAAGAGGTATTTGCACACTCATTTTCATAGCAGCATTATTCACAAAACTAAGACATGAAACAACCCAAGTGCCCATTGACCAACATATGAATAAGACAATGTGGTAGGTCCAAATACTAGTGTGCTATTTATCCTTAAAAAGGGAGGGCATTCCAACACATGCTACAACATGAAAGAACTTGGTGGACATTTTCTAAGCTAAATTAACCTGACAGGAAATGACAAATATTCTGATTCAACTTAAATGAAGTATCTGGAGTAGTCAGATTCATAGACACAGAGAGGAGGAGGGTGATTGCCAGGAATTGGGAAAGGAGAAAGGGGGAATTATTGTTGAACGGGAACAGAGTTGAACTTTTGCGAGATGAAAACAGCCCTGGAGTTTGGTTGCACCAAATGTGAATGTACTTAACACGACCCAAAATGCAAATATATTTAACACGACTAGACACTTAAAGATGGTTAAAAGGGTCAATTTTATGTTATAGGTATTTTGCCACAATGAAAAAAGACCTCTCAGGACCTCCTCCTGAGGGTAACCACGTAAGTGTCAAGAGCTGATAGCAACACTGCTTCCCGCCCGCCCAGCCCCATCTCCACCCCAACAACCCAGGGGTGAGGACCATCTTCTGTGCTCAGGACTCCCCGCTTTGGTTCTTGGAGAGGTCTCAGCTCCAGCCCCACATGAGTTACCCTCAGCCTCCCTGACTGACCCAGTGCTCCAGGCTCTGCTCCAAGGATCCAGTAAGTCTGGGGTCACCCTCTTCTGTGGGAGACTAGGCTCTGAGTTCACATCCTCCCAAAGAGACCCCTGCAATCCCAGGGTGCAGGTGTCAGCCCGGCTCCAGCCTTAGGGTGGAGAGACCCGTCTTCTAGATGAAAGCAGAAGGAAATGAGAACTCAGTTTGTGTGTGTGTGTGTGTGTGTGTGTGTGTGTGTGTGTGTGAGAAGAGGTGGTGTGGGGGAGATTGCATTAGTGTCTGGAGTCTCTAGATGTGTTTGTTGAGTGGTGTTCAAACAATAAATATTACACTTATGTAGAGTTTATGATACGTGGACCCCTGGATTCAGTCTCCTCTATTCTGTGGGATCTCCGTATTTTCTGGTCCTTCATCTGGGACTTGAACATTCGCAGTTTCCTTGGGAAGACTGTGGTGAGTTATGTTAAATCAGACGAGCTAATGTGTGTGTGTGTGTATGCTTAGTCGCTCAGTCGTGTCCATCTCTTTGCAACCCCACGCACTGTAGCCTGCCATGCTACTCTGTCCATGGGCATTCTTCAGGCCAGAATATTGGAGTGGGTTGCCATTTCATCCTCAAGGGGATCTTCCCAACCCAGGAATTAAACCCAGGTCTCCCGCATTGCAGGCAAATTCTTTACTGTCTGAGCCACTAGAGAAGACCAAGAATACTGGAGTGGGTAGCCTATCCCTCTGCCAGGGGATCTTCCTGACCCAGGAGTTGAACTGGGATCTCCTGTATTGCAGGCAGATTCTTTATCAGCTGAGCTACCAGGGGAGCCCAGAAGCTAGTAAGTAGTACTATAGGTGGATTTGAACCAGGAGAGCTGGTTGAATTCAATACAAAAATCACTATCTTCATCCGCTCAGCTCATACCAAATAAGCATCTACTGTGCCAAGTTCTGTGTTGGCAGCTTTTGCTTCTGTGGGGCAGAAACCTTTTCTTTCCAGGCTCTTTGCCCAGTCTAATAATCAAGTTGACATAAGTCAGATGAACAAGTTTAATTTGCTATGTATTGGAACCCGATAAAAACTCAAAGGCACAAAGACAGTCAGGCAGGTGAGGCTTATACACTCCAGTAAGTGAAGGAAGAAGGGTAGGTAGGAACCTGGGGCTTCAAACAAGAGGAAGAGAACCCACAGGAAAGATGGGAAGAGCCAACACTTGATGAACAAATGTTTGCTATTCCATGCAGGCAAGTCTTTCTGAGATAAAAATGTGTCTTTGGTAATAGCTCTCCTCTAGGTATAGGCCCCTAAACTACGTTATGTTGAGCAGTTAAGGGGAGTGGCAAGGAGTTTCAGTCTGCTGGGTCTTCATCGCCTTCAGCTCAAAACTATCCATATTCCAAAGGGGCACAATTGGGGGGGAGATGCAATCCACTCCACCTTTCCACTAACTCTTGAAAAGTAATTTAAAATTAATGACTGTGCGGCGTCCTTGTTGCTGCGTGTAGGCTTTCTCTAATTGCGGTGATCAGAATTACTCTCTAGTTTTGGTGCGCAGGCCTCTCATTGTGGTGACTTCTCCTGTTGCAGAGGATGGGCTCAAGGCACAGAGGCTCAGTAGTTGAGGCTCGCAGGGTCCAGAGCACAGGCTCAGTAGTCGTGGTGCACTGGTTTAGTTGCCCCTCAGCATGTGGAATCTTCCTGGGCCGTGTCCTCTGCGTTGGCAGATAGATTCTTAAACACTGTGCCACCAGGGAAGTCCCTTCCAGTAACTTTGAAACTTGTTAAAAGGCTTCTTTATGTTTGAAGAAACCAAGGCTCAGAGATGGAGAACTTGCCCGAAGTGTCCTTTCATCACCTGCCCCCCATCACTCCATTGCTCCATGGAATTGGACTCCCGGGGCCAAGGGCCAATGGACATTCTTCATGGCTTGGTGTCTTCTTCCTCAGCAGATCACAGCTCCTCAACTCCACCCAGGATGCGGTGTCAGGACCCCCGCCAGTGTGGTCAGAAGCTGATCCGCAGGCAGCCCCTGGAGCCCAGGGAGGAGTCTGAGATTCCCGTGAGCCGTCATCTGAACATCCTCCACCTGGTGGTCTTGGGTGTGGGCAGCACCCTGGGGGTTGGCGTGTACATCGTGGTTGGAGAGGTGGCCCTGTTCGTCGCTGGGCCAGCGATCATCATCTCCTTCTTGGTGGCCGCCCTGTCTTCTGTGTTGTCTGGGCTCTGCTATGCTGAGTTTGGGACACGGATAAAGTGGACCAGTTCTGCGTATCATTATAGCTACATCAGTGTGGGAGAACTGTGGGCTTTCATCGCTGGCTGGAACCTCATACTGTCCTATGTCTTTGGTGAGATGATGGCTGGAGAAGGTGTGGGGTTGAAGACCGGGAAACTAGGAGTGGGATTTGGTCTTCAGTCATTCATGAGCACTTTATCATCCACTTTGTGAGGCGAGGAGAGTAATAGTGTTAGGAAAACTCCACAGCTTCATTCTACTCAGCTCTCCCCTGCTTTCCTTAAATGATAGACCGAGAGCCCAGAGGGAAGGGAACCGTGGGGAGTGGGTGAGAAGGAGGCATGGCCCACAGGCTCATTCCCTCACCATACTGAAGTCTCTGCTCTGCTTTTTCCTTCATGGAGTTTCCATTAGCACTGGATTTAAAATTTTAATCCTTATCTCCCAGACCTCTTGTTCCCTCTTCCCTGTTTCTTGCATAACATTGATCTCCCACTAAAACACTTAATAATTGACCCAGTTTGTGAATCATCTGGGTCTACCCTCCCCACTTCATGAAAATAAATTGTTTGACATTTGACATTTTGTAAATTTCCTCCCCAGATACATCCCATGGTGCATAGAGGGATTCAATTCACGTTTATCAGTGAATATTTCTTCTCCTGCTGCAGCCACTGCAAGTGTGTCCAAGGCCTGGAGCTACACCTTTGATGGCCTGATCGGGAACCACATCTCTCAGGCATTACAGAGAGCCTTCTCTCAGTACATGCCCGACTACCTGGCCCGCTACCCAGACTTCATCGCCCTGGCCGTGGTGCTGCTGCTCACAGGTGAGATAGGGGTCCAGATTAGGATGGGAAGAGAGGGGTGTGGCGGAGGAGCTGAAAGGCTTGGGGTGGCAGAATCACGGGGGATTGGGACTTGGAATAAAGGCCTGGGATATGGCTTCCCTGGCAGCTCAGTGGTAAAGAACCTACTTGCCAATGCAGAAGACGTAGTTTCAACCCCTGGGTCAGGAGGATCCCCTGGAGGAGGAGATGGCAACCCACTCCAGTGTTCTTGCTAGGAAAATCCATGGACAGAGGAGCCTGGTGGACTGCAGTCCATGGGGTCGCAAAGGGTTGGATGCAACTGAGCAACTGAGCACACAGGCACAATCCATCCCCCAAGAACAGTCTGGGGTATGAGAGACAGGAAGGCAAGACACAGACTGTTGCTCCCCACTCTTGGAACTACTGACCTTCTAGACCGGAACAGCCTTCAGTATTGGGGGCTGTCCTGTCCATTGTTGTTGTCGTCAGCTCCTAAGTCAGGGCCAGCTTTTTGTGACTCCATGGACTACAGGCTTCCCTGTCCTTCACCATCTCCCAGAGTTCACTCTAACTCGTGTCCATTGAGCCAGTGATGCCATCCAACCATCTCATCCTCTGTTGCCCTCTTCTTTTGCCTTCAATCTTTCCCAGCACCAGGGTCTTTTCCAATGAGTTGGCTCTTCGCATTGTAGGACTTTCTTAATTTATATATCTGGCAATTTATCATTGCCAGATATATAGGATTCCTTAACTTTCCTCACTAGATACCATGTCTATTTAGATACTATGCCTATCTCCCAAGTAGTGACAATGACAATCAAAATGTCTCCAGACATTGGCAAACATCCCTAGGGCACAAAATCAACCCCCATTGAGAATCAATTTACTTGGACAAGTTTCTTCCTCTGTATTGAGACCAAAGGTGTGTTTTTAATTGGGAAATAATTCACATAGCATAAAATTAACCACTTTACTATCTTCAGTTTTATTGAGATATAATTGGCATGCAACATTGTGTAAGTTTAAGGTGTTAGGTGTATATACTGTGAGATGGTTACCATCTCACAATAAAATTAACCTTCCGAAAGTATACAATACCATGGCACTAAGCACATTCACAACGTTGTACAACCATCACCTCCATGTAGTTCCAAACATATACAACAAAGGAACCCCTGCACCCACTGAGCAGTCACTGTCCACCCATGTGTCCCAATCCCACAACCTCCAGGCCCTGGTAAACACCGGTCTGCTTTCTGTCTCCATGGATTTGTTATTCTGGACATCTCATATTCTGTTTTCCCCACAGGGGCACTTGCTCTGGGAGCGCGTGAGTCACTTCTGGTTACCAGAGTGTTCACAGGCATCAACGTCTTGGTTCTCATCTTCATCATCCTCTCTGGCTTCTTTAAGGGAGACCTGCACAACTGGAAGCTCACAGAACAGGACTACACATCCATCACACCTGGATCGGGTGGCATTTCTAGGTTAGGGTGGTACCCTTGACCTTAGTAATGCATGGGCTGAGGGTGCAGAGCTGGGACTAAAAGACCTGGGCTGATGGATTCAAATGTTGGGAGTCTGGAGCCCAGGACTTGTGGTATTAACTGAGGATTCCCATAGAGATGGCTGAACACACCTCACCCATGTTCTTCCTCGTTCCTTCTCTCACCATAGCTTGGGTCCTCTGGGCTCTGGAGGATTTGTGCCATTTGGCCTTGGTGGAATTCTCCGTGGAGCAGCAATATGTTTCTATGCACTTGTTGGTTTTGATGCCATTGTCACTAAAGGTAACATGGTCATTGCGTGTCCCATCAGAGGTTTGGGGACAGATTGGGCTGCCCCGTGGGCACAGGGATGGGTAGAAGGTTAGGCTTATTTTCATGGTACAAGAAGGAAAGGGATTTTGTGCTTTCACCCCAGTGTGCTTTCCTGACCCAGCACCTTCATCAATGTTGCAGAGCAAGAAGCCCTGAACCCTCGTCGTTCCATCCCCTGGAGCATCTTGATCACCATCTTCATCTGCTTTCTGGCGTACTCTGGAGTCTCGGCCGCGCTCACCCTCATGGTGCCCTACTACCTGATTCACCCTGAGAGCCCCTTGCCGCAGGCTTTTCTCTACATCGGCTGGGACGTTGCCAGATACGTCGTGGCTGTTACCACCCTCTGTGCTCTCACATCCAGGTCAGTATCATGGTCTTCTCCCCGTCTACGGTCAGATGCTCAGGTTGCCAACAATTTGGGATAGAGAGACAAGAGATAAAGACACCTTACACCTTGTAGACCAGAAAGCAGATGCCCCAGTCTGTCCTCATGTTCCTCTTTTTGCCTCCAGGCTCCAGAGCATCTTCTTCCCCATACCCGAAGTGATCAGGGATATGGCACGTGATGGGCTCCTTTTCCGGAAACTTGCCAGTGTCTTTGCTCGCACAAGAACCCCCATCATGGCCATCATGTCTTCTGGAAATATCGCAGGTGGATAACGAAACCCACTCCCTCTTTGATCAACTTCCTTAGCTTGGGTATTTCCTCCAGTTTTTCCCTCCCTCCACCATCTTGTTTTGCCTTCATTCTAGGGCTCTTGGCATTGCTCTTCAAGTTCAGTGACCTTGTGGACCTCATGTCAATTGGGAATTTGCTTGTTTACTCCCTGGTGTCTTTCTCTGTGCTTGTCCTCAGGTGAGACTCCACTGCACCTTGACTGGGGTCTCAGACTCGTGGGGATTGATGGGGAGGTAGTCATCTTCTGCCTTCATAAACTGAAGTGAATGAAATTCGCTCAGTCGTGTCTGACTTTTTGCAAGCCCGTGGACTTTACAGCCCATGGAATTCTCCAGACCAGAATACTGGAATGGGTAGCCTTTCCCTTCTCCAGGGATCTTCCCAAACCAAGAATCAAACCCAGACCTCAACATTGCAAACACCTTTTAAATGTCTTTTTCTAAATCTGTCTTCAAGCCACCTTCTAAATGTCCTTCTATGCTTAAGGCAAGAGAGAGGTGGAACAGGCTGCCTAATGTTGGATGAGCAGGGCTGCTGTTAACACTGCCTTAATATCTCTAATTCAGGTACCAACCAGAACAGACTTTGAGCAAGAAGGAGGAAATTGATATTTCAAGATATGAAGCAAGTCCTTCAGAACCTGTACCTGAAGCAAGAACCTCAAGGATTCTGAAGACTCTGTGGTTCCCTACCAGCACCATCCCCACTCTGAAATCTGGCCAGATTGTCTATGGATGTACCTCCCTGCTTGGTGAGCAGTGGAATTTCTCTTTGGTCATATTCTGAGACTGACAGGAGGTGGTGGGAGTGTGTATTTTGTCAGTTGAGGAGTCTTGGAAATACGATGGCCCTTCCTGAGATGGGCAGCCTGGAGTGGGGGGGCAGTGAGCCAAGGTCCTGACATCTTTGGCTTCTTGAGTCAGCCTGTTCTCCACCTTGACCCTTGCAGTTCTCCTGCTGACCATCCTGAGTGTGATCCTGGCCCAGTGGTCCAGCCAGGTGTTCTCTGGAGACCCTGGGCTCACAACAGTGGCTGTGCTGCTGCTGCTGCTCATCACTGGGGTCATGGTCATCATCTGGAGGCAGCCCAAGGACCCAGCTCCTGAGTACTTCAAGGTAGGTGACCTTATGTGCCTAAACTGTTCACCTTGAATGAATGAAGTCTGCAGGCTTTGAAGTCTAAATATCCTTTGCTGCCCTAAAGAATATAAGTTGCTAAAATAAACAGACCCTTCCCTGATCCACACTCAGTGCTTTACATACACAATCTCAGTAGGCGCTGAATGCACAGCCTGAAAAGGACTGGAGTCTCCCACCCACGTGGGGTAGGGTCTCCCTTTCAGATGTCTGGGGTGTCTTCAGAAATTAACTGACTCTGCCCACAGGTCCCTGCTCTGCCTGTCCTCCCACTGGTGAGCATCTTTGTGAACGTTTACTTGATGATGTTAATGACTCCGAGGACTTGGACCTAATTTGGCATCTGGAATGCCATTGGTAAGTAGCTTTCTGGGATAGAGGCCTCTTGGGTGACTGAACCCAATCCTGTTCCTACCACCTCTCCCCCAAACTGTGTCAGATGCCATAATAGGAGCCCATTTTGCATTTGTAAGTGAGGAGAAGCCCTACTTTCCCTTCTCATTTTCTCATTTCTCTACTAGGATTTCTCATATACTTTGGATATGGGATCCGACACAGCCTGGCAGGGAACAATCATCGATAGCCACCAGCCTCCACCTCCCAGACTTGACGAAAACATCCCTGATGCTGAGCCATCTTAACCACAGGAAGTAGATGCTGTGTGGAATCCCTCTGGGTCCTAAAGGATCTTCTGTTTCAAGGGGCACTGTGAGCCTCTATGGACTGTGAAGGCGGATGCACTTAGACCCCTGTATTTTATTGTTCATGGACACAGTGACTGTAACATTGCATAAATGTTAAATAAACTTTTCAAAATTGTGTCAAGTGCAGCAAGATGAATTTTTACAAAAAACCAGAATGTAAGCAGCAACCAGAAGAAATAAAATACTCACCTGCACATAAGAAACTCCTCCTCCTGCCTCTTTCCGGTAAAAACACCAGGGACTCCCACATGGCAAGGAAATTCAGGTAACAGTATATGTGTCCAGTATTGCACTTGAAATATTAGGACACAAATATATTGGAAGTAAAACGGAAAGAACAGATACATTGTGCAAACAGTAACACGAGAAAGCTAGCACGGCTGCATCAACATCAGACAAAGCTGACCTTAAGGAAAAGAGAGTGATAACAGAAAAAGAGGATCCTTTCATAATGACAAAGGGATATGCTCATTCGTGCCTTTCCTCTGGCGTTATTGAAGTATAGTGTCAATAGTGAAAATAATCATTTTTCTTGACTTTTCTGTCTCAGACTCTTAAAGCTGCACAGTAGAGTTAATTGGGAAAAATTCTTACCTAGGAAAAAATCTGCACTGACAGAGGTGGGTCAAGGGGGTGTGAAGTAAGGGTTTGTTGATAAATTTTGGGTGGAACTGAAAAATAGGAAATGAAACTGAAAAGACAAGTTTGTCTGTTGCAGGACAGAATGCTTGAAATGGAGATTATGAACAATGAAGACAGCGGTTATAATGAAGTAGAGGATTGGTTGTGGGGTTGAGCAACTGAAATAGAGTGAAGGAGGGATGAAAGTCAGGAAACTGAGTAGCGGGCTTCCCTGGTAGCTCAGTGGTAAAGAATCTGCCTGCCAATGCAAGCAGATCAAGACACAGGTTCGATCCCTGGTCCAGCAAGATCCCACTTGCCACGGAGCACCTAAGCCTGTGCCACAGCTACTGAGCCTGCACTCTAGGACCTGGGAGCCATAACTCCTGAAGCCTGAATGCCCTGGAGCCCATGTTCTGCAGCAGAAGAAACCACTGCAATGAGGAGCCTGTGCACCACAACTAGGGAGGAGCCCCTGCTCATCACAACTACAGAAAAGCCCATGCAGCAACAAAGACCCAGACAGCCAACAATAAACAAAATAATAATTTAAAAAAAGAAACTGAGTAGCAAGTTATTAGGTGAATTAAAACTAGATGGAGCAGGGGGCTTCCCCACTGGTCCAGTGGTTAAGAATCCAGCCTCCAATGCAGAATACATGAGTTTGATTCCTGGTCAGGGAACTAAGATCCCATATGCTGGGGGAGGGGGTTGACTGAGCCTGCCCACCTCAGCTAGAGAGAAGCCTGCCGCAGGGAGAGTCTTCACGCCACAATGAAGGACCCCAGGCGCCACAGCTGAGACCTGGAGCAGCCAAATAAGAAAAATAGTAAGTATATTTTTTTAACTAGATGGAGGAGGTTGAACAGAAGTAGGAAAATCACCAAACTGAGAGCCGTGATGAAATTAAAGGCGTAGGATCCGAGTAACGGAGACTGAAACTGTTGGGAAAACTTTGGTGGAAGAGGCTGACCTCACCTGATCATCACGCTTCCCTTACTTCCGGAACAACCGGATATCCTGTGCTAGTCCGCGCGCTGTGATAGGCAAGACTCGCTGAAAAGCCGCATCGCAATGTAGCCAAGCCTCCAGCTCAACCACCAGCTCATAGTGGTCAGGAGGGATAGATCCGCATTTCAAGTGAAAGCGCCATTAACTGAAACCAGAATGTGGGTAATTCTCCAGGAAAGAGACTGGTGCATTTTCATAACTATTGAACCAGGGGAATTCCCTGGTGGTCTGGTCATTAGGGCTCCATGCTTCCACTGCAGGGGTTGCGGGTTCTGTCCCTTATGGGTGAACTAAGATCCCACAAGCTGCACAGCGCAACCAACAAAATAAAATAAGTGATATGACCCAAACTGGAGATTCATTCATTAATCAAGTACTATCACCCACACAAGCATACTGTGGAAATATCTCTGGTTGAGTCCAGACAACCCAGTAAAAAGAACTGGCAATAAACGGAGTCATATACAAATTTTTTAGTTTCCCTGTGCACTCTACTCAGTGTGCAAAAGCATTCTGTAAAAAAATAATGTACATACCTTGATTTTTAAATATTTTTTAAAATGTGGTAAACATTAACTTCAGTAGCCACAAATCTTCAATTTGAAAAAAAAAAAAGAAAGAAAGAAAGAAAGGGAAAAAAAGAACTATTATCTGGAAAGCACACAAAAAACAAGTTATGGCTGTACTTGTGATTGTATCTCTACATAGTAAGATATGGAAGTATATATGTAAAATCAACATGCATAAAATATGTATCTATCTAGGACATATGTATTAAATATATATTTTTATTGTTTTCTGTTTCTATGAAATTCACTACATGTAGGTGTCTTGTATTTATATTTGCTAAATCTCTCACCTCTTCGTTTCTGTGTATACTCCCTGCGTTCTAATCCTCTTCTTATGAAGACATCAGTCATACTGAGTTAGGATCCATTCTAGTGACCTCGTTTAAGTTTAATTACGTCTTTCAGGCCCAATGACTAATACAGTCACAGTCTGTGGTTCCTGGGGATTAGGACTTCAACATATGAGTTTGAGAGCAGGGATATGGATTCAGCCCATCACATTTTTGACACTATTTTCTTCCCAGCAGCCAAAATAGTGTCTGGAATACAGAAAGTGTTCAACTATATTTGATGAGATATGTGACAAAAGGCACATGTACATATAATACTTTATGTGCTCCCAAACAGAGAAAATTTTATTTAGAAGTTGTTATCAAGGGGAATGCACAGTATTCGTTTCGGAAAAAAATATTTGTGAAACTAATTGAAAAGAAAATGAGAGTTTAAAGCTAGATCTAATCTATGAGCTATGGTCTTTCCAGTAAATCATGTACGAATGTGAGAGTTGGACCATAAAGAAGGCTGAGCACCAAAGAATTAATGCTTTCAAATTGTGGTGCTGGAGAAGACTCTTGAGAGTCCTTTGAACTGCAAAGAGATCAAGCCAGTTCATCCTAAAGAAAATCAGTCCTGAATATTCATTGGAAGGACTGATACTGAAGCTGAAACGCCAATACTCTGGCCACTTGATGCAAAGAACTGAATCCTTAGAAAAGACCCTGATGCTGGAAAAGACTGAAGACAGGAGGAGAAGGGGATGACAGAGGATGAGATGGTTAGATGGCATCACTGACTCGATGGACATGAGTTTTAGCAAGCTCCAGGAAATGGTGACGGACAGGGAAGTCTGGCAAGCTGCAGTCCAAGGGGTCACAGAGTCGGCCACAACTGAGCACGCATGCAACACAACACATGATGAAAGAAGCCCATGTACATAAAAAGCTCTTACAGATCAGCTGATCAAAAAAAATGTTCATTAAAAAGCTCTTCACTTCAGTTCAGTTCAGTTCAGTCGCTAAGTTGTGTCCGACTCTGCGACCCCATGAATTGCAGCATGCCCGGCCTCCCTGTCCATTACCAACTTCCAGAGTTCACTCAAACTCACGTCCATCAAGTCGGTGATGCCATCCAGCCATCTCATCCTTGGTCGTCCCCTTCTCCTCCTGCCCCCAATCCCTCCCAGCATTAGAGTCTTTTCCAATGAGTCAACTCTTCACATGAGGTGGCCAAAGTACTGGAGTTTCAGCTTTAGCATCATTCCTTCCAAAGAAATCCCAGGGCTGATCTCCTTCAGAATGGACTGGTTGGATCTCCTTGCAGTCCAAGGGACTCTCAAGAGTCTTCTCCAACACCACAGTTCAAAAGCATCAATTCTTCAGCGCTCAGCCTTCTTCACAGTCCAACTCTCACATCCATCCATGACCACAGGAAAAAGCATAGCCTTGACTAGACGGACCTTAGTCGGCAAAGTAATATCTCTGCTTTTCAATATGCTATCTAGGTTGGTCATAACTTTCCTTCCAAAGAGTAAGCATCTCTTAATTTCATGGCTGCAATCACCCTCTGCAGTGATTTTGGAGCCCCCAAATAATAAAGTCTGACACTGTTTCCACGGTTTCCCCATCTATTTCCCATGAAGTGATGAGACCAGATGCCATGATCTTCGTTTTCTGAATGTTGAGCTTTAAGCCAACTTTTTCACTCTCCTCTTTCACATTCGTTAGGAGGCTTTTTAGTTCCTCTTCACTTTCTGCTATAAGGGTGGTGTCATCTGCATATCTGAGGTTATTGACATTTCTCCCGGCAATCTTGATTCCACCTTGTGTTTCTTCCAGTCCAGCATTTCTCATGATGTACTCTGCATAGAAGTTAAATAAGCAGGGTGACAATATACAGCCTTGATGTACTCCTTTTCCTATTTGGTACCAGTCTATTATTCCATGTCCAGTTCTAACTGTTGCTTCTTGACCTGCATATAGGTTTCTCAAGAGGTAGGTCAGGTGGTCTGGTATTCCCATCTCTTTCAGAATTTTCCACAGTTGATTGTAATCAAAGGCTTTGGCATAGTCAATAAAGCAGAAATAGATGTTTTCTGAAACTCTCTTGCTTTTTCGATGATCCAGCGGATGTTGGCAATTTGATTTCTGGTTCCTCTGCCTTTTCTAAAACCAGCCTGAACATCTGGAAGTTCATGGTTCACGTATTGCTGAAGCCTGGCTTGGAGAATTTTGAGCATTACCTTACTAGCATGTGAGATGAGTGCAATTGTGGAGTAGTTTGAACATTCTTTGGCATTGCCTTTCTTTGGGATTGGAATGAAAACTGACCTTTTCCAGATCAACAACAACAAAAAAATCCCATGTACATAAAAGGCTCTTAGAGATCAACATTTCTTCAGGGCAGAAGAAATGATTAGACCTTTTTTCAAGGTGGAAATACAGATGGCCAACAGACAGATAAAAACAGGCACATGCTCTATTGAAGCATGGTTTCCAGCACAGTCTTATACCTCATCCAAACAAAGCACATACATCAACATGACAAGGTGTGTTCCTTCAAGGCTTCAAAAAAGAGACTTAGTACAGAGACAGCAAGAGAGCAGTTCCCTGGTGTCTGGTAAGGGAACTTTATCTCACAGGGAGTGTTAACATGGAGGCCATGAGAAGGGAGTTATTCATCCTTATCTTCAAAACAGACGCTTTTTACCTCAGTGGTTAAAGCAGATGAGCTGTGAGGGTTGGACAGGCAGTCTTAATTCACACACAGTTCAGGCTGAACCATGGATAAGCCAAAATGACTTCTCCATTCCTCAATATGTGAACATCTTCTCCATCACAAGCAGAAAAAAATATTAAAACCATATGATCCAGAAATTCCACCTCTGAACCTATACCCAGAAGAGTTGAAAGCATACTGTGGAAGAGATATTTTTACACTCATGTTCATAACAGCATTATTCACAATAGCTAAAACATGAAAGCAACCCAAGTGTCCAGTGACCATTAAATGGATGAGCCAGTGTGGTAGGTACCCATAATGGAGTGTTATTCAGTATTTAGCTCAGATGGTAAAGAATCCACCTGCCAATGCAGGAGACCTGGGTTTGATCCCTGGGTATGAAAGATCTCCCTGGAGAAGGGAATGACAACCCACTCCAGTATCCTTGCCCGGAGAATCCCATGGACAGACTATGGGGTTCCAAAGAGACGAACATGACTGAGTGACTAACACACACACAAACACACAAGAACTTCCCTAGTGGCGCAATGGATAAGAATCCTCCTGCCAGTGCAGGGGACACGGGTCTGATCCCTGGTCCAGGAAAATTCCTCATGCTGTGGGGCAATCTCAGTCCACGAGCAGCAACACTGAAGCCCATGCACCACAACAAGAGAAGCCGCTGCAATGAAAGGTCCATGACTGCAACTAGAGAGTAGATCCACTCACTGCAACTAGAGAAAGCCCACGTGCAGAGCAAAGACCTAACAACCCCAAAATAAATCAGTTCGTTTTTTAATGGTAAAAATATGCATAAATCTAGTAGACATTGTACTGAATAAAATAAGCCTGACAGGAAAGAACAGATATTGAATGATTCCACTTAAATGAAGTACCCATAGTGGTCAGATTCATAGAGGCAGAAAGAGGAATGGTGATTGCCAGGAACTGGGAAAGGAGAAACGGGGAATTGTTTAACGGGAATGGAGTTTCAGTTTTGCCAGACGAAAAAAGCTCTGGAGTTTGGTTGCACAAAATGTGAATGTACTTAACGTAACTGAACTGTACTCTTAAAATGGTAAATAATATGTTATGGGTACTTTACCACAATTAAAAAAAAAAAAAAACCAACCTCTCAGAACCACCTCCTGAGGGTAACCACATAAGTGTCAAGAGCTGATAGCAACACTATTCCCCACCCACTCAACCCCATCTGCACCCCACATCCCAGGGGTAAAGGCTGTCTTCTGTGCTCAGGACTCCCCGCTTCGGTTCTTGGAGATGGCTCAGCTCCAGCCCCACACGGCTTAACCTCAGCCTCCCTGACTGATCCAGTGCTCCAGGCTCTGCTCCAGGGATCCAGTAAGTCTCGGGTCACCCTCTCCTGTAGGAGACTGGGCGATGGGTTCACATCTTCCTAAAGAGACCTCGGCAACCCCAGAGTGCGGGGGGTCAGCCCGGCTCCTGACTGAGGGTAGAGAGACCCATTTTCTAGATGAAAGCTGGGAGCTGTTGTGTTTGTGTGAGAATCGGTTGGGATTTAATCAGTTCCTGGAGATTCTAAGACTTTTTTTTTTTAATTTATTATTAACTAGAGGATAATTTCTTTACTGTGTTGTGTCAGTTTCTGCCATCTAACCGCATGAAACAATCATGAGTATACATATATCCCCTCCCTCTTGAACCTCCCTCCCTCCCACCCCCATCCCACCCCTCTAGGTCATCACAGAGCACCAGGTTGAGCCCCCTGTGTTGTACAGCAGGTTCCCACTGGCTTCCTATCTTACATATGGTGGTGTATATATGTCTACACTACTCTCTCAACCCGTTCCACTCTCCTTCCTCTGCTGTGTCCACAAGTCTGCTCTCTGTGTCTGTGCCTCTATTCCTGCCCTGCAAATACGCTCATCAATACCATTTTTCTAGATCCCTTGTGTATGTGTGTTAATATATGGCATTTCTCTTCTCTTCCCGACTTACTTCACTCTGTATAACAGGCTCTAGGTTCATCCACCTCAGTTTAAATGAACTAAGACTCTTCTGACTGGTGCTCAAACAATATCAAAGATTCCCCTTGTATAGGGTTTATGGTGTGTGGACCACTGACGTCAGTCCCGTGTAGTGTTGATCACTGTATCTGCAGGTTTCTCCTCTATGGATGCCCAGGTGGCTGCAAGGGACTTGACCATCCATGGATTTTGGTATCTGGGAGGAGGGCTGTATGGTGATTTATAGTAAATTAAGTCACCATTGGGTTTGTTAACCCAATGTGAAGCTGGCTCTATTATTTATTATCGGCAGTAATTTTAAAATATGGTAGTAAATTATATATGTTATAAAGTTTGCCATCTGAACCATTTCTAAGTGTACAGTTCAGTAATGTTAAGTATATTTACATTATCATGCAATCAGCCATCAGGACTCTTCTCATCTTATAAAACTAAAATTGTTTTATAGTCATCATATTTGAACAAGAGGAAATGGAGGTCCATAGAAGTAAATGACTTCTCCAAAGACACAGAGATGATGGTGAAGCCAAGATTCTCATCAGAGTTTTCTGGCTGTTTGAATGCTTGTTCTTGTAGCCAAAACTCAGCCTCTCTTCACTGATGCCCAGTAGATGCTTGGAGACAGAATTCTGGATGAAGTAGAAAAGAGAAGAGTTTATTGCTTTGCTGGGCAAAGGGAGCCACAGTGGCCTAGTGCCCTCAGTGCTGTGTGTCTTGCCCTGGACCAGGTAGTGAAGAGTCATAGTGTTCAAGGAGCTGGCTGTGATCAGCTCATGAACACTCTTCTGATTGGATGGTGGTGAGGAAATTGGAAGTCAGCATCATCAACTTTCTGGTTCCAAACAGTCTGGGGTCTCTGTACTTGTGGGTAGCATACAGCCAACATCTTCCACGTGGTGAGGATTTTAGTATCTGCAAAACACTCCAAAGGACATGACTCAGAGTATTATTGTGATCCTTGAGGAAGAACTTTATCAGCTAAAGTATTATTATTTTGTCTTGCCTGACTGTTTTCATTCTGCATTTTCTCACTTCTCTGATTAAATTTATTCTTTGAGGTTTGTCTACAGATAAAAGGCAGGTGGAGGACATGGATAGGGGTCTACTTTGGGAAAACCTCATAGAGTCCTGCTCAGTTACATGCTTAATCCAAAACACTAAACTTGGACTTTGGAATATCACAGACAGAAGCCTGCAGATGGTAACTCATGGTCACTGGGTCAGCCTCACCCTGCAGGGCTGGGTAGTGAGGAGACATTCCATGCCCCAAAAGAGAGGACACAGAGTCCTGTCATTTATTTTTGCTTCTTTCCCCTCTGAATAAATATGTGCTTTTATTCAATTGCTCTCAAATATTTCATGTTTTCTGGACACTTCTCTTTTTTTTATTATTTTCATGTCAGAATTTAGTTGATTTACAATGTTGTGTTAGTTTTGGGTGTACAGAAAGTGATTCCATGATACATATATCCATTCCTTATCAGATTCTTTTCCCATCTAGGTTATCATAGAATACTGAGTAGAGTTCCCTATGCTATACAGCAGGTCCTTGTTGATTACATATTTTATACATATGTAAGTGTGGGTATGTTAGCCCCAATCTCCTAATTTATCCCTCCCCCCTACCTTTCCCCTTTGGTAACCACAGGCTTTTCCCCTAAGTTTCTGTTCTGCAAACAAGTTCGTTCATATTATTTCTCAAATTCCACGTAGAAGTGATATCATATAATATTTGTCTTTCTCTATCTGACTTCGCTTAGTATAAGCACCTCACATATATGTATATAGATGTGTGCACATACATACATACTCATATATGCCTATCACATTTTATTTATCCGTTCATCTGTTGATGGATACTTAGGTTGCTTCCATGCCTTGGATATTATAAATACTGTGACTACGAACATTTGGTGCCATACAGCCAAGGTTTTATATTATTATTCAGTCAACAACTCGTGTCTGACTCTTTGCAGCCCCAAGGACTGCAGCACACCAGGCTCCCCTGTCCTCCACTATCTCCCAGAATTTGCTTAAATTCATGTTCATTGAGTTGGTGATGTTATCTAACCATCTCATCCTCTGCCACCCCCTTCTCCTTTTGCCTTCAATCTTTCCCAATATTTTATAATAAATATAAATGTCATAAGACCTTTAAAATTATGAATCCCTATGTGTTGCAACTGAAATTTAAAAATATTGTACGTTAACTATACCTCAATTAAAATAAAAATTTAAGAAACCTTCCGGGGTGTTCCTGGTGGCCTTTTGGTTAGAATTCCAGGTTTTCACTGCCATGACCCAGGTTCAATCCCTGGTCAGGGAACTAAGATCCTGCCAGTCATGAGCCTGGCAAACAGAAAGAAAGAAAGGAAAAAACTCTCATGATTCTTACCCACCCAAGTCATAACAACTAAGCAGTTACTGTGTGCCGGGCCCAGTGCTGGATGGACACTCCTGATGGCTTGGTGTCTTGTTTTCACAGCAGATCACAGTTCCACAACTCCATCTAGGATGCGGTGTCAGGATCTCCGTCAGTGCGGTCAGAAGCTGGTCCGCAGGCGGCCGCTCAAGCCCAGGGAGGGCTCTGAGGGCCGCATGTCCCGTTGTCTGAACACCCTCGACTTGGTGGCCTTGGGTGTGGGCATCACCCTGGGAGCTGGCGTGTACATCCTGCCTGGAGAAGTGACCAGGAACAAAGCTGGACCAGCGATCGTCGTCTCCTTCTTGGTGGCCGCCTTGTCTTCTGTGCTGTCCGGGCTCTGCTATGCCGAGTTTGGGGCCCGAGCCCCTGGGTCCGGTTCTGCGTATCTCTATAGCTACGTCACCGTGGGACAACTGTGTGCCTTCGTCACTGGCTGGAACCTCTTACTGTCCTACGCCATCAGTGAGATGATGGGGAGGGGAAAGGCGTGGGAGTTGAGATGAGGAAACAAGGAGTGGGGATTAGGGTCTTCAACTCATTCATGAGAACTTCATTATCCACTTTGCGGGGGAAGTAGGTAATGGTGGCAGGAAAAAGGCACAATTGCACTGTACCCGGGTCTATTCTTTCCTTCAGTGATGGACTAGGAACCCAGAGTAAAAGGAACTGTAGGGAGTGAGTGGGTGGGAGGGACGCATGACCCAGAGGCTCATCCCTTCATCACATTGAAGCCTTTGCTCAGCTGTTGGCTTCATGGAAGTTTTCTTTACACATCAGCTTAAAATTTCAGTTCTTACCTTCCAGCCCTCCTGGTCCCAATTTCCTGTTATCTTTTCTTGCAAAATACCGATCTCCTAACACTCTGAGCAGATGAGCTGTTTTGTGAATCAGCTGTATCTTCTCTCCCTATCCCGTGAAATGAAACTCTTTGAGATTAATTACTTTGTCTGCTCCCCTCCATGACATACATCCCCTGGCACATGGTAGGGGTTCAATTAAAGTTTGTTCATGAATATTTCTTCTTCTGCACCTGCAGCCATTGCAAGTGTCGCCAGAGCCTGGAGCTCCACCTTCGACAGCCTGATTGGGAACCACATGTCTCGAGCTTTAAGAGGAACTTTCCCACTGCACGTGCCCTCTTTCCTGGCCAAGTATCCTGACTTTCTTGCCCTGGGTGTGGTGCTGGTGATGATGGGTGAGATGGGGTCAAAGATAGGATGGGAAGAGAGGAGAGTGGGAGGGGATCTAGGGTGGGAAAGGCTTGGGGTGGCAGAATGGTGAGATAATTAGTACTGGAAAGGATTTGTGATATGACAGAGAGGAAAGCAAGACAAAGACCGTAGTTTCCCACCCTTGGCACTGCTGACATTCTCGGTAGGAACATTCTTTAGTCTGAGGGACTGTCTTGTGCCTTGTAGGTTTTTTTTTTTTTTTTAAGTCATTGTCTGATGATTGAATGTCCTTTATTTATGAGACAGTTGTGAAGCCCATATCCAAAATCGTGACAACTGGAATGTCTCTAGACATCCCCCAAATTCCCTTGGGAGATAAAATTTCCCCAGCTCAGAATCATTGATTTCAAATGACAACTTTCTTCCTCTGCACCAAGATCAAACTTCTTTTTTTTTTTTCAATTGAGAGGACATTCATCTAGCCTCAAGTTAACCATTTCACAGTTGCTCCCAGCTTTGAGACATAATTGACAGGCAACATTGTATGAGTTTAAGGTGGACACTATGGTGATTTGATCGTTGTGAGTGTCATGTGACACTGTCCACAATAAGAAATTAACCATCTTAAAGTGTATAATTCAGTGGCACTTAGTACATTCATGATGTTGTACAACCATCACCTCCATCTAGTTCCAAACAGGTGCATCACCCCTAAAGGAAACCCTGTACCCACTGATCACTTACTGACCATCTGTCCACTCCCACCCTCCACAACCCTCAACCCCCAGCAACCACTAGTCTGCTTTCTGTGTCTATGGATTTGGTTATCTTGAATGTCTCATATTCCATCTCTCCCACAGGAATATTGGTTCTGGGAGCCCGTGAGTCAGCACTGGTTAACAAATGGCTCACAGGCATTAACATTTTGGTTCTTGGCTTCATCATCCTCTCTGGCTTCATTAAGGGAGACCTGCACAACTGGCAGCTCACAGAACAGGACTACACACTGGCTGCAGCTGGATCCAATGACTCCTCTAGGTTAGGAGGGGACCCTTGTCCACAGTAATGCATGTCAGATGGTATGGGGCTGAGAATAAGGTGGGGACTAAAGAGATCTGGGGTGATGGGTCTAAGTGATGGGGGTCCTAGGGGCCAGGACTTGTGGTGTGAAGGGAGGAGTCCAGTAGGGATGGATGAACTCACCTCACCCATGTTCTTCCTCATTCCTTCTCTCATCATAGCTTGGGCCCTCCAGGGTCTGGAGGGTTTGCACCTTTTGGTTTTGATGGGATTTTCCAGGGAGCGGCAACGTGCTTCTTCGGGTTTGTTGGGTTTGATGCCATCGCCACTACAGGTAACATGGTCATTGTGCTTCCCATCGGGGGTCTGGGCACAGGCTGGGCCGTCCTCAGACATAGGGATTGGGAGAAGGTTACCTGCTTTTGAACATGGAGGAGGGAATTTGATTTTGTGCTTTCACCCCGGCATGTTTGCTGACCCAGTATTTCCTCCCATCTTGCAGGGGGAGAAGCCCAGGATCCCCAGCGGTCCATCCCTTTCAGCATCGTGGTCTCACTCTTGATCTGCTTTTTGGCGTATTTTGGTGTCTCAGCGGCACTCACCCTCATGGTGCCCTACTACCAGATTCATCCTGAGAGCCCCTTGCCGCAGGCTTTTCTCCATATTGGGTGGGGCCCTGCCAGATACGTCGTGGTTGTTGGCACATTCTGTGCTCTTTCATCCAGGTGAGTGTCAAAGTTTTCTCTCCATCTACAGTCAGATGTTCAGGTAACCCATCCCTTGTTATTTGAGAGACAACATGAAGAGACATCTTACTCCACCTCAGGTAGACTACGGAGGAGAACCTTCGGTCTGTCCTACTTCTCCATGTTCTCACCTGTGCTTCCATCATCTCTTCCAGCCTCCTGGGTACCATGTTCTCCATGTCTCGAGTGACGTATGCGATGGCAGATGACAGGCTCCTTTTCCAAGGACTTGCCCAGATCCATCCCCGCACACGCACTCCCATCATGGCCATCTTGGCTTCCGGAACTCTTGCAGGTGTGTGAACAAAACTCGTTCCTTCTTTGATCAATGTCCTTAACTTGTATGTTTCCAGTGGTTTCTCATTCTCTCCCCACACCTTGTTTGTACCCTCATCCTAGGGGTCACAGCATTATTCTTAGAGTTCAGTAACCTTGTGGACCTCATGGCAATTGGGACCCTGCTTGCTTACTCCTTCGTGGTGATTTCTGTTCTCGTCCTCAGGTGAGACTCTGCTAACACCTTGACTGGGGGTCTTGACCTGGTGGGGATTGATGGGGGAGGTGATCATCTTCTATATCCATGCCACTTTCTAAGTGCTGCACTAGGCTTAAGGCAGGAAAAAAGTTGATGGAGCCGTCTATGTTGGGAGACTATGGGCTGATGTTTTTAGGTTGGTGCAAACGTAATTACAGTTTCCAACCGTGAATTTTAAATGGAATTTAAATTTTCATGGTGAAGAATTGGGCCCTTTCTATTGACCAATGCCAGCTGCAGGCATTGCAGATTTCAGTGCATCTCATTGATTTGCTGAGCACACTTCTCAGATGTAATGGTTTCACCAGGATTCAGAAAACTGTAGTGGATCAGACCAGCAGCAGACCACCAAACAGTGACCCTGATCTTTCTTTTGATACAAGTGCTTTGGAACTTCTCAGTCCAACCACTGAGCTGGTCATCACCAGTTGTCATATAAAATCCACTTTTCATCACATGTCACAATCCAATCAAGAAATGGTTCATTGTCGTTGTTGTATAGAGAAGGTGAAACTTCAAAATGACAATTTAGAAAAGCTTTTCAGTCAGCTCATGAGTCACCCACTTATCAAGATTTTTCACCTTTCCAATTTTCTTCAAATGTTGAATGACCATAGAAGGGTCAGTGTTGAGTTCTTCAGAAACTTCTCATGTAGCTGGAAGAGGATCAGCTTTGATGATGGCTCTCAATTCAGTTCAGTTCAGTTCAGTTCAGTCACTCAGTCGTGTCAGACTCTTACCGACCACATGAACCGCAGCACGCCAGGCCTCCCTGTCCATCACCAACTCCCAGAGTTCACCCAAACCCATGTCCATCAAGTCGGTGATGCCATCCAACCATCTCATCCTCTGTCGTTCCCTTCTCCTCCTGCCCTCAATCTTTCCCAGCATCAGAGTCTTTTCAAATGAGTCAGCTCTTCACATCAGGTGGCCAAAGAATTGGACTTTCAGCTTCAACATCTGTCCTTCCAATGAACACCCAGGGCTGATCTCCTTTAGGATGGACTGGTTGGATCTCCTTGCAGTCTAAGGGGCTCTCAATTGGTCATTGTCAATTTCCAGTGGCCAGCCACTGTGCTCCTCTTCTTCAGGTCTCTTATCTCCTTTGCAAAATTTCTTGAACCACCACTGCACAGTACATTCAATAGCAGTTCCTGGGCCAAATGTATTGATGTTGCAAGTTGTCTCTGCTGCTTTATGACCTATTTTGAACTCAAATAGAAAAATCACTCAAATTTGCTTTTTGTCTAACGTCATTTCTATAGTCTAAAATAAATATTGGGCTGGGGAGGGAGGTGGGAGGGGGGTTCAGGATGGGGAACACATATACACCCATGGCTGATTCATCTCAATGTATGGAAAAAACCACTACAACATCGTAAAGTAATTAGCCTCCAATTAAAATAAATAAAATTTTTTAAAAGTTATTGATGAAAAACAGAATGATTGAAATGGAGATTTCAATTGCTGTTTATTTTAACAGCAAATTTTTAAAAAAATATAATGTGCATAAAATGTTGTATAATATAGCTACATTTATTTAGAATGTATTCCAATATCAAATGGTAAATTTCAACAGTGTAAAAACCACAATTACTTTTGTTCCAATCTAATAATATATCTTTAATACCTCTAATTCAGGTACCAACCAGACCAAAATTTAAGCAAGAAGGAGAAAACAGAAAATGAAATTGGCACTTCTGAACGTGAAGCAAGTCCTTTGGAATCTGTACCTGAAGCAGGAATCTCAAGGATTCTAAAGAGTCTGTGTGACCCTATTAGCACCAACCCCACCCGGAAATCTGGCCAAATTGTCTATGGATGTGCTTTACTGCTTGGTGAGCAGTGGGATTTCTCTTTGATCATATTCTGAAATTGGCAAGATAGGGTGGGAACCTGTGTCTTTGGCTGTTGAGGTGTCTTGGACATATGATGGCTATTCCTGATATGGGCAGCCTGGGGAGGGGTGTGACCCAAGGTCCTGATGCTTTGGTCTTCTGGAGTCCAGCCTGTTCTCCTCCTCCTTGACCCTTGCAGTTCTCCTGCTGATGATCCTGACCATGATACTGGCTCAAAGGTCCAGATATGTGTTCTCTGGAGACCCCGTGTACACCACAGTGGCTGTGCTGCTGCTGCTGCTTATCATTGGGATCACGGTCATCATCTGGAGGCAGCCCCAGAACCCCTCTCCTCTTACATTCAGGGTAGGTGACCTTATGTGCCCAAAGTGTCCACCCTGAGTGAAGGAGATCTGTGTGCTTTAGGTCTAAACAGCCTTTGCTGGACCAGGGAAGAAGGGGAGTTGCTAAAACCAGTGGACCTTTCCCTGATCCACTCTTGGTCCTTTACACACCCAACCTAAGTAGGCACTGCACACACAGCTGCGATTGGACTGGAGTCTTCCCACCCCAGTAGGGTCTCCCTTTCCGACGTCTGGGCTGTGTTCAGGGATGAACTGACTCTGCCACAGGTCCCTGCTCTCCCTGTCCTCCCACTGGTGAGCATCTTTGTGAACGTTTACTTGATGATGCAGATGACGTCTGGGATCTGGGTCCAACTTGGCATCTGGAATGTGATTGGTGAGTGGTTTTCTATGGAAAAGAGGGTTCTTTGTTAATATTTATTTATTTGGTCACATTGGGTCTTAGTTGCAGCTTGAGGGCTCTTTGTTGTGGTCTGTGGGCTTCTCTCTCGTTGTGACGCACAGACTCCAGACCATGTGGGCTCTGTAGTCACAGGTAACTGCTGAGTTTTGGCATGCGGTCTCAGTGCAGGCTTAGTTGCTCCAAGGCAGGTGGGATCTTAGTTCCCAGGCCAGGAATTGAACTCAAATCTTCTGTATTGGTGGGCAGATTCTTAACCATGGAACCACCAGGGAAGTGCCCCAAAGAGCACTGTTGAGTGACTGAACCCAATCCTCTTCCTACTATCCCTCCCCTCACATTGTGTCAGATGCCATAACAGGAAACCCACTGGGCATTTGTAAGTGAGGAAAGAGCCTACTTTCCATCTCACTGTCTCATTTCCCTCCTAGGCTTTGCCATATATTTTGGATATGGAATCCAACACAGCCTGGAGCAGAACAATGGGCAACAGCCACCAGCCTCCACTTTCCAGGCTCTTGATGAAAACATTCCTGGTACTGAGTCATCTTAACCAGAGGAAGCAAATGCTGTCTGAAATCCTTCCAGGCACTGGAGGATCTGCTGGTTCAAGGGACACTGTGAGTCTCTATGGAATTTAAAGGTGATAGGCATTTAAAGCCTGAATTTATTGCCAGCAGACAAAATGACTTTTATGTTGTAAAATTCTCAAGCAAACTTTTCAAAGCATGATATACATACAGAAAAGCACATGCTTCCTAAGTGTGCACCAAGATGAATTTTCACAAAGTACAACAACATTACCAGCAACCAGAGGAAGAAATAAAATATTAACCTGGCACATGAGAAACAAGTTCTTGTGCCAGAAGTTTGCTGCTTCTGGAAGAAAACACAGGTAACTGTATATTGTGTTGAGAGTTGCACTTTAAATATTAGGACATAGCTATGTTGGACATAAAAGGAAGGAAACAGATACACTGTGCAAACAGTAACACAAGAAAGCTAGGGGAGATATGGTAATATCAAAGTAGATTTTGAGAAAAAGAGAAATAATAACAGATGAAGTGGATCATTTCATAATGGTAAAGGGAAATGATCATCTTAATTCTTTTTCCCAACTTTATTGAGATATCATGTAAGACGGTATAAATGATTACTTTTCTGTCAAAGACTCTTAGACTTACACAATAGAGCTGATTAAAACAAGCTTTTAATTGAAACAAGCAAAACAAAACACCTGCATTGCTAGCTGCTGCTGCTGCTGCTAAGTCTCTTCAGTCATGTCCGACTCTATGTGATCCCAGAGATGGCAGCCCACCAGGCTCCCCCGTCCCTGGGATTCTCCAGGCAAGAACACTGGAGTGGGCTGCCATTTCTTTCTCCAATGCATGAAAGTGAAAAGTGAAAGTGAAGTGGCTCAGTCGTGTCTGACTCCTAGTGACCCCATGGGCTGCAGCCTACCAGGCTCCTCCGTCCATGGGATTTGCCAGGCAAGGGTACTGGAGTGGGTTGCCATTGCCTTCTCCTGCATTGCTAGAGGAAGGGCAATAAGATGGGAAGTAATGGTTGATTGATAAATGGTTACAGTTGAGTGGAACTAAAACAAAGTTAAATTGCAGAGACAAGATTAAAAAGTTACTGCATGAGACAGGGTGCTCAGTGATGGTGCACTGGGATGACCCAGAGGGATGGGATGGGGAAGGAGGTGGGAGGGGGGTTCAGGATGGCGAACACATATACACCCATGGCTGATTCATCTCAATGTATGGCAAAAACCACTACAACATCGTAAAGTAATTAGCCTCCAATTAAAATAAATAAAATTTTTTAAAAGTTATTGATGAAAAACAGAATGATTGAAATGGAGATTATGGACACTGAAGATGCTGGTAATAATGAAGGACTGTTTGTGACAATGAACAACTGCAGTTGAGCGATGGGGGTATGGTGGTCAAGAAAATGTACAGCAAAATTATTAGGTGAATTAAAAAGTAGATGGAGAAGGACGAACAGAACTGGCAAAAATCACTATCTTGCAAGTTCTACTGAAACTATCAGTTTAGGAAACAATGGAGGCTGAAACTGCCAGGTGAAACTTTGATGAAAGAGGTTGACATCACCTGACTCTTGCTCTTCCCTTATTGTGGAACAACCAGGTATAACGTGCTTGCCACTGTGCTGTAATGGCAAAACAGAACGCCACCCATAGTCCTGATGAAAAGTTGTATCAGAATATAATCAATCTCCAGGTCAAATACCAGATCATATCAGTCATGAGGGATCGCTTCCAATTTCAGCTGAAAACACAATCAGCCAAACCCAGAATGTGGGCCATTCTCCAGGAAAGAAAAATTGTGCACTTTCTGTAATAATTAAATGATACGACCCTACAGGCAAGCCTCAGAGACATTACTGGTTTGATTTCAGACCACCACAGTAAAGAGAATTGGCATTAAGGAGGGACATGCAATTTTTTGGTTTCCCAGTGCATGTAAAACTTATGTTCACACTACACTGCAATCTATTCAGTGTGCCATATAGCATTCTGTCTTAAATAAATGTACATACCTTAATTTAAATGAACTTTATTGCTAAAAAATTTGAATCATCATCTGATAACCAAGGGTTGCCATGAATCTTCAACTGGAAAAAAGTGCAACATCTGTGAAGCTCAGTAAAATAACATATGCTTGTACATGTGTATGTATGTACATATATTTAAAGGTGTATGTGTATAATTAATATGCATAAAATATGTACATATGATATATGTATTATAATATGTGTTAAGGTTCATTGTGGATCTAAATATAGTGTATCTAATTGTCTTGTAATTTAATCTAACATCCTCTTGGTATAAGGAGTATGGGTTTCCCTGATGGCTCAGACGGTAATGTCGGGGGAGTTTGTAATTTCCTCAGTTCTGTCTCATCGTGACAAAAATTTGAAATAACCGATGGACCAGTGTTACAGCCCCGTGTAAATTTCCTTGGACAGACCAGTGTTATAGCACCATGTAATTTCTTCCAGCGGACCAGTATTACAGCTCCGTGTTACAGCTCAGTTTTATTTAGAAAGCAAAGGAAAATACATCCTCGAGGCGTGAGGGCAGACCGACCCAAAAGACGTGAAGAGAAGAGAAGCCCCTGGCTCAACGTTGGCTCCTCTTTTTACACACTTATCTCCCTCCCTGGGCCTACCCTATGTAAATTGGGCTGGCCAGGAGTGCTGTTTCTTCTAGTTGAGGTTCTCACTCCGGTCCTCAGACCTTCCTGTGTTCTACATTTGTGGGCTTTTCCCTTCTTTGTCTTTTAGCCAGCACCATTCTTGACTCCTTTTTGTTATTCTAACTATCTAACATCGCCCCCTCAAGAGACGGGAGGCCCAATTCTTTGGGAATAGTGGAGTCAAGGTCTCTCTGGATGCTGAACTGAGACAGCGAGGAGGCATTGGGCCTCCCCCTCTTGCTAGTCTCAAGCCTCAGAGCCCTTATAGCGGTGTCCATCCATGGGTGAGAGATATTTTCCATGGTTGGCTCTAGTTTTATATATCCTTGTTGAACTGACACTGCATGTTGTAGCTTGTTGACCTGGGCAGAGACAAAACGGGTTAGACAACTGAGAATACATGGAGCAATCATAAGCAGCATCAGTATGGTGATAACAGGGATTAGCAGGGGCATTAGCCAAGTCCAAATTTCCCATTGCCAGGAGGATCCCCCAAAGAGAGATTGTAGCCACCCTGAGAACTCTCCAGATCTTTCTTTGAGACCCTGTAAGGTCTGAATGCTTTTCCTGAGGCCTGTGAGACTTTAACTTAGCTGCAGGTATTTACCCAGAAACAACACGTCTCATTCAAGATGGCTCAAGTCCCTCCTTGTTCAGGGATCAGGCAATCTATCTCTCGTCTCTTTTGGAGTACAACCCCTGCCAAGCTGTGTTGGCTCTTTAGAGATATCCTGAGAAATCTTATCCCCAGAAACTTAATTTGGGGGGCATTCATTGGAATGGCACTCATTTGTAGTTCTAAATAGGTATCTGAGGTCTCCCAGGGGCTCACAGGTGTATTGAGTATCCTCTTCTGTTTTCTTCCACAGTTTGACTTGTGAGTAGTGAATCTAGGAGTCATGTCCTGGTACCTTGACTGCTGTGGGGGTAGAAAGTATTACAGGGTTGGGGCTCTTCCATGTGGGCTGGAGTTGAGCCTTTGGAGACCCATCTTTCCAGACTAATTAGGACTTGAGTCCCTGGAGCAGATAGTAGTGACTCTTTAGAATCTTTTGGGTCCTGGTTGACACCCCACAAGTATATATCCTGTTGGAATTGCCCAGTGGCCATGGTATAAAACCAGAGAGTCTGAGCCTCTGGATCAAAGAAGAAGTTACTGACATAAACAAAAGGTCTCCCATAGAGCATTTCATAAGGATTAAGACCAACCTGTTCCTTAGGGTCAATACAGATATAGAGGAGAACTCTTTGTAAAGCCTCCTTCCATCCCAGGGAGGTCTCCTGGGTTTTCTTTTTTATAGTTGATTTTAAGAATTGCTTGGCTCTTTCTACTTTTCCTGAAGACTGAGGCCTCCAGTCACAAAGGAGATAATAAGTAATGTCCAATACTTTAGAGGCCCCTTGGGTGACCTTAGAAGTAAATGATGTCCCATTGTCACTTTGTAATAACCTGGGCTACCCCATGCCCGAGGCCAGGGGCAGTGGTCGGGAGGAGCTACCCCACACAAGAGTCAGGAGCAGCGGCCAAGAGGAGCAATCCCACATCCAAGGAGCCATGGCTCTGCGGGCGCAGGAGGGCCAAGAGGAGCTACTCCACATCCAAGGTCAGGAGGGACGGCCGTGAGGAGATACACCTCATCCAAGGTAAGGAGCAGCAGCTGCACTGTGCTGGAGCAGTCGTGAAGAGATAGCCCACATCCAATGTAAGAGAAATCCAAGTAAGATGGTAGGTGTTGCAAGAGGGCATCAGAGGGCAGACACACTGCAACCATACTCACAGAAAACTAGTCAATCTAATCACACTAGGACCACAGCCTTGTCTAACTCAATGAAACTAAGCCATGCCCATGGGGCCACCTAAGATGGGAGGGTCATGGTGGAGAGGTCTCATAGAATGTGGTCCACTGGAGAAGGAAATGGCAAACCACTTCAGTATTCTTGCCTTGAGAACCCCACGAACACTATGAAAAGGCGAAATGATAGGATACTGAAAGAGGAACTCCCCAGATCAGCAAGTGCCCAATATGCTACTGGAGATCAGTGGAGAAATAACTCCAGAAAGAATGAAGGGATGGAGCCAAAGCAAAAACAATACCCAGCTGTGGATGCGACTGGTGATAGAAGCAAGGTCCGATGCTGTAAAGAGCAATATTGCATAGGAACCTGGAATGTCAGGTCCATGAATCAAGGCAAATTGGAAGTGGTCAAACAAGAGATAGCAAGAGTGAACGTGGACGTTCTAGGAATCAGCAAACTAAAATGGACTGGAATGGGTGAATTTAACTCAGATGACCATTATATCCATTACTGCGGGCAGGAATCCCTCAGAAGAAATGGAGTAGCCATCATGGTCAACAAAAGAGTCCGAAATGCAGTACTTGGATGCAGTCTCAAAAACGACAGAATGATCTCTGTTCGTTTCCAAGGCAAACCATTCAATATCACAGTTATCCAAGTCTATGCCCCAACCAGTAACGCTGAAGAAGCTGAAGTTGAACGGTTCTATGAAGACCTACAAGACCTTTTAGAATTAACACCCAAAAAAGACGTCCTTTTCATTATAGGGGACAGGAATGCAGAAGTAGGAAGTCAAGAAACACCTGGAGTAACAGGCAAATTTGGCCTTGGAAAATGGAATGAAGCAGGGCAAAGACTAATAGAGTTTTGCCAAGACAATACACTGGTCATAGCAAACACCCCTTCCAACAACACAAGAGAAGACTCTACACATGGACTTCACCAGATGGTCAACACCAAAGTCACATTGATTATATTCTTTGCAGCCAAAGATGGAGAAGCCGTACACAGTCAGCAAAAACAAGACCAGGAGCTGACTGTGGCTCAGATCATGAGCTCCTTATTGCCAAATTCAGACTTAAATTGAAGAAAGTAGGGAAAACCGCTAGACCATTCAGGTATGACCTAAATCAAATCCCTTATGATTATACAGTGGAAGTGAGAAATAGATTTAAGGGCCTAGATCTGATAGAGTGCCTGATGAACTATGGAATGAGGTTCATGACATTGTACAGGAGACAGGGATCAAGACCATCCCCATGGAAAAGAAATGCAAAAAAGCAAAATGGCTGTCTGGGGAGGGCTTACAAATAGCTGTGAAAAAAAGAGAAGTGAAAAGCAAAGGAGAAAAGGAAAGATATAAGCATCTGAATGCAGAGTGCCGGAGAATAGCAAGAAGAGATAAGAAAGCCTTCCTCAGCGATCAATGCAAAGAAATAGAGGAAAAGAACAGAATGGGAAAGACTAGAGATCTCTTCAAGAAAATTAGAGATACCAAGGGAACAATTTCATGAAAGATGGGCTCGATAAAGGACAGAAATCGTCTGGACCTAACAGAAGCAGAAGATATTAAGAAGAGGTGGCAAGAATACACACAAGAACTGTACAAAAAAAGATCTTCATGACCCAGATAATCGCGATGGTATGATCACTCACCTAGAGCCAGACATCCTGGAATGTGAAGTCAAGTGGGCCTTAGAAAGCATCACTAAAAGCAAAGCTAGTGGAGGTGATGAAATTCCAGTTGAGCTGTTTCAAATCCTGAAAGATGATGCTGTCAAAGTGCTGCACTCAATATGCCAGCAAATTTGGAAAACTCAGCAGTGGCCACAGGACTGGACAAGGTCAGTTTTCATTCCAACCCTGAAAGGCAATGCCAAAGTATGCTTAAACTACTGCACAATTGCACTCATCTCAAATGCTAGTAAAGTAAAGCTCAAATTTCTGCAAGCCAGGCTTCAGCAATACGTGAACCGCGAACTTCCTGATGTTCAAGCTGGATTTAGAAAAGGCAGAGGAACCAGAGATCAAATTGCCAACATCCGCTGGATCATCGAAAAAGCAAGAGAGTTCCAGAAAAACATCTATTTCTGCTTGATTGACTATGCCAAAACCTTTGACTGTGTGAACCACAATAAACTGTGGAAAATTCTGAAAGAGATGAGAATACCAGACATCCTGACCTGCCTCTTGAGAACCCTGTATGCAGGTCAGGAAGGAACAGTTAGAACAGGACATGGAACAACAGACTTGTTCCAAATAGGAAAAGGAGGACGTCAAGGCTGTATATTGTCACCCTGCTTATTTAACTTATATGCAGAGTACATCAGGAGAAACGCTGGGCTGGAAGAAGCACAAGCTGGAATCAAGATTGCCGGGAGAAATATCAATAACCTCAGATATGCAGATGACACCACCCTTATGGCAGAAAGTGAAGAGGAACTAAAAAGCCTCTTGATGAAAGTGAAAGAGGAGAGTGAAAAAGTTGGCTTAAAGGTCAACATTCAGAAAACGAAGATCATGGCATCCAGTCCCATCACTTCATGGGAAATAGATGGAGAAACAGTGACAGACTTTATTTTTCTGAGCTCCAAGATCACTGCAGATGGTGATTGCAGCCATGAAATTAAGAGACGCTTACTCCTTGGAAGGAAAGTTATGACCAACCTAGATAGTATATTCCAAAGCAGAGACATTACTTTGCCAACAAAGGTCCATCTAGTCAAGGCTATGGTTTTTCCAGTGGTCATGTATGGATGTGAGAGTTGGACTATAAAGAAAGCTGAGTGCTGAAGAATTGATGCTTTTGAACTGTGGTGTTGGAGAAGACTCTTGAGAGTCCCTTGGACTGCAAGGAGATCCAACAAGTCCATTCTGAAGGAGATCAGCCCTGGGATTTCTTTGGAAAGAATGATGCTAAAGCTGAAACTCCAACCCTTTGGTCACCTCATGCGAAGAGTTGACTCATTGGAAAAGACTCTGATGCTGGGAGGGATTGGGGGCAGGAGGAGAAGGGGATGACAGAGGATGAGATGGGTGAATGGCATCACCGATTCGATGGACGTGAGTTTGATTGAACTTCCGGAGTTGGTGATGGCCAGGGAGGCCTGGCGTGCTGCAATTCATGGAGTCACAAAGAGTCAGACACGACTGAGCGACTGAATGAACTAACTGAACTGAGCAGACCTAATCTCAGAATGATTTCATGGAGCAATTTTTTTACCACCTCCTCAGCCTTCTTAGTCCGAGTGGGAAAGCCTTCAATCCATCCTGTGAATGCATCTGTCATGAATAATAAGTATTTATACCCTTGAGAAACTGGCATCGGGGTGAAGTCCATCTGCCAGTCCTCTCCTGGGTACATTCCACGTCGTTGGATGGGCTCAGCCAGCTGGGGTCTTCGAGCTCCTTGGGAGTTAATTGGCAAGTGGGACAAAAGGAGACCACTTGCCTTATAGTCATTTGGAGGTCTGTTCCTCTGAAGGACCTTTCTAGTAATCTTTGGATGACCTTTTCACCTAAATGAGTGGTAGCATGTAAGGAGTTAACCAACTTCCTTTGGAGGTTCCCAGGCAGAAAAAGGAGTCCCTCCTTGTGGAACAACCCCCTATGATCTTCTTGAAAGCCCTCACTCTTAGCTTTAAGAGTCTCACCTTCAGTATATGAAGGAGTTTCTGGAAAATTTGTCTGTGGAACTAAGGTGGCAACCCCCATTATGTCATTGTTCTGTCATGCTGCTTTCTTAGCTTCCTGGTAAGCTGCTTGATTCCCTCGTATCACTTTTGTGCTCCCTTTCTGGTGTTCTTTACAGGGGAGACTGAAACATCAGCAGGCAGATGAGCTGCCTCAAGAAGCCTAAGGATTTGATCACCATATTGATTGGGGACCCTCGGGTGGTCAAGTGGCCTCTTTCTTTCCAAAAACAGCATGTGCATGTAGCACCAGAAACACATAGTTGGAGTCAGTGTAAATGGCTACTCTTTTTCCTTTTTCCCAGCTTGGAGCTCGAATCAGGGCTATGAAGGAAATGGCAACCCATTCCAGTATTCATGCCTGGAAAATCCCATGGACCAAGGAGCCTAGTGGGCTACAGTCCATGGGGTTGCAAAGAGTCAAACACAATTAAGTGACTTCACTTCACTTCACCTGGTGGCAAATGTTTAGCCACTAAGGTCTCAAAATTTGAGACTACTGCATATCCCACTCTTCTTTTTCCATCCAACACAAAGCTGCTTCCATCAGTGTACGAGATTACCTCAAGATTGGTCAGAGGATCTTCTTACAATCCCTCTCATGGTTTTATCCAGTGGTCCAAGGTTTCTAGGCAAGAGTGAAATGGGAGAGAGCCCTCGGGAGTAGACAGGAGGGTCTTTGGGTTAAGAACTTCACAAGGGGATATAGTCAGGCATGGATTTTCCATCAGCACTATTTGATATCTGAGGATCCTTTGATCAGACATCCATAAATGGCCTCTCCCATTCAGTTGTTTCACTTAGTCAGTTCAGTCAGTCAGTCGTGTCCAATTCTACGTGACCCCATGGACTGCAGCATACCAGGCCTCCCTCTCCATCACCAACTCCTGAAGCTTACTCAAAATCTTGTCCATTGAGTTGGTGATGCCATGCAACCATCTCATCTTCTGTCCTCCCCTTCTCCTCCTGCCTTCAATCTTTCCCAGCATCAAGGTCTTTTCAAATGAGTCAGCTCTTCACATCAGGTGGCCAAAGGATTGGAGTTTCAGCTTCAGCATCAGTCCTTCCAATGAATATTCAGGATTTATTTCCTTTAGGATGGATGGGTTGGATCTCCTTTCTGTCCAAGGGACTCTCAAGAGTCTTCTCCAACATCACAGTTATAAAAGTGTCAATTCTTCACCACTCAGCTTTCTTTATAGTCCAACTCTCATGTCCATACATGACTACTGGAAAAACCATAGCCTTGACTAAATTGACCTTTGTTGGCAAAGTAATGTCTCTGCTTTTCAATATGCTATCTAGGTTGGTCATAAATTTCCTTCCAATGAGTAAGCGTCTTTTAATTTCATGGCTGCAGTCACCATCTGCAGTGATTTTGGAGCCCCCCAAAATAAAGTCTGCCACTGTTTCTCCATCTATTTCCCATGAAGTGATGGCACTGGATGCCATGATCTTCATTTTCTGAATGTTGAGCTTCAAGCCAACTTTTTCACTCTCCTCTTTAATTTTCATCAAGAGGCCCTTTAGTTCTTCTTCATTTTCTGCCATAAGGGTGGTGTCATCTGAGTATCTGAGGTTATTGATATTTCTCCCAGCAATCTTGATCCTAGCTTGTGCTTCATCCACCATGTTTCAAAATAGTTAGTTTTCCCCCAAGAGAGAGTTTCAAAGCATCTTCTATCAGGACTGCCATAGCTGCAAGATTTCGAAGGCAGGGAAAGATCTCTTCCCAATAAGGGAGTAGGACACACAGAGACCACCAGGAACTGGTGAGAAAATATTTGTCCATCCCAGCAACAAAGAAGTGCTCAGGTGAATCTTTTTGTAACTGTTTTTCCTGGAGAACCCAAAATAGTACAGGTTTGGGAGGAGAAGGCTCCCGAGTAGGAAGGAGATCAGGACAGAGTAGGCAGCCCCTGTGTCAACCAAGAAATTCTCAGACCTATCTGCCACATCCAATTTTACCCTTGGCTTCATCCCCATGGTGGTTATCTGTGACAGGCAGGCTGGCTGGAGTGGACTGCTTCAGTCCTGTTGAGCCATCGTGAGCAAAGGCTTGGTGCTTGACCTTGAGGCTCTTGGGTCCCAAGGGCAGAGTGCCACCCAATGTCCCAATTGATGGGATTTGTAGCAAGCCCTTTTAGGAGACTTGTCACAGTTTGGACACTCTTTGGACCAAAGCTCCACTGTCTACAGATTAGGCATTTGCCTCATGCCTTGTCCTTCAAGACTCAGGCTTTGCCATAGGGCTTCTCTGGATGACGGCTAGCATCTGGACATGCTTTGTCTGTTTCCTTTTCTCCCTTTCCTGGGCCTTGGCCTCCCTCTTCTGTTCTCTGTTATAAAAGGTATTGATAGCTGTCTGGACATCTCATCTAAAGAGGCAACAAGATCCTGCTGCAGGAGCTGTTGTAACTTTATTCCGATGCCTGATGCACATTGGGACAGGAATTTGTCCTTTAAAATCACCTGTCCCTCATAAGAGTCTAAGTCCAAATTGGTAAACTTTTGGAGGGCCTCCTTCAGCCTTTCCAGAAAAGCAATGAGGTTCTCATTGGGCTTCTGAGTTATTGCTGAGACCAGGCACAGTCCCACAACTATAAGGCTTCCTTTTGTTTTTATGGGTGGACTTCCTTAGGGGTGAGTCTTTCTGAAGCTTATCCTACCCAGTACTGTTGCAATCTGAGAGCTGAGCATTCCCAGGTCAGGGTGCAGATCCAGGCAGGCTGAGGCATGACAGCCTCCCAAGAATTGGGTCCCTAGGCAGGTCGAGGAATGTCGACCTCCTGGGACCCCTGGACTGGCAGATCTCTGAGCAGGTTGAGGTGTGACAAACTTCTGGGGACCAGATCCCTAGGCAGATCTTAGGTTCCTCCCTAAGAGCAGATTAGAGTGTCTGCAGTGGTAAACATTTCATTGTCATAGACCCGCTTTAGGTAACATCAGAAGTAATGACAAGAGTGGGTTATCTGGTCCTGTTAGGGGCATTAAGAGTATTTTAGGGGGTAGAGTCCTGGTTGTAGAAATTAGTAAGTGGCTTAAGAACAAATTGATAAGCAATAGACCATGTGTTCCATAAAGTGGAGTGGAGATCTGATCCGGGGATATGTTTGTAAGGAGAAGGGTGGCAAGGGTTTGGACCCAAATGGTCTGCAGCACTAACTCCCAAAGAGGTAAACATTATCCCTGAAAGCCCAGTTGCTCTTGAAGGGATGCCACCAACAGATGGACTTCTAATAGGCGTTGTGTGCCTGTTGCCTGCCCTAGTAGGTTCCCTGAGAGATGCTCTGGTTGCACATGTTGTAGGAAACACGGAAGATGAAGGCCTGAACATCTAGAGGGATTGGATATTATATGGTATTTCCCTCCCAAGGGCCAGCTATTTTCTAATTGTCCCTCCAGAAGGTTGTAGAGGCAACATTGTGAACCCAAATGTGGCTCAGGAAAAGAGCAAGAAACAGGAGGGAAGGGGGCAGGACACAACTTTGAAAGAATGACATAACCCAGTTCAGCTCAGTTCAGTCACTCAGTCCTGTCTGACTCTTTGTGACCCCATGGACTGCAGCATGCCAGGCCTTCCTGTCATCACCAACTCCCAGAGTTTACTCAAACTCATGTCCATTGAGTCAGTGATGCCATCCAATCACCTCATCTTCTGTCGTCCCCTTCTCCTCCCACTCTCAATGTTTCCCAGCATCAGGGTCTTTTCAAATGAGTCAGCTCTTCCCATCACGTGGCCAAAGGGTTGGAGTTTCAGCTTCAACATCCGTCCTTCCAATGAATATTCGGACTGATTTCCTTTAGGATGGACTGGTCGGATATCCTTGCTGTCCAAAGGACTCTGAAGAGTCTTCTCCAACACCACAGTTCAAAAGCATCAATTCTTCAACACTCAGCTTTCTTTGTAGTCCAACTCTCACATCCATACATGATCACTGGAAAAACCACAGCTTAGACTAGACGGGCCTTTGTTGTCAAAGTAATGTCTCTGTTTTTTTTTTAAAATTTAAATTTATTTATTTTAATTGGAGGCTAATTACTTTACAATATTGTATTGGTTCTGCCACACATCAACATGAATCCACCACGGGCATACACATGTTCTCCATCCTGAACCCCACCCCACCTCCCTCCCTGTACCATCTCTGTGGCTCATCCCAGTGCACCAGCCCCAAGGATCCTGTATCGAACCTGGACTGGTGATTAGTTACTTATACGATATTATATATGTTTCCATGACATTCCCCCAAATCATCCCACCCTCTCCCTCTCCCACAGAGTCCAAAAGACTGTTCTATACATCTGTGTCTCTTTTGCTGTCTTGCATACAGGGTTATCATTACCATCTTTCTAAATTCCATATATATGCGTTACTATACTGTATTGGTGTTTTTCTTTCTGGCTTACTTCACTCTGTATAATAGGCTCCAGTTTCATCCACCTCATTAGAACTGATTCAAATGTATTCTTTTTAATGGCTGAGTAATATTCCATTGTGTATATGTACCACAGCTTTCTTAACCATTCATCTGCTGATGTCTCTGTTTTTAATATGCTTTTCTTTCAAGGATCAAGCGTCTTTTTGTTTCATGGCTGCAGTCACCATCTTCAGTGATTTTGGAGCCCCCCAAAAATAGTCTGCCACTGTTGCCACTGTTTCTATTTGTCATGAAATGATGGGACAAGATGCCATGATTTAGTTTTCTGAATGTTGAGTTTTAAACCAACTTTTTAACTATCCTCTTTCACTTTCATCAAGAGGCTCTTTAGTTCTTCACTTTCTGCCATAAGGGGGATGTCATTTGCATATCCGAGGTTATTGATATTTCTCCGGGCAATCTTGATTCCAGCTTCAGCTTCATCCAGCCCAGCGTTTCTTGTGATGTATTCTGCATATAAGTTAAATAAGCATTGTGACAATATAAAACCTTGACATACTCCTTTTGCAATTTGGAACCAGTCTATTGTTCCATGTCCAGTTCTAACTGTTGCTTCCTGACCTGCATACAGGTTTCTCAAGAGGCAGGTTGGGTGGTCTGGTATTCCAATCTCTGTAAGAATTTTCCACAGTTTGTTGGGATCCACACATTCAAAGGTTTTGGCATAATCAATAAAGCAGAAATAGATGGTTTTCTGGAATTCTCCTGCTTTGTCGATGATCCAGTTGATGTTGGCAATTTGATCTCTGGTGCCTCTGCCTTTTCTAAATCCAGCTGGAACATCTGTAAGTTCACAGGCCACATATTTTTGAAGCCTGGCTTGGAGAATTTTGAGCATTACTTTAGTAGCTGGTGAGATGAGTGCAATTGTGAGACAGTTTGAACATTCTATGGCATTGCATTTCTTTGGGATTGGAATAAAATCTGACCTTTTCCAGTCCTGTGGCCACTGCTAAGACTTCCAAATTTGCTGGCATATTGAGAGCAGCACTTTCACAGCATCATCTTTTAGGTTTTGAAATAGCTCAACTGGAATTCCACCACCTCCACTAGCTTTGTTTGTAGTGATGATTCCTAAGGCCCACTTGACTTCACATTCCAGCATGTCTGGTTCTAGGTGAGTGATCACACCATCGTGATTATCTCGGTCATGAAGATCTTTTTTGGTAGAGTTCTCCTGTGTATTCTTGCCACCTCTTCTTAATTTCTGCTGCTTTTGTTAAGTCTATCGCATTTCTGTCCTTTCTTGTGCCTATCTTTGCATGAAATGTTCCCTTGGGATCTCTAATTTTCTTGACGAAATCTCTATCTTTCCCATTCTATTGTTTTCCTCTATTTCTTTGCACTAATCACTGAGGAAGGTTTTCTTATCTCTCCTTGCTATCCTTTGGAACTCTGCATTCAAATGGGTATATCTTTCCTTTTCTCCTTTGCTTTTCACTTCTCTTTTTCATAGCTATTTGTAAGGCCTCCTCAGACAGCCATTTTTTCATTTCTTTTCTTGGGGATGGTCTTGATCCCTGCCTCCTGTACAACGTCATGAACCTCCATCCATAGTTCATCAGGCACTCTGTCTATCAGATCTAATGCCTTGAATCTATTTCTCACTGCCACTGTATAATTGTAAGGGATTGAATTTAGGTCATACCTGAATGGTCTAGTGGTTTTCCCTACTTTCTTCAATCTAAGTCTGAATTTGGCAATAAGGAGTTCATGATCTGAGCCACAGTCAGCTCCCAGTCTTACTTTTGCTGACTGTATAGAGCTTCTCCATCTTTGGCTGCAAAGAATATAATCAATATGATTTTGGTATTGACTATCTGGTGATAGCCATATGTAGAGTATTCTCTTGTATTGTTGGAAGAGGGTGTTTGCTATAACCAGCACGTTTTCTTGGCAGAACTCTATTTTAGCCTTGGCTCTGCTTTGTTCTGTACTCCAAGCCCAAATTTGCCTGTTACTCCCACTTATTAGCATATGAAATCAACCTGCTCGCAGCACCACATTCTATGGCTGCCCTCATCCTTTGTGATGGCCCACACCCTGTGGAGTGTGTTTCTCTCTGAATCCGGACAAATCCACTTCTTACCTATCACTGTGTCCCTCACTGAATTTTTTGCAATGAGACATCAAGAGCCTGAGCTTCATCAGGTCCTGAAGCCAGGAACCATGGGTTTTGGCCAGGCTCAAGTCCCAGTCGGATATACTGAGTGACTAAGCATAGCACAGAGCCCCTGCCATGTGAGTTTGAGCCCCAATCTTAGGTAAACGGTTTCAAGCACAACTTTCAGAAATGGAAAGATGATGACCTGCCCAATACTTTGTAAGCAGTGGCATAGATGGAGAGAGGAGTTGAAGGAAGGGAGGAAAAATCAGTGGAAAAAATGTGCTGAGAAATCCATTTCATAAATTGCCTGAAAATCTGCCAAATACCTGACCTGTGCTCACAGTTTTCATTGGCCTGATCCTTGGCACAAAGAAGATTAAGGACAGAAGAATCCCCACCCTCTTTGGTAACAGCTACTGGGGCCCAGCAGAGAGTGGAGCCTTTGGGACACACTGAGGAGTAGCCCCTGCCAGAGTCCCTCAGTTGCACCCACTGCTGCTTGCCTGTTCATCGGGGGTTTGAGGAAACAAGAAACAAGTGATAGTAAAGGAATCAAGATTTTGTTAGCCCTATGTCCTTCCAGCCATAGGAGCAAGACCATCTTACCTTAACCGGAGGTCTTCTGGAATCTGAGACTGAGCCTCATGAGCTTTCTGCCGCGTTTATTTTTGCTGTCCTGGTTTCCAGAAAGCTTGGCTTCTTGTCATTTCCCCTGTGCTGGGTTTTCTTCCTGATCAGCTTTCACGCAGGAGCTTTTGCCAAGTTAGGCTTCTGCTGTGGTTGGCCTCCGCTCCACGGGGGCCGAGCTGAGGCTGTTTCAGCCAGGTTAAGCCTGAGTCACGGCACCATATATGTCAGGGGAGTTTGTAATTTCCTCGGTTCTGTCTCGTTGTGACAAAAATTTGAAGCGACGGACAGACCAGTCTCACAGCCCTGTGTAATTTCCTCAGACAGACCAGTGTTTTAGCACCACATAATTTATTCTGTGGACCAGTGTTATAGCTCCTTGTTACAGCTCAGTTTTATGTAGAAAGCAAAGGCAAATACATCCTCGAGGCATGAGGGCAGACCGACCCAAAAAACGTGAAGAGAAGCCCCTGCCTCGATTTTGGCTCCTCTTTTTATACATTTGTCTCCTCTCCTCTGAGCCTGCCTTTCGTAAACGGGGCCAGTCAGGAGGGCTGCCTGTTTTACCTGAGTTTCTCCTTCTAGTCCTTGGACCTTCCTTACTTCTATTTTTGTGTGCTTTTCCGTCCTTTGTCTTTTAGCCAGCGCCATTCTGGACTTCTTTTTCCTATTCTAGCACCTAACAGTAAAGAATCTGCAAGCAATGCAAGAGACCTGATTGGATCCCTCCATTGGGAAGATACCCTGGAGAAAGAATTGGAAACCCATTGCCGTATTCTTGCCTGGAGAACCCCATGCATTCTCATTATCTCTTTAAGGCCCTACCATTGAAAGGTTGTTGCTGATTCATGAAAGATGCTGGGATTCTTGGCCTCTGGAGGAGAGGAATTTCATTCCAGGCCAGTGACGAGGCTTGATCGCTCAGAGCTTTTGTGTGATAAAGTTTTATTAAAATATAAAAGGAATAGACAAAGCTTCTGACATAGACATCAGAAGGGAGAAGAAAGAGTACCCCCTGCTGCCGGGGGCCAGCGTGAGGAACTCCACCCACGGCAAAGGTCATGAGGAAGGAGGTTTGGCATACGCAAAGGCGTGATCAAGCCTCAGGAAACCCCCTGTTCCCGAGCATCTACCCCAAAACCAGAGTCTGTTTTATGCTCTCACCTACACCTCTGACTTTACGAGGAGCTCTCCCCCATCATCATTTCTCTCGGAGAAGGAGTTAACTTGCAGCTCCAAGGCAATAAAAATTCCTGGGCGTGACAAGAGTGTTTCAGCTTACGGACTCCTCTGAAGGTTATCTAGCCCACCTGTATAGATTCGTCCGGCCACATGTGATTGTTTACAGCCTCCCAATCTGAGAGGCACGAGATGTTTTAGACTTACTAAAGGCAAATTCTTTTGGGTAGTTAGAAATTATTAGTATAGTGGGTTGGTTAGGAATTATATTGGTGAAGAGTTTTTCATTTGTAATTGCTGCTAATTCCCTGCTCTGGGTAGGACAAGGATGTCTCAGGTCAAACCTCTCTGCTGACAGACTAGCTTGTGTGACAGGATTATCCATACTGCTGCCACTACGCACATGATTGTTTATTACCTCTCAACCATAAACAGCACAGAGAGTTTTGGAGTATTTTGAGAGTCTTAATTAGCATAGGGCTTTTTCTTCTTGTTGAGTCAATGATTGCCGCCAGGCCTCCATATCCTTAGGCACCTGGGAATATATTAATCAATGTATTTGGAATATAGAAAAGGAAATATAGTAGTTTTTAAGGTTAGCAATACTAGACTTTTTGAGTTAATGAATTTTCTCTTTTGTAATAGATCACTGTACTTTGTTATAAATCACTGTGTCCTTGCTATGTAAAAATGTAACTTTATCACTATCTTAAGACTAAATAGATCTTAAGGGGAACATTGGTGAAAAGATTTTCATTTGTTGGGCTGATGTTTGCTGCTAAATCTCCATGTTCCCTGCCCTTATAATGAATATAACAAACGTATAGGAGAAATAAATATTAACCTTTAAGCATATAGGAGAAATAAGTATTAACCTTTAAGATTAATCATGTTAACCTTGGGTTAAATAAATTCCTTTCTTTATTGTAACTCACTACACCCTCACCCTATAGGAATGTAACTTTATTGGAGGGTGGTGCCTGGTTTAAGAAAAAACACCCATGGAAAAAATAAGTTTTTGGTTATCAGAAAGAAAGGATCATAAAATCCCTAAGACCTTTTTATGTGAAGCACCTGATTTTGATAAAGGTCAGGACTGCTGACCCCCTCGTGACTCTGTATTCATCCCTATATGTAACAAAAGGTATATAAGCAAACTCAAAAATAAAGAAATCGGATCAGTTTCCGGAAAGACTGATACCCCCATGTCGTTCTTTCTTGCTCCTCGTTCTTCTGGCTGAATTCCCATCTGGAGCATGGATGCTATTCCGCGTAATCCAAGTTATTCAGCCTCTTTTTCTCCACTAATCTTCCTACTACACTATCTGTTTCTAATCTCTCTATATATCTGTAATTAAATATGTATTTTTCCAAGGACGCCGACTCCGTCCCCACCTGCGAATTCCCTGGACACACCGGGGCTGGACCCCGGCACCCTGCTAGTCTTTCAGTTCAGTTGAGTCGCTCAGTCGTGTCCAACTCTCTGTGACCCCATGAATCGCAGCACGCCAGGCCTCCCTGTCCATCACCAACTCCTAGAGTTCACTCACACTCACGTCCATCGAGTCCGTGATGCCATCCAGCCATCTCATCCTTGGTCGTCCCCTTCTCCTCCCGCCCCCAATCACTCCCAGCATCAGAGTCTTTTCCAATGAGTCAACTCTTCACATGAGGTGGCCAAAGTACTGAAGCTTCAGCTTTAGCATCATTCCTTCCAAAGAAATCCCAGGGCTGATCTCCTTCAGAATGGACTGGTTGGATCTCCTTGCAGTCCAAGGGACTCTCAAGAGTCTTCTCCAACACCACACTTCAAAAGCATCAATTCTTCGGTGCTCAGCCTTCTTCACAGTCCAACTCTCAAATCCATACGTGACCACAGGAAAAACCATAGCCTTGACTAGACGGGCCTTAGTCGGCAAAGTAATGTCTCTGCTTTTGAATATACTATCTAGGTTGGTTATAACTTTTCTTCCAAGGAGTAAGCGTCTATTAATTTCATGGCTGCAATCACCATCTGCAGTAATTTTGGAGCCCAAAAAAATAAACTCTGACATTGTTTCTACAGTTTCCCCATCTATTTCCCATGAAGTGATGGGACCGGATGCCATGATCTTCGTTTTCTGAATGTTGACCTTTAAGCCAGCTTTTCCACTCTCTTTCACTTTCACCAAGAGGCTTTTTAGCACATCTTCACTTTCTGCCATAAGGGTGGTGTCATCTGCATATCTGAGGTTATTGATATTTCCCCCAGCAATCTTGATTCCAGCTTGTGTTTCTTCCAGTCCAGCGTTTCTCCTGATGTACTCTGCATATAAGTTAAATAAGCAGGGTGACAATATACAGCCTTGACGTCCTCCTTTTCCTATTTGGAACCAGTCTGTTGTTCCATGTCCAGTTCTAATTGTTGTTTCCTGACCTGCATACAGATTTCTCAAGAGGCAGGTTAGGTGGTCTGGTATTCCCATCTCTTTCAGAATTTTCCACAGTTTCTTGTGATCCACACAGTCAAAGGCTTTGGCATAGTCAATAAAGCAGAAATAGATGTTTTTCTGGAACTCTCTTGCTTTTTCCATGATCCAGGGGATGTTGGCAATTTGATCTCTGGTTCCTCTGCCTTTTCTTAAACCAATTTGAACATCAGGGAGTTCACGGTTCATGTATTGCTGAAGCCTGGCTTGGAGAATTTTGAGCATTACTTTACTAGCATGTGAAATGAGTGCAATTGTGCGGTAGTTTGAGCATTATTTTGCATTGCCTTTCTTTGGGATTGGAATGAAAACTGACCTTTTCCAGTCCTGTGGCCACTGCTGAGTTTTCCAAATTTGCTGGCATATTGAGTGCAGCACTTTCACAGCATCATCTTTCAGGATTTGAAACAGCTCAACTGGAATTCCATCACCTCCACTAGCTTTGTTTTTAGTGATGCTTTCTAAGGCCCACTTGACTTCACATTCCAAGATGTCTGGCTCTAGATTAGTGATCACATCATTATGATTATCTGGGTCTTGAAGATCTTTTTTGTATAGTTCTTCCGTTTATTCTTGCCACCTCTTCTTAATATCTTCTGCTTCTGTTAGGTCCAGACCATTTCTGTCCTTTATCGAGCCCATCTTTGCATGAAATGTTCCCTTGGTATCTCTCATTTTCTTGAAGAGATCTCTAGTCTTTCCCATTGTGTTGTTTTCCTCTATTTCTTTGCATTGATCACTGAAGAAGGCTTTCTTATCTCTTCTTGCTATTCTTTGGAACTCTGCATTCAGATGCGTATATCTTTCCTTTTTCTCCTTTGCTTTTGCCTCTCTTAGTTTCAGAGCTATTTGTAAGGCCTCCCCAGACAGCCATTTTGCTTTTTTGCATTTCTTTTCCATGGGGATGGTCTTGATCCCTGTCTCCTGTACAATGTCACGAACCTCATTCCATAGTTCATCAGGCACTCTATCTATCAGATCTAGGCCCTTAAATCTAATTCTCACTTCCACTGTATAATCATAAGGGATTTGATTTAGGTCATACCTGAATGGTCTAGCGGTTTTTCCTGCTTTCTTCAATTTGATTCTGAATTTGGTAATAAGGATTTCATAGTCTGAGCCACAGTCAGCTCCTGGTCTTGTTTTTGCTGACTGTGTACAGCTTCTCCATCTTTGGCTGCAAAGAATATAATTAATCTGATTTCAGTGTTGACCATCTGGTGAAGTCCATGTGTAGAGTCTTCTCTTGTGTTGTTGGAAGAGGGTGTTTGCTATGACCAGTGCATTTTCTTGGCAAAACTCTATTAGTCTTTGCCCTGCTTCATTCCGCATGCCAAGGCCAAATTTGCTTGTTACTCCAGGTGTTTCTTGACTTCCTAGTTTTGCATTCCAGTCCCCTTAATGAAAAGGACATCGTTTTTGGGTGTTAGTTCTAAAAGGTCTTGTAGGTCTTCTTAAAACCATTCAACCTCAGTTTCTTCAGTGTTACTGGTTGGGGCATAGACTTGGATAACTGTGATATTGAATGCTTTGCCTTGGAAACGAACAGAGATCATTCTGTCGTTTTTGAGATTGCATCCAAGTACTGCATTTCGAACTCTTTTGTTGACCATGATGGCTACTCCATTTCTTCTGAGGGATTCCTGCCCGCAGTAGTAGATATAATGGTCATCTGAGTTAAATTCACCCATTCCAGTCCATTTTAGTTCGCTGATTCCTAGAATGTTGACGTTCACTCTTACCATCTCTTGTTTGACCACTTCCAATTTGCCTTGATTCATGGACCTGACATTCCAGGTTCCTATGCAATATTGCTCTTTACCGCATCGGATCTTGCTTCTATCACCAGTCACATCCACAACTGAGTATTGTTTTTGCTTTGGCTCCATCCCTTTATTCTTTCCGGAGTTATTTCTCCACTGATCTCCAGTAGCATATTGGGCACCTAATGACCTGGGGAGTTCCTCTTTTGGTATCCTATCATTTTGCCTTTTCATAGTGTTCATGGGGTTCTCAAGGCAAGAATACTGAAGTGGCTTGCCATTCCCTTCACCAGTGAACCACATTCTGTCAGACCTCTCCACCATGACCCGCCCGTCTTGGGTTGTCCTGCAGGCATGGTTTGGTTTCATTGAGTTAGACAAGGCTGTGAAGAGATACCCCATGCCCAAGGTAAGAGAAACCCAGTTAAGATGGTAGCTGTTGCAAGAGAGCATCAGAGGGCAAACACACTGAAACCATACTCATAGAACAAAGACCTAGTGCACCAAAAACAAATCAATTACTGGGAGGAAGGAGGGTTGTGAGCTGGGTCCCCTAGTTTTACACTCTTTCTACTTCAGTGTCCTTGCTGATCAATGAATTCAACTGTCCAGGAAAATATTCAAGAAACACAAGAGAAATGGGAAAATTATTTGACCCAAAATGAGGGCTATAGCTTGGGGCCACCCTCTCAGATAGCTCTGGGGATCTGCTCCATTGAAGCACAATCTTATACCTCATCCAAACAAAGCACATACCTCAACATGACAGGGTGTATTCCTTAAAGTTTCAAAAGAAACAGACTTAGTACATAGACAGTGAGACAGCAGGAACCTGGTGCCTGGGAAGGGAACATTATCTTCCAGGGAGTGTGAACATGGATGCCATGAGAAGGGAGTTATTCATTCTTATCTTCAAAACAGATGTTCTTTATTTCAGGGTTAAAGATGTGCTGTGAGAGTTGGACAGACCGTCTTAGTTCACACACAGTGGAGCCTGAACCATGGATAAGCCAAAATGACTTCCCCATTCCTCAATACGTGAACATCTTCTCCATCACAGGACACAAAAATGTTAGAAACTTATGATCCAGCAATTCTACCTTTGAGGCTGTGCCCAGAAGAATTGAAAGCACACTCTAGAAGAGATATTTCTACATCCTTGTTCACAGCAGCATTATTCACAATAACTAAAACATGAAAGCAACCAAGTACCCGCTGATCAAAGAATCGCTAAGTCCATGTGGTGTGTGCATATACTAGAGTATTGCTACTGCTGCTGCTAAGTCGCTTCAGTCGTCTCTGACTCTGTGAGACCCCATGGACAGCAGCCCACCAGGCTCCCCTGTCCCTGGGATTCTCCAGGCAAGAGCACTGGAGTGGGTTGCCATTTCCTTTTCCAATGCATGAAAGTGAAAAGTGAAAGTTAAGTCGTTCAGTCGTGTCCTACTCTTAGCGACCCCAGGGACTGGGGCCCACCAGGCTCCTCCATCCATGGGATTTTCCAAGCAAGAGTACTGGAGTGGGGTCCCATTGTCTTCTCTGTACTAGAGTATTATTCAGCATTTAAAAAGGAGAGGAATTTAGCCCATGCTACAATATAGAGGAATCTAGTACACATTCTACTAAGCAAAATAAGCCCGACAGGAAGGGATAAATAATGTTTGAGTCCACTGAAATGAGGCACCTGGAGAGCTCAGATTTAGAGAAAGTAGGACAAAGATTGCCAGGAACTCAGAAAGGAGGAAGGCAGGATTGTTGTTGAGTGGGCACAGAGTTCATATATTGCAAGGTGAAAAAAGTTCGGAGTTTGGTTGCAAAAAATGCATACGTATTTATTTCTACTGACATGGACACTTGAAAGTGAAAGTGAAGTCGCTCAGTTACATCCAACTCTTTGTGACCCCTTGGACTGTAGCCTACCAGGCTCCTCCATCTGGGCAAGAGTACTGGAGTGGGTTGCCATTTTCTTCTCCAAGGATTTTCCCAACCCAGAGATTGAACATGGGTCTCCTGCATTGTAGTCAGACATTCTACCATATGACCAGCAGGGAAGTCCTCTTGGACACTTAAAAATGGTTAAAATGGTCAATTTCATGTTATGAGTAATAACATAAAATTAAAAAAAAAAAAAACCCTCTCAGAACCACTCCCTGAGAGTAACCACAGAAGGGTCCAGGCTGATAGCTACATGGCAAATGCTCCCCGCCCATCCAGCTTCATCTCCACCCTAACAACGCAGAGGGTAACCGCAGTCTTCTGTGCTCAGGACTCCCCACTTTGGTCCTTAGAGATGTCTCAGCTCCAGTCCTGCATGACTTAACCTCAGCCTCCCTGACTGATCCAGTGCTCCAGGCTCTGCTCCAAGGATCCAGTAAGTCTTGGGTCACCCTCTTCTGTAGGAGACTGGGTGCTGAGTTCTCATCCTCCCAAAGAGACCTCTGCAATCCCTGAGATGGAGGTGGTCAGTCCGGCTCCTGACTGAGGGTGGAGAGACCCATTTTTCAGATGAAAACAGGAGCTGGAAGTTGTCAGGTTTATGTGGGAATTGGTGATGCAGGGGGTTGGATCAGACCATGGAGATTCTAAGACCTTTTTTTTTTTTTAACTGGTGCTCAAACAACATCAAAGATTCCCCTGGAACAGGGTTTATGGTGTGAGGACCACTGATGTCAGTCTCCTGTGTAGTGCTGACCCTCTGATTCTGCAGGTTCCTCCTCTGTGGATGCCCCAGTGACTGTAAGGATCTTGAGCATCCATGGATTTTGGTGTCTTCAGAGGAGGGCTGTGTGGTGATTTATATTAAGTCACCATTGGTTTGCTAACCCAGCAACTCTGTGAAGTTAGCTCTATTTCTTCTTATTGGCAGTAATTTTTAAATATGGTGGTAAATTACACATAGCTTAATATTTGCCATCTTAACCATTTTTAAGTATACAGTTCAGTGATGTTAGGTATAATATGGTTGTGCTACCAATCTTAAAGAACTCTTTTCACCTCTTTTTTTCCTCTTCTTTCCTAAGAAGAAAACTAAAACTGGGTCTCCGTTTAACAGTAACTCCCAGTTTCACCATTCATTCGAGTCCCTGGCAAACCACCATTCTACTTTAAGAAGCTGACTCCTCTCAGTACTTCATGGACATGGAATCATAGCATGTTTTTTTGTGACTGGATTATGTCACTAAGCATAATGTCCTCAGTGTTCCTCCACATTATAGCATACATCAGAATTTCCTGTCTCTTTTAGAGAACAGACTTGTGGACCCAGAGGGGGAGGGAGATGGTGGGATGAATTGAGAGAGTGGCATTGAAACATATATACTACCATATGTAAAAGAGATCACCAGTAGGAATTTGCTATGTAATACAGGGAGCTCAACCCGGTGCTCTGTGACAACCTAGAAGGGTGGGATGGAGTAGGGGGATGGGAGGGGTCAAGAGGGAGGGGACATATGCATACCTATGGCTGATTCATGCTGATGTATGGCAGAAATGAACACAACAGTGCAAAGCAATCATCCGCCAATTAAAAATAAATTTTAGAAAGTATATTTGAAAAAAAGAATTTCCTATCTGTTTAAGGCTGAATAATATTCCACTGTATGTACTGCCGCATTGTGTTAATCCATTCCTTCATGGATGGACATCTGGGTTGCTTCCAACTTTCAGCTATTGTGAACAATGCTGCTAAGGAACACAGGTGTACAAATATGTTTTTGAACCCTATTTTCAACTCTTTGGAGTATACACCCAATATGACATGACTAGATCATGTGGAAAATGTATTTTTCATTTTTGAGGAACCACCATACTGCATCCATAGCTGCTGCCCCATGTTACATTGCTACTCACAGTGCAGAAAGGTTCATCGGCAGCATTTGAGCAAGAATAAAACAGTCCAGAGAAGGATATGACTTGTTCAAGAGTGCTGAAGTGTTTGCAGAACCAAGGTTCTATTCATGGTTTCCTGGCTCTGTGAATGCTTGGTCTTTATCAAAATGTTAAACTTGGACTTTGGAGTATCAGGGGTAGAAGCCCCCCTCACAATGACTGGTGGTCATTGGATCGGCCTAGCCCTGCAGAGCTGTGTAGGCAGAAGACATTTCATGTCCCAAAGCAGCAGGAAACACAGTCTTTTCATTTCTGACTCACAGTGAACATTAGTCCCACCCTCCCTCCAGGCACTTGGGAGGCCACTGTAGTTTGATGCTTTGACTGAGCTGGGCTAGAGTCTGTTCAGCACGGTTCAGTCACTCATTCATGTCTGACTCTTTGAGACCCCATGAATCACAGCACACCAGGCCTCCCTGTCCTTCACCAACTCCCAGAGTTCACTCAAACTCAGGTCCATCGCATCAGTGATGCTCTCCAGTCATCTCATCCTCTGTCGTCCCCTTCTCCTCCTTCTCCCAATCCCTCCCAGAATCAGGGTCTTTTCCAACGAGTCAACTCTTCGCATGAGGTGGCCAAAGTATTGGAGTTTCAGCCTCAGCATCAGTCCTTCAAATGTCATCTCATTATGCCCCAGGACAGCTACTATTCTGTGTCACTCTGCAAACAATGAAACAGTGTCCAGGTTTCAGGATCCTTGGTGAAGAAAAGTGCAGAGTCTGAGCACTCTGCTCGGCAAGCCCCTAAAAGGCTCACTTCACCCCTATCAAAGAGGGGAGAGAATAATGATGATAAATTGCCCTATTTTGCAGGGGAAAGGGGAAAAAAGATGGAATGTAGTTTCAGCAAAATCAGACAAGCAGGGCTGGTTGATTTCAATTCAAAAGTCAGCATTCGTATTTATCCAACTTATACCAATTAAGCGTCTATGATGTGCCAGGCTTTGTGTTGGAAGCTCTCACTTCTGTAGTGGCAGAAGACTTGGCTTTCTGGATTCTTCAGCTGGGCTACCAATTCAGTTGACATACGATAGATGAACACAGTTAGTTTAATAAGTACAGGAGCCCCATAAAATCTTTTGAGGCTCAAAGACTGTCAGACAATTGAGGCTTATATGAGCCCCTGAGTTAAGGAGAAAGGGGTGGGGATCTTGGGCTTCAAATGGCAGGAAGACCATGCACAGAAGGATGAGAAGAGCAAGAGCCTGGTGAACAAATGTTTGCCCTCTCCAAGCAGGTAAGTCTTTCTGAGATTAGAAAGTTCTCTGTGGTAATAGCTCTCTTCCTGGCATAGGTCCCCTAACCTGCATTATTTTGAACAATTATGGGAGAGGTAAAGAGCTTCTCCTGAATCTAATGGGTCTTAATTAACTTTAGCTCAAAACAATTTACCTGTCAAAAGGGCACATTTGGGGAGACATAATCCACTCCATCTCACTTCTTTTCAAGCAAACTTTCCCGTAACTTTGAGACAAATTCGAAGTCTTCTCTATGATTGTAGAAACCAAATATCAGAGATGGAGAGCTTGCCCAATGTGTCCTTTTACCACCTGTTCCCCATCATGTCCATACTCCATAGAACTGGACTCCCACTGCCGAGGGCGGATGGACATTGTTAACGGCTTTATGTCTTCTTTTCCCAGCAGACTGCAGCCTCCTCAACTACGTCTAGGATGTTGCGTCAGTTTGTTCGCCAGTTTGGTCAGAAGCTCATGCGCAAGCGGCTGCAGGAACCCATAGATGAGTCTGAGAGACCCGTGGCTCATCTGAACATCCTAAACCTCGTGATCGTGGGTGTGGGCAGGATGTTGATAGCTGGCGTGTACATTCTGGCTGGTGCAGTGGCCAAGTACATAGCTGGACCAGCAACCGTCATCTCGTTCTTGGTGGCTGCCATGTTTTCTGTGTTATCTGGACTCTGCTATGCTGAATTTGGGGCCTGGGTACCTCACTCTGGTTCTGCGTATCTCTACAGCTATGTCACGATGGGTCAACTCTATGCCTTCATCATTGGCTGGAACTCCATACTTCCCTTAGTTACGGGTGAGAATGGGCCAGCAAATGGTGTGGGGCTTAAGACTGGGAAACAATGTTGGAGGACTGGGTTCTCACTCATTCATGAGCACTTTATTCTTGGCCTCGTGGAGGAAAGTTGATAATAGTGTCAGGAAGACCCCACAATTGCAGTCAACTCAATTCTGTCCTGTGTCCTTAAATGATGGACCATGAACCCAGAAGGTAAGGGAACTGTAGGGAGTGGGTGAGAGGGAGGCGTGTCCCACAGGCTCATCCCCTCACCGTAGTGAAATCTTTCCTCAGTTGTTGCCTTCCTGGGATTTTCCTTTACCACTTGATTTCAAATTTCATGCCTATCCCAGCCCTCCCGTTCCCACTTACGTGTTTTCTTTTCTTGTATAACATTGATCGGCTCCTAACATATTAAAACACCTGACATTTTGGTGAATCATTTGGGTCTACTCTCCCCAACCCATGAACAGAAACTCTTTGATATTTTGCATTTTTTAGCAGGTATTTTTAAATACAGGTATTTTATCTGTGTTTTTAGATCCTATGGCACATCAATTTTTATTTGTCAATGAATGCTCCTTCTTCTGCCCTCTATAGGTACTGCTGTCTTGGCCAGGGTCTCGAGTTATGTCTTTGACAGCCTGATAGGGAATCACATCTCTCAGGCATTACAGGAAACTTTCTCTCTGCACCTGCCTTACTCCCTGGCCACATATGCAGACTTTTTTGCCCTGGGCCTGGTACTGCTGATGACAGGTGAGACAGGGCTCAACAACAGGATGGGAAGAGTGGGGTGTGGTGTGGGAGCTGGTGTAGGAAAGTCTTGATGTGGCAGAATGGTGGGGGATTAGAAATAGAAAGAAGGGTCTTGAGACAGAAGCTAAGACATAGACCATTGTTTTCCACCCTTGGCACTATTGACAATTTGGGCTTATCATTCTTTGGTGTGAAGGGACTGTCCTGTGAATTTTAAATTCTTTTTTTAATCATTATTGAGTGTTGAGTATCATCCTTGGCCTTTGCTCACTAGATACCAGTGACATCCACCCACCCCCAACCTTGGCAATCAGGGAGTCTCCAGACAGTGCCAATGTCACTTGGGGAATAAAATTACCCCAAGCTGAGAATCATTTACTTAGACCAACAAGTCTTCCTTTGTACTGAGGCCAAAGATTTTTTTTTAATTGAGAGGAAGTTCACATAGCATAAAATTAACCACTTTGTAATTTTTCCCAGCTTCAGTCAAATATAACTGACATACAACATTGTGTAAGATTAAGGTGTACTTCTTGGTTTGTTAGACATGTATTCTGAGAAGATTGCTGCAATAATTAACCATCTTAAAGTGTACAGTTCAGTAGCATTAAGCACATCTGTAATGTTGGCCAACCATCACTTCCATCTAGTTCCAAACATGTTCAACACATCTGTACCCACTGAGCAATCACTGTCTGTTTGTCCACCACCACCTACTGCCAGCCCTGAGCAACTATTTCTCTGCTTCCTGTTTTTGTTCAGTCACTAAGTCATATCCAAGTCTTTGCAACCCCATGCATTATAGTATGCCAAGCTCCTCTGTCCTCTACCATATTCTGGAGTTTGCTCAAATTTACGTCCATTGAGTCAGTGATGCTGTCCAACCATTTCATTCTCTGTCACTCTCTTCTCCTCCTGTCCTCAATCTTACCCAGCATCAGAATCTTTTTCAATGAGTCAGTTCTGTCCATCAGGTGGCCAAAGTTTTGGAGCTTCAGTATCAGTCCAATGAATATTCAGGGTTGATTTCCTTTAGGATTGATTGGTTTGTTCCCCTTGCTGTCCAAGGGACTCTCAAGAGTCTTCTCCAATACCACAGTTCAAAAGCATCAGTTTTTTGGTCCTCAGCCTTCTTATGGTCCAACTCTCACATCTGTACATGACTACTGGTAAAACGATAGCTCTGACTATATGGACCTTTGTAGGCAAAGTGATGGCCTTGTTTTTTAATATGTTGTCTATGTTTGCCATAGCTTTCCTTCCAAGAAGCAATTGTCTTTTGATTTCATGGCTGCAGTCACTGTCTGCAGTGATTTTGGAGCCCAAGAAAAGAAAATCTGTCACTGATGCCACTTTTTCCTCTTCTATTTGCCAGGAAGTGATGGGGCCAGATGCTATGGTCTTAGCTTTATGAATATTGAGTTTTAAGCCAGCTTTTTCACTCTCCTCTTTCACTTTCATCAAGAAGCTCTTTAGTTCCTGTTCACTTTCTGCATTAGGGTGGTATCATCTGCATATCTGTGATTGTTGATATTTCTCCTGGAAATCTTGACTCCACCTTGTGCTTCATCCAGCTTGGCATTTTGCATGATGTACTCTGCATGTAAGTTAAATAAGCAGGGTGACAATATACAGCCTTGATGCACTCCTCTTCCAGTTTGGAACCAGCCCATTATTCTATGTCTGCATCTGACTGTTGCTTCTTGACCTGCATAGATTTCTCAGGAGACAGGTAAAGTGGTCTGGTATTCCTATCTCTTTAACAATTTTCACAGCTTGTTGTGATCCACATAGCCAAAATCTTTAGTGTAGTCAAATGAAGCAGCAGTATATGATTCATTTGTGACCTCCCCCCCCCCCCCCCGCCCACTTTCTCTGCAATCCAAAGAATGTTGGCAATTTGATCTCTGGCCCTCTGCATTTTCTTAACTCTGTTGTACATCTGAAAGTTCTTGGTTCCCATAATGCTGAAGCATAGCTTGAAGGATTTTGAACATAACCTTGCTAGCATGTGAAATGAGTGCAATTGTACAGTAGTTTGAACATTCTTTGGCATTGCCCTTCTTTGGGATTGGAATGAAACCTGATCTAGAAGTCCTGAAGCTACTGTTGAGTTTCCCAAGTTTGCTCACATATCGAATACAGCACTTTCACAGCCTCATCTTTTAAGATTTGAAATAGCTCAGCTGGAATTCCATCACCTTCACTAGCTTTGTTTGTACTATTGCTTCCTAAGATGCACTTGACTTCACACTCCAGGATGTCTGGTTCTAGGTGAATGACCACACCATCTTGGTTATCCAGACCACTGAAACATTTTTTTTGTATAGTTCTGGGTATTCTTGCCACCTCTTCTTAAACGCTTCTGCTTCTGTTAGTCCCTTATCATTTGTGTCCTTTATCGTGCCCATCCTTTCTTGAAATGTTCCCTTAATATCTCCAATTTTCTTGAAGAGATCTCTAGTCTTTCCCACTCTACTATTTTCCTCTATTTCTTTGATTGTTCACTTAAGATGGCTTTCTTGTCTCTCCTTGCTATTCCCTGGAATTCTGCATTCAGTTGGTAATATCTTTCCCTTTCTCCTTTGCCTTTCACTTCTCATCTTCTCTCAGCTATTTGTAAAGTCTCCTCAGACCCCCATTTTGCCTTTTTGCATTTCTTTTCCTTGGGGATGGTTTTGGTCACTACCTCATGTACAGTGTTAGGAATCTCTGTCCCTAGTTCTTCAGGCAGTCTGCCTACCAGATCTAATTCCTTGAATCTAGTTGTCAACTCCACTGTATAATTATAATGGATTTTATTTAGGTCATACCAGAATGATCTAGTAGTTTTCCCTACTTTCTTCAATTCAAGCCTGAATTTTGCATTAAGGAACTGATGGTCTGAGCTACAGTCAGCTCCAGGTCTTGCTTTTGTATAGAGCCTCTCCACCTTAAGCTACAAAGAATATAATAAATCTGATTTCAGTATTGAACTTCTGGTGATGTCCAAGTGAGGAGTCATCTCTTGTTGTTGAAAAAAGGTGTTTCTATGGCCAGTATATCTATAAATGTATCAATAATTTGAGTGTTTCATATTACATCATTGCAGGACTACTGCTTCTGGGAGTTCGTGAGTCAATCCTGGTTACCAAAATATCCATAGGAATAAACATTTTGGTTCTCATTTTCATTATCATCACTGGCTTCATTAAGGGAGATCTGCATAACTGGAGGCTCACAGAACAGGACTACAACCTAAACATATCCGGAACCAGAGACATCTACGGCTTAGGAGGGTAAAATTGGCCATAATAGATGGGTGACGGGCATGCAGAGCTGGTATAGTGTGGACTAAAGATATCTGGGCTGATGGATCCAGATGAAGCGAGTCCTGGAGCCCAGGACTTGAGGTATGAAGGGAGAAACTCAGTAGAGATGGAAGAACACACCTCACCTGCATTCTTTCTCTCTCTTTCTCTCACCGTAGCTTGGGCCCTCTGGGTTCTGGAGGGTTTGCACCTTTCGGCTTTGAAGGGATTCTCCAGGGAACAGCTACATGTTTCTACTATTTTTTTGGTGTTGATGTTCTTGCCACTAAAGGTAACATGGTCACTGTGTACCCCATCTGAGGTTTGGGAACAGACTGGCTGCCCCTGGCTTTGGGGAAACCTGATTGAGGAGTACAAGGAAGGGGATTTTTCCCAGTGTGTCTTCCTGACTCAACACTTCTTCTCTTTTTGAAGGGGGAGAAGCAATAAATCCTCATCGTTCCATCCCCTGGAGCATCTTGATCACGATCTTCATCTGCTTTTTGGCTTATTCTGGTGTCTCAGTGGCACTCACCCTCATGGTGCCCTACTACCAGATTCAGCCTCACAACCCTTTGCCACAAGCCATTCTCCATAGTTTGTGGCTCCCCGCCAGATACTTCGTGATTATTGGCACCCTCTGTGCTCTTATATCCAGGTCAGTGCCATGGTTTTCTCCCTGTCTACTGTCAGATACTCAGATATCCCAACCCTTAGGATTGGTAGAGAAGACAGAGAGAGAGCTTACCCCAAGCCAACAAGAGAGCAGACGTTCCGGTCTGTCCTGCTTCTCCACGTCCTTACATGTTTCCATTTTCTCTTCTAGACTCCATAGCGCCGTGTCCAGAATGCCTCCTTTGATCTACACGATGGCAGAGGACGGGCTCCTTTTCCGGGTACTTACCCGGACCCATGTCCGCACAGGCATCCGTGTCGTGGCCATGATGTCTGCTGCAAATCTTACAGGTTAAAAAAACAAACGAAATGCACGCTGTAACTTACATATTTCCAGCTGTTTCTCACTCCCTTCCTCACCTCGTTTGTGCACTCATTCTAGGGCTCATGGCGTTACTCTTCAAGTACACAGATCTTGTGGATCTTGTGTCGGTCGGGACTCTGTTCGTGTACTCCCTGGTGGCATTTTCTGTTCTTGTCCTCAGGTGAGACCCCACTGCACCTTGGTAAGGAATCTTGGATGTTAGTTGGGAAGAAACTGTCTTCTGCCTTCATGCTATCTTCTAAAAGTCCTGATCTGCTTAAGATAGGACAGATGTGGAATAGGCTGTGTGATGTTGGCTAAGTAGGGACTGCTGTTAATATTGCCTTAAAACCTCTAATTCAGGTACCAGCCAAACCAGAATTTAAGCAAGACTGAGAACACACAGGGGGAAATGGAGATACCTTGCCTTGATGGACATCTGCTGGACTCTGAACCTGAAGCAAGAAACTCAAACATTCTAAAGAGTCTGTGGTTCCCTATCAGCACCATCCCCACTAGGAAATCTGGCCAGATTGTTTATGGATGTGCCTCACTACTCGGTGAGCAGTGGGATTTCTCTTTGGTCATTTTCTGAAATTGACAGTATGGTGTTGGAGTGTGTATTTTGTCCATTGAGGAGTCTTGGTGACATGAGGGCCCTTGCTGAGGTGGGCAGCCTGGGGAGAGGTGTGACCCAAGGTCTTGACATCTTCAGCTTCTGAAGTTGAACCTGTTCTCCTCCACCTTGACCCCTGTAGTTCTCCTGATGATAATCTTGAGCGTGATCCTGGTCCAGTGGTCCAGTCAGGGGTTCTCTGGAGACTCCGGGTACACACCAGGGGCTGTGCTGCTGCTGCTGCTCATCATTGGGGTCATGGTCATCATCTGGAGGCAGCCCCAGAGCCCCATCCATCTTTATTTTAAGGTAAGTGACCTTATGTGCCCAAACTGTCCACCTGGAGTGAACATGCCTCATGGTCTAAACATCCAGGGAGTGCTAAAACCAATGGACTCTTCCCTGATCCCCACTCAGTACTCTACATGCACAGTCTGAGTAGGCACTGGATACACAGTCTGAAGGCTGGTCTTCCTGCCCACGTGAGGTAGAGTCTCTCATTCAGGCATCTGGGCTGTGTTCAGGGATGAACTGACTCTGCCCCACAGGTCCCTGCTCTGCCTGTCCTCCCACTGGTGAGCATCTTCGTGAACCTTTACTTGATGATGCAGATAACTTCTGGGACCTGGATCATATTTGGTATCTGGAATGTGATTGGTAAGTGGCTTTCTGGCGTAAAGAGACCCCTTGAGTGACAGATCCCAAACTGAGCAACCCTAAACTTCTTGGCCACCATAATAGGAGGCCTATTGGACATTTGTAACCTGGAAGAGTGCCTACTTATCCTTCTCATTTTCCCATTTCCTTACTAGGATTTCTCATATACTTTGGATACGGGATCCAACACAGCTTAGAGAACGATGAGTGATAACCACCAACCTCCACCACCTAGACTCTCGACAAAAGCACCCTTAGTGCTGAGTCATCTTTACCAAAGGTAATAGATGTTGTGTAGAATCCCTACATACAGAGAAGGTGTCTTCTGCTATATGAACCCTCAGCCTCTATGGAGTGTGAAGGTGCATACATCTACAACCCTGTCTTCATTACCAGTGGACAAAGTGACTTTAATGTTGTCTAATTTTTAAGTACGTTTTTCAAAGTATGATGTACATACAGAAAATTACATGCTTCTTAAGTGTGCAGCAAGACTGATTTTCACAAAGAAAGTATAAGAACATAAAAGCGGAAGAAAATGTTAACCTGGCACCTGAGAAACAACTCCTTGTTCCCATCTCCAGCGTGAGCACAGAGCTGGCCACTTGGGGAGGAAACATAGGTAATCATATATTGTGTAAGATTTAAACTTTAAATATTAGGTCATGAATAAGTTTGAAGTAAAAGGTCAGTTTTCATTCCAATCCCAAGAAAGATAATGCCAAAGAATGTTCAAACTACTAAACAACTGTGCTCATTTCACAGACTAGCAAGATGATGCTCAAAATCATAAGCTAGACTTCAGCAGTACATGAACTGACAGCTTCCAGATACAAGCTAGGTTTAAAAAGGTAGATGAACCAGACATCAAATTGCCTACGTCTTTTGGATCACAAAGAAAGCATGGGAAGTCCAGAAAAACATCAACTTCTGCTACATTAACTATGCCAAAGCCTTTGACTGTGCGGATCACAACAAACTGTGGAATATCCTTAAGGAGATGGGAATACCAGACCATCTGACCTGCCTCCTGAGAAACCTGTATGCAGGTCATAGGAAACAGTTAGAATCGGACATGGAATGGTGGAGTAGTTCAAAACTGGCAAGGGAGTATGTTAAGGCTCTATGTTGTTCCCCGCTTATTTAACTTATATGCAGAGTACATCCTGCAAAATGCTGGGTTGGATGAATCACAAGCTGGAATCAACCTTGCCAGGAGAAGTATCAACCTCAGATGATACCATCCTAATGACAGAAAGTGAAGAGGAAATAAAGAGCCTCTTGATGAAGGTGAAAGAGGAGGGTGAAAAGTTGGCATAACACTCACCATTCAAAAAACTAATATTATAGCCTCTGGTCCCATCACTCCCTGGCAAATAGAAGAGGAAAAAGTGGAAGCAGTGCCAAGTTTGGCTCCAGAATCACTGCAGATGGTGACTGTAGCCCTGAAATTAAAAAACGGTTATTCCTTGAAAAGAAACCTATGACAAACCTACACAGAATATTGAAAAGCAGAGAGGTGGGAGACAGGCAGGGAGATGGGAACAAGGAGTTGTTTCTCAGGTGCCAGGTTAACATTTTCTTTCTCCCACTGTTATGTTCTTGTACTTTCTTTGTGAAAATCGGTCTTGCTGCACACTTAAGAAGCATCTACAGCCTTTGCCGACAAAGGTCTGTCTAGTCAAAGCTATGGTTTTTCCTGTAGTCATGTATGGATGTGAGAGTTCAGCCATAAAGAAGGCTGAACACTGAAGAACTGATGCTTTTGAAAACTGTGGTGCTGGGGAAGACTTTGAGAGTCTCTTGTACTGCATGGAGATCAAACCAGTCAACACTAAAGGAAATCAACCCTCAATATTCATTGGAAGGACTGATGCTGAAGTTGAAGCTCCAATATTTTGGCCACATGATGTGCAGAGCTGACTCAATGGAAAAGACCCTGATTCTGGGAAAGACTGAGGGCAGGAGGAGAAGAGGGAAGAGACAATGAGATGTTTAGACAGCATTGAAGAAGGAATTCATAGGGCCTGGACTCCCTCTCAGGCCTGTTCATGCTGATCATGCTTGGCCACCTTTCCAATAGACTCTGAACTCTGTGTTTAGTGCCTATGAAAACAACAACGGAAAGATAAGACCCCCTCCAGACAGGGGAACCTTGAAGATTGTATCTAGGTTACTCATCACCTAAGAGAAAACATACACTAATCACCCCTCCCTCCAGACAGGCCATAAATTTTTCTGTATCAGTTGGAGTGTAACCTCGGGTTTATTGATTATTGGCGAATGGTTTGACTGTTTGAGCACATGAGCACATAGCACGTGAATCATGGGGTTATTGGGATTGTATTTCCCTTGGTTTATGTAAGTCTCAAGGAATTTGGAGTGGTGGGTTCAGACACGTACACATGGGGTATAAAAGATTTTCACAAACGCTGGTCGGGGTCCTTGGCTAAGAGGAGACTCTGCCTTGGGCCTGCCAGTGTAATAAACTGCACTCCACTATCTGCATTGTTCTTCTCAGTGAGTTTGTTTCCCGGAACGCGTGGCTACAACAGCATCACTGACTCAATGAACATCTCCATAACATAGTGGAGGATAGAGGAGCCTGGTGTGCTGCATTCCATGGGGTCACAAAGACGTGTACACGACTTAGCAACTGAACAACCACAACAGGACCTTGCAATCATGCCTCTGAGATATTCCTGGTTTGATTCCAGACTACCGTAGTAAAGAGAACTGGCAATAAAGAGAGTCACACAAATTCTCTGGTTTCCCAGTGCATATAAACTTATGTTTACACTACATTGTTCAGTGCGCTATATATTCTGTCTAAAAAATGTACATACTTTAACTTTAAAGTATTTTATTGCTGAAAAATGCTAGCTGTCATCTGACAACCCAGAGTTGCCACAAACCCTCAGTTTACAAAAACTGCAGCATCTGCAAAGCACATAAAATGACATACGCTTGTACATGTGTATGTATATATTAAAAGATATATAGTTAATGTGCACAAAAGATGTATATGTCAGATATGTACTAAAGTATATGTGTTCAGGTTCATTGTTGATCTAAAATCAATGTATCTAGTTGTCTTGTAATACTATTTGCTAAATCTGTCACCTCTTGGCATCTGTGTATGCTCTCTGCATTCTAATAACCTCTTGACATATGGGTATAGCCAAACGTCATTAGGGTCCATCCTCATGTCCTCATTTAATCTTACTTACCTCTTTAAGTCCCCCCACAAAATACAGTCACATTCTGAAGTCCTGGGGATCAGGACTTCAACATGTGAATTTGAAAGAAAGGAGATGCATTCACCTCTTCACATTTTTGACCACCATTTGCTTCCCAGTGGCTAAAACAGTGTCTGGAATACAATAAGTGCTCCATTATTTGATGAGATATTTAATGAAAGAATCATATATACATGTATAATATTTTACATGTACCCAAGATGGGGAACTTTTTATTTACCAGTAATTATCAAAGGGAGACCACAGTATTTGTTTGGGGAAAATGATATTTTGCTAAACTATTTGCAACAGAAAATGAGACTTTAAGCCATGTCTAATCTATGACTGGTCTTCCCTGGTGGCTCCAGGGTAAAGAATCCACCTGCCAATGCAGGAGACACGTTCAATCCCTCGATTGGGAAGATCCCCTGGAAGAGGAGATAGCAACTGTTTCCAATGTTCTTGCCTGCAAAATCCCATGGACAGAGGAGCCTGAAGGGCTACAGTCCAGGTGATGGAAAAAGAGTCAGACATGACTTAGAGACTAAACAACAGCAATGTCTATAGCTGGTGCCGGCTAGGTCATTTCAAGGAGAGAAAAAATGCAGCAAGATATTGGGAAGAGAAGAGAAAAGAAAGGATGAGGAGAAGGTGGTGAAGTGTTCTATGAGATGAGAACCTCTTCCCTTGATCTGGTCTCACTTTCACATGAAAATCATGAAGTGATTGATGTAGGTGGGCATCTCATGGAAAGAAAGATTTTTAAACTGCTTATTCTTGGTGTAGATCGATGAGGGGGAAACAGTTGGCAGAAGAAGGAAAAAGAGCATATCATGAGTGTGTTATTTACATGGGTGGTCCCCACAGATTGCAGGAAGTCAGTGAGTGGTTGTGAGCAGGGCAAGAAGGTGAGGAAGGGGTTTGGGAGATGACAGAGGGTCTGCTGTCTTTCCAGGGACGGGGGTACAACGTGGACACCCTCCATGCTTTACACATTCCTCTCCCCCCACCCCATGCCTCCCCACTTTACTGGCCATGGGAACCTGGAAACGTCACCTAACCTTCCTTCTAACCCTCTAAAGACTTAGCAAAGAAATGGAGAAATAAGACACAGGATGAGTCCTTACATAACCTATGTAAGATGTGAATTTCAGAGCTGAGGTGTTTGGCTCAGTTGATGGAAAATTAAATAACAATCAAAGTAAGAAAAAAGAGATTTTGGTTATTTCTGTAACATTCAAATTTTTAAGATAATATCCTGTATTGTGACTGATAATTTACCAGGACATATCAGAGTTTTAGGATTTTCATATAATTTTTAGAACACATATTAATAACATTTATCCTTCCAATATAACCTAAGAAGGTTTATCATCACCTATTTGACAACACGTGGGTGCTTAGTCACTTCCGTCATGTCCAACTCTTTGAGACCCAACAGACTATAGCCCAACAGGCTCCTCTGTCCATGGGATTCTCCTGGCAAGAACACTGGAGTGGGTTGCCCTGCACTCTTCCACGGGATCTGCTGATGGTACCCATGTAATTATATGTGCCAGTATGCCTAATTGTAATGAGGTCAGTATCATTCCTTGAGATGTTTTAGGAGCTCTCTGAAAAATCCCCAGAATAGCTAGAGGTCAAAAAATATTTCATTGGGGGCTTCTTTGGTGGCCCAGTGGTAACTCTGCCTGCCAAAGCAGGAGACACGGGTTCTGACCCGGGCAGATTCTCATGTGAGAGAGAACTTGCAGAAGGTCAGCTTTCCTGCAGAGAGGTTCTGGCACTCCAAGAAAAACAAGTCTGGTCAAAGCAAAGATGGAGGTGAGAGAATCTTTCCCATCCCCCACGCAAGGAAACATCCCCCCACAGAAAAGGGGAGTGATGAGTGAGTGTTCAGCTACCCTAGTTCTGCAGGACATCGCAGGGGACACCTGAGAAGGACATCCACAGCAGCACCAGAGACCTGAGCCGGGACCTCCATGAGGAGGGAGAGGAAAAATATTTGGAAAGACCCACATGAACATTTCAAAGGGCATGAAAAGGATTGCTTTTCTCAGGGAATCCAACCGCATGCCTCTGGGAGCATCTCACCAGGGAATCTCTCTGCTGCGTCCACAGGAACCCTCAGTACCCCGACTGCTGGACCCACACCTCCCCCACTCTTCAGGGGCTCCTTGTGGGACCCTCCCCCTGCAACATCCTGGGAAGCTCGGATAGACCAGAAACAGGCTCAGAAAACCAGTCCCCGCTCTAGCCAAGAGTGCCCACAGACTGGAGCTCTAGAGCCACCTCCTGGAAATCCAGAGACAGGTTTCCAGGAGGCAGCCTGGTGGGTTGTCAGAGCAGAGAGACAGAAAAGCTTAAGAATTCTCCCACGAGGTCTCCCCACTGGTTCAGGGGTTAAGAATCCGCCTGCGAAGGCAGAGGACCCAGGTTAAGTCCTGGTCTGGGAGGACCCCATATGCCAGGGGCAACTAAGCCCACATGCCGAAACTACTGAAGCACGTGCTCTGCAACAGAGGAGCCACTGCAATGAGAAGCCCGTGCACCACAGCCAGGGAAAGACTCTGCAGTAGCCAAGATCCAGGGCAGACACGCTTAATCAATCAATTTAAAATTATTAAAAAGAACTACCCCACAAGAGGGAACAGAAAGAGTGTGAAATCAGTGAAATAAGTGTACTGATACAAAGACAGAGAAAATCCCAGAAAGTAACTCCACCATGAAACAACAGTACCCCAGGTGAAGTTAACCACCGAAGACTGAAGGGGGTGTCTATTACAAATACAAAAGCATAGTATAGAGTTACATTCACAGTTTTACTCACCTTCATCTTCTTGGGAGCAGCTTCTCCTCTAAGGAATTTATTACCACTTTAATTCCCAGAATTTTCTGCTGTGAGTCAGATGAGAGAAACTCAGAGAGGGCTTCTTTCTGCATCCGTTGAATCTCAGATGTTTTTCCTGTAAAGTAATCTTCCTAACAACTCTGGGTCCAAGAGCAGCCCCAGACAACCAACTGAAACTCGCCACAACACCTTAAGGTGCTTTATTCCTTTTGTGGAGTTGGCTTTTCAAGGATAGACACTTAGATCAATGGGATAGAAGCGACAGTCCTGAAACAAATATTTACCTTATCATTCGTTTTACCCATGGGAACCAAGACAATACAATGGGTAAAAGATAGTCTCATCAACAATAGTGATCAGAGAAGTATACTTCGACATGCAAATAAATAAACCTGGACCACTACTTCACAGTAAAAAAAAGAAAAAAAATTAATGGCAGCTTCAACTACGACATGTCAACACCACAGTGAGTCTCTGGCTGGTGAATTAGCACGTGCGTCACTTGTTGTATGTCAGAACCTTCTCCACTCACTAACCCCTCGCTACTCTCTCATCCCTCCCCTCCGACTCCTGATTTTTTTCCTTCTGTGACACGTAGTGCTTTTGACCTCTTACAGCATATTTCCCTTTCTTGCCTTGGTGCTCAGTCTTCCCAGAAAACAGACTCCTTGGGATCCTATTCCATCCCTTGGTGCAAGGCAGGCTGCAGACACGACACTTGTTCAATGCCTTTGTTGCTTGAATTCACATCAGAGATTGTAAACTCCCCTTCTCCTGGTTGGGGTCCAGCTGGGCTTGGGGGTCAGTCCCCCACAATGGAGTATCTCAGGTCTGGTGCGGGCTGTGGGGAGTTGAGTCATATAAGAGGACTGGGCGGGAGGAGGAGTCTCAGTGGGTCCCCAGTTCTACTTAGGGTCCTTGATGATCAATGAATTCAAATGTCCCTGGAAATAATCGAGAAACACAATAGAGATGGAAAGCTTTTATTTGACTCACACTGAGGACTATAGCTTAGGAGGCAGCCTTTCCGAGAGCTCTGAGAAACTGCTCTGCTGAAACATGGTTTCCAGCACAGTCTTACACCTCATGCAAACAAAGCTCACACATCAACACAACAGCGTTTCAAGGTTTCAAAAGAGACAGACTTAGTACATAGACAGTGAGACAGCAGGACTCTGGTTTCTGGAAAGGGAACCTCATCTCCCAGGGAGTGTTAACCCGGACACCATGAGAAGGGATTTGCAGATTTTCTTTACCTCAGTGGTTAAAGAAGATGAGCTGTGAGGGTCTGACAGGCTGTCTTAGTTCACACACAGTTCAGGCTGAATCGTGGATGAGCCAGAATGACTTCCCCTTTCCTCAACATGTGAACATCTTCTCCATCACAGTTCAGTTCAGTTCTGTTCAGTCTCTCAGTCGTGTGCGACTCTTTGCGACCCCATGAACTGCAGCACTCCAGGCCTTCCTGCCCATCACCAACTCCCGGAGCCCATCCAAACCCATGTCCATTGAGTCGGTGATACCATCCAACCATCTCATCCTCTGTCGTCCCCTTCTCTTCCTGCCGTCAATCTTTCCCAGCATCAGGGTCTTTTCAAATGAGTCATCTCTTCGCATGAGGTGGCCAAAGTATTGGAGTTTCAGCTTCATCATCAGTCCTTCCAATGAACACCCAGGATTGATCTCCTTTAGGAACAAGCAGAGAAAAATCTTAGAACCATAAGATCCAGCAATTCTACCTCTGAGAATATACCCAGAAGAATTGAAATGATAACCTGGAAGAGATATTTGTACACTCATGTTCATAGCACTTTTATTCATAATATTTAAATCATGAAAGCAACCCGAATATCCATTGACCAAAGAATAGGTAAACCAAATATGGTATATATTAATAACAAAGTATTATTCGGCATTTAAAAACAAGGGAAAGGACTTCCCTGGTGGTCTAGTGGTTAAGAATCTTCCTTGCAATGCAGCCTATTGAAAGGGTAACAGGCAGGAAGGCCAGCGGTCTCCAAACGGAAGAAATAGGCTGCAAGCGTCAGACATTTTTATCTCCCTTAAGCGGCAGGAGGAAACAAACTAGCGATATTTTTTTCCTTCCCTATAGCATATTGAAAAGCAGAGACATTACTTTGCCAACAAAAGTCCGTCTAGTCAAGGCTATGGATTTTCCTGTGGTCATGTATGGATGTGAGAGTTGGACTGTGAAGAAGGCTGAGCGCCAAAGAATTGATGCTTTTGAACTGTGGTGTTGGAGAAGACTCTTGACAGTCCCTTGGACTGCAAGGAGATCCAACCAGTCCATTCTGAAAGAGATCAGCCCTGGGATGTCTTTGGAAGGAATGATGCTAAAGCTGAAACTCCATTACTTTGGCCACCTCATGAGAAGAGTTGACTCATTGGAAAAGACTCTGATGCTGGGAGGGATTGGGGACAGGAGGAGAAGGGGACGACAGAGGATGAGATGGCTGGATGGCATCACTGACTCAATGGACGTGAGTCTGAGTGAACTCCAGGAGTTGGTGATGGACAGAGAGGCCTGGCATGCTGCGATTCATGGGGTCACAAAGAGTCGGACATGACTGAGCCACTGCACTGAACTGAAGAATAATTATTCTTTAGAAATATCTGTCTGAAATAGTCTCTCCAGATTGGCATAACTTAAATTTCTAAGGGTTGTGCCAAGTGTGCTAAGTGTTAGAAGTCTATTGAATAGTTAGGTCATTTCCAAATAAAATAAGGTTTTGAAACATTTATTACTAAACACTAATTTCCTTTTATAGAGAAACAAAAAGAGTTATGGGACTATAAGTGAATAATGTTTGGTGCCATCCTAAAATGTTCTAAGAAAGCAAGGGTTTTAGAAATTATCACTGGTATTTATGCTCACCAATCTATAAAATGCTAATATAAAAGTTAGTTCTTGGTTGCTAAAGGGAAGTAGAAAGTGTGTTTTCAGTTTTAAAATAAAAGGGGGGGTATGAAGAATACTAAAAAGAGTTATGCATGATCAGGATTTTCTAAAATTGGATTACAATTAGTTAGATAAATGGGTTTTGTTAGGAATGACACAGCCATACGAAAACTGGTTAGAGCCAATTAGGTCCAAGATGGCGGAGCTGACTTTCATTAGACCTTGAGCCATGGTATTTACGCCCATTGTGACATATCAACAAGCTAAATGATACACTCATCAACGTTGACTAAATCTGACCAAGTGTTCTAAACCCTTTTAATTGATCTTTTCGATAAAACTTCCTAAATCGAATTCTTTTGAAGTTCTTTTGACCTCTAGCTAACTTTGGCATGCTTCAGCGGGCCCCTGAAACATCCCAAAGAGAGATATTAAACTGTGTTTATTTGGTTAGTTAAATTACATGAAAAAGATTATCAAAGGAGTAATAAATCTGCTCATGTTATAATGTATGGTAAAATTACTAATACAGATATCCTAGAAATTATATGGAGTTCTTAACATTCTGATATGTCCTGGTATTCTAATGGAAACCTGATGACTCCACAAAAGTTAACAAAAGGACTGAATGAACGAGCGAATATGCTTATAACTTTTATGGCTTCTGTCTGAAAAATTACGAGTTTGAATCTTATGTTTTCCGGAAGTAGGGAAAACCTTCCTCTCAAACTAACTATGACAATACTTTGATAAAATTATATATTCTAAACAAAACAATTATATTTTCTCTTTATCTGACTGCTCCAAAAATTGGAAATTCTTAGGTTTCCAGTAAGTTTATCAAATGAGTTAGAAAGGTTATCTCACGGATACAAAAAATTTCAATAAATTTTTGAGACCTTAAAAAGGGAAGAATTCACCTAGATTTGTTAGGCAAAATCTGTGATAAGCCTTTGGTGTGAGTTTCCCAGCCCTGTTTTATTTTAAAAGTTCAGTCTGAGACTCTATAAATGTTTCAACAAATAAAATGTCTATGATCAGTTATGGTTAAATAAATCATCAGACCAAAATTAGTGAGAACAGACCTATTTTGCAAACAAACTGGCCTTAATTTGGTTATATTTGATAAAAATGAGGGTAATTTTAGGGAAAAAAATGTTTCTGAAGAATCTAAGCTACTCCATTTTGTAAGGTTCTGGGAAAAGAGCCTTTGGAAATCCCCTACCTCACCCCACCACCTGCGAGCCAATCAGAACCCTTGGCCAGCCCGGAAAATTCGAATCAAGCCTGGGAAATGGGAACCAATCAGCACCCATGGCCAGCCCAGGAAATGAGAACCAATCAGAACTCAACACCTAACCCTTCACCAAAAGGTGACCAATCAGACCCGGAGACTCCTGTTTTTTTAATTTTTCGCGCAAGAATATCCTATATAAGCAATGTAACCCAGAGCTCAGGGCTCCTCCCTATAGCTGCTGCGTCGGTATCGGTGGGGGCCCCAGCTGGAGCTTGGTAATAAAAACTCCCTTGCTTTTGCATCGGATATCGGCTCCCTGGTGGTCATTGGGAGATTTTACAACTTGGGCACAACATTTCAATAAACGTTATATCCTGTTTGTTAATGGAGGTCTACATGTAGTAAGACTCATTTCTTAGATAGTTCTTTGCTGTTATGTGATATTAATGTAAAATTTAATTAAATTCTTTAAAAAAAAAAAAAACCCTAAGTTTGTTTCTAAAGCTTATCTCAGTAATCTATCTTTGGATGAACAACCAGGACTAGAAAAAGACATAATTTAAGGGAGTGTCTCCAACCTAGATGGAAGGACTTTTTTATCAGGAGAAACTACACTACACCAGGATGAGAAGATGACGACATCAGGTCACTGTGATATTACTAGATGAGAGCCCCTCACCAGGCCAATTAATAATACCTGCTCTGACCCTGGCCATAAATTTGAGCTTTTTTCTGTTACTCAAGCTCAATCAGAGTAACAAGAAAAGTTTCAGCCAAGGAGGAAAAATTCTCCCACAATTATGGGATGGATTTATATAGACAACACCAGGCTATGGTAATTTAGGTTTAAAGTCTCCTCTGTGTTGGAAACAATTAAATCATACTAAGGATAATCCTAACACTAGAAAACTGGGCTATGTGCCTTATAGACGGTGGTCCCAATATATAATTTCCCTGGAAGATAAAGATTCCACAGAGTAGACTAAGTCAGATGACCTGAGATATATTGGGTTACATCTAATGGAAGCTGTTAACTTAAGTCTTACTTGTGACTTTACTAATACTGCTGGCTATATTATTTGTATTTCACCTGTTTTACAAAACTGCACAAAACTGCTGTTTCTTACACTGTCAAATGTGTGTCTGAGGCCTCTGATAGAACAATATATAGTCCCATGTGAGATCGATGATGGTAACAGTATAACTCTAGATATGGGAAGAAGCAACAAGAGGGAATATTTTCTTGGACCAAGAGGATAGTAAGATAGGTGGTCCAGAGAATTTTGGATACTGTTTTATGGCCTAGTCCAGTAACAGCATATTGAGTGGCCTGTCAACAGAATCTTTGCCAAACCTGAGAATGGACATTCTCGGCACCATGGGGTAAAATGGTCATGAAATGCCCCCCTCAAAATCATGGTCAAGTTTATGAGCCAAAAGGGATTCTGCCAACTGAAGACTGACACTTGCCATCTACATCTACAAAGATTAAATCATGGCCACTGCAACTGCTGACTTTCAATGCCCCTGAAAGGACTTCAGGGTGAAAATCAGGAATAAGGCACTCTGTGCTCTGGGAAAAACTGGCACAACAGGCCTTCAGATAGTTAGATCTTTTCAGGAGAAGATTTTATGAGTCCCAATTCTTGCATCTTCTCATACCTAGAGAAACACTGACGTCATTAACGGTGAAATCTGCTTTGGCTATTAAGGAAAAGTTAACAATTAAAAGTCAAAATAGAGTAGCTATGGTTCAGATATCCTGGGAAATAACTAGGTGATGCTATGGGTGTACTTTCAGATTAGACCTTGTATGCTAAACACTTGAGTTTTCTGAGTCGTGTCAGGCTTGAATGTCACCATTCTCAAAACAATGTCTGCTGGAAGCTAGTAACTGCAACCTTACTTTTTATAAAACTAGGCAACTGGCTACCTGGCTACAAGTCTCCCTGAAGTGCCAGGTCCAGACTGAGTTTCAGGCCTATTCTTCTAAAAAGAAATGAGATTTATTTTGCCTACTAAACTCCAGTTATCACTCCTCCAACTACTTCTAATTCGGTTACACCAAAATGGCAGATCAAGGGATTGAGATTTTAATCATACAAGGCTCAGATCTAGAACTTGGAACTCAGAAATACTTCCAATTCAGTGTCTATACTCCAAGCTGAGGCAGTCTTATGCTCCATTTTGACAGGAACTTATCACAGTCATAGTTGCCTAGTTCCCTAAATTAAAACTGAGTAGAACTCTGTGGCTTTGGAGTAGACGTCTGTTCTGTGTTCTCCATTTCTTGTCTGTAGGATATAGGCTTCATTCAGCCTACTTGACATTCCCTGAGTTTCAAAGATGGATCCAAACAATTGCTAATTAGGGAAGGGAGCAGATACAGAAACAGGAGAAACAATAAAAGATTGGTACAGCCTTCAGACAGAGTTCTGGTTTCTACTCAAAGAAATATGCATAGCAATGTCTTTGAGTTCTTCTACAGAACTGGAGCCCCCACCCAGGTGGAGGATGGTAACTTCAGACTGAACACAAGATTCCTGGAACACAGCTCTGTTGCCCCACCACCAACCAATCAAAAAGGATCACAAACCCTGCAACCCTCACTCCAAATGTTGCCTTCTGTTTCCAGGGACCAGAGATAACCATCCTGTTAAGTCTCCTGTTTGGCCCTGTCTATTTTATCTCTGAGAGTGGCCAACAGTTTCACACTAAATCGCTGTTATTACGAGGGTGAATGCTGGTTTCAGGCAAAAAATACCTTGACTTAGATCTGGTGGAGAGAGACTTCTGCTCTGCTAGGCAGGCCTACACCCATGCACAGTAAGAAGAAAATATAGAAGAAAGAAACCTCCGCCTCAATTCCCAAGAAGTATCTTGAGTATGAAGTCTCTCAGGGGGGAGTTGTTAGGGGAAGCACACTGATTGAAACTGCCCACCCTGGCCAGGCACCATAGTAACCATTTGCATGAGTTGTTTTATGACAGGAGATCCTGATAAAGAATATGGAACTAATAAGCCACCACCAACCAGAAGAGTTCGGGAGAAGTCCAAAGGAGACACCACATGTCTGTCCACTTCCCAGAATTCCTCTCACTAGCATCCATATTGGCTGAGCGATGCGTGCACCACCAGGAAAGACTCTGAGTTAAAATGATTGACCAAAGACCACACGGAAACTAATCCCATCACCATAAAACCCAAGACTGCGAGCCACACGGCAGAGCAGTTCTCCTGGGTTCCCTTACCGTACTGCTCTCCACCCAGGTGCCCTTCCCAATAAAATCTCTTGCTTTGTCAGCACGTGTCTCCTCAGACAATTCTTTCCCGCGTGTTAGACAAGAGCCCAGTTTTGGGCCCTGGAAGGAATCTCCCTTCCTGCAACACTACCACTGAAAGGTTGTTGCTGAACCGTGAAAGATGCCAGGGTTCTTCGCCTCTGGAGGAGAGGAATTCCATCCCAGGCCAGAGACAAGGCTTGATCGCTCAGAGCTTTTGTGTGATAAACTTTTATTAAAGTATAAAAGAAATAGACAAAACTTCTGACATAGACATCAGAAAGGGGCAGAAAGAGTGCCCCCTCCTAGTCTTTAGCAGGAAGTTATATAGCTACTAGCAGGCTGCTAATCAGAGAAAGAAAATGTCTCAAAATTCAGAGTGGTACCAGGCCCCTCATCCACAAAATGCATTTTGAGATAACATTGGCACAATATCAGTTATCCTTGGCCATAAAATGATTGACATGAATCTTGAAGATTTCCAATCAAATATATACTTTCCATAACAGAGGAGAATAATTGTATGAGTAAAACATACTGGTTTGCTGAGCCATTATCAGTTCTGAGTCTTAGCTGGAACTGACTTGAAGAAAGACAAGGTTTAAGGTAAATACATAGTTTATTAACATAGTGTAAGAAAAACATTTCCATTAAAAAAAATGCATCCCTCAGCTAAAGGTTTGAGAAAAGATAAGTTCAGGTGGAACCAGGTGTTGTCATGGCAACACAGAATTTTAAAAGAAACATCCTTTTAAATTTGTATAGACAAGGGGGAAAAAATCTGACACTTATAGTCTGTTTCCTCCTGTCACTTAAGAGAGAGAGAAAAAAAAAGTCTGACACTTTCAGCCTATTTCCTCCATTTGGAGACCCCTGGCCTTCCTGCCTGTTACCCTCTCACCACCAAATAGAGTTATATTCCAAGGTCCTAGGGTTTAGTACTTCAATATATGAATTTGAAAGTGGGGAGATACATTCAGTCCCATCACACTTCTGACTACCATTGGCTTTGTAGCACCTAAAACAGTGTCTGGAATACAATAAGTGCTCAGGTATATTTCATGAGCTGCATAACAAAAGAACCACACATACATGTAATAATTTACATAACCCAAGATGGGGAACTTTTTATTTACCAAAAATTATTAAAGGGAGACAACAGTATTTGATTGGGAAAAATAATCTTGTTAAACTACTTGGAGTGGAAAATTAGATTTTATTGCCATGTCTATCACTGGGCTTCCCTGGTGGCTCAACAGTAAAGAATCTGCCTGTCAATGCAAGAAATGTGGGTTTGACCCATGGATTGGGAAGATCCCCTGGAGGGGGAAGTGGCAACCCACTCCATTATTGCCTGGAGAATCTCATGGACATTGGAGCCTGGTGGGCTACAGTCCATGGGGTCATGAAAGAATCAGACAAGACTTAGCATTAAGTAAAGGCAGTCTATGACTAAAGCACCTGCAGTGATAAACCCACACAATGCAACTACAGAGTGCACGACAGCTAGAGAGCAGCCCCACTCACTGCAGCTGAGAAAGACAGGGCTCAGCAACAAAGACCTAATGCAGCCAAAAACAAATCAGTTAATTACTGGGAGGGAGGAGGGTTGGGAGCTGGGTCCCCTAGTTTTACACTCTTTCTACTTCAGTGTCTTTGCTGATCAATGAATTCAACTGTCCAGGGAAATATTCAAGAAACACAAGAGAAATGGGAACGTTTTATTTGACCCAAATGGAGGGCTATAGCTTGGGGGCACCCTCTCGGATAGCTCTGGGGAACTGCTCGATTGAAGCACGATCTTATACCTCATCCAAACAAAGCACACACATCAACATGACAGGGTGTGTTCCTTAAAGTTTCCAAAGAAACAGACTTCATACATAGACAGTGAGACAGCAGGACCCTGGTGCCTGGGAAGGGAACCTTATCTTCCAGGGAGTGTGAACATGGATGCCATGAGAAGGGAGTTATTCATTCTTATCTTCAAAACAGATGTTCTTTACCTCAGGGTTAAAGATGTGCTGTGAGAGTTGGACAGACCGTCTTAGTTCACACACAGTGGAGCCTGAACCATGGATAAGCCAAAATGACTTCCCCATTCCTCAATTTGTGAACATCTTCTCCATCACAGGACATAAAACTGTTAGAACCTTATGATCCAGCAATTCTACCTTTGAGGCTATACCCAGAAGAATTGAAAACACACTCTTGAAGAGATATTTCTACATCCTTGTTCACAGCAGCATTATTCACAATAACTAAAACAGGAAAGCAACCAAGTACCCGCTGATCAAAGAATCGCTAAGTCCATGTGGTGTGTGCATATACTAGAGTATTATTCAGCATTAAAAAGGAGAGGAATATAACCCATGCTACAACATAGAGGAATCTAGTACAGATTCTACTAAGCAAAATAAGCCCGACAGGAAGGGATAAATAATGTTTGATTCCACTGAAATGAGGCACCTAGTGTGCTCAGATTTAGAGAAAGTAGGACAAAGATTGGCAGGAACTCAGAAAGGAGAAAGGCAGGATTGTTGTTGAATGGGTACAGGGTTGATATTTTGCAAGGAGAAAAAAGTTCTGGAGTTTGGTTGCAAAAAATGCAAACGTATTTAATTCTACTGAAATGGACAATTGAAAGTGAAAGTGAAGTCGCTTAGTCATGTTCAACTCTTTGCGACCCTATGGACTGTAGCCTACTAGGCTCCTCCGTCTGGGCAAGAGTACTGGAGTGGGTTGCCATTTTCTTTTCCAGGGGATTTTCCAGATCCAAGATTGAACATGGCAGACATTTTACTGTTTGAGCCGCCAGGGAAGTCTTAAAGATAGTTAAAATGGTCAATTTTATGTTATGAATAATAACATAAAATTTAAAAAAAAATCATCTCAGAACCACTCCCTGAGACTAACCACAGAAGGGTCCAGGCTGATAGCTACATGGCAGATGCTCCCGGCCCGCCCAGCTTCATCTCCACCCTAACAACGCAGAGGGTAACGGCCATCTTCTGTGCTCAGGACTCCCCATTTTGGTCCTTAGAGATGTCTCAGCTCCAGTCCTGCATGACTTAACCTCAGCCTCCCTGACTGATCCAGTGCTCCAGGCTCTGCTCCAAGGATCCAGTAAGTCTTGGGTCACCCTCTTCTGTAGGAGACTGGGTGCTGAGTTCTCATCCTCCCAAAGAGACCTCTGCAATCCCCGAGTGAAGAGGGTCAGCCTGGCTCCTGACTGAGGGTGGAGAGACCCATTTTCCAGATGAAACCAGAAGCTGGGAGTTGTCAGGTTTATGTGGGAAGTGGTGATGCAGGGGGTTGGATCAGACCATGGAGATTCTAAGGCTCATTTTTTTTGACTGGTGCTCAAACAGTATCAAAAATTCCCCTGGAAAAGTGTTTATGGTGTGAGGACCACTGATGTCAGTCTCCTGTGTAGTGCTGACCCTCTGATTCTGCAGGTTCCTCTTCTGTGGATGCCCCAGTGACTGTAAGGATCTTGAGAATCCATGGATTTTGGTGTCCTCAGACAAGGGCTGTGTGGTGATTTATATTAAGTCACCATTGGTTTGCTAACCCAGCAACTCTGTGAAGTTGGCTCTATTTCTGCTTATTGGCAGTAATTTTAAAATATGGTGGTAAATTACATATAGCTTAAAATTTGCGATCTTAACCATTTTTAACTACATAGTTCAGTGATGTTAGGTGTACTAATATTGTCATGCTACCAATCTTAAAAACTCTTTTCACATCTTTTTTCTCTTCTTTTCTAAGAAAACTAAAACTGCATCTCTGTTAACAATAAACCTTTTTACCCTTCATTGGAGCCCCTGGTAAACCACCATTCTACTTTGTCTCTAAGAAGTGGACTCCTCTCAGTACTTCATAGACATGGAATCATAGCATGTTTTTTTGTGACTGGATTATGTCACTAAGCATAATGTCCTCAGTGTTCCTCCACATTATAGCATACATCAGAATTTCCTGTCTCTTTTAGAGAACAGACTTGTGGACCCAGAGTGGGAGGGAGAAGGTGGGATGAATTGAGAGAGTGGCATTGAAACATATATACTAACATATGTAAAAGAGATCACCAGTAGGAATTTGCTATGTAATGCAGGGAGCTCAACCCGGTGCTCTGTGACAACCTAGAAGGGTGGGATGGAGTAGGGGGATGGGAGGGATCAAGAGGGAGGGGACATACGCATGCCTATGGCTGATTCATGTTGATGTATGGCAGAAACCAACACAACAGTGCAAAGCAATCATCCGCCAATGAAAAATAAATTTTAGAAAGTATATCTGAAAAAATGAATTTCCTATCTGTTTAAGGCTGAATAATATTCCACTGTATGTATAGACCACATTGTGTTAATCCATTCCTTCATGGATGGACATCTGGGTTGCTTCCAACTTTCAGCTATTGTGAATAATGCTGCTAAGGAACACAGGTGTACAAATATGCCTTTGAACCCTATTGTCAATTCTTTGGGCTATACACCCAACATGGCATGACTGGATCATGGGGAAAATGTATTTTTCAGTTTTGAAGAAGCACCATACTGCATCCAGAGCTGCTGCCCCATTTTACATTGCTACTCACAGTGCAGAAGGTTCAGCAGCAGCATTTGAGCAAGAAGAAAACACAGTCCAGAGAAGCATATGACTTGTTCTAGAGTGCTGCAGTGTGTGCAGAACCAAGGTTCTATTCATAGTTTCCTGGCTCTTAGAATGCTTGCTCTTAATCAAAATGTTAAACTTGGACTTTGGAGTATCAGGGGTGGAAGCCCCCCTCACAATAACTGGTAGTCACTGGGTCATCCTAACCCTGGAGAGCTGTGTAGGCAGAAGACATTTCATGCCCCAAAGCAGCAGGAAACAGTCCTGTCATTTCTCACTCAGAATGAACATTGGTCCCCCCTCCCTCCAGGCTGTTGGGAGGCCACTGTAGTTTGATGCTTTGACTGAGCTGGGCTCAAGTCTGAGCCTCCCCTCGAATTTCATCTCATTCCGCCTCAGAGCAGAGTTCTTATTCCATGTCACTCTGCAAACAATGAAACAGAAAGGGTCCAGGTTTCAGGATCCTTGGTGAAGAAAAATGCAGAGTCTGAGTGCTCTGCTCAGCAAGCCCCTAAAAGAGTCACTTCACCCCTATTAAAGAGGGGAGGGAATAATGATGATAATTTGCCCTGTTATGCAGGGGAAAGGAGAAAAAAGATGAAATGTAGTTTTAGCAAAATCAGACAAGCAGGGCTGGTTGATTTCGATTAAAAAATCAGCATTCTTATCCATCCAGTTTACGCCAGTTAAGCACCTATATTGTGCCAGGCTCTGTGATGGAAGCTTTTGCTTCGGTAGGGGCAGAAGACTTGGCTTTCTAGGTTCTTCAGCTGAGCTATCAATTCAGTTGACATTAGACAGATGAACACAGTTAATTTAATATGTACAGGAGCCCTATAAAAATGTTTGAGGCTCAAAGACTGTCAGACAATTGAGGCTTATGTGACCCCCTGAGTTAAGGAGAAAGGGGTGGGGATCTGGGCCTTCAAATGAGAGAAAGACCATGCACAGAAGGATGAGAAGAGCAAGAGCCTGGTGAACAAATGTTTGCCCACTCCAAGCAGGTAAGTCTTTCTGAGATTAAAAGTTCTCTGTGATAATAGCTCCCTTCCTGGCATCAGTTCAGTTCAGTTCAGTTCAGTCGCTCAGTCGTGTCCGCCTCTGCAACCCTATGAATTACAGCACACCATGCCTCCCTGTCCATCACCAACTCCTGGAGTTCACTCAGACTCACGTCCATCGAGTCAGTGATGCCATCCAGCCATCTCATCCTTGGTCGTCCCCTTCTCCTCCTGCCCCCAATCCCTCCCAGCATCAGAGTCTTTTCCAATGAGTCCACTCTTCGCATGAGGTGGCCAAAGTACTGGAGCCTCAGCTTTAGCATCATTCCTTCCAAAGAAATCCCAGGGCTGATCTCCTTCAGAATGGACTGGTTGGATCTCCTTGCAGTCCAAGGGACTCTCAAGAGTCTTCTCTAACACCACAGTTCAAAAGCATCAATTCTTCAGCGCTCAGCCTTCTTCACAGGCATAGGTCCCCTCATCTGCACTATTTTGAACAGTTAAGGGAGAGGTAAAGAGCTTCTCCTGAGTCTAATGGGTCTTAATTAACTTTAGCTCAAAACAGTTTACCCGTCAAAGGGGCACATTTGGAGAGATAAAATCCACTCCATCCCACTTCTTTTCAGGCAAACTTTCCAGTAACTTTGAGACAAATTAGAAGTCTTCTTTAAGATCGTAGAAACCAAATCTCAGAGATGGAGAGTTTGCCCAATGTGTCCTTTAACCACCTGCTCCCCATCACTTCCATACTCCATAGAACGGACCCCCAGTGCCAAGGGCAGATGGGCGTTCTTAACGGCTTTCTGTCTTCTTTTCTCAGCAGACTGTAGCCTCCTCAACTACTTGTAGGATGTTGAGTCAGTTTGTTCGCCACTTTGGCCAGAAGCTCATCCGCAAACAGCTGCTGGAGCCCATAGATGAGTCTGCGAGACCCGTGGCTCATCTGAACATCCTAAACCTGGTGGTCCTGGGTGTGGGCAGGATGCTGAGAGCTGGCGTGTACATTCTGGCTGCTGCAGTGGCCAAGTACATAGCTGGACCAGCAACCATCATCTCGTTCTTGGTAGCTGCCCTGTTTTCTGTGTTATCTGGACTCTGCTATGCTGAATTTGGGGCCTGGGTACCATGCTCCGGTTCTGCGTACCTCTACAGCTATGTCACGATGGGTCAACTCTATGCCTTCGTCATTGGCTGGAACTCCATACTTCCCTTAGTTACGGGTGAGACGATGGGCCAGCAAATGGTGTGGGGCTTAAGACTGGGAAACTATGTTGGAGGACTGGGTTCTCACTCATTCATGAGCACTTCATTCTTGGCCTCGTGGAGGGAAGTTGATAATAGTGTCAGGAAGACCCCACAACTGAATTTAACTTGATTCTATCCTGTGTCCTTAAATGATGGACCATGAACCCACAAGGAAAGGGAGTGGGTGAGAGGGAGGCGTGTCCCACAGGCTCATCCCCTCACCATAGTGAAATTTTTGCTCAGTTGTTGCATTCCTGAGATTTTCCTTTACCACTTGATTTCAAATGTCATGCCTATCCCAGCCCTCCCATTCCCACTTATGTGTTTTCTTTTCTTGTATAACATTGATCTGCTCCTAATATATTAAAACACCTGACATTTTGGTGAATCATTTGGGTCTACTCTCCCCAATCCATGAAAAGAAACTCTTTGATATTTTGTAGCAGGTATTTATATATACTGGTATTTGTGTATATATAGGCTTCTTGTATATACAGATATTTTATCTGTGTTTTTAGATCCTATGGCACATCAATTTTTATTTGTCAATGAATGCTCCTTCTTCTGCCTCTGCAGGTACTGCCGCCTTGGCCAGGGCGTCGAGTTACATTTTTGACAGCCTGATAGGGAATCACATCTCTCAGGCATTACAGGAAAATTTCTCTCTGCACCTGCCTTACTCCCTGGCCACATATGCAGACTTTTTTGCCCTGGGCCTGGTACTGCTGATGACAGGTGAGACAGGGCTCAATGATAGGATGGGAAGAGCAGGGTGTGGAGAGGGAGCTGGTGTAGGAAAGGCTTAACATGGCAGACTGGTGGGGGATTAGAAATAGAAAGAAGGGCTTAGAGACAGAAGCTAAGACATAAACCAGTGTGTTCCAGTCTTGGCACTATTGAAAATTTAGGCTTATCATTCTTTGGTGTGCAGGGGCTGTCTGTGAATTTTAGGTTTTGGTTTTTTTTAATCATTTTTAAGTGTTGAGTATCATCCTTGACCTTTGCTCACTACATATCTTGACATCCACTCCCCCAAACTGTGGTAATCAGGGTGTCTCCAGATAGTGCCGATGCCTTGGGTGTTTGGGAATTGTGTCCCTTGGGGAACAAAATTACACCCCAGCTGAGAATCATTTACTTAGACCAACAAGTCCTGTGTACTGAGACTAAAGTTTTTTTTTTAATTGAGAGGAAGTTCACATTCACTTTTTTTTCCCATGGCATAAAATTAACCACTTTATTATTTTTCCCAGCTTCAGTGAGGTATAATTGACATACAGCATGGTATAAGATTAAGGTGTACAACATCTTGCTTTGTTAGACTTGTATTCTGAGAAGATGGCCATAATAATTAACTATCTCAAACTGTACAATCATTTAGTATATCTGTAATGCTGGGCAACCATCACTTCCATCTAGTTCCAAACACATTCATCACCTCAAAAGGAAACCCTTTACCCACTGAGCACTGTCTGTTTGTCCACCACCGCCAACCGCCAGCCCTGGGCAACTATTTCTCTGCTTCCTATTGTTGTTCAGTCACTAAGTCATAGCCAACTCTTTGCAACCCCATGGATTACAGCACGCCAGGCCCCTCTGTCCTCCACTATCATCTAGAGTTTGCTCAAATTTATGTCTATTGAGTCAGTGATACTATCCAACCACATCATTCTCTGTCACCTTCTTCTCCTGCCTTCAATCTTACCAAGCATCAGAACCTTTTCCAATGAGTCAGCTCTGCCCATCATGTGGCCAAAGTGCTGGAGCTTCAGCATCAGTCCTTCCAATGAATATTCAGGGATGATTTCCTTTAGGATTGACTGGTTTGATCCCCTTTCTGCCCAGTAAAATCTCAAGAGTCATCTCCAGCACAACTCAAAAGCATCTATTGTTCAGTGCTCAGCCTTCCTTATGGTCCAAATCTCACATCCATACCTGACTATTGGAAAAACTATACCTTTGAGTATACAGACCTTTCTCAGCAAAGTGATGTCTCTGCTTTTTAATATGCTATCTAGTTTTGTCATAGTTTTCCTTCCAAGGAGTAAGTGTCTTTCAATTTCATGGCTGCAATCAGTGTCTGCAGTGATTTTGGAGCCAAAGAAAAGAAAATCTGTCACTACCTCCACTTTTTCCTCTTCTATTCACCAGGAAGTGATGGGACTAGATGCTATGATTTTAGCTTTTTGCATGTTGAGTTTAAGCCAGCTTTTTCACTCTCCTCTTTCACTTTCATCAAGAGGCTCTTTAGTTCTTTGCTTTCTGCCATTAGGGTGGTATCATCTGCATATCTGAGATTGTTGATATTTCTTCTGGCAATCTTGATTCCAGCTTGTGCTTCATCCAGCCCAGCATTTGACATGATGTACTCTGCATATAAGTTAAATAAGCAGGGTAACAATACACAGCCTTGACATACTCCTTTCCCAATTTGGAACCAGTCCATTGTTTCACGTCCAGATCTAACTGATGCTTGTTGACCTGCATACATATTTCTCAGGATATAGGTAGAGTGCTCTGGTATTCCCATCTCTTGAAGAATTTTCCACAGTTTGTTGTGATCCACACATTCAAAGGCTTTGGTGTAATCAATAAAGCAAAGTAGATGATTTGCTGGTATTCCCCTGCTTTCTCTATGATCCAACGAATGTTGGCAATTTGGTCTCTGGTTCACTTGCATTTTTAACTCAGCTGTATATCTGAAAGTTCTTAGTTCACATATTGCTGAAGCCTAATTTGAAGGATTTTGAGCATAATATTGCTAGCACTGAAATGAGTGCAATTGTATGGTGGTTTGAACATTCTTTGGTATTGCCCTTCTTTGCGATTGAAATTAAAAACTAATCTTTTCTAGTCCTGTAGCCACTGCCGAGTTTCCCAAATTTGCTGACATATTGAATTCAGCACTTTCACAGCATCATCTTTTAGGATTTGAAATGGCTCAGCTGGAATTCCATCACCTTCACCAGCTTTGCTTGTAGTAATTCTTCCTAAGGGCCACTTGACTTCATACTCTAGGATGTCTGGTTCTAAGTGAATGATCACACCATCATGGTTATCTGGGCCTTAATGACCTTTTTCATAGAGTTCTGGGTATTCTTGCCACCTCTTCTTAATCTCTTCTGCTTCTATTACATCCTTACCATTTCTGTCCTTTATCGTGCCCATCCTTTCATGAATGTGTCCCCTTAATATCTCCAGTTTTCTTGAAGAGACCTCTAGTCTTCCCCATTCTATTGTTTTCCTCTATTTCTTTGCATTGTTCACTTAAGATGGCTTTATTGTCTCTCCCTGCTATTCTCTGGAAATCTACATTCAGTTGGGTATTTCTCTTCCTTTCTCTTTTGCCTTTCACTTCTCATCGTCCCTCAGCTATTTGTAAAGATTCCTCAGACACTCATTTTTTTAAATTAATTTATTTATTTTAATTGGAGGTTAATTACAATATTGACGTGGGTTTTGCCATACATTGACATGAATCATCCACGGGTGTACATGTGTCTGCCCACCCTAAACCCCCCTCCCACCGCCCTCCCCAGCCCATCCCTCTTGGCTGTCCCAGTGCGTCAACATTGAGTGCCCTGTTTCATGCATCAAACTTGCACTGGTCATCTATTTCGCATATGGTAACACACATGTTCCAATGTTATCCTCTCAGATCATCCCACCCTCGCCTTCTCCCACAGAGTCCAAAAGTCTGTTCTTTACATCTGTGTCTCTTTTGCTGCCTTGTCTTTTGCTGTCTTGTTGTTCTTACCATCTTTCTAAATTGGTGCTTTTCTTTCTAAATTGGTGTTTTTCTTTCTGACTTACTTCACTCTGTATAATAGGTTCCACTTTTCATACCTCATTAGAACTGACTCAAATGTGTTCTTTTTAATAGCTGAGTAATATTCCATTGTGTATATGTACCACAAATTTCTTATCCTTTCATCTGCCAATGGACATCTAGGTTGCTTCCATGTCCTGGCTATTGTAAACAGTGCTGTGATGAACATTCAGGTACACATGTCTCTTTCAATTCTGGTTTCCTCGGTATGTACGCCCAGCAGTGGGATTACTGGGTCATATGGCAGATCTATTTCCAGTTTTTTAAGAAATCTCCACACTGTTCTCCTTAAGTGGCTGTACTAGTTTGTATTCCCACCAACAGTGTAAGAGGATTGACTTTTCTCCAACCCTCCCCAGTATTTATTGTTTGTAGACTTTTTGATGGCAGCCATTCTAACTGGTGTGAGATGGTACCTCATTGTGGTTTTGATTTGCATTTCCCTGATAATAAGTGATGTTGAGCATCTTTTCCTGTGTTTGTTAGCCATCTGTATATCAGACAGACTTTCTGCCTTCTTGCATTTCTTTTTCTTGGGGATGGTTTTGGCCATTGCCTCCTGTACAATGTTAGGAACCTCTGTCCATAGTTCTTCAGGCAGTCTTCCTACCAGATCTAATCCTTTGAATCTATTTGTCACTTCCACTGTATAATCATAATGGATTTTATTTAGGTCATAACTGAATGGCCTAGTGGTTTTCCCTACTTTTTTCCATTTAATCCTGAATTTTGCAACAAGAAGCTGATGATCTAAGCCACAGTCAGCTCCACATCTTGCTTTTGCTGACTGTATAGAGCTTCTCCATCTTCAGCTACAAAGAATATAATCAATCTGATTTCAGTATTGACCTTCTGGTGATACTTCCATGTGAGGAGTTGTCTCTTGTTTGGTTGGAAAATGGTGTTTCTATGACCCGTGCATCATGCTTTCTATATCTATAAATGTACCAATAATTTGAGTGTTTCATATTACTTCTTTCCCACAGGACCACTGCTTCTGGGAGCTCGTGAGTCAATCCTGGTTACCAAAATATCCATAGGAATAAATATTTTGGTTCTCATTTTCATTATCATCACTGGCTTCGTTAAGGGAGATCTGCATAACTGGAAGCTCACAGAACAAGACTACAAACTGAACACATCTGGATCCAGAGACATCTATGGCTTAGGAGGGTAATATTGGCCATAATATATGGGTGACGGGCATGCAGAGCTGGTATGGTGTGGACTAAAGATATCTGAGCTGATGGATCCAGATGAAGCAAGTCCTGGAGCCCAGGACTTGAGGTATCAAGGGAGAAGCTCAGTAGAGATGGAAGAACACACCTCACCCACATTTTTTCTCTTTCCTTCTCTCACCATAGCTTGGGCCTCCTGGGTTCTGGAGGGTTTGCACCTTTTGGCTTTGAAGGGATTCTCCAGGGAGCAGCTATATGTTTCTACTATTATTTTGGTGTTGATGGCATTGCCACTAAAGGTAACATGGCAACTGTGTGTCCCATCCAGGGTCTGGGAACAGACTGGCTGCCCCTGGCTTAGTGGAAACCTGCTTGTGGAGTGCAAAAAGGAAGGGGATTTTGTGATTTCACCCGAGTGTGTTTTCCTGACCCAACACTTCTTCCCTTTCTGCAGGGGTAGAAGCTCTAAACCCTCATCGTTCCATCCCCTGGAGCATCGTGATCACGATCTTCATCTGCTTTTTGGCTTATTCTGGTGTCTCAGCGGCATTCACCCTCGTTGTGCCCTACCACCAGATTCAGCCTCACGACCCTTTGCCACAAATCATTCTCCATAGTTGGTGGCTCCCCGCCAAATACTTCTTGACTATTGGGACCCTCTGCAATTTTATGTCCAGGTCAGTGTCATCGTTTTCTCCCTGTCTACTGTCGATGCTCAGATCTCCCAACCCTTAGGATTGATAGAAAAGACAGGGAACACCTTACCCAAGTCGGCAAGAGAGCTAGACCCCAGTCTGTCCTGCTTCTACACGACCTTAATGTTTTCATCTTTTGTATCAGAATCCATAGTGCCATGTTCAGAATGCCTCCTTTGATCTACACGATGGCAGAGGACGGGCTCCTTTTCCGAGTACTTACCCGGATCCATGTCCGCACAGGCATCCGTGTTGTGGCCATTATGTCTGCTGGAAATCTTACAGGTTAAAAAAAAAAGAAACCCACGCTTTAACTTACATATTTCCAGCTGTTTCTCACTCCCTTCCTCACCTTGTTTGTGCCCTCATTCTAGGGCTCATGGCATTACTCTTCAGGCTCACAGATCTTGTGGATCTCGTGGCAGTCGGGACCCTGCTCATTTACTCCCTGGTGGCATTTTCTGTTCTTGTCCTCAGGTGAGACCTCACTGCACCTTCGTAGGGAGTCTTGGAGATTAGTTGGGAGGTAACTGTCTTCTGCCTTCAGCTATCTTCTAAAAGTCTTGCTCTGCTTAAGACAGGACAGCTGTGAAATAAGCTATGTGATGTTGGATGAGTAGGAGCTGCTGTTAATATTGCCTTAAAACCTCTAATTCAGGTACCAGCCAAACCAGAATTTAAGCAAGACTGAGAACACAGAGGAGGAAATTGAGGTGACTGTCCCTGATGAACATCCGTTGGACTCTGAACCTGAAGCAAGAAACTCAAACATTCTAAAGAGTCTGTGGTTCCCTATCAGCACCATCCCCACTAGGAAATCTGGCCGGATTGTCTACAGATGTGCCTCACTACTCGGTGAGCAGTGGGATTTCTCTTTGGTCGTTTTCTGAAATTGACAGTATGGTGTTGGAGTGTGTATTTTGTCCATTGAGGAGTCTTGGTGACATGAGGGCCCTTACTGAGGTGGGCAGCCTGGGGAGAGGTGTGACCCAAGGTCTTGACATCTTCAGCTTCTGAAGTTGAACCTGTTCTCCTCCACCTTGACCCCTGTAGTTCTCCTGATGATAATCTTGAGCGTGATCCTGGTCCAGTGGTCCAGTCAGGGGTTCTCTGCAGACTCCGGGTACACACCAGGGGCTGTGCTGCTGCTGCTGCTCATCACTGGGATCACAGTCATCATCTGGAGGCAGCCACAGAGCCTCATTCCTCTTTATTTTAAGGTAAGTGCCCTTATGTGCCCAAACTGTCCACCTGGAGTGAACAGGCCTCCCGGTCTAAGCATCCAGGGAGTGAGGGGAACTGCTAAAGCCAATGGACTCTTCCCTGATCCCCACTCAGTGCTCTACATGCACAGTCTAGTAGGCACTGGATACACAGGCTGAAGGCTGGTCTTCCTGCCCACGTTGGGTAGAGCCTCGCATTCAGGGATGGACTGACTCTGCCCACAGGTCCCTGCTCTGCCTGTCCTCCCACTGGTCAGCATCTTCGTGAACATTTACTTGATGATGCAGATAACTTCTGGGACCTGGGCCATATTTGGCATCTGGAATGTGATTGGTAAGTGGCTTTCTGGCATAAAGAGACCCCTTGAGTGACTGATCCCAAACTGAGCTCCCCTAAACTTCTTGGCCACCATATTAGGAAGCCTATTGGATGTTTGTAACCAGGAAAAGTCTTACTTATCCTTCTCGTTTTCTCATTTCCTTACTAGGATTTCTCATATACTTTGGATATGGGATCCGACACAGCTTGGAGGAGAACAATGAGCAACAACAACCAGCTTCCACCTCCCAGACTCTTGACAAAAACACCCCTAATCCTGAGTCATCTTAAACATAGGTCATAGATGCTGTGTAGAATCCCTATATGATAGAAGGTGTCTTCTTCTACATGAACACTTTCAGCCACTATGGAGTGTGAAGGTGTACGCATCTACAACCTGTCTTTATTGCCAGAGGACAAAGTGACTTTAATGTTGTCTAATTTTTAAGTAAGCTTTTCGAAGCATGATGTACATACAGAAAAAATACATGCTTCTTAAGTGTGTACCAAGACCAATTTTCACAAAGAAAGTACAACAACCTAACCAGCGGGAGAAAGAAAATGTTAACCCGGCACCTGAGAAACAACTCCTGTTCCCATCTCCAGCGTGAGCACAGAGCTGGCCACTTGAGGAGGAAACATAGGTAATCATATACTGTGTAAGATTTACACTTTAAATATAAGGTCATCAATAAGGTTGAAGTAAAAGGTCAGTTTTCATTCCAATCCCAAGAAAGATAATGCCAAAGAATGTTCAAACTACTAAACAACTGTGCTCATTTCACAGTCTAGCAAGATAATGCTCAAAATCATAAGCTAGACTTCGGCAGTACATGAACTGACAGCTTCCAGATACAAGCTGGGCTTAGAAAAGGTAGATGAACTTGAGATCAAATTGCCTACATTTGTTGGATCACAAAGAAAGCAAGGGAAGTCCAGAAAAACATCAACTTCTGCTTCATTAACTATGCCAAAACCTTTGACTGTGTGGATCTCAACTAACTGTGGAATATCCTTAAGGAGATGGGAATACCAGACCATCTGACCTGCCTCCTGAGAAACCTGTATGCAGGTCATAGGAAACAGTTAGAATCGGACATGGAATGGTGGAGTAGTTCAAAACTGGCAAGGGAGTATGTTAAGGCTCTATGTTGTTCCCCGCTTATTTAACTTATATGCAGAGTACATCATGCAAAATGCTGGGTTGGATGAATCACAAGCTGGAATCAAGATTACCAGGAGAAGTATCAACAACCTAAGATGATACCATCCTAATGACAGAAAGTGAAGAGGAAATAAAGAGCCTCTTGATGAAGGTGAAGGAGGAGAGCGAAAAGCCTGGCTTAACACTCAACATTTGAAAATACTAAGATCATAGCATCTGGTCCCATTACTTCCTGGGAAATAAAAGAGGAAAAAGTGGAAGCATTGACAGATTTTCTTTCCTTCGGCTCCAAAATCACTGCAGACAATGGCTGTAGCCGTGAAATTAAAAAACACTTGTTCCTTGAAAAGAAACCTATGACAAACCTAGACAGCATATTAAAAAGCAGAGAGATTACTTTGTTGACAAAGGTCTGTCCAGTCAAAGTTATGGTTTTTCCAGTAGTCATGTACAGATGTGAGAGTTCAGCCATAAAGAAGGCTGAACACTGAAGAACTGATGCTTTTGAAAACTGTGGTGCTTGGGAAGACTCTTGAGAGTCCCTTGTACTGCAAGGCAATCAAACCAGAAAACCCTAAAGAAAATCAACCCTGAATATTTATTGGAAGGATTGACGCTGAAGTTGAAGCCCCAGTACTTTGGCCACATTACGTGCAGAGCTGACTCAATGGGAAAGACCCTGATTCTGGGAAAGACTGAGGGCAGGGGGAGAAGAGGGAACAGACGATGAAACGTTTAGATAGCATCACTGACTCAATGGACATCTCCAGGAGATAGTGGAGGATAGAGGAGCCTGGTGTGCTGCATTCCAAGGGGTCACAAAGATTTGTACACGACTTAACAACTGAACAACCACAACAGGACCTTGCAGGCATGCTGCTGAGATATTCCTGGTTTGATTCCAGACTACCATAGTAAAGAGAACTGGTAATAAAGAGAGTCACAATTTTTTTATTTCACCAACTCAATGGACCAGGGTTTGGGTGGACTCCAGGAGTTGGTGATGGACAAGGATGCCTGGCTTGCTGTGGTTCATGGGACGGCAAAAAGTCAGACACAACTTGCCGGAAGCCAGTGTGAGGAATCCCGCCCGTGACAAGGTCATGAGGAAGGAAGCTGACATACGCAAGGCGTGCTCAGACTTCAGGGACCCCTCTGGAAATTCCTAAGCATGTACCCCAACAAAAATCTGCCGGCTTTTGTGCTCTGCTTTTCTGCTTTTCTGGTATTCTCTGGGAAAAAGTCAATTCAGGGTTTTAGTCTTCTGCATTTGAAAGGGATGTTTCAGTTAAACCCCTCTGATAGCTCTCTAGCCTGCCTAACAGGTTCCCCAGACCTCTTACAGCTTGTGAATTGCTTACAGCCCCCCAACCGCGGGAGGCACAAAGCTTAAAAGCATCTTAAAGATACAGAGCCTTTTCTAAAGAGTTAAAAATTATATTGGTAGAGGGTTTTCACTGTTGACTCAAGGATTGCTGCCAGACCTCCTTATTCTTTATCTTTTAGGCACCTGGAAGGATGTTAATGTAAGCAGGATGTAGAAAAAGATACATAGTAGTTTTGATGTTAGCAACACTAGACTTTTGAGTTAATTGCTTCTCTTTTGCTGTAAATCACTGCACTCCCTCTACTTGTTATAAGTTGCTGTATCCTTGCTGTCTAAGAATGTAACTTTCTTTAGTGCTTTCCGAGAGTGGCACCAGACCTTGGGAAGATCAACTCAAATAAGTCTTGTGGTTGACAAACCCTTATCAGAAAAAAGGCTGTAAAATGTTAATTGGCCCTTTTGGTTGGAAGATGATGTAAATTACCTAAGACTTGTGTATACAATTAGGTATGCAGAGAGAAAAGCCTGGTTTTGATAAGAGTCTGGACTGCTAACGCTGCATAACTTTGTGTTACCCATTGATCTCCATGTTTTATCAAAAGTATAAAAGGCCTTCTGAACAATAAAGGACGGGACCAGATTCTCGGACCAGATTCTCAGACCAGTTTCTCGGACTAGTCTCGGCCTGGTTTCTTGGGAATCTGGCTCCCCCCGTGTCTCTCTCTCTCTCTTTTTCTCTCCCTTTTCTTCCCTCTGCTCTTTACTTTAATTTCAGGCTGAATTTCCATCTGGGGCGCGGAGGCTCGCCAGGTCTACTTATTTGCCCTGGTTATTAAGATCCGCGAGAAAGGGAGCTTAAGGCGAGGCACCCTTAGATATTCAAGCGGGCACCGGTGGCCCAACGTAGATGGTGCAAATTCCTTGTCTGGAATTTTATTGGTCTTCCGCGTAAACCAAGCTATTCAGCCCTCTTTCTCCACTTAATCTTCCTACTGCACTACAGTTTCTTAATCTAATCTTATATTAATAAATAAACAAGTCTTTCCACGCCAACGCCGTCCACCCTTTGAATTCCCTGGATCCACCGGGGCTGGACCCCGGCAACAACTGAGTGACTGAACTGAACTGAGTGCATATAAACTTATGTTCACACTACACTGCAGTCTATTCAGTGCGCTATATATTCTGTCTAAAAAATGTACATACTTTAACTTAAAAGTACTTTGTTGCTGAAAAATGCTAGCTGTCATCTGACAACCCAGAGTTGCCACAAACCCTCAGTTTGCAAAAACTGCAGCATATGCAAAGCACAATAAAATGATATCTGCTTGTACAGGTGTATGTGTATATTGAAAGATGTATAGCTAATGTGCACAAAAGATGTATATGTAATATGTGTATTAAAGTATATGTATTAAGGTTCACTGTTGATCTAAAATCAATGTATCTAGTTGTCCTGTAATGCTATTTGCTATATCTGTCACCTCTTGGTGTCTGTGTATCTTCTCCACATTTTAATAGCCTCTTGACATATGGGTATAGTCAAACTTCGTTAGGGCCCATCCTCATGACCTCATTATTCTTAATTACCTCTTTAAGGCCCCCCACAAAATACACCCACATTCTGAAGTCCTGGGGATCCGGAATTCAACATATGAATTTGAAAAAAGGGAGATGCATTCACTTCTTCACACTTTTGATCACAATTTGCTTCCCAGTAGCTAAAACAGTGTCTGGAATACAATAAATGCTCAGTTATATTTGATGAAATACTTAATGAAAGAATCATATGTACATGTAATATTTTACATGACCCAAGATGGGGAACTTTTTATTTATTAGTAATTATCAAACGGAGACCACAGTATTTGTTGGGAAAAATGACATTTTGTTAAATGACTTGGAACAGAAAATGAGACTTTAAGGCCATGTCTGATCTATGACTGGTCTTTCCTGGTGGCTCCAGGGTAAAGAATCCACCTGCCAATGCAGGAGACACGTTCAACCCCTCGATTGGGAAGATCCTCTGGAGGAGGAGATAGCAACTGTTTCCAGTGTTCTTGCCTGGAAAATCCCATGGACAGAGGAGCCTGGAGGGCTATAGTCCAGGGGATTGAAAAGAGCCCGAGTTGACTTAGAGACTAAACAACAGCAGTGCCTATAGCTGGTGCTGGTTAGATCATTTCACTGGAGAGAAAAAATGCAGAGAAGAGTTGGGGAGAAGGGGAGAGAAAAGAGGGGTGAGGAGAAGGTGGTGAAGGGTTCTGTGAGATGAGATACTCTTCTCTTGATCTGATCTCACTTTCACATGAAAATCATGAAGTGATTGATGTAGGTGGGCATCTCATGGAAAGAAAGATTTTTTAAATGATTATTCTTGGTGTGGATTGATGAGGGGGGAAAACAGTTGGCAGAAGGAGAAAGAGCATATAATGATTGTGTTATTCCATGAATGTATTATTTAAATAGGTGGTTCCCACAGATTGCAGGAAGTCAGTGATGGTTGTGAGCAGGGCAAGAAGGTGAGGAAGGGGTTTGGGAGATGACTGAGGGTCTGCTGTCTTTCCAGGGACAAGGGTACAATGTGGACACCCTCCATGCTTTACACATTCCTCTCCCCCCACCCCATGCCTCCCCACTTTACTGGCCACGTGAGCCTGGACACGTCACCTAACCTTCCCTCTAACCCTCTAAAGGCTTGGCAAAGAAGTGGAGAAATAAGACACAGGATGAGTCCTTACATAACCTATGTAACATGGGAATTTCAGAACTGAGGTGCTTGGCTCTGTTGATGGAAAATTAAATAACAATCAAAGTAAGAAAAAAGAAGAGAATTTTGGTTATTTCTGTAACATCCAGATTTTTAAGATAATATCCTGAATTGTGACTAATAATCTACCAGGACATATCAAATTTTTAGGATTTTCATATAATTTTTAGACCACATATTAATAACATTTATCCTTCCAATATAACCTAAGAAGTTTTGTCATCACTTATTTGACAACACGTAGGTGCTTAGTCACTTCAGTCATGTCCAACTCTAAGACCCAACAGACTATAGCCCAACAGGCTCCTCTGTCCATGGGATTCTCCTGGCAAGAACACTGGAGTGGGTTGCCCTGCACTCTTCCACGGGATCTGCTGATGGTACCCATGTAATTATATGTGCCAGTATGCCTAATTGTAATGAGGTCAGTATCATTCCTTGAGATGTTTTAGGAGCTCTCTGAAAAACCCCCAGAATAGCTAGAAGTCAAAAAATATTTCATTTGGGGTGCCTTTGGTGGCTCAGTGGTAACTCTGCCTGCCAAAGCAGGAGACACGGGTTCTGACCCGGGCAGATTCTCATGTGTGAGAGAGAACTTGCAGAAGGTCAGCTTTCCTGCAGAGAGCTTCTGGCACTCCAAAAAAATAAAAACAACTCTGGTCAAAGCAAAGTTGGAGGTGAGAGAATCTTTCCCCTCCCCCATGCAAGGAAACATCCCCCCACAGAAAAGGGGACTGATGAGTGAGTGCTCAGCTACCGTAGTTCTGCAGGACATCGCAGGGGACACCTGAGAAGGACATCCACAGCAGCACCAGAGACCTGAGTCAGGACCTCCACGAGGAGGGAGAGGAAAAATATTTGGAAAGACACAGATAAACATGTCAAAGGGCATGAAAGGGATTGCTTTTCTCAAGGAGTCCAATCGCATGCCTCTGGGAGTTCCACACCCAGGAATCTCCCTCAGTGCCCCACGTGCTGGACCCACACCTCCTCCCACTCTCTGGGGCCTCCTTGTGTGACCTTCCCTCTGCAGCGCTCAGGGGAACTTGAGTAGAAAAGGAGCGGGCTCAGAAAACCAGCCCCTGCTCTGGAGGAGGGCACCCGCAGACTGGAGCTCTAGAGCTACCTTCTGGAAATCCAGAGACAGGTTTCCTGGAGGCAGCCTGGTGGGTTGTCAGGGCAGACCAGACAGAAAAGCTTAAGAATTCTCCCATAAGGCCTCCCTGGTGGTTCAGTGGTAAAGAATCCGCCTGCTAAGGCAGAGGACCCGGGTTCAGTCCTGGTCTGGGAGGACCCCATATGCCACAGGGCAACTAAGCCCACATGCCGCAACTACTGAAGCATGTGCTCTGCAACAAGAGAAGCCACCGCAATGAGAAGCCCATGCACCACAACCAGGGAAAGACTCTGCAGTAACCAAGATCCAGGGCAGAAATAATTAATCAATTAATTTAAAATTATTAAAAAGAATTACCCCACAAGAGGGAACAGAAAGAGTGTGAGATCAGTGAAATAAGTGTATTGATAATAAAGACAAAGAAAATCCCAGAAAATAACTCCACCATGAAAAAACAGTACCCCAATTGAAGTTGACCACCAAAGATTCAAGGGGTGAGAATGTTAGGTCCATGAAACAAATTGGAACTGGTCAAACAGGAAATGACAAGAGTGAACATCGACATTCTAGGAATCAGTGAACTAAGATGGACTGGAATGGGTGAATTGAACTCAGATGACCATTATATCTACTACTGCGGGCAGGAATCCCTTAGAAGAAATGGAGTAGCCATCATGGTCAACCAAAGAGTCTGAAATGCAGTACTTGGATGCACTCTCGAAAATGACAGAAGGATCTCTGTTCATTTCCAAGGCAAACCATTCAATATCACAGTAATCGAAGTCTATGCCCTGACCAGTAACACTGAAGAAGCTGAAGTTGAACAGTTCTATAAAGACCTACGATACCTTCTAGAATTAACACCCCAAAAAGATGTCCTTTAAATTATAGGGGACTGGAATACAAAAGCAAGAAGTCAAGAAACATCTGTAGTAACAGGCAAATTTGGCCTTGGAGTACAGAATGAACCAGGGCAAAGGCTAATAGAGTTCTGCCAAGAGAACGCACTGGTCATAGCAAATACCCTCTTCCAGCAACACAAGTGAAGACTCTACACATGGGTATCACCAGATGGTAAACAGTGAAATCAGATTGATTATATTCTTTGCAACCAAAGATGGAGAAGCTCTATACAGTCAGCAAAACAAGACCGGAAGCTGACTGTGGCTCAGATCATGAGCTCCTTATTGCCAAATTCAGACTGAAATTGAAGAAAGCGTAGAAAACCACTACACCATTCAGTTATGACCTAAATCAAATCCCTTATGATTATACAGTGGAAGTGAGAAATAGATTTAAGGGACTAGATCTGACAGACAGAGTGCCTGATGAACTATGGACAAAGGTTCATGATATTGTATAGGAGACCATCCCCAAGAAAAAGAAATGCAACAAAGCAAAATGGCTGTCTGAGGAGGCCTTACAAATAGTTGTGAAAAGAAGGGAAGTGAAAAGCAAGGGAGAAAAGGAAACATATGCTCGTTTGAATGCAGAGTTCCAAAGAATAGCAAGGAGAGATAAGAAAGCCTTCCTCAGTGATCAATGCAAAGAAATAGAGGAAAACAATACTATGGGGAAAACTAGAGATCTCTTCAAGAAAAAGAGAGATACCAAGGGAACATTTCATGCAAAGATGGGCTGAATAAAGGACAGAAATGATATGGACCTAACAGAAGCAGAAGATATGAAGAAGAGGTGGCAAGAATACACAGAACTGTACCAAAATGATCTTCATGACCCAGAGAATCACGATGGTGTGATCACTCACCTAGAGCCAGACATCCTGGAATGTGAAGTCAAGTGGGCCTTAGGAAGCATCACTATGAACAAAGCTAGTGGAGGTGATGGAATTCCAGTTGAGCTATCTCAAATCCTGAAAGATGATGCTGTGAAAGTGCTACACTCAATATGCCAGCAAATTTGGAAAACTCAGCAGTAGCCACAGGACTGGAAAAGGTCAGTTCTCATTCCAATTCCAAAGGAAGGCAATGCCAAAGAATGCTCAAACTACCTCACAATTGCACTCATCTCACATGCTAGTAAAGTAATGCTTAAAATTCTCCAAGCCTGGCTTCAGCAATACATGAACCATGAACTTCCAGATGTTCAAGCTGGTTTTAGAAAAGGCAGAGGCACCAGAGATCAAATTTCAACACCTGATGGATCATCAAAATAGCAAGAGAGCTCCAGAAAAACATCTATTTCTGCTTTATTGACTATGCCAAAGCCTTTGACTGTATGAATCACAATAAACTGTGGAAAATTCTGAAAGAGATGGGAATACCAGACCACCTGACCTGCCTCTTGAGAAATCTGTATGCAGGTCAGGAAGCAACAGATAGAACTGGACATGGAACAACAGACTGGTCCCAAAGAGGAAAATTAGTACATCAAGGCTGTATGTTGTTATCCTGCTTATCCAACTTCTATGCAGAGTACATCATGAGAAACGCTGAGCTGGAGGAAGCACCAGCTGGAATCAAGACAGCTAGGAGAAATATTAATAACCTCAGATATGCAGATGACACCACCTTATGGCAGAAAGTGAAAAAGAACTAAAGAGCCTCTTGATGAAAGTGAAAGAGTAAAGTTAAAAATTTGGCTTAAAGCTCAACATTCAGAAAACTAAGATCATGGCATCCAGTCCCGTCACTTCATGGCAAATAGATGGGCAAACAGTGGAAACAGTGGCTGATTTTATTTTTCTTGCCTCCAAAATCATTGCAGATGGTGATTGCAGCCATGAAATTAAAAGATGCTTACTCCTTGGAAGGAAAGTTATGACCAACCTAGACAGCATATTGAAAAGCAGAGGCATTACTTTGTCAACAAAGGTCTGTCTAGTCAAGGCTGTTTTTTCCAGTGGTCATGTATGGATGTGAGAGCTGGACTATAAAGAAAGCTGAACGCAGAAGAATTGATGCTTTTGAACTGTGATGTTGGAGAGGACTCTTGAGAGTCCCTTGAACTTCGAGGAGATCCAACCAGTCCATCCTAAAGGACATCAGTCCTGAATATTCATTGGAAGGACTGATGTTGAAGCTGATGTCCAATACTTTGGCCACCTGATGTGAAGAACTGACTCATTTGAAAAGACCCTGATGCTGGGAAAGATTGAGGGCAGGAAGAGAAGGGAACAACAGGATGAGATGGTTGGATGGCATCACTGACTCAATGGACATGGATTTGAGTGGACTCCGGGAGTTGGTGATGGACAGGGGGGCCTGGCGTGCTGCCGTTCATGGGGTCGCAAAGAGTTGGACACAACTGATTGACTGAACTGAACAGAACTGAGAACTATAGCTGGGGAGGCAGCCTCTCTGAGAGCTCTGAGGAACTGCTCTGCTGAAGAATGGTTTCCAGCACAGTCCTACACCTCATGCAAACAAAGCTCACACATCAACACAACAGGATGTATTCCTTCAAGGTTTCAAAAGAGACAGACTTAGTACATAGACAGTGAGATAGCAGGACTCTGGTGTCTAGGAAGAGAACCTTATCTTCCAGGGAGTGTTAACACGGACACCATGAGAAGAGATTTGCTCATTCTAATCTTCAAAACAGATTTTCTTCACCTCAATGGTTAAAGCAGATGAGCTTTGAGGGTCTGACAGGCTGTCTTCGTTCACACACTGTTCAGGCTGAACCATGGATGAGCCAAAATGACTTCCCCATTCCTTAATATGTGAACATCCTCTCCATCACAAGCAGATAAAAATCTTAGAACCATATGATCCAGCAATTCTATCTGAGGATGTACCCAGAAGAATTGAAACCACACCCTGGAAGAGATATCTGTACACTCATGTTCATAGCAGCTCTATTCACAGTATTTAAATCATGAAAGCAACCTGACTATCCATTTACCAAAGAATAGGTAAACCAAATATGGTATATACCAATAACAAAGTATTATTCAGCATTTAAAAAGAAGAGAAGGGACTTTCCTGGTGGTCTAGTGGTTAAGAATCTTCCTTGTAATGCAGCAGATGTGGGTTCAATCCCCAGTCAGGGATCTAAGATCCCACATGCCCCAGAGCAAGTCTGAGAGATGCAACTAAATAAAGCTTGCCAGCTGCAACAAAGACTCAGCACAGCCAAAATGTTAAAAAATGTTTTTTAAAAAGGGACTATAACATAAGCTACAATGCAAATGACCTAGTGGACATTATGGTAAGCAAAAGAAGTGTGACAAGAAATGACAAATACTATATGATTCCATTTAAATGAAGTAAGTGGTCATATTCATAGAGACAGGAAGTAGAGTGGTGATTGACAGGAACTGGGAAAGAAGAAAGGGGACATTTTATTGAATGGGTAGAGATTCAGTTTTGCCAAATGAAAAAGAGCCCTGGAGTTTGGTTACATAAAATGTGTATGAACGTCACGTGGCCAAACTGCACACTTAAAGATGGCTAAAACTGTAAATGTAATGCAATATGTATTTTAAGATAAAAGAAATTCACAACCTCCCCTGAGGGTAACCAGAGAAGAGTTAAGAGCTGATACCAACAGAGCAGATGCTCCCCACCCGCCCAACCCCATCCCCACCCCAACAACCCAGGGGTGAGGACCGTCTTCTGTGCTCAGGACTCCCCGCTTCAGTTCTTGGAGATGTCTCAGCTCCTGCCCTGCACGGCTTAACCTCAGCCTCCCTGACTGACCCAGTGCTCCAGGCTCTGCTCCAAGGATCCAGTAAGTCTCAGGTCACCCTCTCCTGTAGGAGACTGGGCGCTGAGTTCGCATCCTCCCAAAGAGACCTCTGCAACTCCAGAGTGCAGTAGGGTCAGCCTGGCTCCAGACTGAGAGTGGAGAGATGCATTTTTTAGTTGAAAGGAGGAGGAGGTGAGAACTTTTGTGTTTGTGAAAGAAGGGGTAGGAGTGCGGGTTTGGATCAAGTCTGGAGGTTGAGAGACTCTTTTTAGACTGATGTTCAAATGATATGAAAGAATACCTTTAGGACAGGGGGAAGGGGAAGTTAGGGAGTTTGGGATGGACATGCACACACTCCTATACTTAAAATGGATAACCAACAAGGACATACTCTAGACACAGGGAACTCTGCTCAATGTTATGTGGCAGCCTGGATGGGAGGGGAGTTTGGGAGAGATGGATACATGTATATGTGTGTATATATATGTTTGGTTGAGTCGTTTTGAAGTCCACCTGAAACTATCACAACACTATTTTTTATAAAGTTTTAATAAATTTTTTACAAAATTTTATTATTATAAACTTTTATATAAGGTTTCCATTATGTGAATCACTGATTTCAGTCTCCTGTATACTGTTGGCCCTCCAAATTTATGGGTTCCTCCTCTGTGGATATTGGGGCAACTGTATCAACGTGAACAACTGTGGATTTTGGTATGTGTAGAGGACTACTGCATGACTATATTAAGTCATTTTTGGTTTTTCTACACCTGGGAACTCTGTGAAGCTAGCTCTACTATTTATCATTGGCAGCAATTTCTTAAATGGTTGTAAGGTACTCATGACATAAATTAACCATCTTAACAATTTTAAGTGTATGGCAGGGGAAGGAGAGGGGGGTGCAGGTCGAGAAAGTAACACTGAATGTATGCACTATCATGTGTGAAATAGCTAGCTAGCAGGAAGCTGCTGTATATCATGGGGAGCCCAGTCTGACGCTCTGTGATGACCTAGAGGGGTGGGATGGGGGGATGGGAGGGAAGGTCAAGAGGGAGAGGAACACATATATAGTTATCGCTGATTTTTATTGTTGTACAGCAGAAACCAACACAACATTGTGAAGCAATTATCTTCCAATTAAAAATTTTTTAAAGTATACAGTTCAATAATGTTAAGTATATTTACATTGTTCTGCAGCCAATCTCTAGATCATTTTTCATCCTGTAAAACTAAAACTTTGTCCCCATTTTATGATAACTCTCCACTTTCCCCTTCACCTCAGCCCCTGGAAAACCACCATCCTGCTTTCTGTCTCTATAATTGATAACTCTCGGAAGTTCACAGAAGTGGAATCATGCAGTATTTGTCTTCTTGTTATTGGCTGAGGTTGCTTAACATAATATCCTCAAGGTCCCTTCATGTTGTAGCACACATCAGAATTTCCTGTCTTTTTAAGGCTACATAATATTCCACCGCATATATAGACCACATGGTGCTGACCCATTCTTTCATGAAAGAATATTTGGGTTGCTTCCAACCTTCAGCTATTGTGATAATACTCTTTTGAACACAAATATCTCTTTGAGATCCTATTTTCCATTCTTTGGGGTATACACCCATAGGGTGAATGGATCATATGGTAAATCAATCCACTTTTAGCTTTTGGAGGAACGACCAGAGCAGATGCACCATTTAACATGCACAAGGATTCATCAGCAGAATGTAATCAAGAAGAAAATGGAGGTCCAGAGAAGTGAACTTTTCAAAGGCCCAGAGGTGTTGAGGAAGCCAACATTCTAATAATATTCTCCTGGGTTCTTAATCCTTGCTCTTAACCAAAATGCTGAGCTTCGACTTAAGAGTATTGGAAGAGAGAGCCCCCTGAAGGTAACTCGTGGTCACTGGGTTATCCTAGCCCTGCAGAGCCATGTAGCCAGTAGACATTTCAGGCCTCAAATGACTCAAAGCAGAGTCCTGTCATTTCTATTCAAAATGAAGTTTCATTGCCCCCTCCCTCCAAGCAACTGGGAGACCTCTCTGGTTTGATGCCGTGACTGAGCTAATCTACAATCTGTCCCATGTACAAATTCCATCTCACTCTGCCCCAAAGCAGAGTTCCTATTCCATGTCACTCTGCAGCCAACAAAACAGAAAGCTCTCAGGTTTCAGGATCCTTGGTGAAAAATTATGCAGAGTCTGAGCTCTTTGATTACCAAGCTCCTAAAACAGTCACTTCACATGTATCAAAGAGGGATGAAATAATGATGATAACAATTTTCCCGTGTTATACAGGAAAGGAGGACAAAGATGGTATAGTTTGTGAAAACTCAGAAAAATTAATATGCTCCAGAGCTGGTTGATTTCAATTAAAAAGTCATATTCTTAACAATTCATTTATTAAACCATTCATTTATTTATTCATGCATGCTCAGTCATGTCTGACTTTTTGCGACCCCATGGACTGCAGCCTGCCAGGCTCCTCTGTCCATGGATTTTCCAGGCAAGAGTACTGGAGTGGTTGCCATTTTGTCTCCTGCCTCTCCTGCATTGGCAGGCAGAGTCTTTACCACTGAGCCACCTGGAAGCCCCTCTTATCCACTCAACTTATACCAGTTAAGCAGCTTCTGTGTGTCAACACTGCATTTGAGGCTTTTTCTTCTCAAGAAGCAGAAAGCTTATCCAGGATCTTAGGCTGATCTAATAATTAAATTGATGTGAGACAAATTAACAAATTTAATTTGTTGTGTATGAGACCCCATAAAAACTTGCGGCTCAAGAGAGTCAAGCAATGGAAGCTTATATGGTATCATGAGTTTAACAGGACAAGGGAAGAATCTAGAGCTTCAAAGGGGAGGAAGACAGCCCAGAGGAAGATGGGAAGAGCAAACGTTTGGTGAACAAATATTTGTCACTCCAAGCAGGGAAGACTTTCTGAGATTAAAAAGTTCTCTCCGGTAATAGCTCTCTTCCTGGCATAAGTCCCCTAATCCAATTATTTTGAACAGTTAAGGGAGAGGCAAGGAGCTTCTCCAGAGTCTGCTGGGTCTTAACCACCTTCAGTTCAGTCTACCCACCAAAGGGGTACATTTGGGGAGAGATAATCCACTCCATCTCACTTCCCTTCAAGCAACGCTGTCAGTAATTTTGAATCATATTAAAAGATGTATTTATGTTTAAGGAACCAAAGCTCAGACACAGAGAGCTGCCCAATGTGTCCATTTACCACCTGCTCTCCAACACTCCATTGCTCTGTAGAACTGGACTCCCAGGGTCAAGGGCAGACGCAACTTTTTTTTAATGGAAGTAAAGTTGTTTGCATCTTGTATTAATTTCTGCTGGACAGTCAAGTGATTCAGTGATACATATATATATATATTCTCTTTTTCATTTTCTTTTCCATCATGGTTTATCACAGGATATTGAATAGAGTTCCTTGGGCTACACAGTAGGACCTTGTTTAGGATGGACATTCTTAATAACTTAGTGTTTTGCATTCTCAGCAGATCATAGCCTCCTCAACTCTGTCTAGGATGTTGCATCAGTATGTTCGCCAACTTGGTCAGAAGCTGGTCCACAAGCAGCCACTGGAGCCCATAGAGGAGTCTGAGAGTTCTGCAGCTCATCTAAACTCGCTGGACCTGGTGGGCTTCGGTGTGGCCAGCACCTTGGGAGCAGGTGTATACATCGTGGCTGGTGCAGTGGCCAAATACATAGCTGGACCAGCAACCATCATCTCCTTCCTGGTGGCCGCCCTGTCTTGTGTGATGTGTGGGCTCTGCTATGCAGAGTTATGGGCCAGGGTACCACGTTCTGGTTCTGTGTATCTCTACAGCTATGCCACCATGGGACAACTGTGTGCCTTCATCACTGGCTGGAACCTTATCCTGTCCTTAGTCGTTGGTGAGAGGTTGTGGGGTTGGGGGGAGGCATGGGGTTTAAGATCGGAAAGTGAGGAGAGAGGAGGATTGAGGTCTTCTCTCATACACAAACATTTGGTTATCTATCTTGTTAAGGAGGAGGATACCATTGGCAGGAAAACCCCCACAACTTCATTGTACTCAGGTCTATCCTGTTTCTTTAAATGATGACCCAGGAAACCAGAAGGAAAGGGAACTGTAGGGAGTGGGTAAGAGGGAGGCATGGCCCAAGGCTCATCCATTCACAATATTGAAATCTTCAGTCAGCTGTTGCCTTCTGTCGGGGTCTAGCCCCCGCAGGATTCAGGGAAACCTGAAGGAAAAACAGCGTCGGCGGACGATTTAAAGAGAGATAAGGAAAGAATATTGTAGATAAGAAATTAGAGGAGAGAAAGAGGCTGATATTTCTTGGTTTACATAGAAAGCCAATAAAACTTCGAGACAAGAAGTTTGCTCTGTTCACGGAGGCCACAGGTGCCTTCCCGGTCTCTCGAGGGAGTGAAGACACAGAACGTCTTCCCGTTCAGGTCTTAGAAACCCGGGCAGATAAGTGAACGCAGGGAGCCTCTATGCTCCAAGGGATCAGCCTGAAAAAGAAAGTAAGAGAGGAAAAAAAAAGAGAAAAAAAGAAAAACACGGGGTGACCAAGCTTTTTAAGCGAGGCCCTATAGCTTCATTTTTAAAAGGTACTTTTATACCTTGTCTTATACATAGAGGGAAATGAAAGATGCAAAGTTATACAGAGTCAGCCCAAACATTACATCTGTTTTGTCTTTATCGAAACCAGGATTTTTCCTGCAAACCTTTCCCATAAACAATGTTGTGTACATTATCCTCTGGTCTTGGAGGCCTGTGAACATTTTATGACCCTCTTTTGATAAAGGCTTCTCAACCAGAAAACTTATTTTCCCCTGAAATGTTTTTTCTTATATTTCTAATCTATGTCAGCCTCAAAAAGTATTAAACAGAGTTACATTCTCATGAAGCAAAGGTGCAGTGAGTTACAAGAAAGAACCAATTAGCTCAAAAGTCTGATGTGGTTAATTTCAAGGCTACACTTGTTTTTCTTACTTTCCAACTATGTTAACTAATGCACTCCCAGGTGCACAGTGGATAAGAGATATGGGAACTTAGCAACAAGCATTGGCCCAATAATGAAATCCTACATTAGCACTACTCTAATAACTTTTAACTCTTTGAAAGGCTCTATGTTTTAGACTTTCCATGCCTCTCACAGTTGGGAGGCCATAAATAATCACATGCGTAGCTGCAAGAGTCTGGATATATCTGCCAAGCAAGCTAAAATGCTAACAGAGGGGTTTTGATTGGAAATATTCCTCTCATGTCCAGGAGACTTATTAGCTATAGCCCTAAGTTAATTTTCTCCAGAGAAAGGTGGTCAGGGTTAGCCCCCTGTTAGTGTCAGAGGAGTTGGTGAAAGTCATGAAATAGTAAAACAGACAGATTCTGGTTTGGGGGGTAGATGCTCGAGAAAGCCTAGGGAGCCCATTGAGTTCTGAAGCCTTGCTTAACAGTTCTCTTCCACACGACCTTGTCATGGGTGGGATCTCCCGTGGTGGCTCCCGGCAGCCTTCATGGGATTTTCCTTTACCACATGATTTAAAATTTTCAGCTCTCATCTCCCAGCCTCCCTGGCCCCACTTCCCTGTGTTCTTTCTTGCATAACATTGATCTCTTCCTAATTATACCAAATAATGACCTATTTTGTGAGTTATCTGGGTCTACTCTTCCCATTCTAAGAAGAAAAGCTCTTTGAGATTGGGTAGTTTGTCTTTCTTTTTTTTTAATATAACCCATGGCACATAGTCAAAAATCAATTTACATTTGTTAATTACTATTCCTTCTGCCGCTGCAGCCACTACCTGTTTGTCCAAAGCCTGGAGCATCACCTTTGACAGCCTGATTGGAAACCATATCTCTCAGGCATTAGAGGAGACCTTCTCTCCATATATGCCCTCTTTCCTGGCCACGTTCCCAGACTTTGTCGCTCTGGGCCTGTTGCTGGTGATGACTGGTGAGAAGGGGACAGAGACAGGAAAAAAGAGTGGGGTGTGGAGCAGGAGCTGGGGAGGGAAAGGCTTGGGTGGCAGAATGAGGGGGGTTAGGACTGAGTGGAAGGAAAGGTGGCAGGAGGGGAGGTGTTTTTTATCCTTGGCACTGTTGACAAATTGGGCTGGATCATTCTCAGTATGGGGGGCTGTCCTATGCATTGTAAGGTTTTTAAAACATCAGTGTTGGGTATGGAGTAGCAAACATTCCCAGCCTTTACTCACTCGACACCAGTGATGCCCTCCCTGCCCCCAAACTGTGACACCGAAAAAGTCTCCAGACAGTGCCAATTGGTTGGGAAGCAAAATTACCCCCACTGAGAATCATTGACTTAGACCAACAAGCTTTCTCCTCTGTATTGAGGCCCAAGATAGTTTTGTTTTTCAATTGAAAGGAAGTCTTCATAGCATAAAATTAATAATTTTATTGTTCCCTCCCAGCTTTATTTAGATATATTTGACATACAGCACTATAAAAGTTTAAGTTACACAACCTGATGATTTCATAGACATATATTGCGAGGTACAAAATCAACCATCTGAAAGTATACAATTCAGTGGCACTTAGTACAATTACCATGTTGTGCAACCATCATCTCCATCTACTTTCAAACATGTTTATCTCCCCAAAAGGAAAGACTGCTCCCAGTACCCATTGAGCAGTCACTATCCGTCCACCACCTCACCACAGTCTGCAACTTCCTGCCTCTGGCAACCATTAGTCTCCTTTCTCTCTATATGGATTTACTTATTTTGAGTGTTTCATAGTCCATCTATCCCACAGGAGTAATGCTTCTGGGACCTCACGCATCACCGCTGATTATCATAGTGTTCACAGGCATCAACATTTTTGTTCCAATCTTCACGATCATCTCTGGCTTCATTAAGGGAGACCTGCACAACTGGCAGCTCACAGAACAGGACTATAGACTGAACACATCCGGATCCAGTGACATCTATAGGTTAGGAGGCTATGACCCTTGGCCAGAGTAGTGCTTGTGAAGTGGGGGATGGGGCAGTGCAGAGCTGGGAATACGGAAGGAACTAGAGAGATCTGGGCTGGTGAATCCACATGATCAGATGATGGGGGTGCTGGAGCCCAGGACTTGCGGTATGAAGGGAGGAATTCAGTAGAGATGACTGAACACACCCCACCCATGTTCTTCCTCATTCCTTCTCTCACCATAGCTTGGGCCCTCTGGGTTCCGGAGGGTTTGTGCCCTTTGGCTTTGATGGGATACTCCGAGGAGCAGCCCTGTGCTTCTATTCATTTGTTGGTTTTGATGGCATTGTCATGAAAGGTAACATGGTTATTGTGGGTCCCATCAGGGGTTGGGCACAGTTTCAGCTGCCTTGGGAACAGGGGTTGGCAGATGGTTAACCTGCTTTGGAAGATGCAAGAGGAAAGGGGATTTTTTTCTTCTTTTTTGCCTTCACTCCAGTGTGTTTTCCTGACCCAGTACTTCCACCCACCTGCAGGGAGAGAAGCCCAAAATCCTCAGCGTTCCATCACTTTGAGCATGGTGATCTCCATCTTCATTGGCTTTTTGGCGTACTCTGGTGTCTCAGCATCAGTCACCCTCATGGTGCCCTACTACCAGATTCATCCTTTCAGCCCCTTACCACAGGCTTTTCTCCACGTTGGGTGGGGCCCTGCCAGATATGTCATGGCTGTTGTCTTCTTGTGTGCTCTTTTATACAGGTCAGTGCCATGGTTTTCTCCCTGCTTAATGTCAGATTCTCAGGCATCTGTCCACTGGTATGAGGGACAAGAGAGCAAGACACCTTACCCCATGTAGACAAGGGAGGAGATGCCCTAGGCTATCCCTTGTCTCCAAGACCCCACATATGTTTCCATTTTCTCTTCCAGCCTCCTGGGCACCATGTTTTACATGTCTCAGTTGATCTGTGCAATGGCCAAGGACGGGCTCCTTTTCCAGGGCCTTGCTCAGATCCATGCCCGCACAGGCACCCCTGTCATGGCCGTGATGTCTTCTGTAAACCTCTCAGGTGAATAAATGAAACACACTTCTCCAATCAATTTCCTAACTTGGATTTTTCTAGTGGTTTCTCATCCCGTTCCTGCTCTCATTCTAGCCATCATGGTGTTACTCTTGGACCTCCGTCATATTGTGGAACTCATGTTAACTGGGATCATGCTTGCTTACACCCTTGCGACTTTTTCTGTGCTCATCCTCAGGTAAGACTCCACTACACCTTGACTGGGAGTCTTGGACCCCTAGGGGTTGGTGGAGAGGTAATCGTCTTCTGGTTTCATGCTGCCTTCTATTTCTGGTTAAGGCAGGAAAGAGATGAATAGATTGTCTGATGTTGGGTTAGTAGAGACTGCTGTTATTATTGCCTTGGTACCTCTATTCAGGTACCAACCAGACCTGAAGGAGAAAAGAGGGGAGGAAACTGAGATGGAGCCTAAAGCTGAAGAAAGTCCTTTGGACTCTGTACCTGAAGCAGGAAACTCAAATGTTCTAAAGAGTCTGTGGTTCCCTACCAGCACCATCCCCACCCAGAAATCTGGCCAGATTGTCAATGGATGTGCCTTCCTGCTTGGTGAGCAGTGGGATTTCTATTTCGTTGTATTCTGAAATTAACAGGATGGGGTGGGATTCTGTGTCTTTGGGATCTGAGGAGTCTTGTAGCTATGACGGCCCTATCTGATGTGGGCAGCCTGGGGAGGAGTGTGACCCAAGCTCTGACGTCTTTGTCTTCTGGGTCCACCCTGTTCTCCTCCTCCTTGACCCTTGCAGTTCTCCTGCTGATAATCCTGAGCCTGGTCCTGGCCCAGTGGCCCAGCCAGGTGTTCTCTGGAGACCCCGTGCTCACACCAGTGGCTGTGCTGCTGCTGCTGCTCATCACTGGGGTCACGGTCATCATCTGCAGGCAGCCCCAGAACCCCTCTTCTCTTCACTTCAAGGTAGGTGACCTTATGTGCTCACAGTGTCCACCTTGAGTGAATGAAGTCTGCATGCTTTGAGGTCTAAACATCCTTCGCTAGACAAGGAAATGAGGGGAGTTGCTAAAACCAGTGGGCCTGTCCCTGATCCACATGCAGTGTTTCAAAAGCCAATCTCAGTAGGAACTGAACACACAGGCTGAGGACTGGTCTTCTTGCCTATCTGAAGTAGTACAGTCTCCCTTTCAGACATTTTGGCTGTGTTCAGGGATGACCTGACTCTGCCCACAGGCCCCTGCTCTGCCTGTCCTCCCACTGGTGAGCACCTTCGTGAATGTTTACCTGATGATGCAGATAACCCCTGGGGCCTGGACCCTATTTGGAGTCTGGAATGCCATTGGTAAGTTGCTTTCTGGGCTAAAGAGGCCTCTTGGGTGACTGAACCTCTTCCTCTTACTCCATCCCTAAACTGTGTCAGACGCCATAATAGGAGGCCTTTTATGACTTAGTGACTAAGCAACAACTGGGCATTTGTAAGTGGAAACAGTACCTACTTCACCTTCTCATTGCCTCCTTTCTCTACTAGGATCTATCATATACTTTGGATATGGGATCCGACACAGCCTGGCACGGAACGATTATCAACAGCCAGCAGCCTCCACCCCCCAGACTTGACAAAAACATCCCTAGTGCTGAGTCCTCTTAACCACAGGAAGTAGATGCTGTGTGGAATCCCTCCATGCACTGTAGGATCTGCTGGTTCAAGGGGCACTGTGAACCTCTATGGAGTGTGAACATGGGATGTATTGATAGCTGTGTATTCACTAACAGAAGACAAAATGACTTTAATGTTGTATAATCTAAAAACATAATACACATACATGGAAAAGTCTGTGTTTCAGCAAGATGAAATTTTCTATAAAAGAATATAAGTTACAAGACCATGTATAAGAATGTAAGCAGCAACTGGAAGAAGAAACAAAATACTAATCATCCCAGAAAAAGCTCCTCCTTGTGCCTATTTCCAGCAAAAAGATAGAGATTGCCACATAGGAAGGAAACTCAGGTCCCTGTATTGTGTCATGAGTTGCACTTTATGGAGAAGAAAATGGCATCCCACTCCAGTATTCCTGCCTGGAGAATCCCATGGACAGAGAAGCTTGGTGGGCTACAGAACATAGAGTCTTAAAGAGTTGGACACGCCTGAGCAATAAAGGAGCAGCAGCATAATTAATATGTATAAGATATGTATATATAATATACTGATTAAAATATGTGTGTTCATTGTTTATCTAAATTCAGTCTATCTGGTTGTTTTGTAATATTATTTGCTAAATTTCTCAGCCCTTGGTCTCTATGTATGTTCTCTGTACTCTAAAATCCTTTTGGTATAAGGGCATTAGTTTTATTTCGTGTTTTTTTTTTTTTTTTTACTTTATTTTACTTTACAATACTGTATTGGTTTTGCCATACATTGACATGAATCCACCACGGGTGTAGACAAGCTCCCAATCCTGAATCCCCCTCCCACCTCCCACCCTATATCATCTCTCTGGATCATCCCCATGCACCAGCCCCAAGCATCCTGTATCCTGTATCGAACATAGACTGGCACTTCGTTTCTTACATGATAGTATACATGTTTCAATGCCATTCTCCCAAATCATCCCACCCTCTCCCTCTCCCTCAGAGTCCAAAAGTCCATTCTATACATCTGTGTCTCTTTTGCTGTCTTGCATACAGGGTCATCATTACCATCTTTCTAAATTCCGTATATATGTGTCAGTATACTGTATTGGTGTTTTTCTTTCTGGCTTACTTCACTCTGTATAATCGGCTCCAGTTTCATCCATCTCATCAGAACTGATTCAAATGTATTCTTTTTAATGGCTGAGTAATACTCCATTGTGTATATGTACCACAGCTTTCTTATCCATTCATCTGCTGAGGGACATCTAGGTTGCTTCCATGTCCTGGCTATTATAAACAGTGCTGCGATGAACATTGGGGTACATGTGTCTCTTTCAATTCTGGTTTCCTCGGTGTGTATGCCCAGAAGTGGGATTGCTGGGTCATAAGGCAGCTCTATTTGCAATTTTTTAAGGAATCTCCACACTGTTCTCCATAGTGGCTATACTAGTTTGCATTCCCACCAACAGTGTAAGAGGGTTCCCTTTTCTCCACATCCTCTCCAGCATTTACTGCTTGTAGACTTTTGGATCGCAGCCATTCTGACTGGTGTGAAATGGTACCTCATTGTGGTCTTGATTTGCATTTTTCTGATAATGAGTGATGTTGAGCATCTTTTCATGTGTTTGTTAGCCATCCGTATGTCTTCTTTGGAGAAATGTCTATTTAGTTCTTTGGCCCATTTTTTGATTGGGTCGTTTATTTTTCTGGAGTTGAGCTGCATACGTTGCTTGTATATTTTTGAGATTAGTTGTTTGTCAGTTGCTTCATTTGCTATTGTTTTCTCCCATTCAGAACGCTGTCTTTTCACCTTACTTATAGTTTCCTTTGTTGTGCAGAAGCTTTTAATTTTAATTAGATTCCATTTGTTTATTTTTGCTTTTATTTCCAGTATTCTGGGAGGTGGATCATAGAGGATCCTGCTGTGATTTATGTCAGAGAGTGTTTTGCCTATGTTCTCCTCTAGGAGTTTTATAGTTTCTGGTCTTACATTTAGATATTTAATCCATTTTGAGTTTATTTTTGTGTGCGGTGTTAGAAAGTGTTCTAGTTTCATTCTTTTACAAGTGGTTGACCAGTTTTCCCAGCACCACTTGTTAAAGAGATTGTCTTTACTCCATTGTATATTCTTGCCCCCTTTGTCAAAGATAAGGTGTCCATAGGTGTGTGGATTTATCTCTGGGCTTTCTATTTTGTTCCATTGATCTATATTTCTGTCTTGGTGCCAGTACCATACTGTCTTAATGACTGTGGCTTTGTAGTAGAGCCTGAAGTCAGGCAAGTTGATTCCTCCAGTTCCATTCTTCTTTCTCAAGATTGCTTTGGCTATTCGAGGTTTTTTGTATTTCTATACAAATCTTGAAATTATTTGTTCTAGTTCTGTGAAAAATACCGCTGGTAGCTTGATAGGGATTGCATTGAATCTGTAGATTGCTTTGGGTAGTATACTCATTTTCACTATATTGATTCTTCCAATCCATGAACATGGTATATTTCTCCATCTATTAGTGTCCTCTTTGATTTCTTTCATCAGTGTTTTATAGTTTTCAATATATAGGTTTTTAGTTTCTTTAGGTAGGTATATTCCTAAGTATTTTATTCTTTTCATTGCAATGGTGAATGGAATTGTTTCCTTAATTTCTTTTTCTACTTTCTCATTATTAGTGTATAGGAATGCAAGGGATTTCTGAGTGTTGATTTTATATCCTGCAACTTTCCTATATTCATTGATTAGCTCTAGTAATTTTCTGGTGGAGTCTTTAGGATTTTCTATGTAGAGGATCATGTCATCTGCAAACAGTGAGAGTTTTACTTCTTCTTTTCCAATTTGGATTCCGTTTACTTCTTTTTCTGCTCTGATTGCTGTGGCCAAAACTTCCAGAACTCTGTTGAATAGTAGCGGTGAAAGTGGGCACCCTTGTCTTGTTCCTGACTTTAGGAGAAGGGGAACTGCTTTCAATTTTTCCCCGTTGAGGATAATGTTTGCTGTGGGTTTGTCATATATAGCTTTTATTATGTTGAGGTATGTTCCTTCTATTCCTGCTTTCTGGAGAGTTTTTATCATAAATGGATGTTGAATTTTGTCAAAGGCCTTCTCTGCATCTATTGAGATAATCATATGGTTTTTATTTTTTAACGTTAATGTGGTGAATTACATTGATTGATTTGCGGATATTGAAGAATCCTTGCATCCCTGGGATAAAGCCCACTTGGTCATGGTGTATGATCTTTTTAATGTGTTGTTGGATTCTGAATGCTAGAATTTTGTTGAGGATTTTTGCATCTATGTTCATCAGTGATATTGGCCTATAGTTTTCTTTTTTTGTGGCATCTTTGTCAGGCTTTGGTATTAGGGTGATGGTGGCCTCATAGAATGTGTTTGGAAGTTTGTCTTCCTCTGCAATTTTCTGGAAGAGTTTGAGTAGGATAGGTGTTAGCTCTTCTCGAAATTTTTGGTAGAATTCAGCTGTGAAGCTGTCTGGACCTGGGCTTTTTTTGCTGGAAGATTTCTGATTATAGTTTCAATTTCCAATCTTGTGATGGGTCTGTTAAGATTTTCTATTTCTTCCTGGTTCAGTTTTGGAAAGTTGTACTTTTCTAAGAATTTGTCCATTTCTTCCACGTTGTCCATTTTATTGGCATATAATTGCTGATAGTAGTCTCTTATGATCCTTTGTATTTCTGTGTTGTCTGTTGTGATCTCTCCATTTTCATTTCTAATTTTATTGATTTGATTTTTCTCTCTTTGTTTCTTGATGAGTCTAGCTAATGGTTTGTCAATTTTATTTATCCTTTCAAAGAACCAGCTTTTTGCTTTGTTGATTTTTGCTATGGTCTCTTTTGTTTCTTTTGCATTTATTTCTGCCCTAATTTTTAAGATTTCTTTCCTTCTACTAACTCTGGGGTTCTCCAATTCTTCCTTTTCTAGTTGCTTTAGGTGTAGAGTTAGGTTATTTATTTGACTTTTTTCTTGTTCCTTGAGGTATGCCTGTATTGCTATAAACTTTCCTCTAAGCACTGCTTTTATAGTGTCCCACAGGTTTTGGGTTGTTGTATTTTCATTTTCATTAGTTTCTATGCATAATTTGATTTCTTTTTTGATTTCTTCTGTGATTTGTTGGTTATTCAGAAGCGTGTTGTTCAGCCTCCATATGTTGGGATTTTTAATAGTTTTTCTCCTGTAATTGAGATCTAATCTTAGTGCATTATGGTCAGAAAAGATGCTTGGAATGATTTCGATTTTTTTGAATTTATCAAGGTTAGATTTATGGCCCAGGATGTGATCTGTCCTGGAAAAGCTTCCGTGAGCACTTGAGAAAAAGGTGAAATTCATTGTTTTGGGGTGAAATGTCCTATAGATATCAATTAGGTCTAACTGGTCTATTGTATCATTTAAAGTTTTCGTTTATTTGTTAATTTTCTGTTTAGTTGATCTGTCCATAGGTGTGAGTGGGGTATTAAAGTCTCCCACTATTATTGTGTTATTGTTAATTTCCCCTTTCATGCTTGTTAGCATTTGTCTTACATATTGCGGTGCTCCTATGTTGGGTGCATATATATTTATAATTGTTATATCTTCTTCTTGGATTGATCCTTTGATCATTATGTAGTGGCCTTCTTTGTCTCTTTTCACAGCCTTTGTTTTAAAGTCTATTTTATCGGAGATGAGTATTGCTACTCCTGCTTTCTTTTGGTCTCTATTTGCGTGGTATATCTTTTTCCAGCCCTTCACTTTCAGTCTGTATGTGTCCCTTGTTTTGAGGTGGGTCTCTTGTAGGCAGGATATATAGGGATCTTGTTTTTGTATCCATTCAGCCAGTTTTTGCCTTTTGGTTAGGGCATTCAACCCATTTATGTTTAAGGTAATTATTGATAAGTGTGATCCCGTTGCCATTTACTTTATTGTTTTGGGTTCGGGTTTATATGCCCTTTTTGTGTTTCCTGTCTAGAGAATATCCTTTAGTATTTGTTGGAGAGCTGGTTTGGTGGTGCTGAATTCTCTCAGCTTTTGCTTGTCTGTAAAGCTTTTGATTTCTCCTTCATATTTGAATGAGATCCTTGCTGGGTACAGTAATCTGGGCTGTAGGTTATTTTCTTTCATCACTTTAAGTATGTCTTGCCATTCCCTCCTGGCCTGTAGAGTTTCCACTGAAAGATCTGCAGTTATCCTTATGGGAATCCCCTTGTGTGTTATTTGTTGTTTTTCCCTTGCTGCTTTTAATATTTGTTCTTTGTGTTTGGTCTTTGTTAATTTGATTAATATATGTCTTGGGGTGTTTCACCTTGGGTTTATCCTGTTTGGAACTCTCTGGGTTTCTTGGACTTGGGTGATTATTTCCTTCCCCATTTTAGGGACGTTTTCAACTATTATCTCCTCAAGAATTTTCTCATGGTCTTTCTTTTTGTCTTCTTCTTCTGGGATTCCTATAATTCGAATGTTGGAGCGTTTCATATTGTCCTGGAGGTCTCTGAGGTTTTCCTCATTTCTTTTAATTCGTTTTTCTTTTTTCCTCTCTGATTCATTTATTTCTACCATTCTATCTTCTATTTCACTAATCCTATCTTCTGCCTCCGTTATTCTACTATTTGTTGCCTCCAGAGTGTTTCTGATCTCATTTATTGCATTATTCATTATATATTGACTCTTTTTTATTTCTTCTAGGTCCTTGTTAAACCTTCTTGCATCTTCTCAATCCTTGTCTCCAGAGTATTTATCTGTGATTCTATTTTGATTTCAAGATTTTGGATCATTTTCACTATCAATATTTGGAATTCTAGGTAGATTCCCTATCTCCTCCTTTTTGGTTTGGTTTGGTAGGCATTTCTCCTGTTCCTTTACCTGCTGGGTATTCCTCTCTCTCTTCATCTTGGTTATATTGCTGTGTTTGGGGTGGCCTTTCTATATTCTGGGAATTTGTGGAGTTCTCTTTATTATGGAGTTTCCTCACTGTGGGTGGGGTTTTATCAGTGGCTTGTCAAGGTTTCTTGGTTAGGGAGGCTTGTGTTGGAGTTCTGGTGGGTGGAGCTGGATTTCTTCTCTCTGGAGTGCTATGAATTGTCCAGTAATGGGTTGTGAGACGTCAATGGTTTTGGAGTAGTTTTGAGCTGCCTGTATATTGAAGCTCAGGGGTGTGTTCCTGTGTTGCTGGAGAATTTGCATGGTATGTCTTGCTCTGGAACTTGTTGGCCCTTGGGTGGTGGTTGGTTTCAGTGTAGGTATGGAGGCATTTGATGAGCTCCTATTGATTAATGTTCCCTGGATTCAGGATTTCTCTGATGTTCTTAGGATTTGGACTTAAGCCTCCTGTTTCTGGTTTTCAGTTTTATTTTTACCGTAGCCTCAGGACTTCTCCATCTATACAGCACTGATGATAAAGCATCTAGGTTAAAGATGAAAGGTTTCTCCACATTGAGGGTCACCCATAGAGGTTCACTGAGTTACACGGAGAAGAGAAGAGGGAGGGGATAGTTAGAGGTGACTGGAATAAGATGAGGTGGGATCAAAAGAGGAGAGAGCAAGCTAGCCAGTAATCACGTCCTTATGTACGCTCCACAGTCTGGACCACTCAGAGGTGTTCACGGAGTTATACAGGGAAGAGGAGAGGGAGAAAGTAGACAGAGGTGGCCAGGAGGATAAAAGAGGGAAATGAAAAGGAAAGAGACAGATCCAGCCAGTAACCAGTTCCCTGAGTGTTCTCCACCGTCTGGAACACACAGAGATTCACAGGGTTGGATAGAGAAGAGAAGGGGGAGGGAGGAGACAGAGGACACCTGGTGGAGAAAAAGGAGAGTCCAAAGGAGGGGAGAGTGGTCAAGCCAGTAATCTCACTCTCAGGTAAAATTGGGCACTGAAGATTCGGTTTTTACATGTACAATATTGACAACAAATACCAAAAGGCAAAGATTAAAAATCTGGAGTAGAGATTGGATTTTCAAAAATACAATATTAAAGAAAAGAAGAAGAAGAAGAGGAAAAAAAAAAAAGAAAAAACAAACAAACAAAAAACAAAGCCACAAGAATTATTAAAAATAATAATTAGAGAAATAGAGTACTTAAAAATTTAAGAAAGTTTAAGAAAAAGAGGAAAAACAAAAAAAAAGAAGAAAAAACAATCACACAACCCCATCAACTCAAAAAAAAAAAAGATTGTAAAAGTAGTAAAGGTATATCTGGCCCTTTCTCTGGTGTTGTGGGTTGTGTGGGGTCACTTCCAAGGTGGTTCCCTCTGTTTAACTTCCTCTGTTTGCTGGTCTCTTCAGTGTCTGATTTCCATCTTGACACAGGGAGGGTGGTGGACACAGGGACACACTAGGTTCACTATTCAGTCTCGCTGTGTGGAGGGAGGGATGCTGCAAACAAATATTACTGGCATGTGCTTGCAGTGTCTCATCCACTCTGGGCTTGCCCCTGCTCGTGGTGCACACCGCTCAGGCTCTACATAGCTCTGCCGGGGAACCGTCTGAGGCCGGCCCTAGGCTTCATGCACCTCCCTGGTCTAAGCCCCTCAGGAAGCCCTCAGGCACAGATTTGGTTGGGCCTGCGTTTTGTGCCCTTCCCAGGTCCGAGTAGCTCAGGAGTTTGGCGAGCGCAATCGCTGCGACTATGGCCTTTCCCTGTTGCTCAGTTTTCTGGGTGTACCGCTGGCATTCCTTCTCAGGCGGATGATGACTGTCCAGAACCCCCAGAAGTCTTAGTTAACAAAGAAGCCTGCTTGCATTTTGGTAGGTAATGTCTTTCTTGGGTTGCGATTGCCCCCTTCCAGCCCTTAAGACTCTGGCTGCCTGTCACCAGAGGGGGATGGTCTGCAGCCGGCTATTTCCGATCCGTCCTTTGTTCTGTGCGTGGTCCTGGCAGTGTCTTATGTTCCAGCGTTTCGCATTATCTATCCCACAGTCTGGTTTGCTAGCCCAAGTTAGTTTGCTCTGTCCACACACGGAGCATTCTGGCCTGATTCTCAAAAAAGCACTGCAGCCCGCGCCTCCCGTGGCCCAATTCTTAAAAAGCACTGCCGGCTGCACCTCCCGCTCCTCCCTACCCAGCCCCCACTTGCTAGTGGCGGATGCAGGCGTCTGCACTGCTTTTCCACTGGGGGAGTTACTGCTGGACTTGTAACCTGTTGGTTTTAATTATTTATTTATTTTTCCTTCTTGTTATGTTGCCCTCTGTGCTTCCAAAGCTCGCCACAGACTTGGCTGTGAGAATGTTTCCTGGTGTTTGGAAACTTCTCTTTTTAAGAGTCTCTTCCCGGGATGGGATTCCCTTCCCGGGATGGAGCTCGCTCCCTACCTTCTTTGTCTTTTTTTTTTGTCTGATTATATTTTTTCCTACCTGTTTTTGAAGCCAATGATCTGCTTTGCTGGGTGCCTAATGTCCTCTGCCAGCATTCAGAAGTTGTTTTGTGGAATTTACTCAGTGTTGAGATGTTCTTTTGATGAATTTTTGAGAGAGAAAGTGGTCTCCCCATCCTATTCCTCCGCCATCTTAGGACCGCCCCCCTAGTTTTATTTCTTTAGGGCCCACCCTTATAACCTTCAGTTCAGTTCAGTTCAGTCACTCAGTCATGTCTGACTCTTTGTGACCCCATGAATCGCAGCACACCAGGCCTCCCTGTCCATCACCAACTCCCGGAGTTCACTCAGACTTGCGTCCATCGAGTCAGTGATGCTATCCTGCTGGGGTCCAGCCCGAGTGGATCCAGGGTAATTCGAAGGTGGGGATGGAATCGGCATCCTAGGAAAAAACTTATTTAATTACAGATATAGAGAGAGATTAGAAACAGATAGTGTAGTAGGAAATATTAGTGGAGAAAAAGAGGCTGAATAACTTGGTTTACGTGGAATACCAATCAACACCTACGTAGGCCACAGGTGTCTTTCCATTCTCCCAAAAGAGAGGAGGCACTGAGGCTTCCCCGGTCCAATCTTAGAAGCCCAGGCAAAATTAGCAGGCTTGGTGAGTACCCACATTACAGATGGGAATTCAGCCAGAAAAACGGGGAGCAAGAAAGAAAGACATGGGGGAATCAGTCTTTCCAGAAACTGATCTCATTTCTTTATTTTTTTAGGTTTGCTTATATACCTTTTGTTACACATAGAGACAAATGGAAATTTTAAAGTCACACGGGGGTCAGCCATCCTGACCTTTTATCAAAATCAGATGCTTCACATAAATGTATTTTAAAAAGGTCTTAGAGGTTTTACATCATCTTATGGCCATGAGGCCTGCTGACATTTTATGATCCTTTCTTTCAGATAACTAAAAACTTATTTTTTCCAAGGGTGTTTTTTCTTAAACCAGGCACCACCCTCCAAATAAAGTTGCATTCCTATAGGGTGAGGGTGTAGTGAGTTACAGTCAAGAAAGGAATTTATTTAACCTAAGGTTAACATAATTAATCTTAAAGGTTAATACTTATTTCTCCTATATGCTAGTTATATTCATTATAAGGCAAGGAATATGGAGATTTAGCAGCAAATATCAGCCAAACAAATGAAAACGCTTCACCAATGTTCCCCTTAAGATCTCTTTAGTCTTAAGATAGTGATAAAGTTACATTTTTACATAGCAAGGACACAGTGATTTATAACAAAGTACAGTAATCTATAACAGAAGAGAAAATTCATTAACTCAAAAGGTCTAGTATTGCCAACATCAAAAACTACTATATTTCCTTTTCTATATTCCAAATACATTAATATATTCCCAGGTGCCTAAGGATAGGGAGGCCTGGCGGCAATCATTGACTCAACAATGAGAAAAGCCCTATACTAATTAAGATTTTCAAAATACTCCAAGCTCTCTGTGCTGTTTATGGTTGAGAGGTAGTAAACAATCATGTGTGTAGTGGCAGAAGAAGGGATAATCCTGTCACACAAGCTAGTTTCCCGGCAGAGAGGTTTGACCTGAGTAACCCTTGTGACACCCAGAGCAGGGAATTAGCAGCAATTATTGGCACAACAAATGAAAAACCCTTCACCAATATAATTCCTAACCAACCCACTATACTAACAATTTCCAACTTCCCAAAAGAATCTGCCTTTAGTAAATCTAAAACATCTCGTGCCTCTCACAGTTAGGAGACTGTAAACAATCACATGTGGCCAGAGGAACCTGTAAAGGCAGGCTAGATAACCTTCAGAGGAGTTCCTAAGTTGAAAAACTCTTGTCACGCCCAGGAATTTTTATTGACTTGGAGCTGTAAGTTAACTCCTTCTCAGAGAGAGGTAATGGGGGTCAACCCCCTGTAAAGTTAGAGGTATAAGTGAGAGCATGAAACATAAAGTAGGTAGATCTGGTTTTGGGGGTAGATGCTCGGGAACAGGGGGTTTACTGAGGCTCGATCCACCTTTGCATATGCCGAAGCCTTCTTCCTCATGACCTTTGCCATGGGCGGAGTTCCTTATGCTGGCTCCTGGCACTATCCAGCCATCTCATCCTCTGTCGTCCCCTTCTTCTCCTGCCCCCAATCCCTTTTCCAATGAGTCAACTCTTCGCATGAGGTGGCCAAAGTACTGGAGTTTCAGCTTTAGCATCATTCCTTCCAAAGAAATCCCAGGGCTGATCTCCTTCAGAATGGACTGGTTGGATCTCCTTGCAGTCCAAGGGACTCTCAAGAGTCTTCTCCAACACCACACTTCAAAAGCATCAATTCTTTGGCGCTCAGCCTTCTTCACAGTCCAACTCTCACATCCATACATGACCACTGGAAAAACCATAGCCTTGACTAGACTGACCTTAGTTGGCAAAGTAATCTCTCTGCTTTCGAATATACTATCTAGGTTGGTCATAACTTTTCTTCCAAGGAGTAAGCGTCTTTTAATTTCATGGCTGCAGTCACCATCTGCAGTGATTTTGGAGCCCCCCAAAATAAAGTCTGACACTGTTTCCACTCTTTCCCCATCTATTTGCCATGAAGTGATGGGACTGGATGCCATGATCTTCGTTTTCTGAATGTTGAGCTTTAAGCCAACTTTTTCACTCTCCTCTTTCACTTTCATCAAGAGGGTTTTTAGCTCCTCTTCACTTTCTGCCAGAAGGGTGGTGTCATCTGCATATCTGAGGTTATTGATATTTCTCCTGGCATTCTTGATTCCAGCTTGTGTTTCTTCCAGTCCAGCGTTTCTCATGATGTACTCTGCATAGAAGTTAAATAAGCAGGGTGACAATATACAGCCTTGACGTCCTCCTTTTCCTATTTGGAACCAGTCTGTTGTTCCATGTCCAGTTCTAACTGTTGCTTCCTGACCTGCATCCAGATTTCTCAAGAGGCAGGTCAGGTGGTCTGGTATTCCCATCTCTTTCAGAATTTTCCACAGTTTACTGTGATCCACACAGTCAAAGGCTTTGGCATAGTCAATAAAGCAGAAATAGATGATTTTCTGGAACTCTCTTGCCTTTTCCATGATCCAGCGGATGTTGGCAATTTGATCTCTGGTTCCTCTGCCTTTTCTAAAACCAGCTTGAACATCAGGATGTTCACGGTTCATGTATTGCTGAAGCCTGGCTTGGAGAATTTTGAGCATTACTTTACTAGCATGTGAGATGAGTGCAATTGTGCAGTAGTTTGAGCATTCTTTGGCATTGCCTGTCTTTGGGATTGGAATGAAAACTGACCTTTTCCAGTCCTGTGGCCACTGCTGAGTTTTCCAAACTTGCTGGCATATTGAGTGCAGCACTTTCACAGCATCATCTTTCAGGATTTGAAATAGCTCTACTGGAATTCCATCACCTCCACTAGCTTTGTTCATAGTGATGCTTTCTAAGGCCCACTTGACTTCACATTCCAGGATGTCTGGCTCTAGATGAGTGATCACACCATTGTGATTATCAGGGTCATGAAGATCTTTTTTGTACAGTTCTTCTGTGTATTCTTGCCATTTCTTCTTAATATCTTCTGCTTCTGTTAGGTCCATACCATTTCTGTCCTTTATTGAGCCCATCTTTGCATGAAATGTTCCCTTGGTATCTTTAATTTTCTTGAAGAGATCTCGAGTCTTTCCCATTCTGTTGTTTTCCTCCATTTCTTTGCATTGATCACTGAAGAAGGCTTTCTTATCTCTTCTTGCTATTCTTTGGAACTCTGCATTCAGATGCTTATATCTTTTCTTTTCTCCTTTGCTTTTCTTTTTTTTTTAATTAATTTTTTTTAGTTAATTTTAAAATCTTTAATTCTTACATGTGTTCCCAAACATGAAACCCCCTCCCACCTCCCTCCCCATAACATCTCTGTGGGTCATCCCCATGCACCAGCCCCAAGCATGCTGTATCCTGCGTCAGACATAGACTGGCGATTGAATTCTTACATGATAGTATACATGATAGAATGCCATTCTCCCAAATCATCCCACCCTCTCCCTCTCCCTCTGAGTCCAAAAGTCCGTTATACACCGCTGTGTCTTTTTTCCTGTCTTGCATACAGGGTCGTCATTGCTATCTTTCTAAATTCCATATATATGTGTTAGTATACTGTATTGGTGTTTTTCTTTCTGGCTTACTTCACTCTGTATAATCGGCTCCAGTTTCATCCATCTCATCAGAACTGATTCAAATGAATTCTTTTTAACGGCTGAGTAATACTCCATTGTGTACATGTACCAAAGCTTTCTTATCCATTCATCTGCTGATGGACATCTAGGTTGTTTCCATGTCCTGGCTATTATAAACAGTGCTGCGATGAACATTGGGGTACATGTGTCTCTTTCAATTCTGGTTTCCTCAGTGTGTATGCCCAGCAGTGGGATTGCTGGGTCATAAGGTAGTTCTATTTGCAATTTTTTAAGGAATCTCCACACTGTTCTCCATAGTGGCTGTACTAGTTTGCATTCCCACCAACAGTGTAGGAGGGTTCCCTTTTCTCCACACCCTCTCCAGCATTTATTGCTTGCAGATTTTTGGATCGCAGCCATTCTGACTGGTGTGAAGTGGTACCTCATTGTGGTTTTGACTTGCATTTCTCTGATAATGAGTGATGTTGAGCATCTTTTCATGTGTTTGTTAGACATCCGTATGTCTTCTTTGGAGAAATGTCTATTTAGTTCTTTGGCCCATTTTTTGATTGGGTCGTTTATTTTTCTGGAATTGAGCTGCATACGTTGCTTGTATATTTTTGAGATTAGTTGTTTGTCAGTTGCTTCATTTGCTATTATTTTCTCCCATTCAGAAGGCTGTCTTTTCACCTTGCTTATAGTTTCCTTTGTTGTGCAGAAGCTTTTAATTTTAATTAGATCCCATTTGTTTATTTTTGCTTTTATTTCCAGTATTCTGGGAGGTGGATCATAGAGGATCCTGCTGTGATTTATGTCAGAGAGTGTTTTGCCTATGTTCTCCTCTAGGAGTTTTATAGTTTCTGGTCTTACATTTAGATCTTTAATCCATTTTGAGTTTATTTTTGTGTGTGGTGTTAGAAAGTGATCTAGTTTCATTCTTTTACAAGTGGTTGACCAGTTTTCCCAGCACCACTTGTTAAAGAGATTGTCTTTACTCCGTTGTATATTCTTGCCCCCTTTGTCAAAGATAAGGTGTCCATATGTGTGTGGATTTATCTCTGGGCTTTCTATTTTGTTCCATTGACCTATATGTCTGTCTTTGTGCCAGTACCATACTGTTTTGATGACTGTGGCTTTGTAGTAGAGCCTGAAGTCAGGCAAGTTGATTCCTCCAGTTCCATTCTTCTTTCTCAAGATTGCTTTGGCAATTCGAGGTTTTTTGTATTTCCATACAAATCTTGAAATTATTTGTTCTAGTTCTGTGAAAAATATGGCTGGTAGCCTGATAGGGATTGCATTGAATTTGTAAATTGCTTTGGGTAGTATACTCATTTTCACTATACTGATTCTTCCGACCCATGAACATGGTTCTCCTTTGCTTTTCACTTCCCTTCTTTTCACAGCTATTTGTAAGGCCTCCCCAGACAGCCATTTTGCTTTTTTAAGTTTCTTTTCCATGGGGATGGTCTTGATCCCTGTCTCCTGTACAATGTCACGAACCTCATTCCATAGTTCATCAGGCAGTCTATCTATCAGATCTAGACCCTTAAATCTATTTCTCACTTCCACTGTATAATCATAAGGGATTTGATTTAGGTCATACCTGAATGGCTTAGTGGTTTTCCCTACTTTCTTCAATTTAAGTCTGAATTTGGTAATAAGGAGTTCATGATCTGAGCCACAGTCAGCTCCTGGTCTTGTTTTTGTTGACTGTATAGAGCTTCTCCATCTTTTGCTGCAGAATATATAATCAATCTGATTTTGTTGTTGACCATCTGGTGATGTCCATGTGTAGAGTCTTCTCTTGTGTTGTTGGAAGAGGGTGTTTGCTATGACCAGTGCATTTTCTTGGCAAAACTCTAGTAGTCTTTGCCCTGCTTCATTTCACATTCCAAGGCCAAATTTGCCTGTTACTCCAGGTGTTTCTTGACTTCCTACTTTTGCATTCCAGTCCCCTATAATGAAAAGGACATCTGTTTTGGGTGTTAGTTCTAAAAGGTCTTGTAGGTCTTCATAGAACTGTTCAACTTCAGCTTCTTCAGCATTACTGGTTGGGGCATAGACTTGGATTACTCTGATATTGAATGGTTTGCCTTGGAAACGAACAGAGATCATTCTGTTGTTTTTGAGATTGCATCCAAGTACTGTATTTCGGACTCTTTTGTTGACCATGATGGCTACTCCATTTCTTCTGAGGGATTCCTTCCCACAGTAGTAGATATAATGATCATCTGAGTTAAATTCACCCATTCCAGTCCATTTTAGTTCGCTGGTTCCTAAAATGTCAACGTTCACTCTTGCCATCTCCTGTTTGACCACTTCCAATTTGCCTTATAACTTTGTTTAACCTTAATTATCTCATTTTAAAGTAATATTGTGCATTTGAAATGTGCAGTGTTAGTCGCTTCGGTCATTTCCAACTCTTTGCGACCCCACGGACTGTAGCCCTCCAGGCTCCTCTACCCATGGGATTCTCCAGGCAAGAATACTGGAATGGAGATCTTCCTGATTCAAGGATTGAATTCAGGTCTTTCACGTTGCAGGCAGGTTGTTTACTCTCTGAGCCACCAGGGAAGTCTTTTCTTCATTGAAGTCTCACATTTATTTATTTTTGGCTGCATCAGGTCTTATTTGTGGTACTCAGGCTCAGTAGTTGCCAGGTGGGCTTAGTCCAGACAAAGGATCAAACCCCCGTCCCCAGGATTGGAAGGTAGATCTTAACCACCAAACCACCCTTCCACCACATATAGTCACGTTCCAAGATCCTAGGGGTTAAGACATCAACCTATGAATTTGAAAGAGCAGAGTTGCCTTCAGACCATGACACTTGACCCCTTTATGCTTCCCAGTAGCTGAAACGGTGTCTGGAACACAGTAAGTGCTCAACTATATTCGATGAGCCATATAATGAAAAATTCGGACCTATCTGTAATATTTTACATGACCCAAGATGAGGAATCTTTTATTTACCAGGAATTATCAAAGGGAGACCACAGTATTTGCTTTGGAGGGGGAAATATTTTGTTAAACTACTTAGAATAGAGAATGAGTCTTTAAAGCCATGTCTCATCTATCAGTGCTGCATCCTAGATCATGTTGCAGGAGAAAAGAAATGCAGAGAGAAATTGGGAAGAGGAGAGAGAAGAGAATGGGAGGGGAGGTGGTGAAGGGTTCTGTGAGATGAGAACATCTTCCCTTGATCTGGCCTCACTTTCATATGAAAATCATGAAGTGATGGATGTAGGTGGGTGTCTCATAGAAAGCTGTGAAGGCTTTTTGAAATGATTATTCTTGGTGTAGATTGATTAGGGGGATAAAACAGTTGGCAGAAGCAGGAGACAGAGTGAATCATGGAAGTTTTACTCCACAGAAATTCATTAAAAAAAATGGGTGGTTCCCACAGGGCAGAGAGTCACTGAGTGGTTGTGAGCAGCGCAAGAAGGTGAGGAAGGGGTTTGGGAGATGACTGAGGATTTGCTGTCTTTCCAGGGACAAGGGTACAACGTGGACACCCTCCACGCTTCACACATTCCTCTCCCCTCACCCCATGCCTCCTCCTCACTTTACTGGCCATGTAAACCTGGAAAAATTACCTAACCTTCCCTCTAACGATCTAAAGGCTTGCCAAATAAGTGGAGAAATAAGACACAGGATGAGTCCTTACATAACCTATGTAAAATTTCAGAGGTGAGGTGTTTGACTCTGTTGATGAATTTAAATAACAATCAAGGTAATTAAAAAGAAAAGAGGAACTTCCCTGGCGGTCCAGTGGTTAGGATTCTGCACTTTGAACCACAAAAAACTAAAAGCCCATCGCTATGTGGTGCCGCTAAAAAAAACAAAATTTTTTTATTTTTTTTAATGTTAAAGAAAAGAGCTATTTCTGTAACATCCGGTTTTTTAATATAATAACTAGAATTATGACTGATGACAATTTACCAGGACATATCAGATTTTTAGGAATTTCATATGATTTTTAGAACATACATTAATAACATTTATCCTTCCACTATAACCTTAGAAGGTTTATCGTCACTTGTTTCACAATGACACTCATGTAATTATATGTCTATTTATAATGAGTTTAATATCTTTATTTGAGATGCTTCAGGGGCTCTCTAAAAAAATTCTCAAATTAGCTAGAGGTCAAAAAACTACTTCAGTTAAAATTTGATTAAAGCCCGCAAATATTTCATCAAAGAGGATCATAGGTCTCCGTGAAACAATAATTATCCATCTACCAAAGTGACAATAAAATATTTCAAAAACAAATACAGACACTTACAACAGTGTATTACTGTTATCAAAACTAGGAAACAAAACTTTATATCTGCACAAGCTTACTTTTAATATTAAAATTCACTAGGTTTAAATTTATCCCCATCTTATCCAGTCCGGAAGCCAGAAAAGAAGTCTTTTTTAAAGCTCCTTTTCCACAAACTTTCTATAATTTCCTTTCAGTTCAGTCCAGTTCAGTCTCACAGTCGTGTCCGACTCTTTTCGACCCCACGAATCGCAGCACGCCAGGCCTCCTGTCCATCACCAACTCCCAGAGTTCACCCAAATTTATGTCCATCGAATCAGTGATGCCATCCAGCCATCTTATCCTCTGTCGTCCCCTTCTCCTCCTGCCCCCAATCCCTCTCAGCATCAGAGTCTTTTCCAATGATCACCTCTTCGCATGAGGTGGCCAAAGTACTGGAGTTTCAGCTTTAGCATCATTCCTTCCAACAAACACTCAGGACTGATCTTCTTTAGGATGGACTAGTTGGAGCTCCTTGCAGTCCAAGGGACTCTCAAGAGTCTTCTCCAACACCACAGTTCAAAAGCATCAATTCTTCGACACTCAGCTTTCTTTATAGTCTACTCTCACATCCATACATGACTACTGGAAAAACCATAGCCTTAACCAGATATACCTTTGTTGACAAAATAATGTCTCTGCTTTTTAATATGCTGTCTAGGTTGGTCATAATTTTCCTTCCAAGGAGCAAGTGTCTTTTAATTTCATGGCTGCAGTCACCATCTGCAGTGATTTTGGAGCCCCCCAAAATAAAGTCTGACAATGTTTCCCCATCTATTTCCCATGAAGTGACAAGATCGGATACCATGATCTTAGTTTTGTGAACTTTAAGCCAACTTTTTCACTCTTCTTTTACTTTCATCAAGAGGCTCTTTAGTTCTTCACTTTCTGCCATAAGGGTGGTGTCATCTGCATATCTGAGGTTATTGATATTTCTCCCGGCAATCTTGATTCCAGCTTGTGCTTCATCCAGTCCAGCATTTCTCATGATGTACTCTGCATAGAAGTTAAATAAGCAGGGTAAAAATATACAGCCTTGATGAACTCTTTTTCCTATTTGGAACCAGTCTGTTGTTCCATGTCCAGTTCTAACTGTTGCTTCCTGAATTGCACACAGATTTCTCAGGAGGCAGGTCAGGTGGTCTGGTATTCCCATCTCTTTCAGAATTTTCCACAGTTTACTGTGATCCACACAGTCAAAGGCTTTGGCATAGTCAATAAAGCAGAAATAGATGATTTTCTGGAACTCTCTTGCTTTCTCCATGATCCAGAGGATGTTGGCAATTTGATCTCTGGTTCCTCTGCCTTTACTAAAACCAGCTTGAACATCAGGGAGTTCACGGTTCATGTATTGCTGAAGCCTGGCTTGGAGAATTTTGAGCATTACTTTACTAGCATGTGAGATGAGTGCAATTGTGTTGTAGTCTGAGCATTCTTTGGCATTGCCTGTCTTTGGGATTGGAATGAAAACTGACTTTTTCCAGTCCTGTGGCCACTGCTGAGTTTTCCAAATTTGCTGGCATGTTGAGTGAAGCACTTTCACAGCATCATGTTTCAGGATTTGAAATAGCTCTACTGGAATTCCATCACCTCCACTAGCTTTGTTCATAGTGATGTTTCCTAAGGCCCACTTGACTTCACATTCCAGGATGCCTGGCTCCAGGTGAGTGATCACACCATCGTGATTATCTGGATCATGAAGATCTTTTTTGTAGTTCTTTTGTGTATTCTTGCTACCTCTTCTTAATATCTTCTGCTTCTGTTAAGTCCATATCATTTCACTGGAGTGGCAAGCGGCCAAGAGGAAATACCCCACATCCAAGGTAAGGAGCAGCTGCTGCACTTTGCTGGAGTAGCTGTGAAGAGATACCCCATGTCCAAGGTAAGACAAACCCCAGTAAGATGGTAGGCACAGAGAGAGGACATCAGAGGGCAGACAGACTTCAACCACAATCAAAGAAAACTAACCAATCTAACCATGTGGACCACAGTCTTGTCTAGCTCAATGAAACTAAGCCATGCCATATAGGGCCACCCAAGACATACGGGTCATGTGGAGAGTTCTGACAAAATGTGGTCCAGTGGAGAAGGGAATGGCAAACCACTTCAGTATTCTTGCCTTAAGAACCCCATGAACATGGTGGGGATGCAAACTTGTACAGCCACTATGGAGAACAGTGTGAAGATTCCTTAAAACCTGGAAATAGAACTGCCATATGACCCAGCAATCCCACTGCTGGGCATACACACTGAGGAAACCAGAATGGAAAGAGACACGTGTACCCCAATGTTCATTGCAGCACTGGTTATAATAGCCAGGACATGGAAGCAACCTAGATGTCCAACAGGAGACGAATTGATAAGAAAGCTGTGGTACATATTGAAGGGTTAATGCAACCACAATAGGGAAAGTGGAGATGTGCTGCTTGCAAACAGGATGTTCTGCCAAGGAGAAGGACACAGCCTTGAGATTAATGGTCCCTTGCAAATAAGGGAACGTTCCCTTCTTGTGATAAGGGCTCTGGACAGACTCTGCAGTAAGCCGGAATTTCACTCCCTTTTGCTGTACGATAACATTTATGCACATGCGCTGTACTAAACAAGTTTGGTCATACAGTCTGGAATTCTGTCCAGGGGGGCTGTATAAAAATAAACCGCAAGCCTGCTTGCTTGCGCAGTTATTATTTTTCCTCTGGCCAGAGTGGTGTCTGTCTCTTGTATGTGTGTCTTGTTTTATGTCATTTCACTCGTAATCTCCAGAAATCTCCTACACATATACACAATGGAATATTAGTCAGCCATTAGAAAGAATACATTTGAATCAACTCTAATGAGGTGAATGAAACTGGAGACTATTATACAGAGTGATGTAAGCCAGAAAGAAAAACACCAGTACAGTATACTAACACATATGTGCTCATGTATGGATGTGAGAGTTGGACTGTGAAGAAGGCTGAGTGCCGAAGAATTGATACTTTTGAACTGTGGTGTTGGAGAAGACTCTTGAGAGTCCCTTGGACTGCAAAGAGATCCAACCAGTCCATTCTAAAGGAGATCAGCCCTGGGATTTCTTTGGAAGGAATGATGCCAAAGCTGAAACTCCAGTACTTTGGCCACCTCATGCAAAGAGTTGACTCATTAGAAAAAACTCTGATGCTGGGAGGGATTGGGGGCAGGAGGAAAAGGGGACGACCGAGGATGAGATGGCTGGATGGCATCACTGACTTGATGGACGCGAGTCTGAGTGAACTCCGGGAGTTGGTGATGGACAGGGAGGCCTGGCGTGCTGCGATTCATGGGGTCGCAAAGAGTCGGACACGACTGAGTGACTGAACTGAACTGAACTGAACTTAGTATACTCATAATGGAGTGTAACTATCACCTCTGTCTAGTTTCAAACATGGTCATCACCCCAAAAGGAAACCCCACACCCACTGAGCAGACACTGTCGGTCCACTGGCCATACCTCCACAAGCCTCAACCCCTGGCAACCACTGGTCTGCCTTCTGTGTCTATGGATTTAGTTATTTCGGATGTCTCATATTCCATCTTTCCCACAGGAGTACTGGTTCTGAGAGCTTGTGAGTTGACCCTGCTTTACAAAGTGTTCACAGGCATCAACATTTTGGTTCTCAGTTTCTTCATCCTCTCTGGCTTCATTAAGAGAGACCTGCACAACTGGAAGCCCACAGAACAGGACTACAAACTGAACACATCTGAATCCACTGACACCTCTAGGTTAGGAGGGTTCTCTTGGCCATTGTAATGCCTGCACATTATGGTACAGAGCTGGGAACATGGCGGGGACTAAAGAGACCTGGGCTGATGGATCCTGGTGTCAGGGGATCTGGAGCCCAGGACTTGTGGTATTAAGGGAGGAGTCCAGTAGAGATGGCTGAACCCACCTCACCCACATTCTTCCTCATTCCTTCTCTCACGATAGGTTGGACGATCTGGGTTCTGAAGGGTTTGTGCCCTTTGGCTTTGATGGGATTATCCACAGAGCAGCAATGTCTTTCTATGGGTTTCTTGGTTTTAATTCCATTGCCACTAGAGGTAACATGGTCACGATGTGTCTTATCAGGGATTTGGGCAGAGTTTGGGCTGCCCTTGGGCTTAGGGGTTGGGAGAAGGTTAGCTAGCTTTTGCACATAGAGGAGGGATTTCGACTTTGTGATTTCACCTCAGTGTGTTACCTCCTCCCTTCTAGCAGAGGAAGAAGCCCTAAATCCTCAGCATTCCATCCCCTTCAAGATCATAACGATCTTCATCTGCTTTTTGGTGTATTTTGGTGTCTGGGCGGCACTCACCTTCATGGTGCTCTACTACCAGATTCACCCTGAGAGCCCCTTGTCGCAGGCTTTTCTTCATGTTGAGTGGGGCCCTGCCAGATATTTCACAGCTGTTGGCATCCTCTGTGCCCTTACATCCAGGTCAGTGTCATGGTTTTCTCTCCATCAACTGTCAGATGCTGAGGTATCCCAGCCCTTGAGATTGAGAGACAAGAAGGAAGGACATTTTGCCCCATGTAGAGTAGGGAGCAGAAGACCCAGTTGCTCCTGTTTCTGCATGTCCTCACACAAGTCCCCATTTTCTCTTCTTCCAGCCTCCTGGGTACCATGTTCACCACACCTTGGTTGATCTTTGCAATGGCAGACGATGGGCTCCTTTTCCATGGACTTGCCTGATCATACAGGCAACCCTATCATGGCCATCTTGGCTTCTGGAAATCTTGCAGGTGAATAGACAAAAATCCACTCTTTCTTTGATCAACTTCCTTAACATGCATGTTTCCAAATATTTTTCACTCTCTCCCCACCTTGTTTTGCCCTCCTTCTAGGGGTCATGGCATTACTCTTCAAGCTCACTGAGTTTGTGGACCTCGTGTCAATTGGAACTCTGCTTGCTTACTCCCTGGTGCCTTTTTCTGTTCTTATCCTCAGGTGAGACTCCACTACACCTTGACCTTGGGCTTTGGACTTGTGGAGATTGATGGGGATTAATTCTCTTCTGCCTTCTGAATGTCCTGCTCTGCTTAACTGAGGAAAAGGATAGGTTATATTGTCTGATGTTGGATGAATAGAGGCTACTGTTAATTTTGCCATAATGCCACTAATTCAGCCAGGTGAGAATTCAAGCAAGAAGGAGAAAACAGAGGAGGAAGTTGAGATGAGGACTGAAGTTGAAGAACGTTCTATGGACTCTGTACCTGAGGCAGGAACTTCAAACATCCTAAAGACTGTGTGACCCCATCAGCACCACCCCCACTCTGAAATCTGGGCAGATTGTCTATGGATGTTCTTCCCTGCTTGGTGGACCAGTGGAATTTCTCTTTGGTCATATTCCTAAATTGACAAGATAAGGTGGGAATTTGTCTTTTTCAGTAGAGGAGACTTGTAGCTATGGTGGCCCTTCCTGATGTGGGCAGGCTGGGAAGGGATCTGACCCGAGATCCTGACATCTTGGTCTTCTGGAGTCCAGCCTGTTCTCCTCCTCCTTGACCCCTGCAGTTCTGCTGACCATGTTGATCCTGATCTTGGCCCAGTGGCCCAGACATGCGATCTCTGGAGACCCCGTGCACATAACAGTGGCTGTGCTGCTGCTGCTGCTCATTACTGGGGGGTCAAGGTCATCATCTGGAGGCAGCCCCAGAACCCCTCTCCTCTTCACTTCAAGGTAGGCTACCTTCTGTGCCCAAAGTGTCCACCTTCAGTGAAGAGGGTCTGTGTGCTTTAGGTCTAAACACCCTTTCAGGACCAGGGAAGAAGAGGAGTTACTGAAACCAATGAATGCATCCCTGATCCACACTCGGTGCTTTATATACCCAACCTCAGTAGGCACTGAAGGCAGAGCCTGAATAGAATGAAAGTCTTCCCTCCCACGTGAGGTAGGGTCTCCCTCTCGGACATCTGGGTGTGTTCAGGGATGAACTGACTCTGCCCACAGGTCCCTGCTCTGCCTGTCCTCCCACTGGTGAGCATCTTTGTGAATATTTACTTGATGATGCTGATGACTCCTAGGACCTGGACCCTATTTGGCATCTGGACAGCCATTGGTAAGAAGCTTCCTTGGAAAATAAGACTCCTTGAATGACTGAAAACAACCATCATATTACTACTTCTCCCCTGAACTGTGTCAGACGCCATAATAGGAGCCCTATTGGGCATTTGTAAGTGAGGAGAGTGCCTACTCTTCCTTCTCACTGTCTCGTTTCCCTACTAGGATCTGTCATATACTTCGGATACGGGATCCATCACAGCTTGGAGGAGAACAATGAGCAAGAGCCACCAGCCTCCACCTCCAAGACCTGACAAAAACAACCCTGCTGCTGAGTCATCTTAACCACAGGATGGTTAAGATGGATGCTGTGTGACATTCCCCCATGCACTGGAGGGTCTGCTGGCTCAAGGACACTCTGAGCCTCTATGGAGTGTGAATGTGGGATGCATTTACAGCCATGAATTTTTTGCCAGTGGACAAAGTGACTTTGAAAGTGAAAGTCACTCAGTCACGTCCAACTCTTTGTGACCCCATGGACTATGTCAGTTCAGTTCAGTCGTTCACTCGTGTCTGAATCTTTGTAATCCCATGGCATGGACTATATAGTCCATGGAATTCTCCAGGCCAGAATACTGGAGTGGGTAGCCTTTCTCTTCTCCAGGAGATCTTCCCAACCCAGGGATCAAATGCAGGTCTCCTGCATTGTAGGCGGATTGACCAAGAAGTCTCCTCCTGGTAATTTTCCAATCGCTCACTCACATTTACTCTGCTGTTGGCTATGACTCCCTGATTTTGAGCCCAATCTCAATCCCCATAGGGCTTCCCTTGTGGCTCAGCTGGTAAAGAATCTGCCTGCAACGCAAGAGACCTGGGTTCAATTGCTGGGTTGGAAAGATCCCCTGGAGAAGGGAAAGGCTACCCACTCCAGTATTCTGGCCTGGAGAATTCCATGGACTGACTTTAAAGTTGTACTTTTTTTTTTTTTTTTTTGCCTCAGCAAATGGCTTTTAGGAACTTAGTTCACCAACCAGAGAATGAACCCTGGGGCCACAGCAGTGAAATCTCCAAGTTCTAACCACTGGACTTCTAGGGAACTCCCAATGTTGTCCAGTTTTTATGTAAAATTTAAAAATTATAGTATGTATACAGAAAAGTGCATGCTTCATAAGTGTGCAGCAAGATAAATTTTCACCAAGAAAGTACCACAATGTAATCAGCAATCAGAGAAAGAAACAAAGATATCAACCTGCACACAGGAAACAACTGCTCAGCCATAAAAAAGAACTAAACTCTCCACAAAAGCATAAGCCACTTCATTACATCTTGTGTAGCTGGCTTTTTTAAAGATTGGAGTATTTTAAATCAATTATACTTCAGTTTTTTTTTTTTTTTAAGTTAATGTAACTAAGCCATGCCTGCGGGGCAACCCAAGACGGGCGGGTCATGGTGAGGAGGTCTGACAGAATGTGGTCCACTGGAGGAGGGAATGGCAAACCACTTCAGTATTCTTGCCTTGAAAACCCCATGAACAGTACGAAAAGGCAAAATGATAGGATACTGAAAGAGGTACTCCCCAGGTCAGTAGGTGCCCAACATCCTACTGGAGATCAGTGGAGAAATAACTACAGAAAGAATGAAGGGATGGAGCCAAAGCAAAAACGATACCCAGTTGTGGATGTGACTGGTGATAGAAGCAAGGTCTGATGCTGTAAAGAGCAATATTGCATAGGAACCTGGAATGTCAATCCACGAATCAAGGCAAATTGGAAGTGGTCAAACAAGAGATGGCAAGAGTGAACATCGACATTCCAGGAATCAGTGAACTAAAATGGACTGGAATGGGTGAATTTAACTCAGATGACCATTATATCTACTACTGTGGGCAGGACTCCCTCAGAAGAAATGGAGTAGCCATCATGGTCAACAAAAGAGTCCAAAATACAGTACTTGGATGCAATCTCAAAAACAACAGAATGATCTCTGTTTGTCTCCAAGGCAAACCATTCAATATCACAGTAATCCAAGTCTATGCCCCAACCAGTAATGCTGAAGAAGCTGAAGTTAAACAATTCTATGAAGATCTACAAGATCTTTTAGAACTAATACCCAAAAAAGATGTCCTTTTCATTATAGGGGACTGGAATGCAAAAGGAGGAAGTCAAGAAACACCTGGAGTAACAGCAAATTTGGCCTCGGAATACGGAATGAAGCAGGGCAAAGACTAATAGAGTTTTGCCAAGAAAATGCACTGGTCATAGCAAACACCCTCTTCCAACAACACAAGAGAAGACTCTACACATGGACATCACCAGATGGTCAACACCAAAATCAGATTGATTATATTCTTTGCAGCCAAAGATGGAGAAGCTCTATACAGTCAACAAAAACAAGACCAGGAGATGACTGTGGCTCAGATCATGAACTCCTATTTACCAAATTCAGACTCAAATTGAAGAAAGTAGGGAAAACCACTAGACCATTCAGGTATGACCTAAATCAAATCCCTTATGATTATACAGTGGAAGTGAGAAATAGATTTAAGGGCCTAGATCTGATAGATAGACTGCCTGATGAACTATGGAATGAGGTTCATGATATTCTACAGGAGATATGGATCGAGACCATCCCCATGGAAAAGAAATGCAAAAAAGCAAAATGGCTGTCTGGGGAGACCTTACAAATAGCTGTGTAAAGAAGAGAGGTGAAAAACAAAGGAGAAAAGGAAAGATATAAACATCTGAATGCAGAGTTCCAAAGAATAGCAAGAAGAGATAAGAAAGCTTTCTTCAGCGATCAATGCAAAGAAATGGAGGAAAACAACAGAATGGGAAAGACAAGAGATCTCTTCAAGAAAATTAGAGATACCAAGGGAACGTTTCATGTAAAGATGAGCTCGATAAAGGACAGAAATGGTATGGACCTAACAGAAGCAGAACATATTAAGAAGAGGTGGCAAGAATACACAGAAGAACTGTACAAAAAAAGATCTTCACGACCCAGATAATCACAATGGTGTGATCACTCAACTGGAGCCAGAATCCTGGAATGTGAAGTCAAGTGGGCCTTAGAAAGCATCACTATGAACAAAGCTAGTGGAGGTGATGGAATTCCAGTTGAGCTATTTCAAATCCTGAAAGATGAGGCTGTGAAAGTGCTGCACTCAATATGCTAGCAAATTTGGGAAACTCAGCAGTGGCCATAGGACTGGAAAAGGTCAGTTTTCATTCCAATCCCAAAAAGGCAATGCCAAAGAATGCTCAAACTACTGCACAATTGCACTCATCTCATATGCTAGTAAAGTCATGCTCAAAATTCTCCAAGCCAGGCTTCAGCAATACATGAACCGTGACCTTCCAGATGTTCAAGCTGGTTTTAGATAAGGCAGAGGAACCAGAGATTAAATGGCCAACATCCGCTGGATCATGGAAAAAGCAAAAGAGTTCCAGAAAAACATCTATTTCTGCTTTATTGACTATGCCAAAGCCTTTGACTGTGTGGATCACAATAAACTGTGGAAAATTCTGAAAGAGATGAGAATACCAGACCACCTGACCTGCCTCTTGAGAAATCTGGATGCAGGTCAGGAAGCAACAGTTAGAACTGGACATGGAACAACAGACTGGTTCCAAACAGGAAAAGGAGGACGTCAAGGCTGTATATTGTCACCCTGCTTATTTAACTTCTATGCAGAGTACATCATGAGAAACGCTGGACTGGAAGAAACACAAGCTGGAATCAAGAATGCCAGGAGAAATATCAATAACCTCAGATATGCAGATGACACCACCCTTCTGGCAGAAAGTGAAGAGGAGCTAAAAACCCTCTTGATGAAAGTGAAAGAGGAGAGTGAAAAAGTTGGCTTAAAGCTCAACATTCAGAAAACAAAGATCATGACATCCAGTCCCATCACTTCATGGGAAATAGATGGGGAAAGAGTGGAAACAGTGTCAGACTTTATTTTGGGGGGCTCCAAAATCACTGCAGATGGTGACTGCAGCCATGAAATTAAAAGACGCTTACTCCTTGGAAGAAAAGTTATGACCAACCTAGATAGTATATTCAAAAGCAGAGACATTACTTGCCAACAAAGGTCTGTCTAGTCAAGGCTATGGTTTTTCCAGTGGTCATGTATGGATGTGAGTGTTGGACTGTGAAGAAGGCTGAGGGCTGAAGAATTGATGCTTTTGAAGTGTGGTGTTGGAGAAGACTCTTGAGAGTCCCTTGGACTGCAAGGAGATCCAACCAGTCCATTCTGAAGGAGATCTGCCCTGGGATTTCTTTGGAAGGAACGATGCCAAAGCTGAAACTCCAGTACTTTGGCCACCTGATGTGAAGAGTTGACTCATTGGAAAAGACTCTGATGCTGGGTGGGATTGGGGGCAGGAGGAGAATGGGATGACAGAGGATGAGATGGCTGGATGGCATCATCGACTCAATGGATGTGAGTCTGAGTGAACTCCAGGAGTTGGTGATGGACAGGGAGGCCTGGCGTGCTGCGATTCATGGGGTCACAAAGAGTTGGACACAACTGAGCGACTCAACTGAACTGAATAGTCAACTGGAATTTTCCAGGCAGCTCAGTGGTAAAGAATTCGCCTACCAAGCAGGAGACACAGGTTCGATCTCTGGGCCAGAAAGATCCCCTGGAGAAGAACATGGCAACCCACTCCAGCATTCTTACCTGGAGAATCCCACAGACAGGGGAGCCTGGCGGGCTGCAGTCCATGGGGCCGCAAAGAGTCAGACACGACTGAGTAACAACAACAAAGAGTCAGCTACTACATTTAAGTCCCATTTGGAAGGTCTGTGCCCGATGTTTTTGCATGTGGGTCTCTTGAGGCAGGTCAGAATCTAGTCAGCCCTTCACCAGTACCCTCACGCCCCTATTCACCACTCCTTCCTGCTCCCAGGTTTTCCTTCACCGAAGACTAGAGCTCCTGGCCTCTTACAGCAAGTGTCACTTCTCTGTCTCTGTGCTCAGCTCTCCCAGCCAACAGAGCTCCTGGAAGAAGACCAAGGCACCCTCCCCTTTATCTTCTTCCATCCCTCTGTGCAAGGCTGGACACCAGGCACAATGCTTGTTCCATGCTTGTGTTGCCTGAATTCACATCAGAGATGTTAAGCTGTCCTTCTCCTGGTTGGGGTCCAGCTGGGCTTCGGGATCCCCCACCCTGGAACAATTCAAGTGATGTGCAGGCTGTGGGAAGTTGAGTCATGTAAAAGGGCTGGGAGGGAGACGGTAGTAAGCAGGGTTCCCAGATTTACAGTCTTTCCTTCACAACGTCCTTGATGATCATGTGAATTCAAGTATCCATGAAAATAATCAATAAACAACCTGAAATTGGAATAGGGAAGAGTTTTCTCTGAGCCAAAATGAGTATTATAGCCTGGGTAACATATTCTCAGCTCTTGGGAACTGCTCCACTAAAGCATGGTTTCCAGCATCGTCTTACATCCTATCCAAACATTGAACACACATCAACATGATGGTATATTTCAGCAAGATTTCAAGAGAGACATACTTACTCACTTACTACACTTACAGATAGTGAAGCAATGAACAGCATGCTGCTGCCTGGGAAGTGAAGAAAAAGTGAGGAAGTGTTAGCTGCTCAGTCATGTCTGACTCTTTGCAACCCCATGAACTGAGACTCACGAGGCTCTTCTGTCCACAGGATTCTCCCAGCAAGAATACTGGAGCACGTTGCTGTTTACTTCTTCAGGGGATCTTCCCGACCCAGGGATCAAACCGGGGTCCCCTATATTTCAGGTAGACTCTTTACTGTCTGAGCCACCAGGGAAGCTGATGTCTGGGAAAGGAACATTATCTTCCAGGGAGTGTTAACATGGATGCCATGAGAAGGGAGTTACTCATTCTTATCTTCAAACAGACGTCCTTTACCTCAATGGTTAAAGCAGATGAGCAATGAGGGCTGGACAGGCTGTTTTAGTTCACACAAAGTTCATGCTGAACAGTGTATAAGTCAAGATGACTTCTCCATACCTCAATATGTCAACATTTTCTCCATCACAAGAAGATAAAAATCTTAGATCCACATGATCCAGCAATTCTATCTCTGAGAATATACCCAGAAGAACTGAAACCACACTGGGAAAGAGACAAGTGTACACTCATGTTCACAGCAGTGTTTTTCACAGTAACTAAAACATGAAAGCAACCCAAGTGCCCATTGATCAAATAGTGGATGAGCTAATGTGGTATGTGCCCATGATAGGAACCTAGTGGACCTAGTGAAATAAGTCTGACAGTAAAGGACAAATATTGTTTGATTCCACTGAAATGAAGAACCTAGAGTGGTCAGAGTCATAGAGACAAAAGGTAGAATGGTGATTGCCAGGAACTGGGAAAGGGGAAAGGGGGGGAAAGTTGAACATGTACAGAGTTTCTGTTTTGCCAGAAGAAAAAAATCCTGGAGTTTAGTCGCACAAGAAGTGAATGTATTTAATGTGACTAAACTGCAAACTTAAAATGATTAAGCTAGCCAATTTTATATTATATGTATTTTACCACACACAAAAATATTTGGAACCTCCCCCGAGGGTAACCACAGAGGAGTCGAGCTGATAAGAACACAGCAGATGCTCCCCGCCCACCCAGCCCCAACTAACCCAACCCCACCCCGAACAACTCAGGAGTAAGGACTGTCTTCTGTGCTCAGGACTCCCCACTTCAGTTCTTGGAGATGTCCCAGCTCCAGCCCCACACGGCTTACCCTCAGCCTCTCTGACTGACCCAGGTCTCCAGGCTCTGCTCCAAGGATTCAGTAAGTCTCGGGTCACCCTCTCCTGTAGGAGACTGGGTGCTGAGTTCACATCCTCCCACAGAGACCTCTGCAACCCCAGAGTGCGGGGAGTCAGCCCCGCTCCAGCCTGAGGGTGGAGAGACCCATTTTTCTAGATGAAAGCAGGAGCTGGGAGTGTGTGTGAGTAGAGGTGGGGGTGAGGGGACTGGATCAGAGTCTGGAGGTTGTGACTCTCTTCAACCTAATATTCAAACAATATTAAAGGATACCTTTATATAGGATTATGATACGAATACCGATGTCAGTCTCCTGTATACTGTTGGCCTCCATATCTGAGAATTCCTCTTCTGTGGATATGGGGACAATGTAAGGGACTTGAGAATCCTCCAGTTTTGGTAACTGCAGAGATGACTGAATGGTGACTTACATTAAATTATTGTGTATTTTGGTACACCTAGCAACTCTGTGAAGTTGGCTCTATTGCATATAACCGTGCTAAGTTGTTTCAGTCGTGTCCAACTCTTTGCAACCCCATGGACTGTAGCCCACCAGCATCCTCTGTCCATGGGATTTTCCAGGCAAGAACACTAGAGTGGGATGCCATTTCCTCTTCCAGGGGATCTTCCCAACCTAGGGACTGAAACGAGATCTTCTGCATTGTAAGCAGGTTCTTTACCCATTGCTCAAGCCACTGGGGAAACCCATTACCTTAACAGACAGTTTTTTAATATGTGAAATACATGTAACATAAAATTTCCCATCTTAAACATTTTTGAGTCCAGTTCAGTAATGTGGCACATTTTTTAAGGATTGAAGTCTTTTTCTTTTTCTTTTTTTTTAATTATGAAAGTATGATAACACATTTACAGGAAACTTGGAAAATACAGAATAAGCTTACACATAGTTCTGCTATATATTACAGTTATTCTTTAAGTCAATTAAGATTTTTAGTGGAGTTTATATCACACCTCAAAAATTAATAGGATGAATATGCAGAGAAGTAGAAGTATATAATAGGCCTGAAAAGCACTGTAAACCAATTCAACATAATTAAGATTTATGTAATTTATACATAACAGTATTTATTTTTAATTGGAGGATAATTGCTTTACAATGTTGTGTTGGTTTCTGCGACACATCAGCATGAATCAGCCATAGGTATAAAATGTGGCACATTTTGATGCAATGTTTTGCTCCCCTTGATTCTCTCACACTTCCAGTAAATTTAAAGATATTAAAAGTCTTCTTTTTGTTTGAAGAAACCAAAGCTCACAGATGGAGAACTTTCCTAACATGTCAGTTTGCCTCCTGCTCCCCATATCCCCACTGCTGTGTGGAATTATACTCTCAGGGCAAAGGCAGATGACATTCTCACTCTCTCTTTTTTTTAAGATGTATTTGTTTGGTTGGTTGGTTTTGGTCACACTGCTGCTTGCAGGCTCTCTCTAGATGTGGGAGTTGGGGGGCTACTCTTTGTTGAGGTGCCAGGGTTTCTCATTGCAGTGGCTCCTCTTGTTGCAGAGCTCAGGCTCTAGAGCACAGTCTCAGTAGTAGTGGTGCATGGGCTTAGCTGCTCCTCAGCACGTGGGATCTCCCTGGGGCAGGGATCAAACCTGCGTCTCCTTCATTCACAGGTGGCTTCTTAACTATTGGACTGCCAGGGAAGCCCCTAGATGGACACTGTTGATGGCTTCGCGTCTTTTTTTCTCAGCAGACCATAACCTCCTCAGCTATGTCTAGGATGCTGCTTCAGCATGTTCGCCAGTTTGGTCAGAAGCTGGTGCGCCAGCGGCCACTGGAGACCAGGGCAGAATCAGAGAGACCCACACCTCGTCTGAACACCCTCGACCTGGTGGCCCTGGGCATAGGCGACACCCTGGGAGCTGGCGTGTACATCCTGACTGGTGAATTAGCCAAAGCGAGAGCTGGACCAGCGACTGTCATCTGCTACCTGGTGGCTGCCCTGTCCTGTGTGATGTCTAGTCTCTGCTTTGCTGAGTTTGGGGTCCGGGTACCACGCTCTGGTACTGCGTATCTCTACAGCTACGTCACTGTGGGAGAACTCTGTGCCTTCACCACTGGTTGGAACATCATACTGTCCTTAGTCATCGGTGAGAGGATGGATTGGAGGAAGGGGTGGGGCTTCAGATTAGGAAACTAGGAGACTGGATTTAAGTCTTCACTCATTCATAAGAACTTTGTTTTTGACTTCGTGGGGTGAAGTGGGTATTAGTGGCAGGAAAACTCCACAACTTCATTATTCTCAGCTCTATCCTGCTTTCCTTAAATGATGGGGCAAGAATGCAGAGAAGAGGGAACTGTAGGGATGAGTGAGAGGGAGGCATGGCCCACAGACTAATCCTCTCACCATATTGAAGTCTCTGCCCAGCTGTTGCCTTCATGGGATTTTCCCTGACATCTGGGAAATTAAAATTTCAGCCCTCACCTTCCAGCCCTCCTGGTCCCAACTTCTGGTTATATTTTTCTGGCATGATATTGATTTCCTCCTAGCATATTATTAATAAATAGTTGACCTATTTGTGAATCACCTGGGTCTTCCCACCCCAACCCATGGAAAGAAACTCTTTGAGATCAGGTATTTTGTTTGGGTCCCCTCCTGCCAAAAAATATATCCCCAGGACCCATATTAGGAATCAATTTACATTTGTCAATGAATATTCCTTCATTTGCTACTACAGCCACTGCCTGTATAGCCCGGTCCTGGAGCTACACCTTTGACAGCCTGATTGGGAACCGCATCTCTCAGGTGTTACAGGAGACTTTCTCTCTGCAAATACCCTACTTCCTGCCCACATATTTAGACTTTTTTGCCCTGGCCCTGGTGCTGCTGCTCACAGGTGAGACAAGGGTCAGTGATAGGATGGGAAGAGTGGGGTATGGAGGGGGAGCTGGAGTGGGAAAGTCCTGGGGTGGCAGAATGGTGGGGGATTAGGACTAGAAAGAGGGTTTAGGATAGGAGAGACAGGAAGGCAAGACGTAGACTGTTGTTTCCCACCCTTGGTAACACTGACAATTTGGGCTGGATCATTCATAGGTGTAGGGGTGAGCATTTCAAGTTTTAAAAAATAATTGTTGGATGTTGAGTAACATCTCAGACTTTACTCACTAGATACCAGTGACACCCACCTCCTAAACTGTGAAAAACAGAATGTGTCCAGACATTGTCAAATGTCCCCATGTGGAAAAAAGATCCCCAGCTGACAATCATTTACTTAGACCTATTAAGTTCTTCTCTAATTGAGACGAAAGAAGTGTTGTCTTCTTTTGCTTTTTTCTTATACAAATGTGGTTTTTTTAAATATTTTATTTACTTATTTGGCTGTGTTGGGACTCAGGTGCAGTTCAAAGACTCTCTACTTGTGGCACACAGGCTCCAGAGTTCAAGGGCTCGGAAGTAGTGTTGTACAGGCTTGTTTACTCCTTAGCATGTGGGATCTTAGTTCCCTGATCAGGGATTGACCCGAGTCCCCTACACTGCAATGTGGTTCTTAACCAAAGGGCCACCAGGGAAGTCTGCAACAATGTGTTTTTAATTGAGAAGAAATTAACATAGCATAAAATTAAACATTTTCTTGTTTTCCCAGCTTTATTGATATAAATACTACATTGTACACATTTAAGGTGTGCACATGATGATTCAGAGGATGTATATATTGTGAGATGATTGTCACAGTAAGAAATTAACCATTTTAGAGTGTACAATTCAGTGAGACTTAGTACAGTCAAAATGTGGGGCAACCATCACCTCCATCTAGTCCAAAAATGGTCACCACTGCAAAAGGAAACCCTCTACTCACTGAGCAGTCACTGTCCATCTGTCCACCACCAACAGCTGCCTAACAGCTAGAAACCATTAGTCTGCATTCTGTATCTATAGATTTGGTTATTTTTGATGTCTCATATTCCATCTTTTCCACAGGCGTACTGGCTCTGGGAGCTCGTGAGTCGACCCTGGTTAACAAAGTGTTCACAGGCATCAACCTTTTGGTTCTCAGCTTCTTCATCCTCTCTGGTTTCATTAAGGGAGACCTGCACAATTGGGAGCTCACGGAACAAGACTACAAACTGAATACATCTGGATCCGGGGACATTTATAGGTTAGGAGGATGCTCTTTGTTGCAGTAATGCATGTGTCTATGGTGCAGAGCTGGGAATATGGACAGGAATAAAGAGATCTGGGCTGATGGATCCAGGTGATAGGGGTCCTGGAGCCTGGGACTTGTGATATTAAGGGAGGATCCCAGGAGAGATGACTGAGCACACCTCACCCACAATCTTCCTCATCCCTTCTCTCACCATAGCTTGGGCCCTCTGGGATCTGGAGGATTTATGCCCTTTGATTTTGAAGGGATTCTCCATGGAGCAACAAGATGTTTCTATGCATATCTTGGTTTTGATTTCATTGCCACTAGAGGTAACATGGTCATTGTGTGTCCGTCCCATCAGGGGGTTGGGCACAGTTTGGGCTGTTCTTGGGCATAAGGGTTGGGAGAAGATTATTCTGCTTTGGGACATGGGGAAAGGGATTTGATTTTGTGATATTACCCAGTATATTTCCCTGACTCACTATTTCCACCCTTCTGGCAGGGGGAGAAGCCCTAAATCCTCAGTGGTCCATCCCTGTGAGCACCATGATCACGATCTTCATCTGCTTTGTGCTGTATTTTGGTGTCTCAGCCGCGCTCACCCTCATGGTGCCCTACTACCTGATTCATCCTGCGAGCCCCTTGTCACAGGCTTTTCTCCACATCGGGTGGGGCCCTGCCAGATACGTCATGATTGTTGGCACCTTCTGTGCTCTTACATCCAGGTCAGTGTCATGGTTTCCTGTCTATGTCAGATGCTCAGGATTCCATCCCTTGGACTGAGAGACAAGATAGCAAGACACCTTACTCCATGTAGACTAGGAAGCGGATGCCCCCATCTCTCCTGCTTCTGCACGTCCTCACCCGTGTCCCCGTTTTCTCTTCCAGCCTCCTGGGCACCATGTTCACCACACCTCAGGTAATCTATGAAATGGCAGAGGATGGGCTCCTTTTCAAGGGACTAAGCTGGAGCCTCACCCGCTCACGCACCCACATCATGGCCATCATGGCTTCTGGAAACCTTGCAGGTGGATAAAAAGAACCCACGCCTTCTTTGATGAACTTCCTTAACTTGCATATTTCCAATAATTTCTCACTCCCACCTCACCTTGTTTTACCCTCACTCTAGCGGTCTTGGCATTACTCTTTGAGTTCGGTGACCTTGTGGACCTCGTGTCAATAGGGATCCTGCTTGCTTACTCCCTGGTGGCTTTTTCTATTCTTGTCCTCAGGTGAGACTCCACCACACCTTGACCTGGGGCCTTGGACTCCTGAGGACTGGTGGGGAGGTAAACCTCTTCTGCATTCATGCTGGCTTCTAAAGTCCTGCTCTGCTTAACTGAGGAAACGGATAGACTAGATTGTTGTTGGATGAATATAGGGGCTGCTATTAATATTGCTACAATCCCTCTAATTCAGGTACCAGCCAGATGAGAATTTAAGCAAGAGGGAGAAAACAGAAAATGAAATTGAGATTTCTGAACATGAATTAAGTCCTTTGGACTCTGTACCTGAAGCAGGAATCTCAAGGATTCTAAAGCGTCTGTGGTTCCCGCCCAGGACCACCCCCACCTGGAAATCTGGCTAGATTGTCTATGGATGTGCTTCCCTGCTTGGTAAGCAGTGGGACTTCTCTTTGGTGATATTCTGAAATTGACAGGATAGGGTGAGAATGTGTCTTTTTTAGTACAAGAGGAGTCTGGGAGATATGATGGCCCTTCCTGATGTTGGTGGTTTCAGGGAGGGGTGTGACCCGAGGTCCTGACATCTTTGTCTTCTGAGTCCATCCTGTTCTCCTCCTTGACCCTTGCAGTTCTTCTGCTAACCATCCTGAGCCTGATCCTGGCCCAGTGGCCCAGACGTGTGTTCTCTGGAGACCCCGCGCTCACAACAGTGGCTGTGCTGCTGCTGCTGCTCATCACTGGGGTCACAGTCATCATCTGGAGGCAGCCCCAGGACCCCTCTCCTCTTATGTTCAGGGTAAGTGAGCTTATGTGTCCAAAGTGTCCACTTTGAATGAGTGAAGTTTGGATACTTTATGTCTAAACATGGGAGTTGCTAAAACCAACCCTTCCCTGATCCACACTCAGTGATTTACACACACAATCTCAGTAGGCACTGAACAAACAGCCGGAAAAGGACTGGAGTCTCCCACCACATTAGGTAGGGTCTCCCTTTCAGACATCTGGGATGTGTTCAGAAATTAACTGACTCTGCCCACAGGTCCCTGCTCTGCCTGTCCTGCCCGTGGTGAGCATCTTCGTGAACATTTACTTCATGATGCAGTTGACCTCTAAGACCTGGGCCCTATTTGGCATCTGGATGGCAATTGGTAAGAGGCTTCCTTGGAAAATGAGACCCCTTGAGTGACTAAACCCAAAAACCGCCTAACTCTCCCCTAAACTTGGCCACCATAATAGGAGGCCTATTGTGCATTTGTAACTGGGGAGAGTGCCTACTTTTCCCTTCTCATCATCTCATTTCCCTCCTAGGATTCATCATATACTTTGCATATGGGATCCGACACAGCCTGACAGGGAACAATGAGCAACCATCACCAACCTCCACCTCCCAGACTTGAGAAAAACGTCCCTAGTGATGAATCATTTTAACCATAAGAAATAGATGCTGTGTGGAATGCCTCCATGCACTGGACAGTCTGCTGGTTCAGGGGACTGTCTGAGCCTCTATGGAGTGTGAATATAAGATGTATTTACAACCATGAATTTTTTGCCAGTGGACAAAGTGACTCTACTCATGTACTTTTTTTTTTTTTTTTTGCTACAGTGAATGGCTTTTGGGAACTTAGTTCACCAACCAGAGAATGAACCCCGGGGCCACAGCAGTGAAATCTCCAAGTTCTAACCACTGGACCTCTAGGGAATTCTTAATGTTGTCCAATTTTTATGTAAACTTAAAAAAATATAGTATATATACAAAAAAGTGCATGCTTCGTAAGTGTGCAGCAAGATAAATATTCACCAAAAAAATACCACAATGTAATCAGCAACCAGAGAAAGAAATAAACATATCAACCTGCACACAGGAAACAACTGCTCAGCCATAAAAAAGAACTAAACTCTCCACAACAGCATAAGCCATTTCATTACATCTTGTGTGGTTGGCTTTTTTAAAGATTTAGAGTATTTTAAATCAGTTATACTTCAGTTTTTTATAAGTTAATGTAAGAGTCAACTGGAGCTTTCCAGGCAGCTCAGTGGTAAAGAATTCGCCTGCCAAGCAGGAGACACAGGTTCAATCTCTGGGCCAGAAAGATCCCCTGGAGAAGGACATGGCAACCCACTCCAGTATTCTTGCCTGGAGAATCCCACAGACAGAGGAGCCTGGCAGGCTGCAGTCCATGGGGTCGCAGAGTCAGACACGACTGAGTAACAACAACAAAGAGTCAGCTACTACATTTAAGTCCCATTTGGAAGGTCTGTGCCCGATGTTTTTGCATGTGGGTCTCTTGAGGCAGGTCAGAATCTAGTCAGCCCTTCACCAGTACCCTCATGCCCCTATTCACCACTCCTTCCTGCTCCCAGGTTTTCCTTCACCGAAGACTAGAGATCCTGACCTCTTAGAGCAAGTGTCACTTCTCTGTCTCTGTGCTCAGCTCTCCCAGCCAACAGAGCTCCCGGAGGAAGACCAAGGCACCCTCCCCTTTATCTTCTTCCATCCCTCTGTGCAAGGCTGGACACCAGGCACAATGCTTGTTCCATGCTTGTGTTGCCTGAATTCACATCAGAGATGTTAAGCTGTCCTTCTCCTGGTTGGGGTCCAGCTGGGCTTCGGGATCCCCCACCCTGGAACAATTCAAGTGATGTGCAGGCTGTGGGAAGTTGAGTCATGTAAAAGGGCTGGGAGGGAGACGGTAGTAAGCAGGGTTCCCAGATTTAGTCTTTTCTTCACAAGGTCCTTGATGATCATGTGAATTCAAGTATCCATGAAAATAATCAATGAACAACCTGAAATGGGAATAGGTAAGAGTTTTCTCTGAGCCAAAATGAGTATTATTGCCTGGAAGACAGAGTCAGACAGCTCTGAGCAACTGCTCTGTTGAAGCATGGTGTCCAGCGCAGTCTTACACCTCACCCAAGCAAAGAACACACATTACACACAATAGGGTGTATTCCTTCAAGGTTTCAAAAGAGACAGACTTAGTACATAGATACTGAGACAGCAGCTCCCTAGTGTCTGGGAAGGGAACCTTATCTTTCAGGGAGTGTTAACATGGATGCCATGAGAAGGGAGTTTCTTTTTATCTTCAAAACAGATACTTATTACCTCAATGGTTAGAGCAGATGAGCTGTGAAGGTTGGACAAGCTGTCTTAATTCACACAAAATTCAGGCTGAACCATGGATAAGTGAAAATAACTTCCCCATACCTCAATATGTGAACATCTTCTCCATCACAAGCAGATAAAAATCTTAGAACCACATGATCCAGCAATTCTACTTCTGAGGATATACCCAGAAGAACTGAAAGCACAACTCTTGAAGAGATTTTTGTACACTCAATGTTCACAGCACCATTATTCACAGTAGCTAAAACATGAAAGCAACCCAAGTGCCCATTGACCATCAAATGGATAAGCCAGTGTGGTACATACAAATAAGACTGTTATTCAGCACTAAAAAAGGAAGGGAATTCTAACACATACTACAACATGAATGAAACTAATGGACACAGTACTAAGTAAAATAACCTGATGGAAAGGGCAAATATTGTTTGATTCCACTGAAATGAAGTAACTAGAGTGCTCAGATTCATAGAGACAAAAAGCAGGATGGTGACTGCCAGGAACTAGAAAAAGAGAAAGGGAGAATTTTTGCTTAATGGGAATAGAATTTCAGCTTTGCAAGATGAAAAAAGTTCTGGGGTTTTCACAAAACATGAATGTACTTAACACTACTGAACTGCATACTTAAAATGATAGAGTGATAAATTGTGTGTTAGGTACATTTTGCCACAATTAAAAAAGACTTCTCAGGACCTCCCCACCCCCCCACCCCCCGAGGGCAACCACAGAAGAGTCAGGGCTGATAGCGACACGGCAGATGGTCCCCGCCCACCCAGCGCCATCCCCACCCCAACAACCCAGGGGTGAGGACTGTCTTCTGTGCTCAGGACTCCCCACTTCAGTTCTTGAAGAAGTCTCAGCTCCAGCCCTGCAAGGCTTACCCTCAGCCTCCCTGACTGACCCAGTGCTCCAGGCTCTGCTCCAAGGATCCAGTAAGTCTCTAGTCAGCCTTTTCTGTGGGAGACTGGGTGCTGAGTTCACATCCTCCTAAAGAGACCTCTACAATCCCAGAGTGCAGGGGTCAGCCCGGCTCCAGCCGGGTGGAGAGACCCATTTTCCAGACGAAAACAGGAGTTGGGGACTGCACGTATGAGGAGAGTTAGGGTTTGGGGGATTGGATCAAGTGTGGATACTTTGAGACTCTTTTTAGATTCTTTAATATTCAACCAATATTAAAGATTCCCCTTATACAAAGTTCATGGTACGAATACTGATGTCAGTCTCCTGTATACTGTTGGCCTCCATATCTGAGAGTTCCTCCTCTGTGGATATGGGGACAATTTAAGGGACTTGAGAATCCTCCAATTTTGGTAACTGCAGAGATGACTGTATGGTGATTTATATTAAATTGTCATGGGATTTGCCGCACCCAAAAACTCTGTGAAGCTGGTTCTACTGCATATCATTGGCAGCATTTTTTAAATGATGATAAAATATGAATGGGTTTCCCTGGTGGCTCAGTGGTAGAGAATTCACCTGCAGGAGATGCAAGAGATGTGGGTTCAATCCTGGGGTTAGAAAGATCCCCTCGAGTAGGAAATGGCAACCCACTCCAGTATTCTTGCCTGGGAAATCTCATGGGCAGAGGAGCCTGGCAAGCTACAGTCCATGGGATAACAGAGTCAGACACATGAGTGACTGGGCACACAAACACACACAATACACATAGCACAGAATTTGCCATCTGAAACATTTTTGAGCGTCCAGTTCAATAGTGTGGCACATTTTGATGCAACATATTTTGCTTCCCTCAATTCTCATACACTTCCAGTAACTTCAAAAGACATTGAAAGTTTTATTCATGTTTGTAGAAACCATGGCTCAGAGATGAGGAATTTGTCTGATGTTATTTTGCCCCCTGCACCCTTTAACTCCATTGTTCCAAGGAATTATACTCTCGGGGTCAAGGGCCAATGGACATTCTTGATGGCTTTGTGTCTTGTTTTCTCTGCAGATCGGAGCCGCCTCCATTATGTCTAGGATGCTACATCAGTATGTTCGCCAATTTGGTCAGAGACTTATCCACAAGCGGCCGCTGGAGCCCAGACAGGAGTCTGAGAGAACCACAGCTCATCTGAACACCCTCGACCTGGTGGCCGTGGGTGTGGGCAGCACCCTGGGAGCTGGCGTGTACATCCTGACTGGTGAATTAGCCAAAGTGAGAGCTGGACCAGCAACTGTCATCTGCTTCCTGGTGGCTGCCTTGTCTTGTGTGATGTCTAGTCTCTGCTTTGCTGAGTTTGGGGCCCGGGTACCACGCTCTGGTACTGCGTATCTCTACAGCTATGTCACCATGGGTCAACTGTGTGCCTTCATCACTGGCTGGAACCTCATACTGTCCTATGTCATTGGTGAGATGATGGATTGAGGGGAGAGTGTGGGGCTTCAGATCAGGAAATTAGGAGGTAGGTTTCAGGTCTTCACTCATTCATGAGAGCATTGTTTTTGACCTTGTGGAGTGAAGTGGATAATAGTGGCAAGAAAATCCCACAACTTCATTGTACTTAAAAGTCTATCCTGTTTTTCTTACATAATTAGACCAAGAACCCAGAGGAAAGGGAACTGTAGGGAGCGGGTGAGAGGGAAGCATGGCCCACAGGCTCATCCGCTTCCCTTAGTGAAACCTTTGCTCAGCTGTTGCCTTCATGGGATTTTATTTACACCTGGACTTAAAATTTCAACCCACATCTTCCAGCTCTCCTGATCCCAACTTTCTGTTATGTTTTCTTGTAAAAAATTGATCTCCTCATAGCAAATTAAACAGCTGACCTATTTTGTGAATCATCTGGGTCTGCCCTCTCCAACCCATGAAAAGAAACTCTTTGAGATTAAATATTTTGTTTGAGCCCCCCCCCAAATATACCATATCAAGAACAGATTTATGCTTGCCAATGAATATTCCTTCTTCTGTTGCTGCAGCCACGGCTAGTGTGGCCAGGGCGTGGAGCTACATCTTTGACAACCTGATTGGGAACCACATCTCTCAGGTGTTACAAGAATCTTTCTCTCTGAATATGCCTTACTTCCTGGCCAAGTATCCAGATTTTTTTGCCCTGGGCCTCGTGCTGCTGGTCACAGGTGAGACAGGGGTCGGTGATAGGAAGCAGGGAGTAGGGTGTGGAAGGGGGAGGTGGGGTGGGAAAGGCTTGGGATTGAAGAATGCTAGAGGATTAGAACTGGAAAGGAGGATGTGTGACACAAAAGACTGGAAGGCAAGACATAGACCATTGTTTCCCACACTTGGCATTATTGACAGTCTGGGCTGGATCATTCAAATGTGTGAAAGTGTGCACTTCAGGTTTAAAAAAAAAAAAGATTCTTGTTGGATGTTGAGTAACATCTCTGAGAAAATCAGAATGTCTCCAGACATTTCCAAAAGTCAAGAGGTGGACAAATCACCCCAACTAAGGATCAATTACTTAGACCTATATGTTTCTTCTCTGTATTAAGACCAAATATGGGTTATCATTTTATTAAAAAAATCTTTTAAAATTTTTATTTATGTATTTGGCTGTGATGGAAATTAGATATGGTGCACAGACTCTCTATTTGTGCCACTCAGGCTCCAGAGTGCAAGGGCACAGGCTTGCTTGCTCTGCAGCATGTGGGATCTTAGTTCCCTGACTAGGGATCAAACGCACATCCTCTGCATTGCAAAGCAGATTCTTAAACACTGGGCCACCAGCAAGTCCCCAAAGATGTGTTTTAATTGAGAGGAAATTAATATAGCATAAAATTAAACATTTTATTATTTTTCCCAGCTTTACTGAAATATAAATACAACACTGTATAAATTTAAGGTTTACACGAGATGATTTGGTAGATATATATATTGTGAGGTGATTGTCACCATAAAAATTTAACCATCTTAAAGGGTACAATTCAGTGGGACTTAGCTGTTGGGCAAGCATCACCTCTATATAGTCCAAAACATGTTCATCATGCTAAAAGAAAACCCTGTACCCCTGAGCAGTCACTACCATCTGTCCGCTACCACCAACCACCAGCCCTGGGCAACCACTAGTCTGCTTTCTGTTTCTATGGATTTGGCTATCTTGGATGTCTCATACATCATCTTTCCCACAGGACTACAGGTTCTGGGAGTTCGTGAGTTGACCCTAGTTAACAAAGTGTTCACAGGCATCAACATTTTGGTTCTCAGCTTCATCATCCTCTCTGGCTTCATTAAGGGAGACGTGCACAACTGGAAGCTCACAGAACAGGACTACACACTGAACACATCTGGATCCACTGACACGTCTAGGTTAGAAGGGTTCTCTTGGCCATTGTAATGCATGTGAGGGTGCAGAACTGGGAATATGGTGCGGACTAAACAGATCTTGGCTGATGGATCCAGATAACAGGGTCCTGGAGCCCAGGACTTGTGATATGAAGGGAGAAGCCCAGTAGAGGTGGCTGAACTCACTTTACCCAACTTCTTCTTCATCCCTTCTCTCATCATAGCTTTGGTCCTCTGGGTTCCGGAGGGTTTGTGCCCTTTGACTTTGAAGGAATTCTCCATGGAGCAGCTACATGTTTCTACGCATTTCTTGGCTTTGATTTCATTGCCACTAGAGGTAACATGGTTATTGTGTGTTCCATCAGGGGTTTGGGGCCAGTTTGGCTGCTCTCGGCATTAGGAGTTGGGAGAAGGTGATTCTGGTTTTGAACACTGAGAAGGGAATTTAATTTTGTGATTTCACTCCAGTGTTTACCTGACCCAGTACTTCCCCCCATCCTGCAGGGGAAGAAGCCCTAAATCCTCAGCGGTCCATCCCCATCAGCATCATGATCACGCTCTTCATCTGCTTTTTGGCGTATTTTGGTGTCTCAGCGGCACTCACCCTCATGGTGCCCTACTACCAGATTCATCGTGACAGCCCCTTCCCACAGGCTTTTCTCCACGTTGGCTGGGACCCTGCCAGATATGTCGTGGCTGTTGGCACCCTCTGTGCTCTTACATCCAGGTCAGTATCATGGCTTTCTCCCCATCTACTGTCAGATGCTCAGGTATCCCAGCCCTCAGCATCAAGAGACAAGAGGGAAGGACACCTTGCCCCATGTAGACTAGGGAATGGATGCCCTGCTCTCTCCTGCTTCTCCGCATCCCCAACATGCTCCCATTTTCTCTTCCAGCTTCCTTGGTACCATGTTCACCACCCCTCCTGTGATCCGTGCAATGGCAGAAGACAGGCTCCTTTTCTGGGGCCTTGCCCAGATCCATGCCCACACCCGTACTCCCATCATGGCCATCATATCTGCTGGCAACCTTGCAGGTGGATAAACAAAACCCACTACTTCATTGTTTGACTTCCCTCCCTTGCATGTTTCCAGTGGTTTCTCACGCTCTCTCCCCACCTTGTTCATGCCCTCTTTCTAGGGGTCATGGCATTACTCTTTGAATTCAGGGATCTTGTGGACTTCGTGTCAATTGGGACTCTGTCTGTTTACTCCCTGGTGGCTTTTTCTGTGCTTGTCCTCAGGTGAGACTCCACTACACCTTGACTGGGGACCTTGGACTTGTGGGGATTAATGGGGTTGTAATCGTCTTCTGCCTTCACGCTACCTTCTAAACATGCTTCTCTGCTTAACGCAGGACAGATGTGGAATAGGCTGTGTGATGTTGGATGAGCAGGGGCTGCTGTTAATACTGCCATAATGCCTCTAATTCAGGTACCAGCGAGATCAGAATTTAAGCAAGAAGGACAAAACTGAGATGAAGCCCGAAGTTGAAGGAAGTCCTTTGGACTCTGTACCTGAAGCAGGAAACTCAAATATCCTAAAGAGTCTGTGGTTTTCTACCAGCACCACCCCCACCCGGAAATCTGGCCAGATTGTCTATGGATGTGCTTCCCTGCTTGGTGAGCACTGGGATTTCTCTTTGGTCATACTCTGAAACTGACAAGATGGGTGGGGTTCTGTGTCTTTGGCAGTTAAGGAGGAGTCCTGGAGATATGATGGCCCTTTCTGATGTAAGCAGTTTCATGGGTGGACTCAAGATCCTGACATCTTTGTCTTCTGGGTCCAGCCTGTTCTCCTCCTCCTTGACCCTTGCAGTTCTCCTGCTGATAATCCTGAGCCTGATTCTGGCCCAGTGGCCCAGACGTGTGTTCTCTGGAGACCCCGTGCTCACAACAGTGGCTGTGCTGCTGCTGCTGCTCATCACTGGGGTCACGATCATCATCTGGAGGCAGCCCCAGGAGCCCTCTCCTCTTTACTTCAAGGTAGGTGACCTTACATGTCCAAACTGTCCACCTTGAGTGAATGAAGTCTGCATGCTTTGAGGTCTAAACATCTTTGCTGGACAAAGGAAGAAGGAGATTTGCTAAAACAAGTGGACCCTTCCCTGACCCACACTCAGCACTTTACAATCTCAGTAGGCACTGAACATACAGCCTGAATTGGACTGAATGTGTCCCACCCATGTAGGGTCGGGTCTCCCTTTCAGACGTCTGGGCTATGTTGAGAGATGACCTGACTCTGCCCACAGGTCCCTGCTCTGCCTGTCCTCCCACTGGTCAGCATCTTTCTGAACATTTATCTGATGATGCAGATGACCTCTGGGACCTGGGCCCAGTTTGGTGTCTGGAATGTGATTGGTAAGTGGTTTTCTGGGATAAAGACTCCACTTGAGTGACTGAACCCAAGCTGAACTCCCCCAAACTGTCTTAATAGGAGACTTCTTGGGCCTCTGTAGATGAAAAGAGAACCTACTTTTCCTTCTCACTGTCTTATTTCCCTATTAGGATTTCTCATATACTTTGGATATGGGATCCGACACAGCCTGGCAGGGAACAATCATCAGTAGCCACCAGCCTCCACCTCCCAGACTTGACAAAAACATATCAGGTCCTGAAGCATCTTAATCACAGGAAAGAGATGCTATGTGGAACCGTTCCATGCACTGGAGGATCTGCTGGTTCAAGAGACACCTTGAGCCTCGATGGAGTATGAAGGTGGAATGCATTTACAGCCGCGTGTTTTTGCCAGTGGACAAAATGACTTTGATGTTTTACAATTTGTAAGCAAATTTTTTAAAGCATAATATTCATATAGATTCCTGTGTTAGGAAGATCCACTGGAGAAGGGATAGGCTACCCACTCCAGTTTTCTTGGGCTTCCACAGTATTCTTGTGCCTCAGCTGGTAAAGAATCCACCTGCAATGTGGGAGACCTTGGTTCAACCCCTGGCTTGGGAAGATTCCCTGAAGAAGAGAAGGCTACCCACTCCAGTATTCTGGCCTGGAGAATTCCAGGGACAGTCAATGGGGTTGCAAAGAGTCGGACATGACCGAGTCTTTCCCTCTATTCATATAGAAAATTGCATGCATCAGAAGTGAGCAACAAGATGATTTTTCACAAATAAAGTACAACAACATAACCAGCAACTAGAGGAAGAAATAAAATATTAACATGCACATACGAAGCACCTTCTTTTACCTAATTCCAGCAAAAACACAGAGATTGAAATTTCAAAAGGAAACACACATAACTACATATTTTGTCAAGAGTTACACTTCACATATTAGCATATAAATAGGTTGAAAGTAACAGTAAGGGAACAGATATAATGTGCAAACGTAACAGTAGGAAGCCAAGGCAGCTATATTAATATCAAACAAAGTAGACTTTAAGAAAAAGAGGATACTCACTGATAAATTGGATCATTTCATAATGATAAAGCAAAACGGTTGTTTTTATCCCTCCCCAACTTTATTGAGTTATAGTGTAGTGGTGGTGGTTTAGTTGCTAAGTCATGTCCAACTCTTTGTGACTCCATGGACTGTAGCCCGCCAGGCTCCTCTGTCCATGGGATCCTCCAGGCAAGAATACTGCAGTGGATTGTCATTTCCTTCTCCAAGGAATCTTCCCTGACCCAGGGATCGAACTCATGCCTCCTGCACTGCAGGTGGATTCTTAACTGACTGAGCTCCCAGGGAAGCCAGTCACATACTGTTAGAGTTACACAACAGAGTTGATGGGAAAAAGTTCTTTACTGAAAAAATACTCCTACTTTGCCAGAGGAGAGGGAAGTGGGTGGGAAGTAATGGTTGGTTGATAAATGGCTACAGTTGCATAGAACTAAAAGGAAGTGAAATTGGAGAGACAAGATTAACAGGTGCTGCTGCAGAATTAATGTATAAGTTGGGCTTACGGGCATTGAAGACATTGGTAATAATGAAGTAGAGGACTGTTGGTGGGAATGAACAGCTAACGTAGAGTGAACGAGGGATGGAGGTCAAGATACTGAGTACAAGTTATTAGATTAATTTAAAAACAGATGAGGATGAACAGAATTAGGACATACAGGATCTTACAAGTTCTGGGATAACAGGCTTAGAAAGCAGTTCATGGAGACTGATTCTTTTGAGTAAAACTTTGATGGAGGAGGCTGACATCACCTGATTGCTGTTCTTGCCTTACCGCGGGGGGACAACCAGATATCCCATGTTACCCAGTGTGCTGTAACAGGCAACACAGAATACTGTCCATGAAAGAGTCTTGATGAGAAGCTGAATCAGAATGTACTCAAGCTTCTAGATCAACTGCTAGTTCATAGAAGACCTAAGAGTTTCAGCCAAAAACACTATTGTCCAAAACCAGAATGTGGACAATTTTCCAGCAAGGAAAAATGATGCGCTTTCTGAAACAATTAAATGATATGACCCAAAGTGGAGAGTTAATGTAGACATACCTTGGAGATTTGGTTCCAGACCACTGCAATAAGGAGACTTGGCAATAAAGTGAGTCACACAGCTCTTTGTTTTTCCAGGGCATGTAAGTTACTTTATACTACACTGTAGTCTGTTCAGTGTGCTATCGCACCGCCTTTAATTAAACAATGTATAGACCTTATTTTTAAAGATGTATAGAACAGCCTTTTGGACCCCATGAGAGAGGGCAAGGGTGGGATGATTTGGGAGAATGGCTTTGAAACATGTATATTACCATAAGTGAAATGAATCGCCAGTCCAGGTTTGAATGCCAGTCCAGCATTAGAGGGTGCTCGGGGTTGGTGCACTGGGATGACCCAGAGGAATGGGATGGGGAGGGAGGTGGAAGGGGGGTTCAGGATGGGAAACACATGTACACCCGTGGTGGATTCATGTCAGTGTGTGGCAAAACCAATACAATATTGTAAATTAATTAGCCTCCAATTAAAATAAATAAATTTATATTTTTAAAAAATAAATAAAAAGTAAAATCTAAAAAAAAAAGATGTTAATGCTAAGAAATGCTTACCATCATCTGATGACTCAAGGTTGCCACAAAGCTTCAATTGTAAAAAAGTAAAAAATGCAGTATTTGCAAAGCACAACAAAGAAACTTATTTCTGTAAATATGTATATATCTTTATATTCAATATATGTAATTAATATTATATAAGTATTAATATTCATAAATGTTTGTCTGTGTAAAGCATTTGTATTAAAACAGTACATAATGTATAGAACTTTAGAATTGGGTAAATTAATTAAAATGCAGTCAACAACATAGATATGTATATACTGATGGAGAAATGTTTTATAGATATGTGTGTGGGTGTGGGTGTGGGCACATTCACTCAGTTGTGTCTGACTCTTTGCAACCTCATGGACGGTAGCCAGCCAGGTTCCTCTGTCCATGGGATTCTCCAGGCAAGAACACTAGAGTGGGTTGCCATTCCCTTCTCCAGGGGATCTTCCCAACCCAGCGATCAAACACACATCTCCTGCATTGGCAAGCGGATTCTTTACCACGGACCCACATGGGAAACCATTTTATAGATTATAGATTTGATCCATCATCTCGGTTTCCTGTACAATCATTTGTATGTGCAGTTTTGGCAGCAGACTTTAAGCAGATGGGGATCTTTGTCATGAGTAACTTGATAGCTAGGGCAAGGATAATAATATTAAAACAATAATCATCTATAAAGCAGTGTGGAAAATGTGCCTAGTCCCAAGGGGAACCTACTAATCAGGTCATTGAAAGGGTCAGTCTGTGTTACATTTTGCAACCATTTTGCCTCTTGGAAAATTTCTTCTGTGTGTATCTCAATGTCTTCTGAGGTAGTAATGTAAGTCAAAGAAGTCATGTGAGTAATAGTATAATGCCTTCTTGTTTGGCCAGTAGAAAATCTAGGGCAATTCTATTCTCTAAAACCTACTTTGGCTGAGGATTTTAGGTATATCTGTTGTGCTACAATTCTTTCTGTGGTTTCTTCAGTTATTTGAGCAATGGTGGCTTATAGATTTCTAAGTATATTTCTGTTTACACATACCCTTGGGCTAGGAACGAAGATTCCCAAAGACTTTGCCACCAGCTATCTTGGTATCCTGCTAACATGGATCTCTTGACTCTGTAATGGGGAGGTAACATAATGACCCAATACCATAAACCTACTTGCCAGTTATTGAGACATACCTTGGAAAGATGGATTAGTTCCAGTACCACATATGAAGACAAAACCCAGGAGAGCAGAAGGCAGATTTGGACAAGTGGGGGCTCTCATACACTGTTGTTGGGAATGTAAATTTGTGCAAACACTATAAAACACAATACGGAGGTTTCTCAAAAAACTGAAAACAGAACTACCATCTGACCCAGCAAGTCCACTCCTGGGTATATATCCAATAAAAACAAGAACACTAATTTGAAAAGACGCATGCCCTTCAATGTTCATAGCAGCATTATTCACAATTGCCAACAAATGGAAGCAACCTAAGTATCCATCGACAGATGAATGGATAGGCCTTCCCTGGTGGTCCATTCACCTTCCAATGCAGGGTACACAGATATACGATGCCTAGTCCAGGAAGATCCTACATCCCATGGGGAAACTAGGCCTGTGAACCACAGCTACTGAATCCACATCCTGCAAATACTGAAGCCCTTGCAGCTAGAAACCATGCTCTGCAGCAAGAAAAACCCCACAATGAGAAGCTTGTTCACTGCAACTAGAGAGCAGCCCCTACTTGCTAAAACTAGAAAAAGCCCACGTGCAACAAGGAAGACCCAGTGCAGCCAAAAGGAATATAAAAAATAATTTTTTAAAAAGAAAGTCAGGTGAATGATAAAGAAGATGTCATATAAATATTTATGTGTGTGTGTATACATACAATGATACACTACGCAGCCAGAAAAAGAACTAAAGCTCTCCATAATAGCTTAATCTACTTCACTCCCTCTTGTGTGGGTGGCTTTAAAAAACAAAATGACAATACTGTAAATCAACTATACCTCAGTTCTTAAAGAAGTTAATGCAATAGTCAACCACTTACATTTAAGACCCATGTTGCTGGTTTGTGCTCAGTTTCAGCTTGTGGGTCATCTGACGGAGGTCAGAATCTAGTCAACCCGGTACCAGTACCACCATCACCCCCTCGCCACTCCACTTCCTGCTCCCGGCTTTTCCTCCGTGAGGAGCAGAGCTCCTGATCGCTCACATAAAGTATCACTTCTCCATCTCTGTGCTCGGCTCTCCCAGCAACAGAACTCCTTGAGGAAGACCAAGTCACATCCCCTTTATCCTCTCCCATCAACCGTTCAAGACTCAACAAAGCACAGTGCTTGTTCAATGTTTGTGTTCCTTGAATTCACATCAGACATGTTAAGCTGCCTTCTCCTGGTTGGGGCACCGCTGAGCTTAAAGGTCCCCACACTGGGGTGTCTCAGGTCGGGTGCAGACTGTGGGGAGTCGAGTCAGGTAAGAGGACTGGGAGGGAGCAGGGTTGAGTGGGATCTCAAGTCTTACAGCTCGTATTTTGCAAGGTCCTTGATCTCAAGTGTCCACAGAAATGGTCAATGAAAAGTACATAACTGAAATAGAAAAGAGTTTTCTTTGAGCCAAACTGAGGACAGTGTCCCTGGAGCTCTGAGGAACTGCTCTGCTGAAGCATGGGGTCCAGCGCAGTCTTCTACCTCATCCAAGCACAGGACATACATGAACATGACAGGGTGTACTCCTTCAAGGTTTCAAAAGAGGCAGACTTCATCCACAGACAGTAAGACAGCAGCTCCCTGGTGACTGGGAAGGGAACCTTATCTCCCAGAGAGTGCTAACACTCACTCCATGAGAAGGGAGTTACTCATCCTTATCTTCAAAACAGATGCTCCTTTACCTCACTTGTTAAAGAAGACATTCTGTGAGGGTTCAGTTCACACAAAGTTTAGGCCGAATCATGTATTATAAGTCAAAACGACGTCCCCATACTTCAATATGTGACACATCTTCTCCATCAGAAGCAGATAAAAATCTTATAACTGTTTGAGTCAGTGATTCCACTTTTGATCATGTACGCAGAAGGATTGAATGCACACTCTGGAAGAGATATTTGCAAATCCCTGTTCACAGCATGTTTCACAATAACCAAAGCATGACAGCAACACAAGTTTTCCATTTATAAGCCAATGTGGTAGGTACCCACAATAGAGTATTGTTCACCATTAAAAAGAAAGGGAATTCTAACACAAGATGCAATAGGGATGACCTTGTGGACATTTTACTAGGTAAAATAAACCTGCCAGGAAAGGAGAAATGTTGAATGATTCCACTTAAAATGAAGCACCTGGAGTGGTCAGATTCATAGAGACAGAATGTAGAAGGGTAATTGCCAAGAACTGTGAATGGGAAATGGGAATTACTATTGAATGGAACAGAACTGATGTTTTTGCAAGATGAAAAACTTCTGAAGTTTGCACAAAATTTGAAGGTACTTAACACAACTGACCTGCAGACTTAAAAATGGCTAAAATGGTCGATTTTGTGTTATGGGTATTTTACCACACATAAAAACACCTCTCAGAACCACCCCGCCTAGGGTAACCACAGAAGAGTCAGGGCTGATAGCCACACTGCTCCCCGCCCACCCAGCCCCATCTCCACCCCAACAGCCCAGGGGTGAAGACTGTCTTCTGTGCTCAGGACTCCCCGCTTCGGTTCTCAGAGATGTCTCAGCTCCAGCCCCGCGCGCCTTGCCCTCAGCCTCCCTGACTGACCCAGTGCTCCAGGCTCTGCTCCAAGGATCCAGTAAGTCTCGGATCAGCTTCTTCTGTGGGAGACTGGGCGCTGAGTTCACCTCCTCCCAAAGAGACCTCTGCAATCCCAGAGTGCAGGGGGGTCAGCCCAGCTCCAGCCTGAGGGTGGAGAGACCCATTTTCCAGACGAAAGCAGAAGCTGAGAGCTGTTGTGTTTGTGTGAGAAGAGGTGGGGAGAGGGGGATTGGTTCAAGTCTAGAGGTTGTGAGACTCTTTTTAGACTCTTTAATATAGAAATAATAGACTGAGGACCTGGAGGAAAACTTGCCGCCGAGAGAGGACATTTTGGAGGTTTTGCGCCTGGAAGAGGGGTCTCTGGAGTCCCACTCCTAGATCTTTATCAAAGATTTGAAAAGAATTAAATTTGGGCCATGGGAACCACAAAGATCACCGCACCTCTGATCTTCGCCATCTCAGTTGCTACCATAGGCTCTTTCCAGTTTGGCTACAACACTGGAGTCATCAATGCTCCTGAGGCGATCATAAAGGACTTTCTCAATTACGCTTTGGAAGAGTGGTCAGAAACCCCCCCGTCCAGCATGCTCCTCACTTTCCTGTGGTCCTTGTCTGTGGCCATCTTCTCCGTGGGTGGTATGATCGGTTCCTTCTCCATCGGACTCTTTGTCAACCGATTTGGCAGGCGCAATTCAATGCTTATTGTTAACCTGTTGGCCATAGCTGGTGGCTGCCTTATGGGATTCTGCAAAATAGCAGAGTCGGTTGAAATGCTGATCGTGGGCCGACTGGTTATCGGCGTCTTCTGCGGACTCTGCACAGGATTCGTCCCCATGTACATTGAAGAGATCTCACCGACTACCCTGCGGGGCGCCTTTGGTACTCTCAACCAGCTGGGCATCGTTATCGGAATTCTGGTGGCCCAGATCTTTGGTCTAAATGTCATCTTGGGGACTAAAGATCTCTGGCCTCTGCTCCTGGGCTTCACCATCTTACCAGCCATCATCCAGTGCGCTGCCCTTCCATTTTGCCCTGAAAGTCCTAGATTCTTGCTCATTAACAGAAAGAAGGAGGAGAAGGCAAAGGAGGTCCTCCAGAGATTATGGGGCACCAAGGATGTGGCTCAGGACATCCAGGAGATGAAGGATGAGAGTGCGCGGATGTCGCAGGAGAAGCAAGTCACCGTGCTAGAGCTCTTCCGTGCCCCCAACTACCGGAAACCCATCGTTGTCTCCATCATGCTCCAGCTCTCCCAGCAGCTCTCTGGGATCAATACGGTGATCTACTACTCTACCGGAATCTTCAAAGACGCAGGTGTCCAGGAGCCAGTCTATGCCACTATCAGCACAGGTGTGGTCAACACCATCTTCACCGTGGTGTCTCTGTTCTTGGTGGAAAGGGCTGGGAGGAGGACTCTACACCTCACTGGACTTGGAGGGATGGCTTTTTGTTCCATCCTCATTATGATTTCTTTGTTACTAAAGATTGATTATAGCTGGATGAGCTTTATCTGTATTGTGGCTATCCTGGTCTTCGTGGCCTTCTTTGAAATTGGCCCAGGCCCCATTCCCTGGTTTATTGTGGCTGAATTCTTCAGCCAGGGGCCCCGCCCGGCTGCCATGGCAGTGGCTGGTTGTTCCAACTGGACCTCCAACTTCCTGGTTGGACTGTCCTTCCCCTTGGCCACGTTGTACTTAGGCGCCTACATTTTCATTTTCTTCACCATCTTCCTCATTATCTTCTGGGTCTTCACCTTCTTCAAAGTTCCCGAGACCCGTGGCAGGACTTTTGAGGAAATTACACGAGCCTTTGAAGGGAAGGTGCAGACAGGAATCTGTGGTGAGATTCCTGATGGTGAGGGCCCCATTCCTGATGGTGAGGGCCCCATTTCTGATGGTGAGGGCCCCATCATGAAGATGAACCGCATCCAGCCCATGATGGACACCAGCGCCTAAGACGTGCCTCCTACCTACCTCCCTCCCGTCACAAAAAGCAGCCTCCCCCTGAGCAAGCAGAGAGACCTCATCAGGTTGTAACCCAAGACTGTTTCTGAATGCTGCTACTCCATTCCTTTCTCATCCACACACTCGATGGGCACTCAGAGGATCCCAAGGCTGGGGTCAGTCGTTGTCATCAATGGCTTTTAAAAATTTCATTTCTTGGACATTCTCTTCAGCTCAGGAAAGACCAAGTAAACCTACCTTCATTTCAGGAGGGATTGGCCGCTTGGTATGTGACAACTTGGCCAGCTATGCTCCCTAAGGTTCTAAAATTGCCTCAGGGCATTTTGGGGAGTGGGCTAGAAGGCGTCTTTCCTCCAACCTCAGACTCACCAGGAAGCAGGTACACTCAACAGTAGGGGGCAGAGAGGGATTCCATAAGAGCTCCTTCTCTTCCGTACAGCTCTGCTGAGCAACTTAAATTGAGCTTTATTTATTTTATCTTCTGGTTTTATTGCGTAAATATCTATTGTTTGAAATATAAAGTAATTTTACCAAATAATGAAAGCATAAGGAAATTGAGGTTAGAGGGAGGTGCTTCAGGAGAGGTTATAGGGTGGAAGATTTTATACCAAAGAGGTTAAGGTACAATAAGAAGGGAAGGATTTAGGGAGAAAGGTCATGCATGATTGGAGGATGCATGATGTGGTGTGTGAGGTTTGCACGTTGCCTCTTAACAATTTCTCTCCTTCAGATAAAAACTCTCAACTTTCTCAGAAAAGTCATGTGCCTGTATAAAGAAGCTATTGGTTTCCTTTGGAACTTTTTTCTTCGTTTAAGATTATATGTAGTATTATTTGAAATCTAGGATTATTGCTAAGGTGGACATTGTAGTTAATAGGGGTTTGTAGGTTCTAATTTTGGATGGAGTCCAGAGAAGGGATGGTTATTTCTACAAATCCTCTCTCCCCTCATTGGACCAAGCAGCTTTTTTCTCTGTGGTGAACTCACTTTAAAAATATATATATATATCCCTATCACCCATCTGGTGGGAGAGCCTCCCAAGTGAGCAACCAAAAATCTTGATTATTGTTAGAGGTTCATTATTTGTTCAGTTTGTTGTTTAGAGGATTTTAGGTGTTGATTTTTATCTTGCTTTAAGTCATAGCTTTAAAAGAACTCAAAGATGTTTATAGCTAACTTGGAATTTGTAACCTCAGTGCTGGAAGACGACTTTTTTTCCAGAATGATTATTATCCAGTTGACGTGTGTTATTACGTGAGGGGCATCTCATGCTTGCTTATGTCTGTTTACTGCATCAAGTTACCCTTGTTACCACGTTACCATAGTGTTATGTCAGGTTCCCCCAAAGGGACTTGAACTTTCCTGTAGACCACACGTGACAGTCTGTGTGGATGTGCAGCAAGGCCCACACATGAGCGTGAACGTGTGTGCACCGTCACAAAGCAGTTGTTGGTTATCTTGTTAGGTTCCTAAGGCCCCTGTTGGGTCTAATGTGTTTGGACTCACTCGTGTATATGTAAACAACCCTGCCTCTGCTGGGTGGAATCTGCATCAATGGTTTTCTTTGAAACTTCAGAGCTCCGCCTCACCTGGCTGCCTTTCCTTGTTGGAGAGGACAGAGAGAACTCCCTAAATATTGAGACTGAGCGCAGAGGACTTACTCTCCACTCAGAGAGCAGGAGAAGACAGGAAGGAGTGTGAGACCAGGACGTGAAGCCTCCTGGGTGCGCTGGAAGGGCGTCATGGGGGAGAGGGAGGCATTCTTAGGGGAACAATAAGCTTCTAGATCTGGGTGGCCAGAGGGTTTGCTGAGATGGAGGGATTACATTTACCGCAGCCCATGGCCACCTCCAGGATCATCCAGTATTTTTAGAAGTGGAGACTGGGCTCTTCATCCCTCTTTCATATGTTGTCTGATCTTCCTTTCCCTCTTTGATGCTTACATATTTCAAGCCCTTCAGTCAAACCCTCGCCTATGACAGTATTTTGGTTCTAAGTTCTCACCATTCCCTCTGGTTGCTGAGGCTTTGGGTACAAAACTCGCAGAGCCTTGGGACAGGGCTTTGCGTGACGGGGGCCTGTCCTCCAGCTGCCCCTCTGCTCCGACTCCTCAGCCCAGTGGGTCGGCAGTGGCACAGCATAGAATTTTTCCCATTTCTCAGTGACCAGGTTGTGAATAATTTCCAAATGGATTTTTTCTATTATTGTTGCTACGGTTCTTTGTTTTGAAATAAAATTCTGATTGTACATATATAACATCACAGGCTTGGTTTTGTGTGTGTGTGGTGGTGGGGGTGGGGGGAACCTTCCTCTGTAACAACAAATCAGCTTTATACACCATGTGGCTGCTCAGTGCTTATTGTAACCTAAATAAGTTTCTTATACAAGAGTTTTGTACAAATGAAAATAGCCATATTCATTTATCATGTGCAGATGAAATGAAAAAGCCTTAGTGCACTGCCTTGCAGACTTAATAAATTAATGTTGCTTGCTTTCAAAAGAAAAAGAAAGAATAGTAACGATTCTCCTTATACAGGGTTTGTGATGTAAATACTGATGTCAGTCTCCTGTATAATGTTGACCCTCTGTATCGGCAGACTCCTCTGTGGACACGGGGATGATGTAAGGGACTTGAGGACCCCCAGATTGTTACACCTCAGGGGTGACTGTATAGTGATTTATACTAACTTACCATCAGGTTTGCTCCGACCCACAACTCTGTGAAGCTGGCTCTATTATTCACCATGGCAGCAGTTTAGGAAATGGTAGTAACATACCACAGAGCGTAAAGTTTGCCATCTTAAAAACGTCTGTGTCCGTTTCAGTAATGTGGCCCATTTTGATGCAGCATCTTTTGCTCCCCTCAATCCTCTTATACTTCCAATAACTTTGAAATGTATTAAAAGTTTCATTTGTGTCTGTAGAAACCAGAGCTCGGAGATGGAGAGCTTCCCTCACAAGGCCACTGCCCTGTGGACTTGGACTTGCAGGGCCGAGGGCAGATGGCGTTCTCCATGGCTTTGTGCCTCATTTCTTCTGCAGAATGTAACCTCCTCATCTGTGTCTAGGATGCTGCGTTAGTATGTTTGACAGTTTGCCCAGAAGCTGGTGGGCAAACTGCTTCTGGCGGCCGCTGGAACCCATAGAGGAGTCTGAAAGTCCCGAAGCTCATCTGAACACCCTTGACCTGGTGGCCTTGGGTGTGAGCAGAACCCTGGGAGCTGGCGTGTATGTCCTCACTGGTGCAGTGGCCCTGTCTGTCGCTGGACCAGCGATTGTCATCTCCTTCTTGGTGGCTGGCCTGTCTTGTGTGATGTCTGGGCTCTGCTATGCTGAGTTCGGGGCCCAGGTACCATGCTCTGGTACTGTGTATCTACAGCTACATCACCGTGGGTCAATTCCTTCATTCCTGGCTGGAACCTCATACTGTCCTTTGCCATCAGTGAGAGGATGGGTCAGGGAAAGTTGTGGGTTTAAGATCAGGAAACAAAGAGGCAGGGTTTAGTTCTTCACTCTTCATTCATTCATGAGAACCTTGTTATCCACCTTGGAGGTAAAGAGGATAACAGTGGCAGGAAACTCCCACAATGTCATTCTATTCACCTCTATCCTGCTCTCTTTAAATGATGAACCAAGAACCCAGGGGTCAGGGAACTTTACGGAGTGTGTGAGAAGAAGGTATGTCCCGTGGGCTCATCCCTTCACCATTTTGAAGTCTTTGCTCAGCTGCTGCCTTCATGGAATTTTCCCTTATATCTGGTTTTAAATTTTCTAGTCTCACTTTCCAGCTCTCCTGGTCCCAATTTCCTGTGATATTTTCTTGCATAACATTGATCTCCTCCTAGCATATCAAATAGCTGACCTATGTTGTGAAGGCTTTCCAGGAGGTGCAGTGGTAAAGAATCTGCCTGCCAATGCAGAAGATAAGAAATGCGGCTTCCATCCCTGTGTGGGAAGCTTCCTTGGAGGAGGAAATGGCAGCCCACTCCAGTATTCTTGCCTGGGAAACCCCATGGACAGAGAAGCCTGGAGGGCTACAGTCCATGGGGTTGAAATGAATCAGACAAGACTGAGCATGCGTGCACTCACACACACACACACACACACACACACACACACACACACACACACACTTTTGTGAATATTCCTTCTGCCACTGCAGGCACCACCAGTGTAGCCCGGGCCTGGCAGCCTCATTGGGAACCACATCTCTCAGGCGTTACAGGAAACTTTCTCTCCATATATGCCCTCTTTCCTGGCCACGTACCCAGACTTTTTTACCCTGGGCCTGGTGCCGCTGATCACTGGTGAGTCAGGGGTCAGAGACAGAATGGGAAGAGCAGAGTGTGGAGGGGGAGCTGAGATGGGAAGGGCTTGGGTGGTAGAATGGTGGGGGATTAGGGCTGGAGTGGTCTCTGATGTGAGAGGCAGAAAAGCAAGACACAGACCATTGTTTCCCATTCTTGGCATCATTGACAGTTTGGGTTCGATCATTCATAGGTGTAGGGGTGTGCGTTTCAACTTTTTTAGAAAATCATTGTTGGATGTTGAGTAACATCTCTGACATTTACCCACTAGATACCAGTGATACCCACCTCCTAAACTGAAAATCAGAATATCTGGAGACATTGTCAAATGTTCCTTACAGGACAAAATCATTCCCAGGCTGAGATTCATTTACTTGAACCTATTAGTATCTCTTCTGTATTAAGACCAAATTGTGTTTTTAATTGAGGAGAAATTAGCATAGCACAAAATTAAACATTTTATTATTTTTCCTAGGTTTATTGAGATATGAATACAACACTGCACAAATTTAAAGTATACATGTGATGATTTGGTGGATGTATATACTGTGAGATGATTGTCATGTAAGAAATTAACCATCTTAAAGTGTACAATTCAGTGGTACTTAGTACATTCACAATGTTGGGCAACCACCTCCATTGAGTTCCAAATATATTTTTAAATAAAAACATTTGATTTCAAGGCCAAGCATGTTTCAAATCTGTAAGCAAGATCACCCAACTCAAAATAGCAAAAGAGTATCCCTATCAAGTGAGTTTCCAAATATTTTTATCACCTCAAAAGGAAATCCCATACCCATTGAGCAAACATTTTCATCTGTCCAGCACCAGTCCCTCAGCTCTTGGTAACTGTCTATGGATTTAATTATCTTGAATGTCTCGTATTCCATCTTTCCCACAGGAGTACTGGCTCTGGGAGCTCGTGAGTCAGCCCAGGTTTACAAAGTGTTCACGGGCATCAACATTTTGGTTCTCAGCTTCGTTATCCTCTCTGGCTTCATTAAGGGAGACCTGCACAGCTGGCAGCTTATGGAACAGGACTATAAGCTGAATACATCTGGATCCAGAGGGACTAAAGAGACTGGGGCTGGCGGATCCAGGTGATGGGGGTCCTGGAGCCCAGCACTTGTGATATGAAGAGAGGAGTATTAAGCAGAGATGGCTGAATACAACTCAACCTTGTTCTTCCTCATCCCTTCTCTCACCATAGCTTGGGCCCTCTGGGTTCTGCAGGGTGTGTGCCCTTTGGCTTTGATGGGATTCTTCATGGGGCAGTAACATGTTTCTATGCATTTTTTGGTTTTGATTCCATTTCCACAAGCAGTAACATGGTCATTGTGTGTCCCACTGGGGGCTTGGGCACAGTTTGGGCTGCCCTTGGCTTTAGGGGTCGGGAGAAGGTTAACCTGCTTCTGGACATGGAGGAAGGAATTTGATTTCATGCTTCCACTGTGGTGTGTTTTCCTGATCCAAGACCTCCTCCCATCTCGCAGGGGAGAGGCCCTAAATCCTCAGCGGTCCATCCCCTGCAGCATCATGATCACGATCTTCATCCGCTTTGAGGCGTATTTTGGTGTCTCAGTTTACCTGATTCATCCTGCGAGCCCCTTGCCAGAGGCTTTTCTCCGTGTTGGGTGGGGCCCTGCCAGATATGTCGTGGCTGTTGGCACTGAAGGGTCTGCTGGCTCAAGGACACTCTGAGCCTCTATGGAGTGTGAATGTGGGATGCATTTACAGCCATAAATATTTTCCCAGTGGACAAAATGACTTTGACCTTATACTTTTTTTTTTTTTGGCATAACTTTTGGGAACTTGTTATGAGATGAGAGAATGAACCCCCAGACCACAGCAGGGAAACCGCTAAGTCCTTACCCCTGGACCTCTAGGGAATTCCCCAATGCTGTACAATTTCAATGTAATCTTTTAAAAATATAACATGCATAGAGGAAAGTGCATGCTTCGGAAGTGTGCAGCAAGATCAATCTTCACCAGAAAGTACCATAGTGTAATCAACAACCAGAGGAAGAAAGAAAAATATTAGCTTGCTCATTGCATACAGTTACTCAGCCATAAAAAAGAACTAAACTCTCCACACAGCTTCAGCCACTCTTTTACATCTTGTGTGGTTGAATTTTTTTTTCTAATTTAGACTATTTTAAATGGATTATACTTCAATTTTTTTGTCAGTTAGTGTTAAAGTCAACTGGAACGTCCCAGGTGGCTCAGGGGTAAAGAGTTCACCTGCCAATGCAGGAGACGTTGATTCAGTTCCTGGGCCAGGAGGATCCCCTAGAGAAGGAAATGGCAACCCATTCCGGTATTGCTGCCTGGAGAATTCCATGAACAGAGGAGCCTGGTGGGCTACAGTCCATTGGGTCACAAAGAGTCGGACACAACAAGGCTACTACACAACAACAAAGAGTCCACTACTACATTTAAGTCCCATTTTGAAGGTCTGTGCCCAGTGCCCTTAGCATGTTTGATGCAAGTCAGAATCTAGTAAACCCTTCAGCAGTGCCCCCATCCACCCTTCACCCCTCCACTTCCTGCTCCAGGTTTTCCTTCCTGAGGAGCAGAGCTCCTGACTTCTGACATCAAGTATCACTTCCCTGCCTGTGAGCTCAGCTCTCCCAGCAAACAAGGAGCTCTCCAAGAGCTCCCTGAAGAAAGGACCACATCACATCCTTTTTATCCTCTTCCATCCGTTTGTGCAAGACTGGACACAGGCACCTTACTTATTCAATGCTTGTGTTGCTTGATTTAACATCAGAGATTTTAAGCCCCTCTTCTCCTGCTTGGGGTCCTGCTGGGTTGGGGACCCCCACGCTGGAGAGTGGGTGTGCTCAGTTGCTTCAGTCATGCTCAGCTCTTAGTGACCCCACGAACTGTAGCCTGCCAGGCTCCTCTGTCCATGAGATTCTCCAGGCAAGAACACTGGAGTGGGCTGCTATGCCCGCTGTAGTTTCAGTTTCAGTTCAGTCGCTCAGTTGTATCCGACTCTTTGCGACCCCATGAACCACAGCATGCCAGGCCTCCCTGTCCATCACCAACTTCCAGAGTTTACGCAAACTCAACATGTCCATTGAGTCAGTGATGTCATTCAACCATCTCATCCTCTGTCATCCTCTTCTCCTCCTGCCCTCAATCTTTCCCAGAATCAGGGTCTTTTCAAATGAGTCAGCTCTTTGCATCAGGTGGCCAAAGTACTGGAGTTTCAGCTTCAGCATCGGTCCTTCCAATGAACATCCAGGACTGATCTCCTTTAGGATGGACTGATTGGAGTTCCTTCCAGTCCAAGGGACTCTCAAGAGTCTTCTCCAACACCACAGTTCAAAAGCATCAATCCTTCTGCACTCAGCTTTCTTTATAGTCCAACTCTCACATCCATTCATGACTACTGGAAAAATCAGCCTTGACTAAACGGACCTTTGTTGACAAAGTGATGTCTCTGCTTTTTAATATGCTGTCTAGGTTGATCATAACTTTCCTTCCAAGAAGTAAGCATCTTTTGTTTTCATGGCTGCAGTCACCATCTGCAGTGATTTTGGAGCCCAGAAAAATAAAGTCTGACACTGTTTCCACTGTTTCCCCATCTATCTGCCATGAAGTGACAGGACCAGATGCCATGATCTTAGTTTTCTGAATGTTGAGCTTGAAGCCAACTTTCTCACTCTCCTCTTTCACTTTCATCAAGAGGCTCTTTAGTTCCTCTTCACTTTCTGCCATAAGGGTGGTGTCATCTGCATATCTGAGGTTATTGATATTTCTCCCAGCAATCTTGACTCCAGCTTGTGTTTCCTCCAGCCCAGCATTTCTCATGATGTACTCTACATATAAGTTAACTAAGCAGGGTGACAATATACAGCCTTGAGGTACTCCTTTTCCTATTTGGAACCAGTCTGTTGTTCCATGTCCAGTTCTAACTGTTGCTTCCTGACCTGCATACAGATTTCTCAAGAGGCAGGTGAGGTGGTCTGGTATTCCCACCTCTTTCAGAATCTTCCACAGTTTATTGTGATCCACACAAAGGCTTTGGCATAGTCAGTAAAGCAGAAGCAGATGTTTTTCTGGGACTCTCTTGCTTTTTCGATGATGCAGAGGATGTTGGCAATTTGATCTCTGTAGGGGGCAAACTAGCCAAAACGGTGTGACCAGGCTCTTTTATCACGCAGCCTCTCACTCTTGCCCCATGTTTTATAAATAATGATTATGTAACAGCTAAGAATGCCAAAGAATGTTCAAACTACCACACAATTGCACTCAACTCACATACTAGCAAAGTAATGCTAAAAGTTCTCCAAGCTAGGCTTCAACAGTATGTGAATCAAGAACTTTCTGATGTTCAAGCTGGATTTAGAAAAGGCAGAGGAACCAAGGGGCAAATTGCCAATATCCAACGGATCATAGAAAAAGCAAGAGAGTTCCAGAAAAATAACAACTTCTGCTTTATTGACTACACTAAAGCCTTTGACTGTGTGATCACAACAAACTCTGGAAAATTCTTAAAGAACTGGGAATACCAGACCACCTTACCTGCCTCCTAAGAAATCTGTATGCAGGTCAAGAAGCAACAGTTAGAACTGGACATAGAAAAATAGACTGGTTCCAAATTGGGAAAGGAGTATGTCAAGGCTGCATATTGTCACCCTGCTTAGTTAACTTATATGCAGAGTACATCATGTGAAATGCTGGCTGGATGAAGCACAAGCTGGAATCAAGATTGCTGGGAGAAATATAAATGACCTCAAATATGCAGATGACACCACTTTTATGACAGAAAGTGAAGAGGAACTAAAGAGCCTCTTGATGAAAGTGAAAGAGGAGAGTGAGAAAGTTGGCCTAAAGCTCAACATTCAAAAAACTAAGATCATGGCATCCTGTCCCATCACTTCATGGCAAATAGATGGAGAAATAATGGAAACAGTGACAGACTTTATTTTCTTGGGCTTCAAAATCTTGGCAGATGGTGACTGCAGCCAAGAAATTAAAAGACGCTTGCTCCTTGGAAGAGAAGCTATGACCAACCTAGACAGCATATTAAAACGCAAAGACATTACTTTGCCAACAAAGGTCCATGTAGTCAAAGCTATGGTTTTTCCAGTAGTCATGTATGGATGTGAGAGCTGGGCCACAAAGAAAGCTGAGCTGTGAAGAATTGGTGTTTTTGAACTGTGGTGTTGGAGAAGACTCTTGAGAGGCCCTTGGACAGCAAGGAGATCCAGCCAGTCCATCCTAAAGGAGATCAGTCCTGAAACTTCATTGGAAGGACTGATGCTGAAGCTGAAGCTCCAATACTTTGGCCACCTGATGCAGAGAGCTGACTCACTGGAAAAGACTCTGATGCTGGGAAAGATTGAGTGCAGGAGAAAGGGACAACAGAGGATGAGATGGTTGGATGACATCACCAACTCGATGGACATGAGTTTGAGTAAACTCCAGGAGCTGGTAATGGACAGGGAGGCCTGGCATGCTGCAGTCCATGGGGTCACAAAGAGTCGGACACGACTGAGTGACCTGAACAGCTGAGATCACATATAGCACTTATATGCATCATGATGTACTCAGCTGATCATGGGTTACTGTGTGCAGGACACCTGTAAGAGCTTCACCCTGAAAGCCCAGCATTAGGGCCACATTGCAGCAACATCATGGTTATGTTATATGAGGTTATGTTACGGCTCCATGTTACCTACGCTATGGTTATGCCTGCTGCACCAGCCAGGAGAGAGGCTGTGTTATGGCGGCCATGCCAGCCAGGAGAGAAGAAATGTGTCTGCAGTTTCTACGACTCCTCACATCTCCTTCCAGCTCCTTAGCTTGCGCCTTATCTACTGTGGGTTCAGGGGACAGTGTGAACAGTGAGACAACTGGTGTCATGAATAGGATCAGCAGTACACCCTCCTCCAGGGGATCTTGCCGACCCAGGGAACGAACCCGAGTCTCTTGCATCTCCTGCACTGCAGGCAGATTCTTTACCACTGAGCCACCAGGGAAGACCCCCACACACACACGCTGGAGTGTTCTCAGGTCATGTGCAGACTGTGGGAAGCTGAGTGGTGTCAGAGAACTGGGAGGGAGCCGGGTTTGAGTGGCATCCCCAGATTTACAGCCCTTTCTGCCTAAGGTCTACGATGACCAAAAGAATTCAAGTATACGTGAAAATAAACAATCTCTAGTGGGAACAGGAATGTTTTGTTTGAACCAAAACAAGTATTAGAGTCTGGGGGACAGACTCAGAAATAGCTCTAACTGCTCCATTAAAGCAGGGTTTTCAGCACATTCTTATCCTCATCCAAAGAACATATAACAGGGTACATTCCTTCAAAGTTTCAAGAGACAGACTTAGTACGTAGGGAGACTATAGGACCCTGGCGTCTGGGCAGGGAATCTTATCTTCCAGGGGGTGTTGACATGAATGCCATAAGGAAATTATCATCCTTATCTTCAAAACAGATGCTCTTTAGCTCAGTGGTTAAAGAAGATGTGCTGTGGGGGTCCGACAGGCTGTCTTAGTTCACACACAGTTCAGACTGAACCGTGTGTAAGACAAATTGAGTTCCCCATACCTCAATATGTGAACATTTTCTCTATCACAAGCAGATAAAAATCCTAGAACTATAAGATCCAGCAATTCTACTTCTGAGGCTACACCCAAGAGAACTGAAGACACACTCTGGAAGAGATATTTTTACACTCCTGTTCATAGCAGCGTTTTTCACAATAAATAAAGCATGAAAGCAGCCCAAGTGCTCACTGATCAAAAAAAAAAAAAAAAAATGGGTAAGCCAATGTGGTATGTGCCCACAATAGAAAATTCTTAAGCATTAAAAACGAAGGGGATATGGCAAAACCAATACAGTATTGTAAAGTAAAATAAAGTAAAAATTAAAATTAAAAAAAAAATGAAGGGGATTCTAACACATGGTACAACATGAATGAACCTGGTGAACACTCTACCAAGTAAAATCAGCCTTCCAGGAAAGGACCAATATTGATCGATTCTACTGAAATGAAGTCCCTAGAGTGCCCGGATTCATAGAGACAGAAAGTAGAAGAGTAATTACAGGAACTGGGAAAGGAGAAAGAGGGGTTGTTGCTGAATGGGTAGAATTTCAGTTTCGTCAGAAGAAGTCCTGGTTTGTTTGCACAAAAAAACTTGACTGAAAAGTGGAAGTCGCTCAGTCCTGTCTGACTCTTTGCTATCCCATGGACTATGTCCATGGAATTCTCCAGGCCAGAATACTGGAGTGGGTAGCTGTTCCCTTCTCCAGAGAATCTGGCCAACCCAGGGATTGAACCCAGGTCTCCTGCGTTGAAGGCAGATTCTTTACCAGCTCAGCCATCAGGGAAGCCCTACGTGACTGATCCTCACACTTAAAATGATTAAACTAGTCAATTTTATGTTATATGTCTTTTAACAAACACGCATACACACACACACACACACACACACACACACACACACAAACCATCTTGGAACCACCCCCTGAGGGTTACCACAGAAGAGTCAGGGCTGATAGCAACACGGCAGATGGTCCCCACCCAGCCAGCCCCATCTCCACCCCAACAACCCAGGGGTGAGGACTGTCTTCTGCGCTCAGGACTCCCCGCTTCGGTTCTTGGAGAAGTCTCAGCTCCAGCCCCGCACGGCTTAACCTCAGCCTCCCTGACTGACCCAGTGCTCCAGGCTCTGCTCCAAGGATCCAGTAAGTCTCCAGTCAGCCTCTTCTGTGGGAGACTGGGCACTGAGTTCACATCCTTCAAAAGAGACCTTTGCAACCCCAGAGTGTGGGGGGTCAGCCCGGCTCCAGCCTGAGGGTGGAGAGACCCATTTTCTAGATGAAAACAGGAGCTGGAACCTGTCTGTGTTTGTGGGATTTGGGGGGTTAGATCAAGTCCGCAGGCTGTGACTCTTTTTTGACTGGTGCTCAAACAATAGTGAAGATTCCCCTTATACGGGGTTTGTGATGTGAATACTGATGTCAGTCTCCTGTATACTGTTGACCCTCTGTATCTGTGGGTTCCTCCTCTGTGGATACAGGGACGACATAAATGACTTGAGAATCCCCAGGTTTTGGTGACTGCAGAGACGACTGTGTGGTGATTTATATTAAGTTACCATCAAGTTTGCTACAACCCTCTGTGAAATTGGCTCTATTATTTACCATGGCAGCAATTTAGGAAAACAGAAGTGAACGCCACAGAGCATAAAATTTGCCATCTTAAAATATTTTAAGCGTCCAGTTCAGTACTGTGGCACATTTTGATGCAACATATTTTCTTCCCCTCAATCCTCTTACACTTCCAGTAACTTTGAAACATATTAAAAGTCTTCCCTGAGTTTAACAATCCAAAGCTCAGACACGGAAGACTTGCTCAATGTGTCTTTTGACCAACTGCTCCTAAACACTCCATTGCTCTGTGGAATTGGACTCCCAGGGCCAGTGGCAGATGGACCTTCTTGATGGCTTCGTGTCTTACTTTCTCAGCAGATTGGAACATGTCAGCTACATCTCGGATGCTGCAGCAGTATGTGCGCCAGTTTAGTCAGAAGCTGGCTCACAGGCGGCCGCTGGAGGCCAGAGCAGAGTCTGAGAGTCCCGAAGCCCATCTCAACACCCTCGACCTGGTGGCCTTGGGTGTGGGCAGAACCCTGGGAGCTGGCGTGTACATCCTGGTTGGTGCAGTGGCCAAAGTGAGAGCTGGACCAGCGACTGTCATCTGCTTCCTGGTGGCGGGCCTGTCCTGTGTGTTGTCTGGGCTCTGCTATGCAGAGTTTGGGGCCCGGGTCCCAGGCTCCAGTTCTGCGTATCTCTACAGCTACATTACCATGGGACAACTCTGTGCCTTCATCACTGGCTGGAACCTCATCCTGTCCTTGGTCATCGGTGAGAGGATGGATTGGAGGAGAGTATGGGGCTTAAGATCAGGTTCTAGGAGGTGGGGTTTAGGTCTTCACTCTTTCATGAGAATTTGATTATGCACCTTGTAGGGGGAAGTGGGTGATAGTGGCAGGTAAACTCCACAACTTCATTGTTCTCAGCTCTCCCCTGCTTTCCTTAAATGATGGACCAAGAGCCCACAAGGAAAGGGGACTCTAGGCAGTGGCTAAGAGGGAGGCATGACCCACAGGCTCATCCCCTCACCATACTGAAGTCTCTGCTCAACTCTTTCTTTCATGGAATTTTCCTTTACATCCAGCTTTAAAATTTGAATCCACACCTTCCAGCCCTCCTGGTCCCAACTTCTTGTTACGTTTTCTTACATAACGTTAATCTCCTCCTAGCATATTAAATAGTTGATCTATTTTGTGAATTGTCTGCGTATTCCCATGCCAACCCATGAAAAGAAACTCTTTGAGGTCAGGTATTTTGTTTGGGTTCCTCCAAAACAAAATATAGGCCATGGCCCATACTAGGCATCAGTTTATGTTTGCCAGCAATGTTCCTTCTTCTGCCACTGCAGGCACCGCCTGTATAGCCCGGGGCTGGAGCTCCGCCTTGGACAGCCTGACTGGGAACCACATCTCTCAGGGGTTACAGGGAACTCTCTCTCTGCATGTGCCCTACTTCCTGCCCACCTATGCAGACTTTGTCGCCCTGGGCCTGGTGCTGCTGCTCACAGGTGAGAGGGGGTGATAGGATGCAAAGAGTGGGGTGCAGAGCAGAAGCTGGGGTGAGAAAGCCTTGGGGTGGCAAAATGATGGAGGTCTGTGATATGAAAGACAAGAAGGCAAGACATTCCATTCTTGGTACCTCTGACTGTTGGGGCTTGATCATTCATAGGTGTGGGGGCATGCAATTTGGGTTTTTTAGAAAAGCTCATCATTCACTGGATGTTGAGTAGCAACTCTGAACTTTACTCACGAGATACCAGTCACACACACCTCCTAAACTGTGAAAATCATGATGTCCCCAGACATTGTCAAATGTCACTTGGCGTACAAAGTCAACCCCAGCTGAAAATCATTTACTGAGATCTTATTGAGAGTTGAACTATAAAGAAGGCTGAGTGCCAAAGAATTGATGCTTTTGAACTGTGGTGTTGGAGAAGACTCTTGAGAGTCCCTTGGACTGCAAGGAGATCCAACCAGTCCATTCTGAAGGAGATCAGTCCTGGGTGTTCATTGGAGGACTGATGTTGAAGCTGAAACTCCAATACTTTGGCCACCTGATGCAAAGAGCTGACTCATTTGAAAAGACCCTGATGCTGAGAAAAATTGAAGGTGGGAGGAGAAGGGGACAACAGAGGATGAGATGGTTGGATGGCATCCCCGACTCAATGGACATGAGTTTGGGTAAACTGCGGGAGTTGGTGATGGACAGGGAGGCCTGGTGTGCTGCGGTTCATGGGGTCGCAAAGAGTCAGACACTACTGAGTGACTGAACTGAACTGAACTGACTGAGACCTTACAAAGATGTATTATTAATTGAGAAGAAAATAACATAGCATAAAATTAAACATACTATTTTCCCCAGCTTTATTGAGCTATAAATGCAACACTGTACAAATTCAAGCTGATGTTTGGTAGATTTGGATTTAACATGCCAATTCAGTAGAGGTATATGTTATGAGATGATTGTCACAGTAAGAAATTAATGACCTTAAAGTATGCAGGTCAGTGGGACTTAGTACATTCACAATGTTAGCTAACAGTCACCCTCACCTGGTTCCAAATATATTTATCACCTCGAAAGGAAACGCCATATCCACTGAGCAGTCACTGTCCATTCGTCCACCACCACTAACTCCATAACCCCTGACAACCACTAGTCTGCTTTCTGTGACTGTGGGTTTAGCTATTTTGGATGTCTCATATTCCATCTTTCCCACAGGAGTACTGGTCCTGGGAGCTCGCGAGTCGACCTTTTGGTTCTCAGCTTTGTCATCCTCTCTGGCTTCGTTAAAGGAGACCTGCGCAACTGGGAGCTCACAGAACAGGACTACAAGCTGCACACATCTGGATCCACTGACGCTTATAGTTTGGAACGGTACTCTTGCCCGTAGCAACAGTTGGGGGAGGTGGTGCAGAGCCGGAAATATGAAGACTAAAAGACCAGGGCTTCCCTGGTGGCGCAGTGGTAAAGAATCTGCCTGCCAATGCCAGAGGCCTGAGTTTGATCCCTGGGTTGGGAAGATCCCCTGGAGAAGGAAATGGCAACCCACTCTGGTATTCTTGCCTGGGATATCCTATGGACAGAGGAGCTTAGAGGGCTACAGTCCAGGGGGGTGCAAAAGAGTCGGACACGGCTTAATGACAAAACAACCACAAAGAGACCTGGGCTGATGGATCCAAGTGATGAGGGTCCAGGATTCGTGGTATTAAGGGCGGAGTCCAGTAGAGATGGCTCAACACATCTCAGCCATGTCCTTCCTCATTCCTTCTCTCACCATAGCTTGGACCCTCTGGGTTCCGGAGGGTTCATGCCCTTTGGCTTTGAAGGAATTCTCCACGGGGCAGCTACATGTTTCTACGCATCTCTTGGTTTTGATTCCATTGCCGCGAGAGGTAACGTGATCACGGTGTGTCCCACCAGAGGGATGGGCACAGTTTGGGCTTCTCTTGGGTGCAGGGGTTGGTAGTAGGTTAGCCTGTTTCTTGAAGATTCAAGAGGGAATTTGATTTTGTGCTTTCATCCCAGTATGTTTTCCTGACTCGGCATTTCCGCCCTTCCTGCACGGGGAGAAGCCCTAAATCCTCAGCATCCCATCCCCTTCAGCATCATGACTTCTCTCTTCATCTGCTTTTTGGCATATTTTGGAGTCTCAGCGGCACTCACCCTCATGGTGCCCTACTACCAGATTCAGCCCCAGAGCCCCTTGCTGCAGGCTTTTCTCCACGTAGGCTGGGGCCCTGCCAGATACTTTGTGGCTATTGGCACCCTCTGTGCTCTTACATCCAGGTCAGTGTTGTGGTTTTCAACCCATCTACTGTCAGATGCTAGGGTATCCCAGCCCTTGGGATTGAGAGACAAGAGAGAAAGACACCTTACCCCATATAGACCAGGGAGAGGATGACCTGGCCTCTCCTGCTTCTCCACGTCCTCTCACACGTCCCCATTTTCTCTCCCAGCCTCCTGGGTACCATGTTCACCATGCCTCGGTTGATCTGGGCAATGGCAAAGGATGGGCTCCTTTTCCGGGGACTTGCCTGGATCTATGGCCACACAGGCACCCCCGTCACGGCCATCATGGCTTCTGGAAACATTGCAGGTGAATAAAAAGAACCTACTCCTTCTCTGAATCAGCTTCCCAAACGTGTAGCAGCTACTCACTCTCCCCCCCCCCCCACCTTGTCTATGTCGTCACTCCAGCGGTCATGGCATTACTGTTCGAATTCACGGATCTTGTGGATCTTGTATCTGTTGGGACCCTGCTTGCTTATTCCCTGGTGGTTTTTTCTGTGCTTGTCCTCAGGTGAGACCCCACTACACCTTGACTGGGGGCTTTGGGCTCTTGGAGATTGATGGGGAGGTAATCGTCCGCTGCCTTCTTGCTGCTTTCTAAATGTCCTGGTCCACTTAGCTGGGAATAGATAGATTAGATTGTCCAATGTTGGATGAGTAGGTGCTGCTCTTATTATTGCTATAATACCTCTAATTCAGATACCAGCCAGATCAGATCTTAAGCAAGAAGGAGAATACAGAAGACAAAATTGAGATGAAGTCTGAGGTTGAAGGAAGTCCTTTGAACTCTGAGCCTGAAGCAGGAACTGCAAACATTCTAAAGACTCTGTGGTTCCCTACCAGCACCATCCCCACCCGGAAATCTGGGCAGATTGTCTATGGATGTGCTTCCCTGCTTGGTGAGCAGCAGGATTTCTTTTTGATGGTATTCTCATATTGGCAGGGTAGGGTGGAAATGTACCTTTTTCATTGATGAGGACACTTGGAGATACGATGGCCCTTCCTGATGTGGGCAGCCTGGGGAGGGGTGTGACCCGAGGTTCTGACATCTTTGTCTTCTGGAGTCCAGCCTGTTCTCCTCCTCCTTGACCCTTGCAGTTCTCCTGCTGAGCATCCTGAGCCTGGTCCTGGCCCAGTGGCCCAGCCAGTTGTTCTCTGGAGACCCCGTGCTCACAACAGTGGCTGTGCTGCTGCTGCTGCTCATCACTGGGGTCACGATCATCATCTGGAGGCAGCCCCAGGACCCCACTTATCTTTATTTTAAAGTAGGTGACCTTATGTGCCCCAAATGTCCACCTTTAGTTTATGAAGTCTGCATGCTTTGAGGTCTAAACATCCTTCGCTGGACCAGGGAAGAAGGGGAGTTACTGAAACCACTGAACTCTTCCCTGATCCACACTCAATGCTTTACAAATCCAGTCTAAGAGGCACTGAACACATCCCCAGTAATAATGGAATCTCCCATCCACATGGGGTAAGGTCTCCCTTTCAGACGTCTGGGCTGTGTTCAGGGATGAACTGACTCTGCCCACAGGTCCCTGCTCTGCCTGTCCTCCCACTGGTGAGCATCTTCGTGAACGTTTCCCTGATGATGCAGATGACCTCTGGGACCTGGGCCCTATTCGGCATCTGGGCAGCGATTGGTAAGAGGCTTCCTTGGAAAATAGAACCTCTTGAGTGACTGAACCTAATCCTTTTCCTGCCACCACTCCCTAAACTGTGCTATGATAGGAGGCCTATTGGGCATTTATAAGGGGGGAGAGCACCTACTTTTCCTTCTCATCATCTCATTTCCCTACTAGGATCTGTCATATACTTTGGATATGGGATCCGACACAGCCTGGAGGAGAACAATGAGCAACAGCCACCAGGCTCCACCTCCCAGACTTGACAAAAACATCCCTGGTGCTGGGTCATCTTAACCGCAGGAAGTAGAGGCTGTATGGAATCCCTCCATGCACTGGAGGATCTGCTCTGAGCCTCTATGGAGTATGAATGTGGGATGCATTTACAGCCATGAATTTTTCGCCAACAGACAAAGCAACTTTAAATACTGCACATTTTTTTGGCTGCAAAGCATAGCTTATGGGAGCTTAGTTCCCCGACCAGAGAATGAACCCCAGGGCCACAGGACTGAAATCACCAAGTCCTAACCACTGGGCCTCTAGGGAATTCCTAAAGTCTTGCAATTTTTATGTAAGCTTTTTAAAATATCATGTGAAGTGAAGAAGTGAAGTCGCTCAGTCATGTCTGACTCTTTGCAACCCCATGGCTGTAGCCTACCAGGCTCCTCTGTCCATGGGATTTTCCAGGCAATAGTCCTGGAGTGGATTGCCATTTCCTTCTCCAGGGGATCTTCCCAACCCAGGGATCGAACCCAGGTCTCCTGCACTGTAGACAGACGCTTTACCATCTGAGCCACTAGGAATATCCTAAAATATCATATGTATACAGAAAAGTGCCAGCTTCATAAGGGTGCAGCAAGATACATTTTCACCAGGAAATTATCACAATGTAATCAGCAACCAGAGGAAGAAATAAAAATACTAACCTGCACATAGGAAACAACTACTCAGCCTAAAAAAAGACCTAAGCTCTCCACTACAGCATAAGCCACTCCATTACATCTTGTGTGGCTGGCTTTTTTTAAAAAAAACTTTTAAGTATTTTACATCAACTATTTCAATTTTTTATATAGGTTAATCTAACAGTCCACCACTACATCTAAGTTGCATTATGAAGGTGTATGCCCAGTGTTTTAGCATGTGGGTCACTCGATGCAGGTCAGAATCTAGCCAGCCCTTCACCAGTACCCCCATCCCTGCTTCACCCCTCCACTTCCTGTTCCAGGTTTTCTTTCATGAGGAGCAGCGCTCCTGACCTCCTAGATCAAGTGTCATTTCTCTACCTCTGTGCTCAGCTCTCCCAGCAAACAGAGCTCCTTGAAGAAGGGGACCAAGTCACATCCCCTTTATCCCCTTCCATCCCTTCATGCAAGGCTGGACGCAAGCATGATGCTCATTAAATGCTTTTGTTGCTTGAATTCACATCAGAGATGGTAAGCTCCCCTTCTCCTAGTTGGGGTCTAGCTAGGGTTGGGGTCCCCCCACACTGGAGTGTCTCAGATTATGTGAAGACTGTGGGGAGTCAAGCAGTATAAGAGAGACTGGGTGGGAGCAGGGTTTGAGTGGGTTCCCCAGATTTATAGCCCTATCTTCCCAGGGTCCTTGATGATCATATGAATTGAAGTATCTGTGAAAATAATCAATATAATGGGAATGAGCAAGAGTTTTATTTGAGCCAAAATGAGGACTATAGTCTGGGAGACAGACTCTCAGATAGCTCTGGGGAACTGCTCCATTGAAGCACAGTTTCCAGCATCATCTTATACTTCACCCAAACAAAGAACACACATCAATCTTACAGGGTGTATTCCATCAAGATTTCCAAAGAGGTAGACTGAGTACATAGACAGTGAGGCAACGAACTGTATGCTGATGGCTGGGAAAGGAACCTTATCTTCCAGGAAGTGTTAACACGGATGCCATGAGAAGGGAGTTGCTCATTCTTATCTTCAAAACAGATGTTCTTTACCTCAGTGGTTAAAGAAGATGAGCTGTGAGGGTCTGACAGGCTGCTTTAATTCATACAAAGTTCCAGCTGAGCCAGGCATACGTCAAATTGACTTCCTCATATTTCAATATGTCAACATTTTCTCCATCATAAGCAGGCAAAAATCTTAGATCCACATGATCCAGCAATTCTACCTTTGAGGATGAACTCAGAAAAATTGGAACCACACTCTGGAAGAGGCATTTGTACACCCATGTTCATAGCAGCATTTCTCACAATAAAACACGAAAGCTAACCAAGTGCCCATTGACCAAAGCATGGCTAAGTCCATGTGATATGGGCCCACAGTAGAGTGTTATTCAGCGTTAAAAAGGAAGGGGATCCTAACACATGCTACAGCATGGATCCTAGCGGACATTCTTCTACATAAAATAAGCCTGTCCAGAAAGGACATATACTGTCTCATTCCACTGAACTGAAGAACCTGGAGTTGTCAGACTCATAGAGACAGAGAGTAGAAGGGTGACTGCCAGAAACTGGGAATGGAATTCCCAGGAGGGAATTCTGTTGAATGGGTACAGAGTTTCAGTTTTGCCAAATGGAAAAAGTCCTGGAGTTCGGTTGCACAAAAAGTGAATGCATTTAATGTGACTGAACTACACACTTAAAATGATTAAACTAGTCAATTTTATGTTATGTGTATTTTACCACACAAAAAAAATTGTGGAACCTCCCCTGAGGGTAACCACAGAGGAGTCAAGCTGATAGCAACTCTGTAGATACTCCCTATCCACCCAGCCCCATCTCCACCCCAACAACTCAGGGGTTCAGGACTGTCTTCTGTGCTCAGGACTCCCCACTTCGGTTCTTGGAGATGTCTCAGCTCCTGCCCTGCACGGCTAAACTCGGCCTCCCTGACTGACCCAGTGCTCCTGGCTCTGCTCCAAGGATCCAGTAAGTCTTGGGTCATGCTCTCCTGTAGGAGACTGGGTGCTGAGTTCACATCCTCCCAGAGAGACCTCTGCAACCCCAGAGTGCAGGGGGGTCAGCCCAGCCCCTGACTGAGGGTGGAGAGACCCATTTTCCAGATGAAAGCAGGAGCTGGAAGCTGTGTAAGTTTGTGTTGAGGGGAAACAGGTTAGGTGTGGGAGACAGGATCAGGTCTGGATGCTCTTTTTTTGTCTGGAGTTCAAACAATATCAAAGATTGCCCACATAGAGGATTTATTATATGCGGGCCACTTCATTTCAGTCTCCTGTATGCTGTCGGCATCCCATAATTAGGGGCTCCTCCTCCTTGAATATGGAGGAGACCATCAGAGACTTAACCTGCGGGTTTTGGTACCCTTGGAGGAGGCCGTCATGGTGATTTATATTAAACCACCTTGCAATACATTATACCCAGCAACTCTGTGAAGCTCTCTCTATTATTTATCACTGGCAGCAATTTTGTTAAACGGTTGTTAAAATACACATGACATAAAATTTACTACCTTAACCGTTTCAGAGTGTTCAGTAAAACGTATTTACATTGTTGAGCAACCAACCTCTAGAAAACTTTTCATCTTATAAAACTGAAACTGTGTCCCCATTTAGCAATTACTTCCCATTCTCCTCTTCACCAAAGCCCCAGACCAACTACCATGCTACTTTCTGTCTCTATGAATTTGACTACTCTGGGTACTTCATAGAAGTGATATCATATAATATGTGTGTGTGTGTGTGTGTGTGTGTGTGACTGTCTTATGTCACTTAGCTGATGTCCTCAAGACCCCTCAGTGTTGCAGCTTGAGTCAGAATTCCCTATCATTTCTTTTCAGGCTGCACAATATGCCCCTGTACATACAGACCACACTCCTTCGTGGATGAACACTTGGTTTGCTTCCGTCTTTCAGCTACGGGGAATAATGCTGCTATGAACATATGTGTACAAATATTGCACACTGTTTTGAGATGCTATTTCCATTTGTTTTGGGTATACATCCATAGAGGGAATGCTCGATAATTGCTATGTCCAGCACAGCGGGTGAGAAAGACCAGAGTTATGAAAAGACAGACATGTATAATTTGGCAAGCGGGGAGTCAGGGGCCCTGCTGCTCTCCATGGCAGGAAGACAAAATGACTCCTTTCAGCTCGCACTTTTATTGGCAGAAGTCACATGAGAGCACTTGGAAACAGGTATAATAGGGAGTTTGATCAGCGCACCATAAAGGTGGAGGCAAATTAAGGCCCCGCTGTTGATCAGGAACATCTTGGTTTGTTTCCATGGAGACAGAGGCAGGGGCAGGCAGTGACGCAGAGCAGAGAGCATGTCCCTTCGGCTTGCTTACTAGGACAATCACGGGGTGCGGTACGCTGCACCCTCCAGTCATGGGGCAGGTTCTGGTCTCTGCTCCGCCAGGCTGTAACATCGTCCCCTTTTTGTCTTGACTGCAGGGCCATCGTGATCAATAACAGATGAGTCTCAGGGGACTCTATCATTGATCTGAGGCTGAATCTGCAGACTATGAGAAGGAGTGAAACACAAAGAGCATTAGTACTCGGGTTCCCCATAGACTTCCTCCTCCGAAGCCTTTGATTACACTTAGAGGGTTAAGTTTTTGGAAAGAATCGATTTTAGTCAGAACTTCTGAGGCTGGGGTGGCCTGAAGGTGGGCTTGACTGGTAATAGTAACCTGTTGCTGGAGATGGGCGATGTCTAGTGACACGTTGCTCCAAGCTCCTTGGAGGTGATTTCTTTTTTTTTTTTTTTTTCACCAAATCCCAGTCATTATATTTAAGAGGAGTAACACAGTAATGAGTAACATTCCAGTGGAAAACAAGCTGTTGCTGGGAAGTGTAGGCTCTGTATCTGTTCTCCCATCCCATCTCCCATAGCAGTGTGTTCTTAGTAGCAGCTAACTCAGATTCAAGTCGGGTGTCAATCCTTAACTGAGTATTCCACACATGGGGAGCATTTTGTACCCAGTCATTGACAACGTGCTATGTCTGCACGGTCTCTACCAGGGCAGTGGTTGCAACAGCAGTAGCATTCACTAGAACGACAAGGATATAATTCCTGCAATCAGCATCCCCAAAAAGCATTTAAGTGCAATGCACCAGGGAATCAAGTGTCTGGATAATCAAATGCATGCCGGGTGTTGCCTCCCCAGGTTCAGTTAAGTTAACCGGAAGCCAGGCAGCGGGCATGCATGGAAGGACAAGCACAGAACTGCACTGTATTACAGCATGATTTATGCAGTGATACAGTCTGCAGGATGTACATGTTACATTCCATATATTATTTTCATTTTTAATATAAGGATTCCCTGCTAAGAACACTTGTGTGAAAGGCACACACAGTGACTCCTAAGGTCTGACTCTCAGTCACTGTAAGAGTGTAGTTATCCTTGTTTTTAGAGTAATTTCCAGCTGAAATATGGACTGGGTAGAAGGGGAGAGCTATCTTTCAAATATGCACGTGTAAAGGACCTGATTGTTTTTAGTATAGTATCAATATATTATATCTTAGGAGCAGCTTTCATGCTGAACACTGGGACTGGAACTTTGAACAAATGCTTGTGTCTTACTTTGCACAGGCACAGACTGCCATTTCAGGGTTGTACAGTTGCGTCCAAGGACTCAACCGTGAGGTCCCCAATCATGAAATGTAACACGAATCTGATGAGGATGACAGACCACACTGTCCTCCCAATACAGCCCCTGTTCAGATGCATCCCATACTTTGTCTGCTAATGGGTGGATCCCGGGACAGAGGCTACAGGTCATGTGGCCCTGCCTTTTATAACACTTCCATCCAATATCGTGTATATTTGAGCTGTTTGATTATCACATGTGGACACAAGATTTATCCAAGTTTGAGTATGGACATGAAGGCAATTGGAGCCACTGCCTACACAAAGTGCCAAGGAGGAGGTCAATCCAGAATAATTATGCAAGTCTCCTTCTTGTACTAAATCTGGAGGTGCCATTAGGATCAGGGAACCGGTGGGAATCATTGGCCCAAACTGTGGGGGAAGGGTAAATCCAGGCTAAGGGTCAGGCTGATGGAGGGTTTGGAACACAAGTCCAAAACAAATCAGCATCTGTCCTAGTTACCACCCGAGAGACTGATGCCACCATAGCCAGCAGCACAGTCTCGGGGGTCTTCAGTGTCTGTGCAGGAGCATCTGTTCGCTCTTCTGACTGAGTCTCTTCAGTTGTCCCCAGGATACAGGAGGTGCCTGATGAGTGCGTAGCCTCTGGACCTTCTGGGTCACCCATCGCCATGCTCACTGTGGGATCCCACATCTCCAGTGGTGCAAATGGGGGGTTCATGGTATGGCTTGAGGCACATGCTTGGTATCCAACAAGAGCCTCGACATGGTTGAGACATAACCACGTCCTCACCCGAGGTTGGTAGAGGTGGTTGGCCGTTCCCATGGAACACCTTCTGGCGCCTTCCACCAGACCTGTGGGTGTTGCACTGAAGGCGTATGTGAATGGTGTTTCTCACACGGGGTGGATTTTTGGTCATCTGTTGTGAAAAAATTTTAAGGTTAGGAGAGCCAGATGCAGACGTTCAGGTGGAGATGTCCCTGCTAGTCCCCCTTTTTGTTTTAAAAGTTGATTTTTAAGAGCATAATGTGCTCGTTAAACAGTAGCCTGGCCAGTCGGGTTATATGGGATGTCTGTAGAGTGACTAATAGACTCGAGAGAGCAAAAAGTTTTAAAAGCTTTATTTATGTAAGCGGGCCTGTTGTCAGTTTTAAGTTTCTTTGGAATGCCCATATGAGCAAAAGCAGGTAATAAATGGCATTGGGCATGAATGATGGTTTCACCAGGATGAGCAGAAGCCCAAAGCATGTGAGAATAAGTATCACTAGAAATATGGAGGTAGCTAAGGCATCCAAACTCAGGAAAATGGGTTACACCCATCTGCCAAATTTTATTTGGAGTAAGCCCTCCGGGGTGAACTCCAGGCGGTGGATATTGATAAGCACTAACTTGCTGACAGGAAGAATAGGCTTGACTAATTTGTGTTGCTTGGGATTTAGTAATGTTAAACTGATGTCTAAGGGACTGGGCAGATTGCTGAAGAAGTTGATGAGACTGGTAAACCTGCTTGAAAATGGGCATCGTTCAAAGATCAGCCTGAGAATTGCCAAGGGAGGGGAGAGTGAGCTCGACTATGTGTAATAAAGAAAGAAAGGAAAGGAAAGGAATGGGAACTAATCGCTTTTTGAAGTTGGAGAAACAGGAATAATTCCTCCAAGTTAACTTGTTTAATTTTTGTAGTCTCAAAAGATTTGGTCATTCCAACAACATTGCAGAGTCACTAACAATATTAAGTAGGAGTCTTATCTTTAGATACTGCTGCTGCTGCTGCTGCTGCTGCTGCTAAGTCGCTTCAGTCGTGTCCAACTCTGTGCGACCCCATAGACAGCAGGCTCCCCTGTCCCTGGGATTCTCCAGGCAAGAACACTGGAGAGGGTTGCCATTTCCTTCTCCAATGCATGAAAGTGAAAAGTGAAAGTGACGTCGCTCAGTCGTGTCAGACCCTCAGCGACCCCATGGACTGCAGCCTGCCAGGCTCCTCCATCCATGGGATTTTCCAGGCAAGAGCACTGGAGTGGGGTGCCATTGCCTTCTCCTCTTTAGATACAAGTATTGTAATTACTGCTACTAGCTCCACCCGCTGAGCCGAGATATGGGAAGTAACTAGAGTTTCTCGTTTGTCAGGACCAGTAATGTCTCCTTTGCCATTGTTAGAGCCATCTGTAAAGTAAGTAGGAGCGCCTGGGATAGGCGTGGCCTTGGTGACTCTGGGCCACACAAAGGAAGTTAGGGAAATAAATTGTAATAATTTGATCTGCGGGCAGAGCTGGACTTTCTTCTCCTGCAGCTCCTCGGAGACCTGGAGAAACTGGAGGCGAAGCGGCAAGCGCTAAACGCCCGGGTGGAGGAGGGCTGGCTCTCGCTCTCCAAAGCACGCTATGCAATGGGTGCCAAGTCAGTAGGGCCCCTGCAGTATGCGTCCCACATGGAGCCCCAAGTCCGCGTCTGCACCGGCGAGGCTGAGGACGGACTCCAGAAGTTCTGGATGGTGAGAGCCGGCACCCAGACTCCAGAAGAAGTGGGATCCCGCGAGGCAGATCAAGTTTAACATTGTCGCCAAGAAGACGGCCAGGTAACAAGACCCCCAGCCTTTGTTTCTTCAGCTCTGTGCAGGCGCAAGGGTCTCCCAAGGACTCCAGAGCCAGACTCCTCCCCAGCTCCCCAGAACCCTTTGAAATGGTTTGGAATCCTGGTTCCTCACAGTCTGCGACAAGCTCAAGCCAGCTTCCGGGAAGGTCTGCAGCTGGCTGCAGACATGGCCAGCCTTCAGAGCCGCATCAGCTGGGGTCGAAGCCAGCTCCAGGAACTCCAGGAGAAACTCAAGCAGCTAGAACCCGGGGCTCCCTGACCTGTCACCACAGAAGCAAGGCAGTGGGAACAGCTATTCTTCGATGTGGCTCCCTTATCAGCCCTTCCTCCTTCACAGATTGCCCGCCACCCGAACTAACTCCTGCTCCTTAATACTTCTCTGGTCTGCATGTTTCCAACTTTGTTAGGTGGGGAAGGCTGAAGAGGCAAACTGCATAATGTTCAAAGTTACTACTGTGAAACCACTTGTAAACTCACATCCGTGTAGAGCAGTCACAAAGCTGTTAGGTTAGCTCATATTATTGAACAATAACAACTTCATGCATCAGTTGGCTGTGGTTTTTCATTACGGGATGAAATACGACACAGCTAGTGGCAGGGAAGGACAAGAAGTAGGTGCTTCAGTTTCTCTAGATCCTTAAAACTGACTTTGATGGAGGAAAAAAAACATACATAGCTACGCAGATCAGGACAGAATGATTCTGCACTGATAGAAAAACACACATACCTAAGTAGACGGGGAATGCTTAGCAGGTTTTAAGCCAGAAAGTAAAAAGGATCTGACCTAAATTTTCAAGGGAACTCTTTCAAGAGACCATTCAGGTTTTTAAATGACTGCTTTTGCCTTTCAAGAATGAGTCTTTTAATTTGTTGTGGGGCCAGAAACTCTGTGTCCTGGCTTCATTTTTCTATGGGCTTGTTGATATTTTTAGCAGTTTCTAGGAGCTTATGGGGATGTTAGTTTTTTGTTTATGAGATGTATCTTTTTTCCCAGTTTTTGTGTTTTAACTTTACTTATGGTGGGTTTAACTTTTTGTTATAAAACACATTGCATTAAACTGCACAGAACAGTTGAATAGCGTAATGAGTAAGGTGAAAGCTCTCTCAGCTCTTGTGTGTTTAAATCAAGTTTCTTAGAACAGTTGAAATTATCAGGTAGCTATTTTATGATTTCTGGCTTTGGGATTGCGGTTGATGGGATCATAAGGGAATTCTCCAGTGTTTTCCTCAAGAACTTTTGTATTCAAGTGAAGTACGGGGAGAGTCCTGCACTCACCTCCCTCTTTTCTACCATAGTTCATACAGTGGACCATCCTTAGCGCTGATTTGAAATGCCACCCTTTTGTTTCGATTAATCCCAGTGTTGTATACCCCTACCATATTTTGGCACTTCCATTTTTTTCATTTATCTTAATGTAAGTTAAGACACAGGTACCAGTGTCTTAACACAGACACTGTTTTAATTCTGGAGCCTTTAATAAAAATACACTTGAATCGCAAAAAAATAAATTAATTAAATAAATAAATAAATTGTAATAATTTATGTGCAGGAGGCTGATTGTCTAAAATGCCCACAGAATCAGCAAGGGCAACCTGCCATGATAAGCAAGTTTGCCAAAGTTGCTGCTGTTGGGTTTTGTCAAATGGAACATGGAGAGTTTGAGGATTAAAGCCAGTCAACTGGCAAGTACGTTTCCTTCCTTGCATAATTAAATTAGACCCGAGGGTAATGTATGCCAACAGGGTTCTGCCCTCCTGAGAATGTGGGAACAGCCATTCTATGATGTCAAATGTGGGCTGTTCTTGGAATAGAACTCCCATGGGGGCTTCTGGAGAAGCTACAGATATGAAGAGAATGGGATAATCATAGTGAATATGATTAAGCTGAGAATTTTGAATGGCAATCTTTACTATATCAAGTTCTTTTTTAGTCTGTGGAGTCAGAGTTTGAGGGGAAGAAAGGGCTGAGTCTCCTTTAAGAGTCTCAGAGAGGTATTTAAGTGAGCTGGTAGGAATGTCCAAGGCAGGGAGCAACCAATTAATATCTCCTAAAAGCTTTTGAAAATCATTTAATGTTTTGTACTTTCTGGGGTGTAATGGTGGCGTTCTGAAATCCGGTAACCTAAATAGCAAAAGGGAGCTGTTTTTTGAATTTTTTCAGGGGCTACATGTAGTCACCATCATATAAGGTCATGTTGAACTTGGTGAAAAAGTGGGTTTAGGAGAGACTCCTCTGGGGCAGCTAAGAGTATGTCATCCATATAGTGAATGATGTAGGCATGAGGATAGAGGGCTTGAGCTCACTCCAGAGTGCTAACCACGTATGGTTGGCAGAGCATAGGACTATTCATCATCCCGAGGCAACATTTTCCACTGGGAGCTTGTTGGTTAATACTGGGTACTGAAAATGCAAATTTCTCTCTTTCTTGTGGAGCTAAGGGGATTGTATAAAAACAATCTTTAAGATCCAGAATTACAGTGGGAACCTCAGATATACAGATGACACCACCCTTATGGCAGAAAGTGAAAAAGAACTAAAGAGCTTCTTGATGAAAGTGAAAGAGGAAAGTGAAACAGATGGTTTCAAGCTCAACATTCAGAAAAATAAGATCATGGCATCTAGTCCCACCACTTCATGGCAAATAGGTGGGGAAACAGTGGAAACAGTGGCAGACTTAATTTTGGGGGGCTCCAAAATCACTGGAGATGGTGCCTGCAGGCATGAAATTAAAAGAAGCTTACTCCTTGGAAGAAAAGTTATGACCAACCTAGATAGCATATTAAAAAGCAGAGACATTACTTTGCCAACAAAGGTCTGTCTAGTCAAGGCTATAGTTTTTCCAGTGGTCATGTATGGAGGTGAGAGTTGGACTACAAAGAAAGCTGAGTGCCAAAGAACTGATGCTTTTGAACTGTGGTGTTGGAGAAGACTCTTGAGAGTCCCCTGGACTGTGAGGAGCTCCAACCAGTCCATCCTAAAGAATATCAGTCCTGAAATTTCATTGGAAGGACTGATGCTGAAGCTGAAACTCCAATACTTTGGCTACCTGATGTGAAGAGCTGACTCATTTGAAAAGACCCTGATGCTGGGAAAGATTGAAGGTGGGAGGAGAAGGGGATGACAGACGATGAGATGGTTAGATGGCATCACCGACTCAATGGACATGAATTTGAGTAGACTCCGGGAGTTGGTGATGGACAGGGAAGGCTGGTGTGCTGCAGTCCATGGGGTCTCAAAGAGTCGGATACGACTGAGCAACTGAACTGAACTGAACTGATCCTGAGGTAAGGCTGAGGGGGATGGGAATCCAGGCGGCAAGGCCCCCGTGGGTTGCATTTCTGCATTAATAGCTCGAAGATCATGAAGCAGTCTCCATTTGCCTGATTTTTTAGGGACTGTGAATACTGGAGTATTCCAAGGACTCTCCTCTATATGTCCTGATTGAAACTGTTCTTCTACTAAGGCTTGTAAATGCATCAGTTTCTCCTTTGTTAGAGGCCATTAACCCACCCAAACAGGTTTAGATGTAAGCCACGTTAGAGGTATGGTGTGTGGTGGCAGAGAAACTTCAATGGCCCTCATTAAAAAATTTTCTATCCTAGCCCTTTCCTGTCCAATTTGGGCTGAATAGGTAAAGCAGAAGGATCTCCCTGTAAATTCTTTCCTAGCCCTTTTCCTGCTTGGTACCCCATTCTCACTGTCATATGATTTGTCTTTCCCTTGTTGGAGAGAACTAGGTTCCATCGGGCAAGCAGATCTCTGCCCCATAAATTACAGGGAATGTCTGCAATAAAAGGTTGGAAATGGGCGAGTTGTTTATCCAGCCTAGGCAAGGAAGAACTGCTGCACTTTGAGCAAGTTGTTGGGGTTCTCCCAAGCCTGAGATTTTTCCCTGGGGTTCAGTCAAGGGCCAGTCATCTGGCCATTGATGAGAAGTAATGATGCAAATGTCAGCCCCCGGAATCTGCGAGAAGGTTTCTCCTTGAATTTTAACCTTACAGGTGGGGCCCATCTGAGAGCATTTGTTGAGTAGAGCACACTACTTGATCATCTGTGATCCCCAATCCTTGTTCTCCTCCGGTGACAGGATTAGAATTGTTAGGGGCGTGGCAAGGCAAGAGAAGGAAGTGATCAATTCCCTGAATTTCTCCTCAATAGTCCGGGTCAATATGACCAGGAAGGATTTGGAGGCCCTTAAGAGTAAGCCCACTTCTGCCCAGAATGAGTCCTGCAGTCCCCGGTGGAAGGGGGCCTCTGATCCCAGTAGGGATTGCTACAGGGGCCATCCGATTCATTAATCTGAAATTACTCGGACTGAGAGGTGCAACCCAGCACTTCCGCTGGCAGTGGCTGAGAGGCTGGAGACCGGCTGAAGGGTGCGCTGGAGGTCCTCACCGGGTACTGGGGTGGCCCAGCTGGCCGGTTCCGGCGGTAAAGAGGAACCGTTTCTACGGAATTTTGATCTCCATTGACTAGCCCAATGATTGCCTTTCTGGCACCGAAGACACAGTCTTGGGGTTCTATCGTCACCGGTAGGCGGAGGTATTGTAACACCTGTTTGGGGCCAGGAACCGCAATCGTTTTTCATATGTCCGGGCTTCCCACCTTGAAAGGATTTGGCAGGGGAAGACCTAAACTTATTTTTAAAGGCAGCACAGATTGTGTGAGCTCGCATGGTTTGTTTGTGAGCCTGTGTACCCATATTTAACACGCTAGGACAAAATCAGCAAGGCTGCCATTTTGACGAACAGGGTGAAGGGCGGCCTTGCAGTCTTCACTGGCATTTTCGAAGGCTAATTGTTTTAACAAGTCGCCCTCCGCTGTCGGACTAGGAATTTGACGGCGGAGAGCAGAGGAGAGCCGGTCTACAAATTCAGGGACGTCTTCTCCGGGTCTCTGTAATATTTTCACAAATGAGCCGGCAGGCTCGCCGGGATCTGATCCTGTCCGCCACGCCCTTCGGCAGCATTTAGCAATCTGTTCATAAGCTCCCACCAGTGCACCATCATAAGTCAACTGGGCTAGTGGACTGCTGCTATATTGCCCTGTGCCTGTGAGCATTTCAAAAGGAAGATTATGTCCACTGGCCAAATTAATACCGGCTTGCTCTTAGCACAACTCAGTATAAGAGGCAAAATCTATAAATATCGGGGACCACTGAAAGCAGCTTTGGCTAACATTTTAACAACCTAAAGAGAGCATCTCCACGCAAACAAATTTCCAATAGTTCCTGCGTATGCGGGGAATTAGCCCCATTCAACCTAACACTAGATTTTAGTTCCTTTAAAACCTTAATGTCAAAAGTGTCATCGGTTGCAATAACCTGAGTGGGATTACTAGGGTCCGGCCTGTAACTGATAGGGAAACCAAGATGGTCCTCAATGACCAAAGCACCCATAGGCAGGGCAGTTCTGCTGAAACCGAGTCAGCGGCTAATCCTCCCGAGACATTTCTGGACCCAGTGGAGGCGGCGGTGGTGGAAAATCGCCCTCAAGCTTGGATGGCGAAGGGGCGGAAGGGTTAACGCAGCCGCCTGCGAGCACACCGCCTTCTCACGTGGTTTCTCACTCTGGAAAGGGTATAGGGCCATTCGCATAGCCCCAGGTCGCAAATACCGTCACGGGTCTGCGGTCCCCTCTCCTGTGTGCTGGTTTTAAATTTTCTCTCACTCGATCCCAACTTTCAATGTCTAGAGTGCCTTCTTCCGGAAACCAAAAGTTATATTTAACCACCTCTCTTAGCGACTGTGTCTGTCCTCTTTCACCTGCCCTCCAGCAGTCCGGAGGAGGTGCCTGAAAAGCTGGAGATCAGGTTTCTCAGCTTTCTCAAATCCTTCCCCATTGTCACCCTGACTTTGTAAGACAGCAAGGGACTTCCCACCCTTAGGAGTCTGAGGGCCTGGTCGCAATCCAGGCGTCTCTCTTACCGCTCGCTGTCTTCACGTTCAGCCTTTCCCTCGGGAGGAATCCTTCCCGACTTCAAGGCCCTGTTCCAGCGCCACCTGCCGCGTCCAGCACAGCGGGTGCGAAAGACCGGCCTAATTAAAGGACAGACACGTATAATTTGGCAAGCGGGGAGTCAGGGGGCCGTCCTGCTCTGCATGCAGGAAGACAAAATGACTCCTTTCAGCCCGCACTTAATAAAGCCAGTGATGGCAGAAGTCCCGTGAGCGCGTGAGGGAATAGCTGTACTGGGGAGTTTAATCCGCAGCACCATAAAGAGGGAGGCAAGTGAAGGCTCTGCCGTTGTCAGGAACATCTTGTTTTGTTTCCATGGAGACGGAGGCAGAGGCAGGCAGAGAAGCGGAAGCAGAGAGGCATCCTGCCCCCAAGAATGTCCCTTCAGCTTGCTTACTAGGACAATCAGGAGGGCGCAGTTTGCCACAACCTCCAGTCATGGGGGCAGGTCCACAATATGATAGTTCTCATTATCTTAGACCTAGTTTAATACAAACCTAACTGTTCTCTCTGCTTTTTCATCTTGTCATTTCTATTTTTTTTTTTAACGTCTTATTTTATATTGGGGTATAGCCTGTTAACGATGTGGTGATAGTTTCAGGAGAATGGCAAAGGGACTCAGCCACACATATACACATATCTCTTCTCCCCCAAACTCCCCTTCACTGCCTGCCCCCACCTCCATCTCCATGGAAACAAACCAAGATGCTCCTGATCAACAGCAGGGCCTTAACTTGCCTCCCTCTTTATGGCGCGCTGATCAAACTCCCCAGTATAGCTGCTTCCAGGTGCTCTCATGTGACTTCTGCCAAAACAAGTGCGGGCTGAAAGGAGTCCATCTATCCTCCTGCCATGGAGAGCAGCAAGGACCCCTGACCCCCTCCCATCCGGGCTCCCACATAACATCAAGCACAGTTCCCCGTGCTCTACAGTAGTACCTCGCTGGATAGCCATTTTAAAATACAGCAGTGTGTACATGTCCAGCCCAAACTCCCCAGGCATCCCTTCTCCCCCTAAGTTCATTCTCTAAGTCTGGGAGTTTCTTTGTTTTGTAAGTTCACGAGCATCATTTCTTTTTAGATTTCACGTATGTGGGATATTATCAGAGAAGGCAATGGCACCCCACTCCAGTACTCTTGCCTGGAAAATCCCATGGACAGAGGAGCCTGGTAGGCTGCAGTCCATGGGGTCACGAAGAGTCAGACACGACTGAGCGACTTCACTTTCACTTTTCACTTTCATGCACTGGAGAAGGAAATGGCAACCCACTCCTGTGTTCTTGCCTGGAGAATCCCAGGGACAGGGGAGCCTGGTGGGCTGCCGTCTATGGAGTCGCACAGAGTCAGACACAACTGAAGTGACTTAGCAGCAGCAGAATATGGGATATTACACGGTATTTCTCCTTCTCTGTCTGACTTACTTCACTCAGTATGATCACCTCTAGGCCCATTTATGTTGCTGCAAATGACATTATTCCATTCTAGCTAATGGCTGAGTAGTATACATGTACCACAGACTCTTTATCCCTTCCTCTGTCAATGGACATGTAGGTTGCTTCCAGGCATTGGCTATTGCAAACAGTGCTGAAACGAACACTGAGGTGTCTGTATCCTTTCAGACCATTTTTTTCTCTGGATGTACTCCCAGGAGTGGGATTGCTGGGTCATATGGAGCTCTGATTTCAGTTGTTTAAGGAATTTCCATGCTGTTCTCCATAGAGGCTGAACCTATTTACATTCCCAGCAGCAGTGTAGGAGGGTTCCCTTCTCTCCACACCCTCTCCAGCATTTATTATTTCTGGGGTAAATCTATTTTTAATTTTTGGAGGAACACACAATACTTTATCTGCAGCAGCTGTAACAGTTTACATTCCTACTCACAATGCACAAAGCTTCCTCAGCAGTATTTGAGCAAGAAAGAAGCACAGGTGCAGAGAAGTGCATGACTTGTTCAAAGACACGGGGGTGCTTGAGGAGCCCAGATCCTAATCAGAGTTTCTTGGCCGTTTGAATGCTTGCTCTGAACCAAAATGCTAAACTTGGACTTTGGAATATCAGGGGTGGAAGCCCCCTGATGGTGTCTTGCGGTCCCTGGGTCAGCCCAGCCCTGCAGAGCAGCATAGTGAGGGGACACCTCAGGCCCCACAGCAACAGGAAACAGCGTCCGGTCGTTTCTGAGTCAGAATGAAGGTGAGTCCCCCCTTCCACCAGGCAGGTGGGAGGCCACTCTGGTTTGATGCTTCGACTGAGCTGGGCTTGAGTCTCTCCCTCCCTACAAATTCCATCTCCTTCTGCCCCAAAGCAGAGTCCCTATTCCATTTTCCTCTGCAAGCAATGAAACAGAAAGCTGGGAGATTTCAGGATCCTTGGTGAAGAAATACGTGTAGTCTGAGCTCTCTGATCAGCAAGCGCCTAAAAGAGTCACTTCACACATATCAAGGAAGGAAGGAAATCATGATGATAATTTCCCTCATTTTATACAGGAAAGAAGGACAGAGACTGCATGTAGTTTGTGCAAAACCAGACAAGCAGAACTGGATATGAACCAGCAGAGCTGGTCAATTTCTATTAAAAAATCAGCATTCTTCTCCACTCAAATCACCCTGTAATAAGCGTGGAATTGCCAGCGTGCCAGGCACCATTAGAAGCTTTGCATTCGCTGGGGGCACAGAGCTTTTCCCTCTAAGCTCTTTGCCCAGTCTAACGAGTTGACAGAAGTCAAATGAACGAGTTTAATTTGCTATGTATTCGAGTCTGATAAAAACTCTAAGGCCCAAAGACATTCAAGCAATTGAAGCTTATATCTAAGGAGAAGGGGGTCAGGGCCTGGGGGTTTAAAGGGAAGGAAGACAAGTCACAGGACAATGGGAAGAGCAAGTGCTTGGTGATCAAATGTTTGCTGCTTCAGGTCTTTTTGAGATAAAAATTCTCTCTGGGAATAGCTCTCTTCCTGGCATAGGTCCCCTAATCTATACTCTTTTCAGCAGTTGAGAGAGAGGCAAGGAGCTTCTCCTGAGTCTGCTGGGTCTAAATTGCCTTCAGCTCAAAACAATCCCCATGTCAAAGTGGGACATTTGGGGCAGTCATGTTCCCCTTGCCCTCACTTCTCCTGAAACATATTAAAGGTCTTCTTTACGTTTGATGAAACCAGAGCCCAGAGGCAGAGAACTTGTCTGCTATGTCCATTTACCACCAGCTCCCCATCACTCCATTGCTTCATAGAACTGAACTCCCAGGGCCAAGAGTGGACGGACATTCCTGATGGCCTCGTGTCTTGCTTCCTCAGCGGACCGGAGCCTCCTCAGCTGTGTCTAGGTTGCTGCGTCGGTATGTTCACCAGTTCGATCGGAAGCTGGTCCGCAGTCGGCCACTGGAGCCCCAGGAGAAGTCTGAGAGCCGCAGAGCTCCTCTGAACACCCTCGATCTGGTGATCTCGGGTGTGGGCAAGATCCTGAGAGCTGCCATCTACATCCTGATCGGTAAAACGGTCAAGTACACAACTGGACCAGCGATCGTCATCTGCTTCTTGGTGGCCGCCTTGTTTTCTCTCCTGTCAGGGTTCTGCTATGCCGAGTTATGGGCCCGGCTACCACGCTCCGGTTCCGTGTATCTCTACAGCTATGTCACCATGGGTCAGCTGTATGCCTTTATCACTGGCTGGAACCTCATCCTGTCCTTAGTCCTTGGTGAGATAACAGGATAAGGATGGTGTGCGGCTTGAGATTAGGTCACTAGAAGTGAGGATTGGGGTGTTTGCTCATTCATGAGCACTTTGTTATTGACCTAGCAGGGGGAGGTAACAGTGGCAAGAAAACCCCACAGGTTCGTTCCACTCAGCTCTCTCCTTCTTTTCTTAAACAACTGGACCAAGAATCCAGAAAGAAAGGGACCTGTAGGGAGTGGGGGAGGGGGGGGCATGGCCCGCGGGCTCATCCCTTCGCCATATTGAAGTCTTTGCTCCGTTGTTGCCTTCACGGGATGTTCTCTTACACCTCAACTTAAAAACTCAGCCCTCGTCTTCCAGCCCTCCATTTCCTATTGCCCGGTTTTCTTTTCTTACATAACATTGATTTCCTCTTCACATAGTAAATAGTTGACCTAAACTGTGAATCATCTGGGTCCTCTCTCCCCATCCCACGGGCAGAGGGGAGTGGAAGACATTTTCAGACTAGGTGTTTTGTCTGTTTCCCAAAAATTCATCTCATGGTGCATGTTAGGAGTTCAATTAATGCCTGTTCCTTCTGCCCCTGCAGGCACCGCCATTTTGGCCAGGGCTTGGAGCTGCATCTTTGACAGCCTCATTGGGAACCACATCTCTCAGGCGTTACAAGGAACTTTCTCTCTGCACATGCCCCACTTCCTGGCCAAGTACCCAGACTTTCTGGCCTTGGCCCTGGTGCTGCTGCTCATGGGTAAGACCGGGCCCAGTGACCAGAGGGGAAGATCGTGGGGTGGAGGGGTGGGAAAGGCCGGGGGGCTGGGGAGCAGAATGGAAGGGGATTCGAACTGAAAAGCAGTGTCTAGGATGCGAGTGGCCGTAAGGCAAGTCATCGGCCAGTGTTTCCCACCCTTGGCGACGCTGACATTTTGGGCTGGATCATTCTTGGCGTGGGGAGATGCCCTGCACGTTTTAGGGTTTCTTAAATGTCATTGTCGGGTGTTGAGTAGCACCCCTGGCCTTTATTCACTAAATACAGGTGACTCCCACCCTCCAGACTGTCTCCAGACATTGCCAACAGTCCCCTGGGGAATCATTTCTTAGTGTGGATTATTATCAAGTCATCCCCTTGTGAGAATTATTTACTTAGACTGACATGTTCCTTCCTCTTTACTGAGACCAAAGACGTGTTTTAAATTGAAAGGAAGTTCATAGAACATAAAGTTATCCATCTATGATTCTCTACCAACTTTACTGAAACACAATTGACGTGCAACATTGATTAAGATGTGTACAGCGTCAGGATTTGGAAGACCTGCGTATCGTGAGATAATGGCCACAGTTAGAGATGAACCACCTGAAAGCGTACAAGTCAGGGGCGATTCCGTTTAGTACATTTCCAGTGCTGTATAACAACCACCTCCATCTAGTTTCAAATATGTTCATCACAACAGAAAAGTCACTGTTCATCTCCCCCATCTCAATCCCCAGCTAGCCTGGCAACCCCTGGTCTACTTTCCGTGTCTATGGACTTAGTTACCTAGGATGTCTCATCTTCCATCTTCTCCTCAGGGCTACAGGTGCTAGGAGTTCGTGACTCAGCCCTGTTTAACAAAGTGTTCACAGGCATCAACATTTTGGTTCAAAGCTTCATCATCCTCTCGGGCTTCATTAAGGGTGACCTGCACAACTGGCAGCTCACGGAACAGGACTACGCATCGAACACGTCTGAATCCAGTGGCACCTCTAGGGTAGGAGGGTATCTTGGACCATTCTGATGCTTGGTGTGGGGGATGGTTTATGCAGAGCTGGGACTCTGGTGGGGACTACCAGATCTGAATTGACAGACTCAATTAATGGCGTGTTGGAGCCCAGGACTCATGATATTAACCAAGGAGCTCAAAGCTGGCTGAACAACCTCCCCCATGTTCTTCCTCATTCCTTCTCTCACCGTAGGTTGGGCCCTCTGGGTTCTGGAGGGTTTGTTCCTTTTGGCTTTGATGGGATTCTCCACGGAGCAATGCTATGTTTCTACGCATTTGTTGGCTTTGACACCGTTGTCTCTAGAGGTAACCTGGGCCCTGTGTGTCCCCATCTGGGGTTTGGCCACAGCCTGGGCTGCCCTTGGGCACAGGTACCACTTGGAGGTTACAGAGGAAAGGGGACTTTGTGCTTTCACCCCAGTGCGTATCCCTGACCCAATACTTCCTCCCAACCTGCAGGCGAAGAAGCCCCAAACCCTCAGTGGTCCATCCCCTTGGGCATCACGCTTTCCATCTTCATCTGCTTTTTGGCCTGTTTCGGTGTCTCAGCATCCCTCACCCTCATCCTGCCCTGCTCCCAGATTCAGCCTGACAGCCCCTTATCTCAGACATTTCTGCACGGCGGGTGGATTTCCGCCAGATATGTCCCAAGTGTTGGCATCATTTGTGCTATTACATACAGGTCAGTATCTTGGCTTTCTCCCCGTCTCCTGTCAGATGCCAATCCCATCCCTTGGGATTGAGAAACCAAATAAAGGCACCTTACCCCATGCAGACCAGGGAACAGACACCCCGGTCTCCCCTGCTTCTGCACCGTCTCACACAAGCTCCCACTTTCTCTTCCAGACTCCACAGTGCCATGTTCCCCATGTCTCAGGTGATCTACGTGATGGCAGAGGACGGGCTTCTTTTCCAGGGACTTGCCCAGGTCCGTGCCCGCACAGGCGCCCCCATCGTGGCCATCATGTCTTCTGGAAACCTCGCAGGTGAATAAACAAAACCCACTCCTTCTTTGATCGACTTTTTTAACTTGGATATTTCCGGTGGTTTCTCGCTCCCTCCTTCCATCTTGATTGTGCCCTCCATTCCAGGGGTCATGGCTTTGCTCTTCAAGCTCAGTGATCTTGTGGACTTCTTGTCAGTTGTGACCCTGCTTGCTTACACTCTCGTGGCATTTTCAGTCCTTGTCCTCAGGTAAGACTCCACTACACCTTGACCGGGGGCCTTGGACTCATGGAAATTAATCACCTTCTGCCTTCATGCTGCTTTCTAAATGTCCTTCTAGATTTAAGCTAAGAAAGAGGTGACATAGGCTATGTAATGTTGGCTGAGTAGGGGCTGCTGTTAATATTACCTTGTTGTTGTTCAGTCACTAAGTCTTCGCCAACTCTTTGCCACCCCATGGACTGCATCACGCCAGGCTTCTCTGTCCTTCACTATCTCCTGGAGCTTGCTCAGATTTATGTCCATCAGGTCAGTGATGCCATCCAATCATCTCATCCTGTGTCACCCACTTCTCCTCCTGCCCTCAATCTTTCCCAGCATCATGGTCTTTTCCATTGAGTCAGCTCTTCACATCGGGTGGCGAAAGTATTAGAGCTTCAGCTTCAGCATCAGTCCTTCCAGTGAATATTCAGGGTTAATTTCCTTTAGGATTGACTGGTTGGATCTCCTTGCAGTCCAAGTGACTCTCAACAGTCTTCTCCAGCACCACAGTTCAAAAGCATCAGTTCTTCAGCGCTCAGCCTTCTTTATGGTCCACCTATCACATCCATATGCGACTACTGAAAACACCATAGCTTTGACTATATGTACCTTTGTCAGCAAAGTGATGTCTCTGCTTTTTAATATACTGTCTAGGTTTGTCATAGCTATTTTTCCGAGGAGCAAATGTCTTTTGATTTCGTGGCTGCAGTCACTGGCCACATTGATTTTGGAGCCCAAGAAAATGAAATATGACACTGTTTCCACTGTTTCCCCATCTATTTGCCATGAAGTGATGGGACCAGATGCCAGAATCTTGGTTTTTTGAATGTTGAGCTCTAAGCCAACTTTTTCACTCTCCTCTTTCACTTTCATCAGGAAGCTCTTTTTCTCCTCTTCACTTTCTGCCATTAAAATAGTATCATCTGCATATCTGAGGTTGTTGATATTTCTCTGGGCAATCTTGATTCCAGCTTGTGATTCATCGAGCCTGTCATTTCTCATGATGTACTCTGAATAGAAGTTAAATAAGCAGGGTGACAATATACAGCCTTGATGTACTCCTTTCCCAATTTTGAACCAGTCCCTTGTTAATATTGCCTTAATATCTCACATTCAGGTACAAGTCACACTTGAAGGAGAAAACAGGGAAGGAAATTGAGATGGAGCCTGAAGCTGAAGGCAGTCCTTTGGACTCTGTACCTGAAGTAGGAACCTCAAACATCCTGAAAAGTCTGTGGTTCCCTACCAGCACCACCCCCACAGAGAAATCTGGCCAGATTGTCTATGGATGTGCCTTCATGCTTGGTGAGCAGTGGAATTTCTCTTTGGTCACATTCTGATATTGACGGGATGAGTGGGAGTGTGTATTTCGTCCGTTGAGGAGTCTTGGAGATACGATGGCCCTTCATGAGGTGGGCAGCCTGGGAAGGGATGTGGCCCGAGGTCCTGACGTCTGTCTTCTGGGTCCAGCCTGTTCTCCTCCACCTTGACCCTTGCAGTTCTCCTGCTGGCCATCCTGAGCTTGGTCCTGGCCCAGTGGCCCAGACAGGTGTTCTCTGGAGACCCCGTGCTCACAACAGTGGCTGTGCTGCTGCTGCTGCTCATCACTGGGGTCACGGTCATCATCTGGAGGCAGCCCCAGGACCCCTCTCCTCTTTATTTTAAGGTAGGTGATCTTGGGAGTTCCTTGGCGGTCCAGTGGTTAGGACTCTGTGCTTTCACTGCCCTGGGCCCAGGCTCAATCCCTGGTCAGGGAACTAAGATCCCACAAGCCACATGACATGCCCCCCCAAAAAAAGTAGGTTATTATATGTCCCCAAACTGTCCACCTTGAGTGAATGAAGTCTGCAGGCCTTGAGGTCTGAACACTCTGTGCTGGCCCAGGGAAGGGGGAGGGCTTGCTAAAGCAGTGGACTCTTCCCTGATCCACACTCAGTGCTTTACAAACCCCCTCGCAGTAGACACTGAGCGCACAGCCTGGCTAGGACTGTCTTCCTCCCCACTGGGGTAGGGTGTCCCACTCAGACGTCTGGGCTGTGCTCAGGGATAGCCTGACTCTGCCCACAGGTCCCTGCTCTGCCTGTCCTCCCACTGGTCAGCATCTTCGTGAACATTGACTCTATGATGAGGATGACCACTGGGACCTGGGCGCTGTTTGGCATCTGGATGGAGGTTGGTAAGTGATTTTCTGAGCTAAAGAGGCTCCTTGAGGGGTTAAACCCAGTCCTCTTCCTACTGCCTCTGCCCTAAACTGTCAGACACCATAACAGGAGGCCTACTGGGCATTCTTAAGTGGGGTGAGCACTTTCTTTCCCTTCTCATCGTCTCATTTCCCTGCTAGGATTTGTCATATACTTTGGGTACGGGATTCAACACAGCTTGGAGAACAACAAGCCACAGCCACCAGCCTCCACTCTTCAGACTTGAGAAAAACATCCCTGGTGCTGAGTCATCTTAGCCACAGGAAACAGATGCTGTTGGAATCCCTCCGTGCACTGGAGAGTCTGCTGGTTCAAGGGGCACTGTGAGCCTCAGTGGAGTATGAGGGTGAAATGCATTTGGAGCCACGTATTCATTGCCAGTGGACAAAATGACTTCTTTGTTGTTTAAGTTTTAAGTAGACTTTTAAAACCATAACATACACACAGGAAAGTGCATGCTTCATAAGTGTGAAGCAAGATGGATTTTCACAAAGTACCACAGTGTAACCAGCAACCAGAGGAAGAAATAAAATATTAACCTGGCACATGAGAAACAACTCCTTGTACCCATTTCCAGCAAGAACACAGAGGTGGGCACACGAGAAGGAAACACAGGTAACTGTGTATTGTGTCAAGAGTTGCCCTTTAAATATTAGGTCACCAATAAGTTGGAAAGGGCTGCTCTGGTGGCTCAGATGGTAAAGAATCTGCCTGCAATGCAGGAGACCCAGCTTCAATCCCTGGTTCGGGAACATCCCCTGAAGAAGGGCATGGCAACCCACTCCAGTGTTCTTGGCTGGAGAATTCCATGGACAGAGGAGCCTGGCAGGCTATGGTCCATGGGCTTGCAAAGAGTCAGACACTAATGAGCTATTAACACTAATTAACTAACTAATAAGTTGAAAGTAAAAGGAAGGGAACAGATGCATTGTACAGAGTAAAACAAGAAAGCTACGGTAGCTATATTAATATTAAAGTAGATTTTGAGAAAAAGAATAATAAGAGATAAAGTGGAACATTTCATCAGGATTAAAGAAAATGATCATTTTATCTTTTCCCCAGGTTTACTGAGATTTCATTTAACACGGTTTAAATGATCATTTTTCTTTACTTTTCTGTGATCACAGACCCTTACAGTCACACAATAGAGTTGATGACAAAAAGTCCTTAATTGGAAAAAAAGAAAAAGAAAACTCCTGCATTGCCAGAGGTGGGGGAAGGGAGGAGGAAGTAATGGTTTATAGATAAATGGTTACAGTTTGGTAGAACTAAAAGATATAAAGGGACTTTATATATAGATATATAGGACTTCCCTGTGGTGTTGGAGAAGACTCTTGAGAGTCCCTTGGACTGCATGGAGATCCAACCAGTCCATCCAGGAGATCAGTCCCGGGTGTTCATTGGAAGGACTGATGCTGAAGCTGAAACTCCAATACTTTGGCCACCTCATGCGAAGAGCTGACTCATTGGAAAATACCCTGATGCTGGGAGGGATTGGGGGCAGGAGGAAAAGGGGACAACAGAGGATGAGATGGCTGGATGGCATCACCAACTCGATGGACATGAGTTTGGGTAAACTCTGGGAGTTGGTGATGGACAGGGAGGCCTGGCATGCTATGATTCATGGGGTCTCAGAGTCACACACGACTGAGTGACTGAACTGACTGAGGGCTTCCCTGGTGGCTCAAATGGTAAAGCATCTGCCTGTAATGCAGGAGACCTGGGTTCAATCCCTGTGTCGGGAAGATCCCCTGGAGAAGGAAAGGGCAACCCACTCCAGTATTCTTACCTGGAGAATTCCGTGGACAGTCCAGAGGAGCCTGGTGGGCTACAGTTCATAGACCTGCAAAGAGTTGGACGAAATTATAGGGTTAGGACATGATGAATGGAGACTGGAACTGTTAGGTGAAACTTAGGAGGAACAGGTTGACATCACCTGATTATCATTCCTCCCTTACTGATGTGAGACAACCGGATATCCTGGGCCGTTAATACCCAGTGTGCTGTGATAGGCAATGCAGAACACTGCCCATGAAAGAGACTTGATAAAAGCTGAACCAGAATGTACTCAAGTTTCTAGATCAACGATGGCTCATGGCAGACGTGAGGGATAGATTCAGATTTCAACCGAGAACGCAGTCAGCCAAAACCAGAGTGTGGGAAAAACGGTGCACTCTTTATGACAATTAAATAATATGACCCAAAGTGAAGAGTTAATACAGGCGTACCCTGGAGATATCACTGGTTTGATTCCAGACCACTGCAATAAATAGAATATGGCAATAAAGGGAGTCACATTCAAATTTTTTTGGTTTCACAGTGCACATAAAAGTACAAAGTACATAAAAGGCACTGCAGTCTATTCAGTGTTCTGGGACATTGTTTCAAAAAACAGTAGACATCCCTTCATTTCAAAAGACTTGATTACTGGGAAGTCCCTGGCAGTCAGTGCTGTCACAGCCAGGGCCAGGTTCGATCCCCGGTCAGGGAACTAAGATCCCACAAGCTGAACAGCCAAAAACATACTTTATTGCTAAAAATGTTAACCATCATCTGACAACCCAGTGTTGCTGCGAAACTTCAATTTGCAAAAAACTGCTGCGTGTGCAAAGCAGAAATAAATGATATACGCCTGTAAGGGTGTATTGTGTATACATGTTAAAATATATGTGTAATTAATACACATAAAATCTGTACACCTATAAAATGTTATGTATAAAAATATATTTTTTAAAGTTCATCATTAATCTGCAATTTGCTATATGTAGGTGTCTTTTCTTTTTCTTGGACAACGGCTTGAATTTTATTCTTGTCCCTATTTCAGCCCCAGCCAGCCAGATAGCTTTCCTGAAAACAACAGAAATTTCGGGGGCTTCCCTGGTGGTGCAGTGGTTAAGACTCCACACTCCCAGTGCAGGGGGCCCATGTTTGATCCCTGGTCAGAGAACCAGATCCCACCTGCTGCAACGAAGATTGCATGCTGAAACTAAACAGCCTGCGTGCTGCAACTCAGACCCCGTGCAGCCTATTAAGTTTAAAAATTTAAATTTAAAAAAAATACAGAAAATTTAAGTTTTTATATGTAGACTGGATAAAGAACAACATCCTATTCAATAGCGCAGAGGACTATATTCAATATCCTATGACAGGACTTCCCTGGTGGCGCAGTGATAAAGAATCTGCTTGCAATGCAGGAGACATGCGTTCGATCCCTGGTGCAGGAAGATCCCACATGCTGCAGGGCAGCTACGCCCCTGGGCCACAACTACGGAGCCTGCGCTCTAGAGCCCGGGAGCTGGAACTACACAGCCCACGTGCTGCAACTGCTGAAGCCCCGTGCCCTAGGGCCGGTGCTCCACAACAAGAGAAGCCACCGCAGGGAAAAGCCCAGGCGCCGCCACGAAGAGAAGCCCCCGCTCGCTGCAACTAGAGAGAGCTTGGGCAGCAAAAAAGACTCAGCGCTGTCAAAAATAAATACGTACATTTTTAAAATATATATCCTATGACAAACCGTACTGGGAAAGAACATTAAGAGAATGTTTTGCTATAGCAGAAATTAACATATTGTAAATCAATTATACTTTCATTTTAAAAAAAGAAAAGAAAAATCACAAAATATAATAAAGTCATTCTTTCATGGCTCTGGAGGCCAGAAGTCCAAAGCAGGGTCGCCGGGCTGAAACCAAGGTGTTGGCGGGACCACACACCCCTCTGGAGCTTCTGGGAGAAAAACTGGTCCTTGGTTTTTCCAGCTGCTGCAAGCTGCTGGCTAGAGGCCGCTTCCTCCATCCTCGCGGCCAGCAGCGCAGCATCTTCCGGTCTGTCTCGGTCCCATTTTCTCAGGTGCCTTGTATTTGCATTTCCTGCCTCTCGCAACCCTTGGTGTCTGTACTACTGTCTGCATTCCAGCCTCCTCTTCTTTTGAGGACCTGTTCATCGTGGGTTAGTACCACCGTAAAAATCACAAAATCTTGTAGCTGGGTGTCTCAAGGTAAGTTACGAAGGATTTTTCAAAATGATTATTATTGGTCTGGATTGATTAGGGGGATAAGAGAGTTGCAAAAGCAGGAGACGGAGCACATCATGAACCTGTTATTCCACCGGAATTCCTAAAATGGGTGGTTGCCACAGGTAGCCAGGGGTCAGCGAATGTTGGTGAGCAGGGCGACTAGGTGAAGTAGGCGTCTGGGGAGGTGATTAAGCATCTGCTGTCTTCCCAGGGACAATGATGCAAATGGAAAGGAATTGATTTCTTACCTCTGTTTTCTTCCCCAATACCTCCAGGGGGTTCCCCGTGGCTCACGCCTCAGGGACCCAGAAAACTTTGAAAACTTCTAATTATCCCTAACGGACTGATTAACTCAATTTCCTTCAAACTCTACTCAAGGGAATGCGTACAGGGGCTAAAGTTGTGGGGAGAGTTGCCTTTTTCCCACCCTTGTCGCTTTTCCCCCCAAGAATGGAATATGGGGACTTCCCTGGTGGTCGAGAGGCTAAGACTCCGTGCATCCCAGTGCAGGAGGCCCAGGTTCAACCCCTGATCAGGGAACTAGATCCTACATGCCACAGCAAAAGTTCTCCCATGCCATACCTAGGACCTGGCAAAAAGAATGGAATGTGACCAGTCTCCATAATTTAATTTTCTATTCTCCCACTTGTTTTTCAGTAGAATGATGAGTCCAAAATAAACAAATAAACGAACAAAATCACTGGACCTAGGGAATTGGTGTTTGTTTATTCCTCTTGCATGTCCAAATTTTAGCTCTGTAATAACCACCAGATAGTCTGTGGATAGCATTAAAATCCCCTAGAGTGGGTGTGTGTACATTTTCAGCCACCAAGCTACATCTCTTTTTTTCTAAAAATATCTCAATCAGGACTTACTTGGTGAAAAAAAAAAAAATTTAAGTGATTAGTCAGTGGTAGAACTTCCCTGGCATCCAGTGGTTAGGGCTTCACACTGAATGCAGAGGGCTCGGATTCAACACTTGGTCAGGGAACTAAGATCCCACATGCCGAAAGGCATGGCCAAACAACTGAAAACGTTTTTTAAAAAGGACTTCCTTGGTGATCCAGTAGTTAAGACCCTGGTCAGGGAAATTCCACTCGCCATGCCGTACACCAAAATATGTATATGTGTGTGAAAGTATGCCAGTCATTTAGTCGTGTCCGACTGTTTGCAACCCCATGAACTGCAGCCCACCAGGCTCTATCCATGGAATTCTCCAGGTGAGAATACTGGAGTGGGTTGCCATTCTCTTCTCCAGATCTTTCCCACCGAGGGATCGAACCTGGGTCTCCTGCATTGCAGGCAAATTCTTTACTGTCTGAGTCACCAGGGAAGCCCTATACATATACATATAAAATCTCAATCAATCATCATTTGGGGGAGTTGATTCTTACCAATATATTACAGAGACTGAGGGCTGTCCTCTACCTACTTGCTTCCTGAAAATTTTCTATCTTAGGTGTGTACATGGCTATTTAGAATAAAGACTACATTTCCCAGCACCCTTTGCAGGTGGGTATGGCCACTGGAACAGGCTCTAGCCAATCAGGTGTGGGCTGCAGTGTCTTGCCTGCTTCAAGTTCATCCCTTAAAAAGAAAGCTTCTTCCCTGATTCCTATGTCTTCCACTTTCCTGATTGGAATATGGTCATATTTGGTGAGCCATCCTGAATCACACTGCCCACATTCTCTTCTTCACCTCCCGTTTAGAACTCACTCTATGGTGTCTGGTAAGAAATCAAAAGTGTAAGCCTAAGGGAAAATATTCAAGAGTTTGAAATGGACTGAAAATATGACTTGAGTGTCTTCAGTGAAAACAAGCACATCCATTTGGCTTATCTGATCCTTTGGGGTGTCTGGGACTTTCTAAATCTTTGAGCTATTTCCACCCTTTCTTTGTATTTATTTATTTACTGTTGATTGTGTTGGGTCAGGTCTTACTTGCCCAGTGGCACGTGGGATCTTAGTTCCCTGACCAGGGATCAAACCTGCTCCCCCTGCGTTGGAAGGCTTGTTCTTCACCACTGGACTACCAGGGAAGACCCACACTTTATCTATCCATCTACAAAGGACATTTCAGTTGCTTCCATGTCTTTACGGCCACTCATACTTGAACCCCATATTTACATGCGTTGAGTAACAACATGCATCCCAATTTTAGAAATGCTGAAGTTGAAAAAAATTATGCCTGCAGAAAAATTTTCCATCCAGTTAGTGTTAGGAAAAATTTAGCGATTCAAAGTGAGTACTTAAGACTCAGGATCAGTGCTAGCCCTCCTGATAACTCTGTAATGTCTCACACCTGAAGGTACACAAGAGATTTGATGAAACACGAAGGAAGTTAGGAGTCAGCTTTTATATAAGAGCAGATAGAGGCTTTAGTTACCTAGCGAATATTACCTGCAAATCAGAAAGAATTTTACCTAATTGCCTAACAGTCGATTAGGGAAAGAGAAATTTATTTAATTTTTAGATTTCTAGGATGGGGGTAATCAAATTTTGAATTATTTTCCACGGGGACTATGAAGACTGCCCCTGTTTTAATTTTATACAGGGACCTCTGACCTCTGTCAGGGCACCGAGCCAGGACAGGCCCGAGACTGCAGAGGACTTCTGTCACCACGAGAGGGCGCTCCGACACAACAGGTGCGGACACAGCCAGGCTTGCATCATGAGGAAGGGAAATTAACCAGGTGTTTCCTGTAATTTTTTTTTAACTGAAGTATAGTTGATTTATAAGGCGTCCCTGGTGGCCTTTTTTTGAGTTTTATAGAGGGACCTGTGGCCGCTGTCTCAGGACGCCGAGCCAGGCCTGGCCTGAGACTGCAGAGAACTCCTGTCGCCACCAGAGGGCGCGCCAACACTACAGATGTCAGCAAAGCCAGCCTTAGGCCAAGAGGAGGGGAAACTAACGCCTGTTGCCAATATACTTCCTTTTTTAACTGAAATATAGTTGATACCCAATACTGAGGCCTGGCGTGCTGCGATTCATGGGGTCGCAAAGAGTCGGACACGACTGAGCGACTGAACTGAACTGAACTGAATACTGTGGTATTTCAGGTGATGGCAGGTTAATTCACATTTACGTGTTTACATATATGTATTCTTTCATATTTTATTCTTTTTATTTAGAGGATTATTAAAAGACATTAAATACAGGCCACTGTGCTATACAGGAAACTCTTCACCTCCATGTTATGTACAGTAGTGTGTATCTGCTAATCCCAGATTCCTAATTTGTCCCTCCCTCCATTTCCACCTTTGGTAACCATATGTTGTTTTCTGTGTTTGTGACTCTGTTTTGTACAGAGATTATTTGCATTATTTTCTAGATCACACATATACGTGATACCAATATAATATTTGTCTTTCCATTTCTGCCTTACTTCAATTACTATGAAAATCTCTAGGTCCATCCACGTTGCTGCAAATGGCAATGTTTCGTTCATTTTAGTGGCTGAGGACTATTCCACTGGACATATATACCACACTTATCTATTCATCCATGAAGGACATTTCAGTTGCTTCCATGTCTTTATGGCCACTTCTTGAACCCCAATAGTAAGATGCCTTCTGTGACAACATGCAAGCCAATTTCGGAAACGCTAAAGTTGAGAAAGAATGCTCATGTAGACAAACTGCCCGTCCAGCTAGTTTTAGGAGAAATTCTACTGTTCAAAGTGAGTACTTCAGAGCCTTGGGACCCGTGCTAGCCCTCTTGATACCCCTCTAACGCCCCACACCTGAAAGTACTCAAGAGATCTGATGAAACACGAGGGAATCTAAGCGTCAGCTTTTGCATATGAGCAGACGGAGGTTAACTTACCTAAAGTACCTGCAAGTCCGAAAGAATTGTATCTTCGTTGCCCAGTTCTCGATTAAGCAAGGGAATTTTTTTTCAATTTGGAGCTTCCATAGATGGTGCTAATAAAATTTTGAATTATTTTCCACGGGGACTATGAAGACTGCCCCTGTTTTAATTTTATACAGGGACCTCTGACTTGTCTCAGGGCACCGAGCCAGGACAGGCCCGAAACTGCAGAGGACGTCTATCACCACGGGAGGGCGCTCCGACACAACAGGGGCGGACACAGCCAGGCTTGCGCGGTGAGGAAGGGAAATTAACCAGGTGCTTCCTGTAATTTTTTTTAATTGAAGTATAGTTGATTTATAGGGCTTCCCTGGTGGCTCAGCTGGTACAGAATCCGCCTGCAATGTGGGAGACCTGGGTTTAATCCCTGGGTTGGGAAGATCCCCTGGAGGAGGGAAAGGCTACCCATTCCAGTATTCTGGCCTGGAGAATTCCAAGGACTGTATAGTCCATGGGGTTGCAAAGAGTCGGACACGACTGAGAGACTGAGCGACTGAGCTGATTTACAACATTATGTTAGTTTCTGGTATTCAGCAAAGTGATTCAAATATAAATATACCTATTCCTTTCTTCTGTTCTTTTTTCATTATAGGTTACTGTTATGCTATATAGTAAATCCCAATTTTATATATATATATATGACTGTATCTGTTAATCCCAAACAATGATTTTCTCCCTTCATCGTTTCCCTCTTTGGTAATCATATGTTGTTTTCTGTGTTTGTGACTGTTTTGTACAGAGATTATTTGCATTATTTTCTAGATCACACATATATGTGATACCAATATAATATTTGTCTTTCCATTTCTGCCTTACTTCGCTTTCTATGAGAAAAACCTCGAGGTCCAACCATGTTGCTGCAAATGACAATCGTTCTTTTTAGTGGCTGAGGACTATTCCACTGGACATATATACCACACTTATCTATTCATCTGTGAAGGACATTTCAGTTGCTTCCATGTCTTTATGGCCACTTCTTGAACCCCAATAGTAAGATGCCTTCTGTGACAACATGCAAGCCAGTTTGGGAAACGCTAAAGTTGAGAAACAATGCTCATGTAGACAAACTGCCCATCCAGCTAGTTTTAGGAGAAATTCTACTGTTCAAAGTGAGTACTTATGAGTCTTGGGACCCGTGCTAGCCCTCCTGATACCCCTCTAACGCCCCACACCTGAAAGTACTCAAAAGAGTTGATGAAACACGAGGGAATCTAAGCTTCAGCTTTTGCATATGAGCAGAGGCGGGTTGTTACCTAGTTAAAAGTACCTGCAAGTCTGAAAGAATTGTATCATCATTGCCCAGCAGCTGATTGAGACAAGAGAAATTTTTTTCAATTTGGATCTTCCATGGATGGTGGTAATCGTATTTTGAATGATTTTCCAAGGGGACTATGAAGAGTGCCTCTGTAAAATTTTAATTTTATAGGGGGACCTCAGTCTCCGGGCGCCAAGCCAGAACTCATAGCAAACGGCAGAGGATTGTTAGACCACCAGAGGGCGCTCCGGCACCGCAAGAGCGGGAACAGCCAGTCTTGCCGCCGAAGTGAAACCGATCAAGTGTTGCCTGTAATCAGACGGTAAAGCGTCTGCCTGCAACCCGGGAGACCCGGGTTCAGTCCTGGGTTGGGAAGCTCCCTGGAGAAGGAAATGGCAACCCATTCCAGTACTCTTGCCTGGAAAATCCCATGGACGAAGGAGCCTGGTAGGCTACAGTCCACGAGGTCGCAAAGAGTAGGACACGACTGAGCGACTTCACTTTTCACTTTCTGAGTCAAGCTGAGTGAGAGCAAATAGAGACAATCTGAACGGACAGTGGCTTTTCCCCGCCAGGCAGCAGAGTAGAAAAGTTCGGATATCTTAGTAACACATTGAGAAATACAAGTGTAACGATTGCATTATTCTCTTAGCAGAAGGGAGGAAAAAAAAAAACCCTCTGAATTGCGAACACCCAGCCATAACCAGTTAGAGGGTAAAGCAAGTTCACAGTTCACAGGGTCGGGTGTCAGTTTGGAAATTAAGATGGTCACGTGTCTAAGATCCTCCGTGGGAATTCTATACCCATTAGCCAGGTTTTTGTGTAGCGTTTTCAATGCTGATGAATACAATGTGTAAATTAAAGGCAAGGCAAGCAAATAGCGTCTTAGTTTGGAAGGAGGGAGGGGGAAACAGAAACACCAGCTAAAAAGGGTCCATTCTTCTTTTACAAAACCATACTCACAGAAAACTAGGACCACAGCCTTGTCTAACTCAATGAAACTGAGCCATGCCCGCGGGGCAACCCAAGACGGGCGGGTCATGGTGGAGAGGTCTGACAGAATGTGGTCCACTGGAGAAGGGAATGGCAAACCACTTCAGTATTCTTGCCTTGAGAACCCCATGAACAGTATGAAAAGGCAAAATGATAGGATACTGAAAGAGGAACTCCCAGGTCAGTAGGTGTCCAATGTGCTACTGGAGATCAGTGGAGAAATAACTCCAGAAAGAATGAAGGGATGGAGCCGAAGCAAAACCAATACCCAGCTGTGGATGTGACTGGTGACAGAAGCAAGGTACGATGCTGTAAAGAGCAGTATTGCATAGGAACCTGGAATGTCAGGTCCATGAATCAAGGCAAATTGGAAGTGGTCAAACAAGAGATGGCGAGAGTGAACGTCGACATTCTAGGAATCAGTGAACTAAAATGGACTGGAATGGGTGAATTTAACTCAGATGACCATTATATCTACTACTGCGGGCAGGAATCCCTCAGAAGAAATGGAGTAGCCATCATGGTCAACAAAAGAGTCTGAAATGCAGTACTTGGATGCAACCTCAAAAACGACAGAACGATCTCTGTTCGTCTCCAAGGCAAACCATTCAATATCACAGTGATCCAAGTCTATGCCCCAACCAGTAACGCTGAAGAAGCTGAAGTTGAACGGTTCTATGAAGACCTACAAGACCTTTTAGAACTAACACCCAAAACAGATGTCCTTTTCATTATAGGAGACTGGAATGCAAAACTAGGAAGTCAAGAAACACCTGGAGTAACAGGCAAATTTGGCCTTGGAATGCAGAAAGAAGCAGGGCAGAGACTAATAGAGTTTTGCCAAGAAAATGCACTGGTCATAGCAAACACCCTCTTCCAACAACACAAGAGAAGACTCTACACATGGACATCACCAGATGGTCAACACCGAAATCAGACTGATTATATTCTTTCCAGCCAAAGATGGAGAAGCTCTATACAGTCAACAAAAACAAGACCAGGAGCTGGCTGTGGCTCAGATCATGAGCTTATTGCCAAATTCAGACTCAAATTGAAGAAAGTAGGGAAAACCGCTAGACCATTCAGGTATGACCTAAATCAAATCCCTTATGATTATACAGTGGAAGTGAGAAATAGATTTAAGGGCCTAGATCTGATAGAGTGCCTGATGAACTATGGAATGAGGTTCCTGACATTGTAGAGGAGACAGGGATCAAGACCATCCCCATGGAAAAGAAATGCAAAAAAGCAAAATGGCTGTCTGGGGAGGCCTTACAAATAGCTGTGAAAAGAAGAGAGGCGAAAAGCAAAGGAGAAAAGGAAAGATATAAGCATCTGAATGCAGAGTTCCAAAGAACACCAAGAAGAGATAAGAAAGCCTTCTTCAGTGATCAATGCCAAGAAATAGAGGAAAAGAACAGAATGGGAAAGACTAGAGATCTCTCCAAGAAAATTAGAGATACCAAGGGAACATTTCATGCAAAGATGGGTTCAATAAAGAACAGAAATGGTCTGGACCTAACAGAAGCAGAAGATATTAAGAAGAGGTGGCAAGAATACACAGAAGAACTGTACAAAAAAAGCTCTTCACGACCTGAATAATCACGATGGTGTGATCACTCATCTAGAGCCAGACATCCTGAAATGTGAAGTCAAGTGGGCCTTAGAAAGCATCACTACGAACAAAGCTAGTGGAGGTGATGGAATTCCAGTTGAGCTATTTCAAATCCTGAAAGATGATGCTGTGAAAGTTCTGCACTCAATATGCCAGCAAATTTGGAAAACTCAGCAGTGGCCACAGGACTGGAAAAGGTCAGGTTTCATTCCAATTCCAAAAAAAGGCAATGCCAAAGAATGCTCAAACTACCGCACAATTGCATTCATCTCACATGCTAGTAAAGTAATGCTCAAAATTCTCCAAGCCAGGCTTCAGCAATTACCTGAACCATAAACTTCCTGATGTTCAAGCTGGTTTTAGAAAAGGCAGAGGAACCAGAGATCAAATTGCCAACATCCACTGGATCATAGAAAAAGCAAGAGAGTTCCAGAAAAACATCTATTTCTGCTTTATTGACTATGCCAAAGCCTTTGAATGTGTGCATCACAATAAACTGTGGAAAATTCTGAGAGAGATGGGACTACCAGACTACCTGACCTGCCTCTTGAGAAATCTATATGCAGTTCAGGAAGCAACAGTTAGAACTGGACATGGAACAACAGACTGGTTCCAAATAGGAAAAGGAGGACGTCAAGGCTGTATATTGTCACCCTGCTTATTTAACTTCTATGCAGAGTACATCATGAGAAATGCTGGACTGGAAGAAACACAAGCTGGAATCAAGATTGCCAGGAGAAATATCAATAACCTCAGATATGCAGATGACACAACCCTTATGGCAGAAAGTGAAGAGGAACTAAGAAGCCTCTTGATGAAAGTGAAAGAGGAGAGTGAAAAAGTTGGCTTAAAGCTCAACATTCAGAAAACAAAGATCATGGCATCCAGTCCCATCACTTCATGGGAAATAGATGGGGAAACAGTGTCAGACTTTATTTTTGGGGGCTCCAAAATCACTGCAGATGGTGACTGCAGCCATGAAATTAAAAGACGCTTACTCCTTGGAAGAAAAGTTATGACCAACCTAGATAGCATATTCCAAAGCAGAGACATTACTTTGCCGACTAAGGTCCATGGTGGTCATGCATGGATGTGAGAGTTGGACTGTGAAGAAGGCTGAGCGCCGAAGAATTGATGCTTTTGAACTGTGGTGTTGGAGAAGACTCTTGAGAGTCCCTTGAACTGCAAGGAGATCCAACCAGTCCATTCTAAAGGAGATCAGCCCTGGGATTTGTTTGGAGGGAATGATGCTGAAGCTGAAGCTCCAGTACTTGGCCACCTGATGCAAAGAGTTGACTCATTGGAAAATACTCTGATGCTGGGAGGGATTGGGGGCAGGAGGAGAAGGGGACGACAGAGGATGAGATGGCTGGATGGCATCACGGGCTTGATGGATGTGGGTCTGAGTGAACTCCGGGAGTCAGTGATGGGGTCAAAAAGAGTCGGACACGACTGAGCGACTGAACTGAACTGAACCAACTGAACTTCTTTTACGAGCTCACTTATGGCCGGATCAAACAGCTCACTGTGTACCTGGAGATCACCACCCCGGTGTGTGAGCCAGGGGCGCAGTTTCCTCAGACAATCCCGATGGGAGTCAGTTAGGAAGAAGAGTCAGAGCTTTGCCTCCCGCTAGGAGACAAAACGGATTGTGGCAGTGTCGCCGCCAACCTGACCACAGCATCCTCTTCTATTCCAGCTCACCGTGTTAGCGCCTGTGCCTGCAAGAATGCCTTAAAAACTGTGGCTAGGCTTAGGACCTTTGCAAATGCGGGTGCTGAGTCACTTAAAACTGAATTCCTTTCACCTGTCGGCTCTACGGTGTGTTGTTGTCCAGTCGCTCAGTCGTGTCCAACTCTCTGCGACCGCACGGACTGCAGCACGCCAGGCCTCCCTGTCCATCACCAGCTCCCGGAGTTTGGTCAAACTCATGTCCATCGAGTCAGTGATGCCATCCAACCATCTCATCCTCTGTCGTCCCCTTCTCCTCCCACCTTCAATCTTTCCCAGCATCAGGGTCTTTTCCAATGACTCACCTCTTCGCATCAGGGGGCCAAAGTATTAGAACTCCATGGTACTCGGAACAATCTCAAGGCAGGTGAGCGAGATCTCATTAGATTTTCACAAAATGGAAAATGCGTTTTTCTGTGGTATATAGCAATGAAGATAGCGGGCATTCTTGTCTCGTCCTTGATTTAAATTTAGACTCTAGTGTTGTATGTATTACAGCCTCTGATATTTGCTCGTTGGGATCCTGAATTGGGGGTTATCTATCAGTATTTTAAAGAACTATCACTTCCTATTTGGTTATGTGTTAAAATGAATAAATACTAAATTGTGTCAAGCATATCCGGGAATGATCATGTGATTTTTTTTTTTCTTAGCTCTGTTAGGATGATAAGTTTCATTCATGATTTCCTCATTTTGGCCATCTTTGCATTCCTAGGATAAACCCCAGTTGGTCAAGATCTTTTTTTTTTTTTAACTTTTGGCTGCTCCACATGATATGTGAGATCTTAGTTCCTCAGCCAAGGATCAAACCCATAGTTTTTGGCCACTCCATGAGGCGTATGACGTTTTTTTAATACACTGATAAATATCATACAATTTTTAGGCACTCCCTCCTGAAACACAGTACTGTGGTAAAAAATGTGATGCTAATCTGATTTCCTTTCCCTTCTAAATTAACTCAATCTGTTGCTCGGATGTGCAAATAGTTATTTTCCCCTAAAAACACAAATGAGTAGTTTTCCTAGCCTGTGTATTACTGACGAGTCTTCTTGGCCAATTTCCTCCTTACGTACTTGGCTCTTCAATTTCAAATTCTTTCTTTCAGGAAAGCTGGTTAGATTACGGCTTGCATTACTTGCTCTGTTCCGCTGTTTGGGTTTTCCTCTTCAGCTATTTCTGTTGTGGTAGTTGGGGTCTTTCTCTGTGTCTCACTCACCCCTGTAACTTTCCATCTCCATTCAAACCAGATTTTTTTCTTCTTTCCATCATCAGTTTCACTTGCTCTGTCTTCTGTGAGTCTGTTCATTCTTACAGCTTAGCTGGCATTTTGTAAATGCCTTTTTTTTTTAAGTTTCTAATCCTTTTTTGACCCTTGTCAGCTCTTTACATGTCATCTTTTCCCTCATTCATCTCTTTTCTGAGATTTCCTAACTTTCGATGTTGGTTGGTTGGTTGGTTTGTCTTTTTTTTTTGGCTGTATGCAGCCTGTGGGATCTTAGTTCCCCAACCAGGGATCTAACCTGCGCCCCCCCGCCCCCTGCATCGCAATAGCAGAGTCCTAGCGCCTAGACCACCAGAGAAGTCCCTGTTTGTTGTCGTTCATAACAGCTTTTGTTTTATTACTGATTTAGAATAAGAAATATGTGTTTGGTTGAGCCCATCTGGTTGTATTCTAGGGTTCCCTGGGATTCACGTAGTTTTACCAAGAGTATTGTCTGTAGGTATTTTTCGTTGCTGTATTTGCTGGGTGGACTCTCTTGTGGGGAGAGTGAGGGTGTTTCGTTTGTGTTTGGTTTTAAATAAAGGAATTAAGGAAATTCTAAAAGAAGTCATCCTTACTTTTAAATTTTTTTAATTTTTTTAAATTATCAAAATATGGTTCATTTATAATGTTGTATTAATTTTTGCTGTACAGCAAAGTGATTGAGTTATACATTCTGTTTCATATTGTTGTCCAGTATAGTTTATCACAGGATATTGAATGCGGTCCCCTGTGCTGTACAGTAAGCCTTTATTGTTCACCTGTTCTGTGCATAATAGCGGACATTTCCTCATCCCAAACTCCCAATGCGTCCCACCCCTTGGCAACCACCAAGTCTGTCCTCTGTGTCTGTGAGTGTGTTTACGTTTCATACATAGATAAGTCCATTTGGGTCTTGTTTTAGATTCCACATATACGTGATATCATATTTTGTCTTTTGTCTGACTTACCTCATTGAGTCTTATCTCTAAGGGGACTTCCCTGGTAAGAGACTCTCGCTCTCAATGCAGGGGGGACCAGGTTCAAATCCCTGGTCAGGGAACTAGATCCGACACCCACAGCTAAGACTCGGAGCAGCCATGACAATATTAAAAAAAATGAATATTTTTAAAAGAATAACCTCAAAAAATAAAAATAAATAAAAATAAAAAAGAATAACCTCTAGGTACATCCATGTTGCTGCAAGTGTCATTTTTAAAAAGTCACTCCTACCTCTCTCTAAATGTATTCATTATTCCTCAGAAATGTATTCATGATTTCCATTCATCCGTTCAGCTGTTTATTTATCAAATGTCCATGCGCCTACCACATGCACAGACATTCGTATAGACACGTACGATTCGATCGACAGGCATTCGTGTAGACACGTGTGATCTGATCGACAAGTCTGTATCAGATGCTCACAAGACCGAGCAAGGAGCTTGGAACATACAGCAGATGCTGCCTATACATTGCCGAGCGAAACAGTTACTCATGTTTTCTCATCAAATCAAAGGCCCGGGAAGGGGAGTATAAACAGTTGGCACGTGGTTCCGCTCTTTCTAGAGCTTTTCTCACAGTGCATTTTGAACATCTGGGTGTTGAGTCAGCCAGTTATATCAGATTATATGGCTCCCTCCAAAGTCCATCCCATTTGTATCCACCCCCGTCTTCCGTTGCAAGGTCTGGAACAAGAAAAACTACTGAGCCAGGAAGCTGTTTAATTAATCCACTGTTAACTGGGGGAAATAAGGCTTTGCATTTTGCTCTGAACCAGGGTTTCTCGGCTTCCCAGGTGGCTCAGTGGTGAAGAATCCGCCTGCCAATGCAGGAGACGTGGGTTCGATCCCTGGATTGGAAAGATCCCCTGGAGGAGGAAATGGCAACCCACTCCAGTATTCAGGCCTGGAGAGTCCCATGGATGGAGAACCCTGGTGGGCTACAGTCCATGGGGTCCAAAGAGTCGGACACAACTTAGAGCCTAAACAACAAAATCTCCTCAGGCTGCCTCCCCTGCTCCCTCCCACGGAAACCACAGTGAGGACTCTTCCCCTCATCTTGTCCTCACTCCTCCCTGCCTCCCGGCTGAGCTGGTGCTGCCTTGGGGCGTGGTGGGCTCCCTCCTCTTGGGATCTGAGAATGTAACCCTGCTGTTTTTCCTGCTGGCATTTCTGACACCAAACATGTGTTGTTTTTTTCCCACACCAACAGCCGATTCTCCGATCCTCCAGACCCCTAATGAGTGCCCCCAGCCACCCATCAGCTTACCATCATTAACATACAGAAAGGCATTCTCAGGACTCTGGAGATTCCAGGGTTTTCTGAGCTGTCTTGGATGAAGGCCAAATACTGAAACAAATGATGCTCTTCTCACTTCCGTCACTCAGGAAATGACAAGGGTTTCAGAAACTCTGTGTCAGGAACTGGGGACAAAGATCAAATACATATTTCTTACTGTATAATAAACGTACTATAATAATAAGCTATGTTTTCAATGGCGGCGGTCCCCTGGTGGCTTCACCATACCTGGATAATAGCAAAGCCTGTATTTTAAAACAAGGAGCAAGGACTTCCCTGGTGGAGCAGTGGATAGGAAGCCACCTGCCAATGCAGGGGACACAGGTTCGATTCCTGGTCCGGGAAGATCCCACATGCCGCAGAGGAGCTAAACCCAAGCAGCACAGCGACTTACCCACACATCTAGAGCCCGTGCTCCACAGCAAGGGAAGCGCCAGTGAGAAGCCTGCAAATCGCAAGGAAGAGTAGCCCCACTTGCTGCAGCTGGAGAAAGCCCAAGCAAAGCAGCAAAGACACAGCACAGCCAAAAATAAATTAATTGAAGGAAGTTGCTAAGAGAGCAGATATTTAAAAGAAAGGGGAGGGGGGACAAAATTATCCTCAGTTGAAAAACCATTGTTCTAAATTTGCCTGTCAAAGTCATTTACTTATTTTAAACACAGAATAACTTTGCAAGGAAGAATGACATTATATATGTCCCAAATTCTAAAATAATCTATGCAATCTTCCATCCTGATACCTGTTAGAGTCATTTATTTATTTTATGCACAAGGTAACTTAGCAGGGAGGTGTGACTTTATATTTGTTCCAAATTCTAAGATAATCTATGCAGTCTTCTATACCAGTTGAGATGCTTGTAACTACATCAGCAGGGTTACATAACAATCAGTGGTTCATCATCACAAGCTTGTTTAGCAAACTTTTCTCCGTTTCAAAAACATGGTTCGCAGCTTTCCATCAGCAGAATTTTTCACCACAAACACAGTCACATAGTTGCCTGTTACTAACAGTCATCATTTCAAGTTTATAAACCTCAAAACTATTTAAAATAATTTAAAGATGTTGTAAAAGTGTTATTGTTTTGATGGCGGTTTATGGAGGAAATGTGTTTGGACTCTAATTTTAAAGACACTGAGTGTGTAAATATTTGCTGACTTTTTTTCTTTGCTATCTATGCAAATGACTATCCCAGTGCTCACGTGGGTCAGCCATTTCTATATTTGGAAATTGTCTGCCAAATGGGGAAAGAATCTGGAAAACAATGGATGTATTACTCTGGGTATGGCCATGAAGGTGTTTCTGGGGGAGATGAACGTTTGAACCAGTAGCTTGAGAAAAGCGGATTGCCCTCTGTAGGGTGGGCCCTGTCCAATCAGGTGAGGGCCTGACTAGACCAAGGCTAAGTAAGAAAGAATTCCTTCTGCCTGACTGCCTTTGAGCCAGGACATTAGTGTTTTTTCCCTGCCTCTGAACTCAGATTAAAACATTGGCTGTTCCTTGGTCTTGAGCCTGCCAGCGTCTGAACAGCCTCTGGGGGCTTCCCTGTGGCTCAGATGATAAAGAATCTGCCTGCAGTGCCAGAGACCCAGGTTCAATCCCTGGGTTGGGAAGATCCCCTGGAGAAGGGAGCAGCTACTCACTCCAGTATTCTTGCCTGGGAAGTCCCATGGACAGAGGAGCCTGGCGGGATACTGTCCATGGGGTTGCAGAAGAGTCTGACGCGACTGAGTGACTAACACTTTGACTTCACAGCATCAGCCTCGAAGGTCTCCAGCTTGCTGAAGGCAGATCTAGGGACTCACCAGTCTCCATAACTGTGTGAGTCAATTCCTTACAATGAAATCACTCTCGATTCAGATATAGATATACACACAAACAACCATGCTTATGGGGCTTCCCTGGCGGCTCAGTGGTAAAGAACCTGCCTGCAGTGCAGGAGAGGTGGGTTTGATCCCTGGTTTGGGAAGATCCACCAGAGAAGGAAATGGCGACCCACTCCGATATTCTTGCCTGGGAAATCCCAAGGATAGAGGAGCCTGGACGGCTACAGGCTATGGGATCGCAACAGACTGGACACAACTGAGCGACTGGCTAAACAACAACAACAAGCCGTGTTATCGTCATCCTAAGAGCTATGCCCGCTGGATGAGCAGCCTTTCAAGCGCAACAGCACAAGCTCCCAAATGAGTTCGTCTGCTTCCCAGAACACCTCTAGCCCAGACACCCTGGCTGTGTGCACTGGTTCTCCAGAAGAGCCACAGATGAGCCCGTGCCGGGAGCCGCCACGGGAGAGCCCACCCATGACAAGGGCGTGCGGAAGAGGACTGTCAAGCAAGGCTTCAGAACCCAACGGGCTCCCTAGGCTTCCTCGAGCATCTACCCCCAAACCAGAATCTGTCTGTTTTACTATTTCATGACTTTCACCAACTCCTCTGACATTAACAGGGGGCTAACCTTGATCACCTTTCTCTGGAGAAAATTAACTTAGGGCTGTAGCTAATAAGTCTCCTGGACATGAGAGGAATATTTCAAATCAAACCCCCTCTGTTAGCATTCTAGCTTGCTTGGCAGGTCTATTCAGACTCTTGCAGCTACGCATGTGATTATTCGCCGCCTCCCAACTGTGAGAGGCATGGGAAGCCTAAAACATAGAGCCTTTTAAAGAGTTAAAAGTTATTAGAGTAGTGCTGGTGTAAGATTTCATTATTGGGCCAATGCTTGCTGCTAAGTCCCCATATCTCTTATCCACTGTGCACCTGGGAGTGCATTAGTTAACATAGTTAGAAAGTAAGAAAAACAAGTGTAGCCTTAAAATTAACCACATCAGACTTTTGAGCTAATTGGTTCTTTCTTGTAACTCACTGCACCTCTGCTCCGTGAGAAATGTAACTTGTTTAATACTTTCTGAGGCTGACATAGATTAGAAATATAAAGAAAAACCATTTCAAGAAAAATATAAGTTTTCTGGTTGAACAGCCTTTATCAAAAGAGAGTCATAAAATGTTCACAGGCCTCCGAGGCCAGAAGATAATGTACCCAATATTGTTTATGGGAAAGGTTTGCAGAAAAAATCCTGGTTTCGATAAAGACAAAACAGATGTCATGTTTGGGCTGACTCTATGACTTTGCATCTTTCATTTCCCTCTATGTACAAGACAAGGTATAAAAGACCCTTTTAAAAATAAACCTATTGGGCCTCGCTCGAAGAAGCTTGGTCACCCCGTGTTTTTCTTTTTTTCTCTTTTTCTCTCTTACTTTCTTTTTCAGGCTGATCCCTTGGAACACAGAGGCTCTCTGCGTTCACTTTCCTGCCTGGGCTTCTAAGACTTTACTAGCTTTCTATGTAAACCAAGGAATATCAGCCTCTTTCTGTTTTCTTATCTACAACATTCTTTCCTTATCTCTCTCTAAATCATCCGCTGACGCTGTTTTTCCTTTAGGTTCCCCTGGATCCTGCGGGGGCTGGACCCCCCGGCAAGCCCATCTTCCTTTAAAGTATATATCTGCATGCCTCCATAACAACAGTTTAATAACCCTGAGAAGAACAGTGCCTTTCTTCTAACCTTTTTCTTATGTTCCAGGCATTCTTCCAAACCTCTCAGAGGCTGAGTTTCCCAGTCTGGAATGTAGAGTGTCTGAGTCCACGCCCACCGGGAAAACCTCTCTGAGATTGTATCGATCCATTTCTCAAGGGCATATTGACCGGGCCCAGGATTTTACGATAGTAAAAATGAGTAAGTCAACCTGTTCCTGTTTCAAGGATGCTGATGAGAGATAAGAGACTCCTGGGTCAGAGACAAAAAGACGTATCGCTCACACCACAGCAGGCAGCAGGCACACCAGGTTCACGTCTGTCCTTCTTGTCCCCAAATCCCACCTGGGCGACACAGAGGGGCCCACCGGGATTCCGCACACGCAGTCGTTTGCGTCACAGCTGAAGGACACTGAGCTCAGGGAACTCCACCTCTGTTCAAGCACCCTGCTCTTTGTTTGAGAAGGAGACATTCCCTCTGAGGTTGCTTGAGGCAAATTCCAGCCAAGGAGACGGCCAGGTAATGGGAGGCAAGTCCTTGGATTCCTGACATACCCAAAGGCAACACGCGGGGATGTTCAGGTTCACAAGGGATTGCTCTTGGGAGAGCAGTGGAACAACACTGTCTTCCGTGTGTGTGTGTGTGTGTGTGTGTGTGTCTGTGTCTGTGTCTGTGTCTGTGTCTGTGTTTATGTGTGTGTGTGTAGAGTTGGAGAACTCAGGTTTCTTACACTGGCAGGCCCGGAGGAATTAACACTCCAAGCTCTGAGCCCCGAACAAAAGGATTACAGAGTTTTTATAGACAAGACTGTAGTGGGCAACACTAGCTGTTAATAGGCTGGTTTAAACTAAGGGGTTTCATGCGAGGAAACAGCAGTCAAGATAGCGAGGGGGATGTCTGACCTGGACAGGCCTGATTAGGCAGGTTTTCAGGGGCTGGGTGATTGCAAAGAGCAGGACAAGGGTGAGTAAGATAAACTCCAGTTCCTACACTTTTTGAGACTACGTAACCTACATGACCTAGACTTTGCAAAGGGCAAGCCGAGTCACACAGGCAGAAGGAGAAGGAGGTTACGTAAAATTTTACCTTTTCGGTGTCTGACTCTTTGCATTCCCATGGACTCTGGCCCACCAGGCTCCTCTGTCCATGGGATTCTCCAGGCAAGAATACTGGAGTGGGCTGTCATTTCCTCCCCCGGGGAATCTCCCCGACCCAGGGGTTGAGCCCTTGTCTGCTGCGTCTCCTGCATTGGCAGGCGGGTTCTCCATGAGTGTGCCACCTGAGAAGATTGTTGTATCTTTCCTCATCATCATGTCTTTGCTGATTGTCCCAGGCTCTCGTTTCCTTTGTGGTTTTATGTGCAGAGCCCGTCACAGGACACAACAGACTCTATAAACGGGGGGGGGGGGGGGCAGTAAAAGAATCTCCTGTCAGCTCTCTGTCCCCTGCAACCATCCAACAATATCTTTCCCCAAAACCCCAAAGCCTTTCCCCCATTTCTGCTCTGACTCCTCACCTGGCTTCCAGGCTTCAGCATCACTGTCTTTTCTCCACCCAGAAAGACTCTCAGAGCACAGAAATCCGATGATTTCATTTCCAGTTTTAAAAGCATCTAATCGCTTCCCCTTCCTCTCTGAACAAAAGCCAGAGTCTTCCTCACGTTCTGAAAAGGGCTCGGGTCATCTGGCTCCCGCCAGCCCGGGATGCTTCATTTCCTGCCTCCTGGTCCATTGTCCCTCCAAATCCTTGACCCTAGCCTTGGGGCTGTTTTTCATATACTTAGGTCGCCTGCCTTTTAATTTGGGTTGTGGTTATGTTTAGTCACTCAATCAGGTCCGGCTCTTTGCAACCCCATGGACCATAGCCCTCCAGGCTCCTCTGTCTATGGGATTCCCCAGGCAAGAGTACTGGAGTGGGCTGCCATTTCCTCCCCCGGGATCTTCCCAACCCAGGGGCTGAACCCGCATCTCCTGCGTCTCCTGCATTGGCGGGCGGGTTCTTTACCGCTGAACCACCCTCTTATGTAGGGTCCTCATGCTGATTCTCCCCTGTGTTTTGAATGTCCAGACGCGCTTAGGATCCGTAGCGGGGCTGGCTCCTCCTCTTCCTTCGGTTCTCAGCTCAGATTCACTGTCTCAGACGCGGCTGGTGCCTAACCTGGTCAGTCTAAAGAGGGGCTTCCCCCAGCTCCCAGACCCCCATGCAGCCTTACATTTACTGAACTTCTCATACTTGAGAGCATTTTATTCATGTCTTTGCTTATGTATTGTCTGTCTGTCTCCTTGGAATGCAGCCCTTGATGGACTGTGTCTTTGTTTTTTTTTTTGTCCTTCTAGTTCTATTGAGATATAATTAACACACAGCACTGTGCAAGTTCAAGGTGAACAGTATCATGGTTTGACTTCCATACGCCGTGAAGTGATTATCGCAATAAGCTTAGTGAACATCCACCGTCTCTCATAAATGCAAAATTAAAGAAATAGAAAATAATTTTCCCCCTTTAGTGAGAACCCTTAAGATTTACTCTCTTAACAACTTTCTTTTTTATTTATTTATTTACTTTTGGGGGGCTGTGATGGGTCTTAGACATTGCCATTTATAGAAGGAAATGGCAACCCACGCCAGTATTCTTGCCTGGAGAGTCCCATGGACGGAGGAGCTTGGTGGGCTACAGTCCACGGGTCACAAAGAGTCAGACACGACTGAGCGACTTCACTTCACTTCTTCACTTCTTTATTTGAAAATGAAAGTCGCTCAGTTGTGTCCCGCGGACTATACAGTCAGTCCATGGAATTCTCCAGGCCAGAATACTGGAATCGGTAGTGAGTCCCTTCTCCAGGGGATCTTCCCAACCCAGGGATGGAACCCAGGTCTCCCGCGTTGCAGGAGGATTCTCTACCAGCTGAGCCACCAGGGAAGCTCAAGTTAATATCCACCATCTCCTATAAATACAAAATGAAAGAAATAGAAAATATTATCTTTTCCCTTTAGTGAGGACCCTTGGGGTTGACTCTTGACAACTTTCCTTTTATTTATTTACTTTTCTTTGGCTGTGACGGGTCTTAGTTTTGGCACTCGACGTCTCCATTGTGTCAGGTGGGATCTCTCCTTGCGACACACGGACTCTCTAGTTGGGGCTCACGGGCCCAGTAATTGCAGTGCCGGGGCCCAGCTGCTCCACGGCACGTGAGGTCTTAGTTCTCCGACCAGGGATCGAACCCGAGTCCCTTGCATTGGAACGTACAGTCGTAACCACTGGACCACTAGGGAAGGGCCTCCTAACGACTGACACACATAATATAGAGCAGGGTTGATCATATCTATCATGTTGTACGTGACACCCTACTACTTGCTTAGGAATGGAAATTTGTGCCTTTTGAGGCTCCTCGCCCCAGCCCCACCTCTGGTGACCACACACATGATCGCTTATCCTCTGAGTTTGGTTTTGAAGTATAACTGACCTACAACACTATGTGAGTTCCTGTTACTCAACATAGTGATTCAATATTTCTATATACTTCAAAATGATCACAGTCTAGTCACAATATGTTACCGTACAAAGATATCACATAGTCACAAACTGTATTCCCCACACCATACATTCCATAGTCACGATTCATTTCTTTCTAGCCAAGCCACGCAGCATATGAGATCTTAGTTCCCCAAGCACGGATCAAACCCTTGCCCCCTGGAGTGGAAGCTCAAAGTCTTAGCCACTGGACCACCGTGTAATTCAAAGAAGATTGCTGTTGTTCAGTTGCTAATTCGTCTCCAACTTCTGTGACTCCGTGGACTACAGAACACCAGACTTCCCTGTCCTTCAGGATCTCCCTGAGTTTGCTCAAACTCATGTCCATTGACTTGGTGATGCCATTCAACCTTCTCATCCTCTGTCGCCCCCTTCTCCTGCCTTCAGTCTTTCCCAGCATCAGGGTCTTTTCCAGTGAGTCAGTTCTTTGCATCAGGTGGCCAAAGCATTAGAGTTTCAGCTTCAGCATCAGTCCTTCCAGTGAATATTCAGGGTTGATTTCCTTTAGGATGGACTGGTTGGATCTCCTTGCAGTCCAAGGGCCTCTCAAGAGTCTTCTCCAGCACCACAGTTTGAAAGCATCAGTTATTCAGTGCTCAGCCTTTTTATGGTCCAACTCTCACATCCACACATGACTACTGGAAAAACCATAGCTTTGACTAGATGAACCTTCCATCAGCAAAGTGATATTTCTGCTCTTTAATGTGCTGTCTAGGTTGGTCATAGCTTTTCTTCCAAGGAGCAAACGTCTTTTAATTTCATAGTTGGCGTCACTGTCTGCAGTGATTTTGGAGCCCAAGGAAATAACATCTGCAGGTTTCCATTTTCCCGCATCTATTTCTGCACTTTTTCTGCATCTCTTCACGCCTCTTCATTGCCCCCATCTGCTTCTTTCCACCGTAGCCCTTTTCCTCTGGCGACCCCTTGGTGGTTCTCCGTATCTATAACTTCTGTGTGTGTATTTTTTCATTTGTTCTGTCTTTCTTTTCAGATTCCACACATATGTGAAATTATACAGCATCTGTCTTTCTCTGTCTGACTTATTTCACTTAGTGCAATACTCCTGAGGTCAACCCATGTTGGCACAAATGGCAGTATTTCTTTCTTTTTTATGGCCGAGTGATATTCCGTGATGTATGGGACCGTGTCTGTCCGATCCCCTGCCGTCTCCCCCGTACCTATGACCCTTTTGCACAATCAATAAATTGCTGCTGGAGGAAAGAATTGTTATCATTTTTATCAGCGCTTGGTTGCCTCAGTCATGTCTGACTCTCTGCGACCCCATGGACTGTAGCCCGCCAGGCTCCTCTGTCCATGGGATTCTTCAGGCAAGAAGACTGGAATGGGTTGCCATTTCCGCCTCCAGGGGATCTTCCCGACCCAGGGATCGAACCCACATGCTCTTAGACCTCCTGCAGGGCAGGTGGGTTCTTTACTACTAAATGCATTTTTCCATCACTAGAGGGCGATCTCGGCATGCGAGAGCCCGCACAGGTCTCGGATTTGCATAGAAAACTTGGCAAGACCCTGTAAGTTTCTGTCTTGAAACTGCCTGCCCCAGACTCCCACCCAGGAATAGACTGAGAGCGACCCCAGGGTGAGAGCCCCAGCGGCCAGCACAGACTCTCACTCTCCAGTTCATCTGGGAAATGACACTTCATTCTGGAAACCTCCAAGGATCCTCATTCCAGGAGAGAAACTGGGCCTGGTGGCAGCTCTGCAGCAGCTCCTGACCCGCCAGCGCAGATGCAGCCTGATTTAGACGCCAGACCCCAGCGAGAGATGCCAGAGGACCCAAGTCTGGAGATAAGGACCCTTGGCGTCAGGCTCTGGCCTTCCCTCCTGCTGCCTGTTTGACAGGTCAGCAATCACTGATTGATTGTTATCACTAACTCTATCTTTGCAGCGAGGCTGATGTTTCCTCCCCAGGGACAAGCTCGCTAAGTCTCCTTGCAGACTCCAGGTTACGATGCATCTGCCTTCATTTCCAGTCGTAAGGCTCCCTGCTGCGTGGTGTGCTCGGGCGCTCAGTTGTGTCCGATTCTCCGTGACCCCATGGACCCCAGGCTCCTCTGTCCATGGGATGCTCCAGGCAAGAGTACTGGAGTGGGTTGTCATTTCCTCCTCCAGGACATCTTCCCCACCCAGGGATCGAGCCTGCATCTCCTTCATCTCCTGCATTCAGATGGATTCTTTACCACTGAGCCACCGGGCAAGCCCAAGGCTCCCTGCTAGCCAGATGAAATTATATACCCAGCTTCTGACTCGGTAATAATTTACATGGTAGACTGCAAAGGAAAAAGGACAAAATGGTGCCCATATCAGGAAAAAAGGCTGCAAATTGGTACCAGCTTCTAGTTATAAAATAAGTCAGTCCTATAAAATATTGCATCTGTGTAAGGAGGTATGGGGCTTCCCTGGTGGCTCAGTGGCAAAGAACCCGCCTGCCAGTGCAGGAGATTGCTGGTCTGAGCCCTGGGTGGAAAAGATCCCTGGAAAAGGAAACGGCATCCCACTCCAGTACTCTCGCCCAGGAAATCCCATGGACAGAGGAGCCTGGTGGGCTGCAGTCCGTGGGGTCACAAAGAGTCAGACTCGACGTGGAGTCTAAACAACAAAAAATGACCCATGGTAACTTCTATGCAGAGTACATCATCAGAAATGCTGGACTGGAAAAAACACAAGCTGGAATCATGATTGCCGGGAGAAATAGCAATAACCTCAGATATGCAGATGACACCACCCTTATGGCAGAAAGTGAAGAGGAGCTAAAAACCCTCTTGATGAAAGTGAAAGAGGAGAGTGAAAAAGTTGGCTTAAAGCTCAACATTCAGAAAACGAAGATCATGGCATCCGGTCCCATCACTTCATGGGAAATAGATGGGGAAACAGTGGAAACAGTGTCAGACTTTATTTTTGGGGGCTCCAAAATCACGGCAGATGGTGACTACAGCCATGAAATTAAAAGACGCTTACTCCTTAGAAGAAAAGTTATGACCAACCTAGATAGTATATTCAAAAGCAGAGACATTACTTTGCCAACTAAGGTCCGTCTAGTCAAGGCTATGGTTTTTCCAGTGGTCATGTAGGGATGTGAGAGTTGGACTGTGAAGAAGGCTGAGTGCCGAAGAATTGATGCTTTTGAACTGTGGTGTTGGAGAAGACTCTTGAGAGTCCCTTGGACTGCAAGGAGATCCAACCAGTCCATTCTGAAGGAGATCAGCCCTGGGATTTGTTTGGAGGGAATGATGCTGAAGCTGAAGCTCCAGTACTTGGCCACCTGATGCGAAGAGTTGACTCATTGGAAAAGACTCTGATGCTGGGAGGGATTGGGGCAGGAGGAGAAGGGGACGACTGAGGATGAGATGGCTGGATGGCATCACGGACTCCATGGACATGAGTCTGAGTGAACTCCAGGCGATGGTGATGGACAGGGAGGCCTGGAGTGCTGCGATTCGTGGGGTAGCAAAGAGTCGAACACGACTGAGCGACTCATCTGAACTGAACTGAACCATAGTCAATGATACCATCTTAGATATTTGAAAGTTGCTAAGAGAGTAGATCTTAAAAGTTCTCATCACAAGAAAGAAGAACAAAACTGTAACGAGTTCCCTGATCATCCGACGATTAGGACTTGGCGCTTTCACAGCCGTGGCCTGGGTTCAGTCCTAGCTGCGGAGCTAAGATTCCCCCAAGGCACCCAGTGCGGCCAAAAATAGATAATTTTTTTAATAAGTTTTTAAAAAATTGTAATGATATGGTGATGAATGTTGACTAGACTTATTATAGTGACCATTTTGCAATATATACAACTATGAAATCATTACATCGTACACCTGAAACTAACATAATGTAATATGTCAGTTATACCTGAATTTAAAAAAAAAAAACAGAGAGAGGGAATTCCCCGGTGGTCCAGTGGTTAGGCTTCCATGTTTTCACTCCCAAGGACCCAGGTTCAATCCCTGATCAGGGAACTAAGATCCCACAAGTCCCTCAGGGTGCCCCACACCCTCGCCAGGAAAAGAAAAGAAAAAAGATTTCAACTACAGGGGTAGCCCCTGAGGGCATTATGCTAAGTGCGATGAATCAGATGGAGAACTACTGGAGACCATCTCTCTCGTGTGTGGAATCTCAGAAGCTGGAAGTCATGAAAACCAAGCAGAGAAGGGTGGCTCCCAGGGCAGCGAGGTGGGGGACACCACCACCACCACAAGAAACACCCCAAGAATATGAGAAGGAACACCTCTTCAAAGGTCTCGTCTCTGCCGCTACACCTAAATACTTGGTCTCTCTTTCTTCCTTAGACGCCACCACTGGCTGGCTTCTTGGGCACGCTTCCAGTGTTTACGCAAAAACCCAGACAACAGGAACGTCCATTCCTCTGTCCCAACCTTTCCTCAGACGAAGGATGGAGCAGCTCCTGAGCCACTCTGCATCTCGTGGTTTCACTGAACAATAGATCCGGGATGTTTTCCTAGGCTCTGGTCACACCTCTGTAAACAGACTCTCCTCCAGTTACCCACTGGAGCTGGCTGTCTCCTGACTAGAAGGGAGACTAGTGGGCCCCCCTGGTGGCTCAGTGGGGAGGAATCCGCCCATCAGCACAGGAGACTCGGGTGCAATCACCGGTCCAGGAAAGTCCCACACGCCTCGGGGCAATAAGCCCGTGCGCCACCACTACTGAGCTTGTGCTTTAGTGCCCAGGAGCCAAAACCACTGAGTCCACGGGCTGCAGTTACAGAAACCCTGGCTGCCCTAGGGCCTGTGCTCTGCAACAAGAGCAGCCGTCGCAGTGAGAAGTCCAGGCATCATAACTAGAGGGTGGCCCCCGCTAACCGCATCAGGAGAGAGCCAGGGCGCAGCAACAAAGACCCAGCCCAGCCAAAAATAAGTACATTTTAAAGGAACTTTTTTAATGGCTGATTGGTACGTTGGGACATCTGGAAGCCACACAACCTGGGTGGCCTACACACACCCTGGAAGCCAGGGGCTTGGTGTTTTCTCGGGGATGATAAGGCCAAGAGGCTGTGCAGAGGGTCTGGACGTGAGAGGTCATTTTTAACTCACAGTTGCCACATCCACATTCCTGTCAGCACTAGTCTCAATCCCTACACTGCCCTGAGGTTCTCCAGACGTGCCCAGGGACCCCCTAACAGACACTCCACGTTTTCTTTTGGGAGAGACTCAATTTCCAGCACCCACTTCACTGTCATGGAAACCTGGGGGTAAATTGCCATTCATGAACAGGTTCCAGAGAGAAAGTGGGTTCTTCTTGTATCATTTCCCACTTCTCCTTCAGAGACTCCTTTGTGCCACAGTTCAGTTCAGTCACTCAGACATGTCTGATTCTTTGTGACCCCATGGACTGCAGCACACCAGGCTTCCCTGTCCATCACCAACTCCCGGAATTTATGCAAACTCATGTCCATTGAGTGGGTGATGCCATCCAACCATCTCATCCTCTGTCATCCCCTTCTCCTCCTGCCTTCAATTTTTCCCGGTGAAAGGCTGTTGCTCAGCTGTGAAAGATACCAGGATTCTTGGCCTCTGGAGGAGAGGAATTCAACCCGGGGCCAGTGACGAGGCTTGATCACTCCGAGCTTTTGTGTGATAAAGATTGATTAAAGTATAAAAGAGACAGAGAAAGCTTCTGACACAGACATCGGAAGGGGGCAGAAAGAGTGGCCCCCTGCTAGTCTTTAGCCAGGTGATTCCTGTCTGTTAGAAAGCTATTAATCAGATAAAAGAGACACCTCAAGGCTGAGGGAGTTTCTCCAGCACCCCCCCTCCCACAATATGCATTTTTGAGATAGGATGGAACGAGGTGTCTCATCCCCCAGCCATACAACAAGTGATACGAATGCTGGTTTGTTGAGCTGTTATCAGCCCAAGGTTTGAGAAAAGGAAAAAAAGTTAGTCTTAGGTGGAACTATTTTGAAGAAAGGCAAATTCCAAAACAGATACATAGTTTCATTAACATAGCTTAAGAAAAGCATTTCCATAAGAGAAGCGCATTGGTGAGCTCAAGGCTTAAGAAAAGTTGAATTCAGGTGGAACCAGGTGTCATCACGGCAACGCAGAATCTTAAGAGGCACCTCCTTTTAACTTTGTATAGAGAAGGAAAAAAAAATCTGACACTTGTAATCTGTTTCCTCCTGCCACTTAAGGGAGAGATAAAAATGTCTGACCCTTGTAGCCTATTTCCTCTGTTTGGAGATCCCTGGCCTTCCTGCCTGTTATCCTCTCACCAGGATCAGGGTCTTTTCAAATGAGTCAGTTCTTTGCATCAAGTGCCAAAGTACTGGAGCTTCAGCTTCAGCGTCAGTCCTTCCAGTGAATATTCAGCACTGATTTCCTTTCAGATGGACTGGTTGGATCTCCTTGCAGTCCAAGGGACTCTCAAGAGTCTTCTCCCAACACCACGGTTCAAAAAGCATTTCAGCTGTGACTTTGTGCCACAGTGATCATCAAACGTGACATCACTCAGCCAGAAGAAGGAATGAAATCGGGTCATTTGGAGACATGTAGATGGACCTAGAGACTGAAACAGAGTGAAGTAAATCAGAAAAAAGAAAAGAAATATTGCGTATTAACACATATATGTGGAATCTAGAAAAAATGGTAAAGAGGATCTTATTTGTAAAACAGAAATAGACACACAGACGTAGAGAGCAAATATATGGACACCAAGGGAGGAAGGAGGTAGCGGGATGAACTGGGAGCTTGGGACTGATACAGATGTCGGGGAGTTTGTAACGTCCTCGGTTCTATCTCATCACAACGAAACTCTGAAGCGACGGATGGACCAGCATTACAGCCCTCGGACAGACCAGTGTTACAGCTGCGTGTTACAGCTGTTTTATTTAGAAAGTAAAGGTCCTCGAGGCAAGAAGGAATGCCGTGAAGAGAAGAGGCCCCCAGCCCAGTTTTGGTTCCTCTTTTTAAATGCTTTTTCTCCTCCCCCTGGGCCTGCCCTATGTAAATAGGGCTAGCCGGGAGTGCCGTTTGTTTTACCTGAGGTCATCACTACGGATCTCAGACTTTCCTTTGTTCTATTTTCGAGGGCTTTTCACTTCCTTGTCTTTTTGCCACTGACATTCTGGATTCCTTTTCCCTATTCTAACTACCTAACGTATATATACACTATCGATATTGATAGTATGTGTGAAATGGATGACTAGTGAGAGCCTACTGTATAGTTCCGGGAACTCTCTCTACTTAGAGCTCTGTTGTGACCTAACTGGGAAGGAAATCCAAAAAAAAGAGGGGCTGGCTATATGTATATATATATAGCTGGTTCACTTTGCTGTATAGCAGAAAGTAACACAATGTTGTAAAGCAATTATATGTCAACAAAAATCAACTAAAAAAAAAAACAAGGAAGTGACTTGGGGTGAACAGATGTCTTATTTCATTTGCGCTACTGCAATCGAATACCACCGAGCGGGTAACTTACAAACAAGACATTTATTTCTTATGGTTCTAGAGGAGGGAAGACCAAGATCAAGGCAGCAGCAGTTTGGTGACTGGCGAGGGTTTGCTCACTGGCTCACAGATGACTCTTTTCCCGCTGTGCTCTCACATGGCATAGGGTCTGGAGGATGCGCTGATGGGTCTCTCTTTTTTTTTTTTTAATTGGAGTATAGTTGATACACAGTGTTGTGTTCGTTTCAGGTGTACAGCCAAGTGAATTAGTTATGCATATACATACAGCAGTAGCGTAGTGAAAGTCACTCAGTCGTGCCCAACTCTTTTCAACCCCATGGACTGTAGCCTGCCAGACTCCTCTATCCAGGAAATTCTCCAGGCAGGAATACAGGAGTGTGTTGCCATTCCGGATCTTCCCGACCCAGGGATCAAATCTAGGTCTCCTGCATTGCAGGCAGACGCTTTACCATCTGAGCCACCAGGAAAGAGCCCACCAGGTAAGTAGATATATACATATATATATATATATATATCTCCATTCTTTTTTAGATTCTGTTCCCACAGAGGTCATTACAGAGCACGGAATAGAGTTCCCTGTGCTCGTCGTAGGTTCTTCTTGGTGATCTATTTTATACACAGTAGTGTGAAGGGATCCTTTATCATGACATCCACCCCATTTACAAGGGCTCCACTTTTATGACCTAGTGACCTCCCAAAAGCCCCCACTTCCAAATACTTATGTTAGGAGTCAGGATTTCAAAACATGAATTTCAAAGACCGTAGACAGACATTCAACCTATAGCGACAGAAGTTCCAGTTCAGTTTCCCACTTTTCATTTGTACACGACGATTCTGTGTCCTGTTTAAGAAGCACGCAAAGAGGTCTTCTTCTTGAATATGCTCTATTTATCTTCCTCAATTAGACCTAAGAAGCGTCTGGAAATTTATTTGGGGATATGGTAAGAGGGGGCTTCCCAGGTGGCATTGGTGGCAAAGAACCCATCTGCCAACGCAGCAGACACAAGAGATGGGAATTCGATCCCTAGGTCAGGAAGATCCCCTGGAGTAGGAAATGACAACCCACTCCAGTATTCTGGCCTGGAGAATCCCAGGGACAAAGGACCCTGGTAGGCTACAGTCCACAGGGTGGCAAAGAATCTGACAGGGCTGAGTGGGGTAGGGTCATTGGCTGAGCAGTACACCAACCAACGAGTTCATCCTTTCTCCGCTGCGGTGCTGTGTGCGTTTCTTCACGTATCGGTAGCTTTCAATGTGTGTGCATGTGTCTGAAATCTGTGTTCTGTTTCCTCGGCCTGTATACCTGTCTTTGTGACAATACCATGTTACCTGCCCCATTCCCTTCTGCAGCCCCGGGTTCATCCACGTGGGCTTTCTGCTGTTTCAGAAACACGTCGACGGGGGTGCGGGTAAGGACAGTCCCCTGATGGGAGGGGGCCAAGGGGTTCCCTCTCCCTTGAGGCACTTGCTCTTTCCCGCGCCCAGAATGTCCAGCTTTCCGTGGCCTCTGGCTCTTCTTCGTCCTTCAGCTCTGAGCTCAACGGTCACACCCTCCAAAGGCCCTTTCGCTCAGCCTAAAAGAGACTTGTGCAGACCCTCCATACCTTTTGATTTCCTGCTCAAAAAGGACAACAAGTCTAGGGGTTTGGTTCCTCCCCGTCTCTCCTCCAACATGCAGGGCGGAGCAGCGAGCTTCTTGGCGGTCGGTCTTGCGCACTCGCCGCTGACGCCCAGCCCTGAAAGGAAGACCGACGCCCTTGTTCCATTTCCAGGCTGAACGTGCTTTACCCTCTCCGTCCGCTAGAGGGCGACCCACACGGATGCGCCCTCCCCGCCCCCCGCCCCCCGCCCCCCGCCCCCACTGCAGGGCCCAGACCGTCTTGAGTTGTTTTCGTGTGTTTGGGCCTGGCTCAATGCCTTTTCGCTACAGATTTAGACAGACAGACCGCAAGTGGTGAAAACTTGGGTTCAGCCCCAAGATGACCTGAAACGAGGTCTTTCTATGGAAGCTGCCTCTGTTCTGAGGTCCCAGAGGGTATGAAGAGGTTACCTGGCCCAGGTAACTCGTCCGGGAGGTGACCTGTCTCCAGGCCGCAGACACCACCCCCCCCCCACCTGAAATCCCCAATAGGTATGCGATAAATCCCATGCCTGTGGAGCGTGGTTTCATCAGTCTTGGCCTTCGAGCCTTCGCAATTTTTTATGTTAGATTCCCCACTATTTTTTTTTTTTGATCCCCACTTATTTTTATCTGTGAAGGCGAACTGCGACATTCCTCTAGTCTCCTCGTAGAAGCTCAGGAGAAAAAGTCATCTGTATTCATTTGTCATCGAAAGGCTCCTTGCCTGGCAGATTATAAATAGCTCGTTAAAATGCATGCATCCTTCTGTGGTTGGTCTTGGTAATGCATTTACCAGGAGAGAGGACTCAGAAAACGCACCAAAAAGGGTAGATAAAGTTCCAATTGCCCAATCCTCCTTTCCCTTTGGTCTGAGCCTATTTCTTGTGTAGCTTTCCAGAATTTTCCATGGCATATTTTATATCATATTAATATGCACTATGCATCATATAATAATTAGCATATACTGACGTGGAGTCATTGTCCTAAGTATTTTCTGTGCCTTGAGTCATATAATCTATATATAGATATGGTTTTAAGTAAGTAATGTGTTCATGTGTTTAGAATTTGAAATTTATACACATACAGGAAGAAGTTTCAGTCCCACATCTCAGTTTTCTGTTGTTGGTTTGTGTTTTTTCTGCTTTGGGTTTGTTTTTTGTTTTGGTTTTGTTATTTTGCTACACAGCAGGAGGCATGTGGGATCTTAGTTGCTGACCCAGGGATGGACCCTGAGCTCCCTGCAGAGGAAGTGTGGGGTCTAACCACTGGACAATCAGGGAAGCCCCTACTTGTTCTGTGGGGGCTTTTGCCCGCTCTTGGGGAGGTCTGCACTTTTTTGAGTCTCTTGTGGACCGTTGCAGTGTTTATACAAACACACACAATAAAATAGGAACGCATCTTCTTATTTTTATATTTTCTCACCAGAAGGTTAAATCCTTGTAACAGGGTCCTACATCTTGCCTTTTTCGCTTAAGACTGTTATCCTGGGAAATCTTCCATTTAGGTAACTAGAGCTTCCTAATTCTTTTTTTCTTTTTTTTTTTTTTTTAAGATATACATCTTGCCGCATTATCTGGAGATGCCAGAGCTTATTTATCCAGTCTTTTATAAGCAGAGACTTGATTTATTTCCATCTGATAAGTACATTTAGGAGGGGAGTTTTACAAACCAAATAAGATTTCCTTCCTTCCTTCCCCACCCCCCCGGCCCCTCCACCAAAGGCAGCCTACGTCTTCCAAACAGAAGACTTCAGTCTATTTTGCTGAAGAGATTACGATGAAAATCACCATCTGTTAATCCAATCTGCATCTCGAGGAGAAAGAAAATAATCTCATGGGGGTGAAACCTCCTCTCAGAAATGTGGGGGGAGGTTTCCTGGGGGTCTCCAGCAACGGTGAGAGTTGCTACCTGTCCGGGTTCTGATCTGCAAATGAAAGGCGTTGCTTCTGCCTGTGGGAAGCAAAGGAGGGGCTTAAGGGCAGGACACAGAACGGAGTAAATGGCCGAGCTCCGGGGATGGCTGGAGAACGTAAATTGGCCGGAAGCCAAGAATACACAGCAGAGAGAATGCTCTTAAGTCACGTGCACCCAGCCACCCAGGCCAAGAAGCTGCCTGGCCACCGCCCCCCCACCCCGCCCCCGCCCCCCATCACTCCCTCCAGTCAGCACTCAGCACCTCATACCTGCGCCCTTGAAGCTGTGCTCTTAATTTCCAATGTCCTTGCTTCTTTCCTGCCCAATTCAAAGCCCCGGAAGGAAGCGATCAGCTGAGAGGGAGAAGAAGGCAGGTCTTGGCCCCTTTAGCCTTCCTAATAAATCGGACAATAGTGGGACTTCCTGGTGGTCCGGTGATTAAGCCTCTGCCTCCCAATGCAAGGGGCATGGGTTCAATCCGTGGTGGGGAAACTAGATCCCACGAGTCGCCTAGCCAAAAAGAAAAGGTCAGACAATAGCTCCCACCTGTGTGCTTACAAGAGGTGTGAAAGTGAAAGTGAAGTTGCTCAGTCGTGTCGGACTCTTGGCGACCCAATGGACTGTAGCCTACCAGGCTTCTCCGTCCATGGGATTCTCCAGGCAAAAATGCTGGAGTGGGTTACCATTTCCATCCCCAGGGGATCTTCCCCACCCAGGGATCAAACCCAGGTCTCCCACATTGGAGGCAGACGCTTTAACCTCTGAGCCACAAGAAGTTTAACTAACCCCAGTAGAGGGTCCTGTGCTGGGAAGTTCCCATGGCACCAGACCTGGCCTGTAGTATTTATACACGCTGAAGCCTGGAGAGGAAATTCTAGAAGCAGTAGCTTTCCACAGCCACCCTGACACCAAAGACCAGAGAAATTTCTTCACAGAGCAGGAGCCCTGGAGAGCCACAGATGTCTAACAGCTTTAGGAACCCTGACTTCCTGTTTATTCAATTTTTTAAATTGCGTTTTGTCAGATATTCTTTTAGTGCATATGGGATAGTCACATGGTTTTTTTCTACTTGGCTCTGTTTATGGGATAAATCTCATTAACGGTTTCTGAATATTAGCCATCCTTCCATTTCTAGAATAAAACCCACTTAGTCACAAAGTTTTGTTTTGTTTTGCTTTGTTTTGTTTTAAATACTGCTGGGATCTGTATCTAGCACAGGCTGAAAGTGAAAGTGTTAGTGGCTCAGTTGTGTCCAACTCTCTTGCGACCCCATGGACTATGGCCCACCAGGCTCCTCTGTCCATGGGATTCTCCAGGCAAGGATCGAACCCCAGTCTCCTGCATTGCAGGCAGAGTCTTACTGTCGAGCCACCAGGGGAGCCCAGTACGGGCTTCCACACTCCAAAAAACTGAGTTTCAGATTTCTGAGTTTAAGAAACGAACACGCTTGAATCCAATATGATGACCCCGCTGTGTGCTTGAAATGTGGCCAGTGGAACTACAGAACTGAATTTTACATTTTATTCATGTATTTTTACATAATTTTTTCTATTTCTTTCTTTTTTTCTTTTCTTGACTGAGCCTTTAGGCATGCGGGGATCTTAATTTCCTGACCAGGAATCGACCCTGCACCCGCCCCACCCCCCCACATCCACACCCACCGCTCTGGAGGTGCAGAGTCTTAACCACTGGACTCCGGGAAGTCCCGTCTTCTTTCTTTTAACTTTTGTGGTAAAACACACATAACACAAAATTTACCTAAAATTTTCCATTTTTGAGCATACAGTTCGGTGGCCTTCATTCACTGGTGGTACAACCATCACCACTCTACACATCCCAGAACTTTTTTTCCATCATCCCAAACTAAAACTTTGGGCCCCTGAAATATTAACTCCCATTCCCCCTGCCCCCAGCCTTGGGTAAATACTATTCTACCTTCTGTCTCTAAGGATTTGGCTACTTTAAGTAGTGGAATCCTATAGTATTGGGATTACTACAGTATTTGTGGTAGTGGAATCTTATAGTGTTTGTTACTTGGTGTCTGGCTTATTTTACTAAATGTAATGTCTTCAAGGTTCATCCATGCTGTAGAATTTCATTCCTTTGGGGAAATGTATTACCCAGCGACCTCTGACTAATACAGAGATGTATAGAAGTTGATGGATTTGAAAGAGAATATAGGGGACTTTCCTGGTGGTCCAGCAGTTAAGACTCTGCTTCCACTGCAGGGGGCATGGGTTAAGATGCCTGAATTAACATTCCCGAAGGGGCTGCAAAAAAAAAATTTTTTTTTGTTCAAAGTGATAGGTTAGTTTCCATGGGGCTGCCATAACAAAGTGCCACAGGCTGTATGGCTTAGACAGAAATTCATATTCTCACAATTCTGGAAGTTAGAAATCCTAGATCAAGTTGGAGGTTGGTGTCCTCTGAGTTCTCTCTCCCTGGCTTGTTGACAACCATCTTTTCTTTGTGTCTTCATGTGGTCACTCCATGAACATTCTTATCACTACTGAACAGTACATGTCCAAAAAAGGCAAGTTTAGCAGGTAAGTTTTCTGTTCTGTGTATTTGACCACAATTGAAAACAACGATTAGTTCTCAAAACGTCAGTCAGTGAAAGGTTCTGTGAGCAGGAGAGGCTGAGTAATAGCAGCAGAGTATCCCTTGTTAAGAGCGATAGTAAGTTGATGAGAAGAAGAACGTATTTAAGGGTCAAAAAGACAAGTAGAAATTTTTTAAGTCAAAAAACTAAAAACAGAACTACCATATGATCCAGCATTTCACTCCTGGGTCTGTATCCAGAAGCAATAAAAACATGAATCTGAAAAGATACATGCACCCCAGTGTTCACGGTGTCATTATTGCAACTGTCAAGATATGGGAGCAATCTAAGTGCCCATCGACATGAATGAGTAAAGATCCGCACACACACACAATGGAATACTAGTCAGCCATAAAAAGAAGGGCCATTTTGCCATTTGCAACAACATGAAAACTTTGGAGGGTATTATGCTAAGTGAAATAAGTCAGACAGAGAAAGACAAATACTGTATTTTATCACTTATACGTGGAATCTAAAAAAAAAAAAGAAGAAGAAAATAGTTAATATAACAACAATAAAAAGAAAACAGACTCGCAGAGAACAAACCAGTGGTTACCAGTGAGCAGAGGGAAGAGGGGAGGGGAAGTATAGGGGTAAGGGATTAAGAGGTACAAACCATTATGTATATAATAAGCTACAAGGATATATGGTACCACACAGAGAATATAGCCAATGTTCTAGAATAACTGTAAACGGAGTATAAGCTTTAAGAAGTGTGAATCACCATATTGTACACCTGTAAACGTATATAATATTTTACATCAAATCTACTACAATTTAAAAGACAAATGCAAAAAAAAAAAAAAAAAGACAGGATTAGCGTGAGACAGGAAGAACTTCACTATAGTTCAAGAACAGTTCTGGAAATATTGTCACATTCTGGTGTCAGTTTAGGGAAGTTGAGGAACTGACCAGCCAACGACTTCTGTTCTCTTTCTAAATAAAGAAGGTAGGTCATAGACTGAGAATGCAGGCTGAGGGCAGAGATCAAAGAGCCTAAAAATAGTGCGCTTGTCACCATGACAGTGAGAAAGAGCCGACCAGAGGACTGCCACAGGGCTGTAGGCAACACTGTACGAGCCCAGTACTGAGTTTGGTCGCCACGTCTTTGTGGCTTCCCTGGTGGCTCAGATGGTAAAGAATCATCTGCAGTACAGGAGACCTGGCTTCGATTCCTGGGTCGGGAAGATCCCCCGGAGAAAGGAACAGCTACCCACTCCAGTATTCTTGCCCGGAGAATTCCATGGACAGAGGAGCCTGGCAGGCTGCAGTCCATGAGGTCACAAAGAGTCGGACATGACTAATGCTTTCACTTTTTCACTTTCACTATATCTTTATGCCTTGTAATATGACTTTCTCCAGTGATGTTCAATTGTTTAGGGATAAACACATGCAAGGGAGAAACCCTGATAGATGGGCTTTTTCTTTTTTTTAATTTTTATTTTATATTGGCTTATGCTCAGATGCTCAGTTGCATCCAATTGTTTGCCTCTCCACGGACTGTAGCCCACAGTCTCCTCTTTCCAAGGGATTTTCCAGGCAAGAATACTACAGTGGGCTGCCCTTTCCCTCCAGGGGAACTTCCCTACCCAGGAATCAAACCTCGGTCTTCTGCAAGGCAGGCAGATTCTTTACCAACTGAGCCACCAGGAAACCCAGTTTTATACTGGAGTACAGTTGGTTTACAATGTTGTGTGGGTTTCTGGAGTACAGCAGAGTGATTTAGTTATACATATACATGTACTGGAGAAGGAAATGGCAAAGCACTCCAGTATTCTTGCCTGGGAAATCCCATGGACAGAGGAGCCTGGTGGGCTGCAGTCCATGGGGTCACAGAGAGTCAGGCATGACTGAACAGCTAACACTTTCATATACTCTTTTTTTTTAGATTCTCTTCCCTTATAGAGGATTGAGTCGAGTTCCCTGTGTGCTATGGTAGGACCTCGTGGTTTATCTATTTTATATATAGTAGTATGTTTATGTTAATCCCAAACTCCCAATTTATCCCTCCACCCTCGACCTTTCCCCTTTGGTAGCCATAAATTCATTTTCAAAGTCTGTGAGTCTCATTCTGTTTCATAAATAAGCTCATTTGTGTCCTTTTTGAGATTCACACGATCGGTGTCTTTGTCTCACTTAACTTCGCACTTAACTTCGCTTAATATGATCGTCTCTGGGTCCATCCACGTTGCTGCCTGTGTGCACGCTGAGTTGCTTCAGTCGTGTCCAGCTGTTGGCGACTCCGTGGACTGTAGCCCGCCAGGCTCCTCTGTCCATGGGATTCTCCAGGCAAGAACACTGGGGTGGGTTGCCATGCCCTCCTCCAAGGGATCTTCCCAACCCAGGAATCAAACTCCTGCATTGTCACATGGGTTCTTTGCCACTAGCACCTCCTGGGAAGCGCCGTGTCGCCTCATGCCTTCTCTCTATGGCCGAGTAACATTCCATTGTATATATGGACCACGTCTGCCTCAGCCATTCATCTGCCAGTTGGACATTTAGCTGGTTTCCATGTCTTGTCCCTTATGAACAGTGCTGCTGTGAGCGTAGGGGTGCACGCACCTTTTCAAAGTATGGCTCTCTCTGGATGTGTGCCCAGGAGTAGGATTGCTGGATCATATGGCTCTATCTTCAGTTTTTTAAGGAACTCCACACTGTTCTCCACACTGGCTGCACCAATTTGCATTCCCACCTACAGGGTAGGAGGGCTCTCTTTTTTCCTTATGCTTTCCAGCATTTGTTATTTGTAGACTTTTTTAACGATGGCCATTCTGACCAGTGTGAGGTGATACCTCATTGTAGTTTTTTTTCCCAAGTGTAGGCATTTTTTTAAAATAATCACATTCAGTGGCTAACACTCCCCACTTTAAGAAGCTATCTGAGCCTAAACTCTATCTGTTCATTTAATTTTAAAATTTTGGCTGCACTGGGTCTTCATCGTGACACATGGGTTTTCACTAGTTGTGGTGCATGGGTGGGGTGGGGAGGGGATTTATCTTATCGAACCCATGTTCCCTGCGTTGGATGGGAGATTCTTAAGCACTGGACCACCAGGAAAGTCCCCTCATTGCAGTTTTGATTTGCATTTCTCTAACAATTAGCGATGTTTAGCATCTTTTCCTGTACTTTGTGGCCATCTGTATGCCTTCTTTGGAGAAATGTCTATTTAGATATTCTGTATTCTTTTTCAAGACTGGGGTAATAAAAAGACAGAATGGCAAAGTAGAGTTAAATATCCTAGTGTGAGAAGAGGGTCACTGAAATGATAGGCTGGGGAAGCATGTCTGAAGAGGAAAGCAAGGAAGGAGCGTGCTGATGGACTGGGGGCTCCTATCAAGTTAAGACAAGATCACAAGCGGCTATTGCTAAGGAAGTAGGATGGAAGGAGAAATCGTTGATGTCTGAGAGGCATGGAGAACCCAGTGGAGAGGTGGATGCTATGGTGTGGAGGGTGATGTTCGCATAGGTCTTCTAAGTCAGTGCCTCCCAAACATTGTCACATCGTGGGGCAAACAGAAACATGACAATATTTTCTGCAGCTCATGGAGAGGAACAAGAGGAGCCTGGCAAGAGCCAGGGGCAACCAGGCCACTCTGAAGGCAGGGGGATCCGTGCAACCTGTTCACGGCGTATCTATCTAGAAGGATGCTCTTTAGAGAATTTCAGGAACCTATGTGGGAAATGAGCGCAAGGGACCGAGAAGTCCAAAGACACCAAAAAGGTGATAGTTACGGCCAGAGAACAGACTAGGGGGATATGTCGATCTCAGTAAAGGGAAGAAAGAATACAGACAGTCCCACACTTAGGATGGCTTGACTTAACTGTTCAGGTTTATGATGGTGCAAAAGTGATTTGCACGCAGTAGACACTGTACTTCAAATTTCGATCTTCTCCCAAGCTAGAGATATGCTGTATGATACTGCTCCAGAATCACCAAATTTTCCACCAACTTCTGCTTTCAGTACGATATAGACTCTGTCCTGGCCAATCGCAATGCTGATAAGACCTGGAAAGCAGGAGAGAGCAGATAACATACTTCATATGTCTTACTAAAATACACATGTCAGAGCATGGGAGATAAAACCCCATAAAAACTGGAAAGTTTGTCACTCAGGAACTTTCCTGAGAATCCAATAGTCTGAGGACAGTGGGAATATCCCTTCCAAGTAAAGGAGTTATTACTCCTTGAACCCTTTCTGACGGTTTAGTTGCTCAGTCATGTCCAACCAACTCTTTGCGACCCCATGGACTGCAGCCCACCAAGCTCCTCTGTCCCTGGGATTGTCCTGGCAGAATACCGGAGTGGGTTGCCATTTCCTTCTTCAGGGGATCTTCCCAACCCTGGGATCGAACTGGCATCTCTCACGTCTCCTGCGTTGACAGGCGGGTTCTTTACCACTAGCACCATCTGGGAAGCCCTAGTTAGCTCTGAATGAGGGCTGGTTGCCCAAGGAACCAATTGTGTGATTGGGGATTGAAACTCTCAGCCTCACCCCCTGACCTCCAGACAGGCTCAGGAGATGGAGCTTGTGCACCGATGGCCAGTGATTTCACCAACCATGCTTCCATAATGGAGCTTCCATAAATACCCTGAATAACGGGATTCAGAGGGCTTCCAGGCGGGTAAATGCATCACGGTGCTGGGCGATGACACGCCCAGAGAGGGCCTGGGAGCCCTGCATCCCTTCCCCATATCCTCCCCTGCGTATCTCTCCTGTTTGGTTGTTCCCAAGTTGCACCCTTTACAATAAATCAGTAATACCCTGGTGGCTCAGATGGTAAAGAATCTGCCTGCAATGCAGGAGACTCGGGCTCAAAAGATTTTGGGGTAGGGAAGATCCCCTGGAGAAGCGCATGCCAACCCACTCCAATATTCTTGCCTGGAGAATTCCAAGGACAGAGGAGCCTGGTGGGCTACAGTCCATGGGGTCACAAAGAGTCAGACCCAACTGAGTCTGACTTGCACGTTCAATACCAAGTGCCTCCTTGAGTTCTGCAAGCCATTCTAGCAAATGATGGAAGCCAAATCCTGGGAACACCCCAATTTCTAGCCAGTCGGTCAGAAGCAGGGGAGGCCTGGGACTTGTGGCTGGAGTTTGAAATGGGAGCGGTCTTATGGGACTGAGCCTATTACTTGTGGGGTCTGACGATAATTGCAAGAGGTTAGTGTGCCCAGATTCGGAGAAGGCAATGGCACCCCACTCCAGTACTCTTGCCTGGACAATCCATGGACAGAGGAGCCTGGTAGGCTGCAGTCCATGGGGTTGCTAAGAATCGGACACGACTGAGCCACTTCACTTTCACTTTTCACTTTCATGCATTGGAGAAGGAAACGGCAGCTCACTCCAATGTTCTTGCCTGGAGACTCCCAGAGACGGGGGAGCCTAGAAGGCTGCCGTCTGTGGGGTCGCACAGAGTTGGACACAACTGAAGCAACTTAGCAGCAGCAGCAGTGTGTCCAGATTCAGACACTCATCAGACACTCATTTGCTGTCTGAAATTAGAGAATTAGTGGCTGATGTGGAAAACAAACACACGGGCGCTTGTCAGAGGTGTCAGGAGCAAGAACCAGCTCATCATCTGTCCCCAAGGGTTTCCTGGGTGGCTCAGTGGTAAAGAATCTGTGTGCCAGTGCAGGAGACACGGGTTCCATCCCTGGTCCGGGAAGATGCCACGTGCTGCAGAGCAAGTAGGCCCGTGCGCCACAACTATTGAGCTGGTGCTCTAAAGCCCAGGAGCTGAAACTACTGAGCCCACGAGCTTCCCTACCACCAGAGAAAAGCCTGAGCCGCAACGAAGACCCAACACAGCCTAAAGAAAGTTTGTTTGTTTTTTAAACCTGTACCCAGGTCTATTCTCCCCCAAAACTCTCCATTACAGACAGTCCTAGTAAGACTTAAGTAGACCGGATGACCACCCCGCAGCTCTCGGTCAGCTTCTTCCCATCCCCGCCACCCCCGTCTCCCCAGTGCCTGCTTAACGTTCACCAGTACCTGCTGATGGACAAAGCAGCCATGGTGGGCTACGCATGGATCTGCCTCATCACAGCTACGGAGCTTCGTCACGGCTGGAGGCCCACCTTGCTGTCGTCAGCAAGCAGTGTTGGGCCCCCTAATGTGCCATGGTTCTCTCGGGAGATCAGCCAACACCTGGTCACCCGAGGAGCACCTTGGACCTCTTCCGTCTCGGACTGGGTGCTGACCTTTTCCTGCCTGGAATAATGAACTCTGGGTTCTGTTTGCTTTCCTAGCCAACAGCAGCATCTGGGTACAAACTGAATGGCCCCATTCACCGGCAGGTTAACCCACGCAAGACTGCTCCTGATCAAAGGGCCAGGTTTGTTAGGAAGTTAGGGGGCGGGTCCACACCCCAGCAGCAGAAAGCAGCTGCTCTCACTAAGAGAGGCACAGCCTGCTGGAGGCTGGGTTTCAGTGCCCGGTGGCAGACGGCGTCTCTGGGGTCTGGCAGACGGCTGTCCTGGCAGGATGTGGGTAAACACTCTGAACCAGTGGCACATACCTTTTACCAGCTTACACAAGACCCAGGAGCCCTCCAGGGTCACGTCTCAGGATCGCACCTGATGACTCACTCTTTAAATGTTTGCTTCCTGTTCCTGCTACCCTGCACTCTGCTGTTTGAGGTTTCAGTGTCTTAAAGGGCGGGGGCGGGGGGGGGGGGGTACAGTGCCACCGGAGAGCACACCGGCAGTAAACTGTGAGCGGTGACGGCCTCTTTACTATTTGGCGGGCGCATCTCAGGAGTGCCCTGGTGGCTCAGACGGTAAAAGAATCCGCCTGCAACGCGAGAGACCCGGGTTCTATCCCTGGGTGGGGAAGATCCCCTGGAGTAGGAAATGGCAACCCACTCTAGTATTCTTGCCTGGAGAATCCCCACGGACAGAGGAGCCTGGCAGGCTACAGTCCATGGGGTCGCAGAGTTGGGCACCACTGAGCGACTGGCTTCATGGCTTCAAGAGTGCCACTTTGGGGTCAGGCAAAGATCTGGGCAAGAAAGGGGTAAGAGATGCTTCTTTACAGAGGGTCAAGGAGGTGCGTCCCTGGAGATCCTCCAACGAATACCTACCTTGTCCTGGCTTCCTAGACATCCCCACGAGGGGCTCCTAGAGACCGTTCCCCTATGCAGGGCACATAAAGACAGACAAGGTCTGCGGCCTTTGCAGGACACAAAAGGGGGCGTACAGGCTCCACAGCCCTTCAGCCCCCACCTCTCCCCTCCCCAACTGCAAAGCGCACAGCGTTCAGGTGCCCCCCCAACCCCTCCCACCTCCGTAGAGCACGCAGCCCCGGGCTCCGAGCTCCAGCATCCTCTCGGACCCCTCCCTTCGCGACGCGCTCGGCTCCCACCCTAGAGCTCGGCCTCAAAGCCTCCTTCCTCAGTCGTCGGCCTGGAAGACACCCGGCGGCGGCGGCGCGGGCAGCGCCCAGGGTAGCGCGGCGTCGCGGAGCAGCCGCAGTCCCGCCGGGCCCCGCCCAGCGGCAGCCGCAAGCCAGGCCGCGCCGGGGACCAGTGCAGAGCGCGGTGAGTGAGCCGGGCCAGCAGGGAGGGACCCGGGAGTCCCGGTCTCCGCTCCGCCCCAGCCCCAGACCGAGCATCCCGACCTTCAGCTCCTGCTTGCTTCTGGCTCTGTCCATTCGTTTCAGGGCCCCGAAGCGGACCCTAAAAAAGGACCCCGCGCTCCCCCCGCCGCCACACTGGGCCCCGGGCAGAGCACTCCCTTGGCCCCCTCCCTCCCTGCAGCAATAAGGAATCTGGCACCCCCAGCCCCCAGCCTCGCCCTTATTAAGCTTCTGAGCCCCTCCCTTATTCCAGGAGCCAGGAATGCAGGCCAAAAATATCTCCCGCTTCCAGATCCAAGAGGCCCGGCTTGCAACCCCATCTGTTCCGAAAACCCGGGAGTCTGAGCCGTAATTGCTCCTAGGAGCCAAGAATCTGGGCCCACAGCCTGGGGCTCTATGTCCCCGTCTCCCACCGCCCTGATCCCAGAAATCTTGCTACCAACAACCCCCACCGACACATGGGACTTTGGGGTCCGGCCCATTCGTCCCTTCTTGCGCGAACCGCATTATAGAGGATTAGGAGGGCCCACCTTACTCCTCCCCAAAATTCCTTAAACACTGCAATCCAACCACTGTTCTTTTGGGGACCCAGGAACCCCCTAAAGTCTAGGGACCGGCACATTTCCCATTTCGGGGATCCGGGAGACCCTAGCAAACAGACCCCAGTAAAGAGAGGCCCGCTCTCCCCAGCCGCTTTGTGACCCAGATGTCCAAGATTTCATCCATCCTGGCAGAGGAGGGAGACGAGGAGGGAGGGGGCTGGGAGGGGGCTGGGAGGGGAGAGGGAGAACAGACCGAGGTGAGACTGGGGTGGGGACCCGAACTGGGGGTGGGGGGGGCGGCTTTGCCCTAAACAAAGGCCAAACACACGGGTTGCCATGGCAACGGCCTTCCCGGGCCGGCCCTGGAGAGTTCTCCATCCAGCGCCGGGGTGAGGAGGGCAGCCCTCCTGAGCCCAGACCCCTCCAGCTGTTGTGTCTTCCTGTTTTGTCACCACGGAAACAGTGACCTCAGCCCTCCGCCCCACCGCTGGCGGGGCGGGACCACTGCGGCGCGGTTCTTCGCCGGAGGGGGTGCGGCCTTGCCTCTGGCCCCGCCCTAGGGGCGGGACTGGGATAGCCCTGGCCAGGGAGTCCCTAATCCGGCTCGAGCCCGGAGTTCCGGCCCCGCCCACCCTCACTCCCCGGCCGGCCAACCCCACCCAGACCGCAGACCCTTCTAATCTGCAGCTGTCGCCTGTGCTTCAGCCGCTGCGGTCGCTGGCCTGTAAGGTGAGGCTGCGGGAACCCCCAAGGGTGGGCGCAGCGTCCAGGATTCTGGGTGCGGAGGGATTCCAGTTGTCTCGGTCCTGAGAAAGGTGGTTTGGGTCAGGACTCGGGTCCTGGAGAGGAGACGGCTGGGGGCCTGAACTCACACAGGTCGTACATCTGAAAAAGGAGGTCGGGTGGGGCCTGGACTCCTGGATCTGATGGAGGAAGGGCTGGGGGCCTGGACCTCTGGGTCTGGGGGAGAAGGGGCTGGGGGACTGGAGCCCTGGATCTGAGGGAGGGGGGGCTGCGGGTCTGGAGCCCTGGATCTGAGGGAGGGGGGGCTGGAGTCCTAAACTCATACAGGTCTTACATCTTTAAAATGAGGTGGAGTGGGGCCTGGACTCCTGGATCTGATAGGGCAGGGGGCTGGGGAGCTGGGAGGCTGGGGGTCTGGATTCCGGAGTCTGATGGGAGGGGGACCGGGATTCCTGAGTTTGAAGGAAGAAGGGCTGGGGACCTGGACCCCCGGGTCTGAGGAGGGGCTGGGGACCTGGACCCCTGGGTCTGAGGGAAGAGGGGCTGTGCTCCTGGAGGAGCTCAGAGTTGGGAGTCCTGGGTTTGACAAGGAGAGTGGCTGGGGTCCAGAATTACGGACCTCCTCTCCATCCAGGGGTTAGAATCCGAACTTTGGACGCAAAAGGCCAGAGAGTGAGCTTCAGTACCCATGCCGCCAAAGTGAAGATGGAGCTGGTTCCCAGGGGGTTGAGAGGACAGGTTGGGGTTTCAGGGCACGATTCTGAGTTTTAGAGTGATGGGGTGTGGTGTTCGGCGCGGAGGTGGGGACAGGACTGGGGCGTGGCCGGGGACGTCCTGAGCTGGGTTCGGAAGCCAACAGGGCGTTTCCCCTCCCTGCTTGGGTCTCCGGCGGCTCATTCCTGAGCTCTGACCTGGGGCCAAGGCTGGGGGCTCGGAGAGTGGGGACGGACCCCACTCCTCCAGGTGGTCCGCGCGCTAACTCCCCTTCCCGGGGAGTCTCACCGAGGCCCCGCCCTCTGCCTCCTGGGCGCGCCCCACTTCCTCCTAACGGGTCAGGGGAACGGGAGGTGGCAGGCTCCTGCGGGGCACCTCCCAGGTGGCCCGGGAGGCCCAGCTCCGGGCGGGGGAGACCAGCTCTCCGGGAGGTGGCGGGAGGTGTGGCCACTGTCTCCGAACTGGCTTCCAGTACTGTGCAATTTCCCGCCCCCATCCCTACCCCGAGATGCGAGGCGTGCACAAGGCGAACCCAGGGGTCCAGGTACCCAGCCCCTCCTCCTGAGGCTCTGGGCTCCCGGCCCGCCTTTTAGGGACCCAGGCATTCGACCTAGCAGCTTCTCCTCTTCTAGCCCTGGAGTCCGGGCTCCACACTACGCCCCCCGCCCCCAGCATCCCTCCTTCCCTACACCCTTCCCCTCCCCCGCCAGAATCCCAGGAGCAGGGCGCGGGTCGCGGCGCCGCCTCCCGGTCCTCGCCACATTCCGAATGGCTGGGCCGACTTGCAGCCCTTATAAGGACGGAGACGCGGCGCTGCCCGGGCGGCCCGCCCCGGCAGCCGCCGCCCAGGGCCCCCCCGCCGCCGCCGGCCTCCCCCCAGCCCTCCCCTCCCGCGGCTCTCGGGCCGGAGCAGGATTAAGATCACAGCCCGCCCCCCGCCCCGCGGGGCAGGCACTTTTCGCCGCTTCCCTCCATTCCCGCCCGCGCAGGTTTTTTGGGGGGGCGGGGGGAGGGGAGGAAGGAAGGGGCGGGGCTTCCCTCGAGGTCACCGTCCGGGATTCCCGGGCCAAGTCCCCGCCCTGGCTGGGAGGCGCGCCCGGGGTCCACCACACCGCCTCGCCGCGTGCTCGGGGCCCGCCCGGGCGGCGGGTGGGCGGGGCAGGGTCTGAGCTGGCCGCTGACGTCTTCCTCCTCCACTTGATCAGCCCTTTTCCAGGTATCTGACCCAATCCGCCTCCAGGGCCGGATCTCTTTCTGGTGGGGGTCCTCCGCCAAGACCGCTGGTGAGTGGGGCTGGGGGTCACAGACTCTTGGGTCCGAGCCGGGGAGGGGTTCAGGGATCTGGACTCCTGGATCTGAAGGAGGAGGGGCTGGGGAATTTGGCCGCCTAGATCCTGAGACCTGAGGAAGAAGTATGTTCAGGAACTGGTCTCCTGTGTCCCCAGGAAGCTATTGTGAGGGACAGCTGGGCTGTGACCCTGCCCTCCTACACTGGAAGGAGGAAGTTTTATTGCCCGGGAGTTGAGAGAGGCCTTTTGAGCTTGCAGGGGGTGCTTCCCTGGTGGCTCAGTGGCAAAGAATCCGCCTGCAATGCAGGAGACGTGAGACTGAGGTTCTATCCCTTAATGGGGAAGATCCCTTGGAGGAGGGCACCGCAACCCACTCCAGTATTCTTGCCTGGAGAAGAATCCCATGGACAGAGGAGCCTGGCGGGCTACAGTCCATGGGGTCGCAAAGAGTCAGACATGACTGAAGTGGCTGAGCAGCAGTAGCCGAGAGATTGAATATTTTAGGGCCTGAGTGAGGATCTGGACACCTGGTCAGGAGATTGAGGCTGGGCCTTCATTCCTGAGTCTTTGGGACAAGGACGCTGTCTTTCTGAACGAGAGAGACGCAGAAATTTCAGTGGCCTGGGTCAGGGGAGGGGGCTGAGGTTCCTGGAAGTTGGGGACTAGCTGGCTTGGTTCCTGGAGGGGCCTGGACCTTATGTTGGGGAAGGGGGAGAGGCAGGAGGAAACAGCTTCCTTTGGGTTGAACTTTCCCAGGCTTCTCAGGTGGGTGCAAGTTCCCCAGGCTTCCCAGGTAGCGCTAGTGGTTAAGAACCCACCTGCCAGTGCAGTAGACCCCAGTTGTATCCCTGGGTTGGAAAGATCCCCTGGAGGAGGGCATGGCAACCCACTCCAGGGTTCTTGCCTGGAGAGTCCCATGGACAGAGGAGCCTGGCGGGCTACAGTCCATAGGGTCGCAAAGACTTGGACACAACCGAAACGACTTAGCACACAGGCACCCCAGACCTAAATCCCTGTGGCCACAGGAGGCGTGCTGCTGACGCTGGTAATACCCAGTTCCAACTGGGGACAGACTACCCTTCAGTGAGAGGCGACAGGCTGGAAGATTGGGAGCTCTGATCAGATGTGGGTCCCTGAGAGGGTTCCTGAGTGATGGCTAGACTCTTGAATGTGTCTGGAGGCTGGAAATGTTTGTTAGATCAAAGAAAGTCCTGGCTGCAGATCCCTGGGTACCCAAAGGGAGGAAGTTGCAGTGGTGGGGTATTTAAGAGATCACAGAAGACAGGGTCTCTTCTGATGGGGGGTGGTGGGAAGGGCACAAGACCAGGACACTTTAGAGCAAAATCTTTTTTTTTTTTTTGGCTGTAACCCAAGACATGTAGGATCTTGGTTCCCCAACTAGGGATTGCCCCCTGCATTGAAAGTGTGGAAAGTCTTAACCACTGGTCCACCAGGGTGGTCCATAGAGTAGAATCTTGAGTGGCTGGGTTGCTGAGTCCCTGGGGGAAGGAGAGCAGCTTTGTGTGTCTGGAGTGGAGAGGGGAAAAGGAGACGTGATTTTACAAGAGTTGGCTTTCAGGGCAAAGAAACAAGGGTCCTGGGGAAAACAGAGACAGGGTACCTACCCTCCTGAGCTCTGACATGAGGCTGAAGGTGGGGAGGGGCTAACATCTGGACCACCGGCATCCCTGTAGGCCTGGGACTGGCCCGGTTTGAAAACTGAAAGGCCCAAATCCTGGGTACCCCTCCAGCTAGAGTCCAGATTACACCGTCCACAACAGCCCCTCCAGGGAGGCAAGTGCCCCAGGGTGGGGGGCACCCAGGATCCTCAAATTTGAAATGTTCTTAGGATCTTCTCTCCCCTCCCCCCAGCCATGCCGGTGACGGTAACCCGCACCACCGTGACAACCACAATGTCGTCATCCTCCGGCCTGGGCTCCCCGACCATCGTGGGGTCCCCTCGGGTGCTGACCCAGCCGCTGGGCCTCCTCCGCCTGCTGCAGCTGGTCTCCACCTGCGTGGCCTTCTCGCTGGTGGCCAGCGTGGGCGCCTGGACGGGGCCCATGGGCAACTGGTCCATGTTCACCTGGTGCTTCTGCTTCTCCGTGACGCTCATCATCCTCATCGTGGAGCTGGGCGGGCTCCAGGTGCGCTTCCCGCTGTCTTGGCGCAACTTCCCCATCACCTACGCCTGCTACGCCGCCCTTTTCTGCCTCTCCTCCTCCATCATCTACCCCACCACCTACGTGCAGTTCTTGTCTCACGGGCGCTCCCGGGACCACGCCATCGCCGCCACAGCTTTCTCCTGCATCGCCTGCCTCGCCTACGCCACCGAGGTGGCCTGGACCCGGGCCCGGCCCGGCGAGATCACCGGCTACATGGCCACCGTGCCTGGGCTGCTCAAGGTGCTGGAGACCTTCGTGGCCTGTGTCATCTTTGCCTTCATTAGCGACCCGGGGCTGTACCAGAACCGGTCGGCCCTGGAGTGGTGCGTGGCCGTATATTCCATCTGCTTCATCCTGGCGGCCGTGGCCATCCTGCTGAACCTCGGCGACTGCACCAACGTCCTGCCCATCGCCTTCCCCACTTTCCTGTCGGGCCTGGCCCTGATCTCCGTTCTCGCCTACGCCACGGCCCTGGTCCTCTGGCCACTCTACCAGTTCGACCAGAAGCACGGCGGTCAGCCACGACGGCAGATGGATCCCGGGTGCAGCAGAAGCCACGTCCACTACGTGTGTTTCTGGGACCGCCGGCTGGCCGTGGCCATCCTGACAGGCATCAACCTGCTGGCTTACCTGGCTGACCTGGTATACTCAGCCCGCCTGGTTTTTGTCAGGGTCTGAGCCTCGTCCCCGGGGTGGGGCTCTCCCTAACTCCCCCTTCTCGCTGGAGGCCCTTCGCAGAGCTCTGGGCCCCCCGCACCGGTGTGCTCTTCCCGGCCACTCCCACCTACTTCTCTCGCGTCCTTCCCAGCCCTTCCTGCCCCCTTGTCTGTGTCCCTCACGCCTCCTCCTGCATTGCCTCTCTTCCTGTTCGGTCGCCACATCCTGTTTTACTTCTGCCTGCTCTCTTCTCCCACCTTCTCTGCTTTGAGGCTCTCTTCTCTTTTCATCCTGTGTGTTTCCACCTCTGCCTCCTCTCCTGACCCCTTGGGAGCTCTGAGCCTTCTTCCTTCTCAGCCCCACCAACCCCCCATCCCACCTCCAAAGGTGCTGAGCTCCACTTCACACACCCCCTTTTGCAGCTGTTCATACCCTGGGCCTCTGGAGGGGCCTCCTTGCCAAAGCATGCCTGCCCGCCTTGGCTGTGCCTTAGTTGATGTGTGTGTGTTATGTGTATGTGTGTGTCTGGCGGCGGGGGTAGGGTGGGTAGTTAGGAGTTGAACCCCCTTTCTCCTAGTGGGGATGGGGGTGTGTACAGTGTTCCTCCCCTTTAAGTTAAAAAAAAAAAACTCTGGAGGTCAATAATTTCCAGTGGGCTGGAGGCTTAAAGCATAGACCCTGGGTCCCTAGGCCCCGCCTGGTGCTCAGCCTCACCTGAGATTGGCTCCAGAATTTTTGCCAGGCTTATTAAAACCCCACTGCCTAGAGGCCATCTTAAAGGAAGCAAGGGATAGACGTATTCCATCCCAAAGACTCTTTGCAGAGTCTTTGCGGCAAAGAACCACAGGGTCTTGAAGACAACTGTCTCAAGTATTTGTGAGGGACAGGGACGTGGCCCTCCAGCTTCAGTGTTAAACATAGCATCTCCTGCCTTTGCTAGGAAGAAAAGAAAATGGCCACTGCCAGCCTTCAAGGTGATGTTAGCCTGGGTTTGTTTGTTTTTTTCCTGGTCACAAGGGCAACAATCACTGGTTGGCCCTGTTGTTAAAAGGGAAGTTTCTTAAAATTTTTTTTTCCTGGAGGGTGGGGTGGGGGGATGGGAATTGCTACTATGCCATAGTCAGAGGAATTGCATTCCACTGCTTCAGTGTGTGTGGTGCACACACGTGTGTTTCTGTGTGCTCGTTGCTTCCTGCTGCAGCTTCCTGCTTCTCTGGGACTCACGTGTATAACATGATCTATATAAATGTACAAATATATGTTTTATTTTTTTTTTTAATTCCCTGGAGCTTCTAATTCCCATCGGCCCCTGCTGTCAGTCAGTCACGGGAGAGAAGCCTTGTCCCTTCTCCCACATCCATAATGTTCATTCTTTTTTTTTAAAACCTCAATATAAAGATAAAAGAAAGACTTGTGCCTGCTTTATTCACGGGGAGGGCTCCAGGAGAGAGGGCAAGGCCCAGATTTCTGGGACTGGTAGGAGAAAGAGGCTGGGATCAAAACAACCTTGGCCTCATCAGAAAAGAAGTGAGTCTGGATCTTCCAAATTTATCCCTCAAATGAAGGGAGCTAATTAGGATAGACAAGAACAAGATTTCTCCCTCTTTAGGATTTCCCTGATGGTTCAGTGGTGGGGAATCCACCTGCCAATGCAGGGGAAACAGGTTCTATCTCTCACCCGGGAAGATTCCACGTGCCACGGAGCAACTAAGTCCCTCTGCCTTGACTACTGAGCCCGTGCTCTGCAGGGAGAGAGGCTCCTGCAGGGAGAAGCCCCTGCTCCCCACAACCAGAGAAACTGAGTGCAGCAACAAAGACCCAGCACACCAAAAATAATTTGTAAAAAAGAATTTTTTACAAAAAAGGAACAAAGATCCTTCTTTGGAGTCCCACAAGCATCTGAGAAATACCATGTCTCATTCTGAGTGCAGCAGAACCCAGGCACCACTTCTTACCATCTCCCCTCTCAGTCATCACACAGTTCAGTTCAGTTCAGTTCAGTTCAGTCGCTCAGTCGTGTCCGACTCTTTGCAACCCCATGAATCGCAGCACACCAGGCCTCCCTGTCCATCACCAACTCCTGGAGTTCACCCAGACTCACGTCCCTCGAGTCTGTGATGCCATCCAGCCATCTCATCCTCAGTCGTCCCCTTCTCCTGCCCGCAATCTCTCCCAGCATCAGAGTCTTTTCCAATGAGTCAACTCTTCCCATGAGGTGGCCAAAGTACTGGAGTTTCAGCTTTAGCATCATTCCTTCCAAAGAAATCCCAGGGCTGATCTTCAGAATGGACTGGTTGGATTTCCTTGCAGTCCAAGGGACTCTCAAGAGTCTTCTCCAACACCACACTTCAAAAGCATCAATTCTTCGGCGCTCAGCCTTCTTCACAGTCCAACTCTCGCATCCATACATGACTACTGGAAAAACCATAGCCTTGACTAGACAGACCTTAGTCAGCAAAGTAATGTCTCTGCTTTGGAATATACTATCTAGGTTGGTCATAACTTTTCTTCCAAGGAGTAAGCGTCTTTTAATTTCATGGCTGCAGTCACCATCTGCAGTGATTTTGGAGCCCCCCAAAAATAAAGTCTGACACTGTTTCCACTCTTTCCCCATCTATTTGCCATGAAGTGATGGGACCGGATGCCATGATCTTCATTTTCTGAATGTTGACCTTTAAGCCAACTTTTTCACTTTCCTCTTTCATCAAGAGGTTTTTTAGTTCCTCTTCACTTTCTGCCATAAGGGTGGTGTCATCTGCATATCTGAGGTTATTGATATTTCTCCCAGCAATCTTGATTCCAGCTTGTGTTTCCTCCAGCCCAGCGTTTCTCATGATGTACTCTGCATATAAGTTATATAAGCAGGGTGACAATATACAGCCTTGACGTCCTCCTTTTCCTATTTGGAATCAGTCTGTTGTTCCATGTCCAGTTCTAACTGTTGCTTCCTGACCTGCATACAGATTTCTCAAGAGGCAGGTGAGGTGGTCTGGTATTCCCATCTCTTTCAGAATTTTCCACAGTTTATTGTGATGCACACAGTCAAAGGCTTTGGCATAGTCAATAAAGCAGAAATAGATGTTTTTCTGGAACTCTCTTGCTTTTTCCATGATCCAGCGGATGTTGGCCATTTGATCTCTGGTTCCTCTGCCTTTTCTAAAATCAGCTTGAACATCAGGAAGTTCACGGTTCACGTATTGCTGAAGCCTGGCTTGGAGAATTTTGAGCATTACTTTCATAGCATGTGAGATGAGTGCAATTGTGCAGTAGTTTGAGCCATTCTTTGGCATTGCCTTTCTTTGGGATTGGAATGAAACCTGACCTTTTCCAGTCCTGTGGCCACTGCTGAGTTTTCCAAATTTGCTGGCATATTGAGTGCAGCACTTTCACAGCATCATCTTTCAGGATTTGAAACAGCTCAACTGTTTTCAGGAGGAATTCTATTACCTCCACTAGCTTTGTTCGTAGTGATGCTTTCTAAGGCCCACTTGACTTCACATTCCAGGATGTCTGGCTCTAGATGAGTGATCACACCATAGTGATTATCTGGGTCATGAAGATGTTTTTTGTACAGTTCTTCTGTGTATTCTTGCCACCTCTTCTTAATATCTTCTGCTTCTGTTAGGTCCATACCATTTCTGTCCTTTATCGAGCCCATCTTTGCATGAAATTTTCCCTTGGTATCTCTAATTTTCTTGAAGAGATCTCTAGTCTTTCCCATTCTGTTGTTTTCCTCTATTTCTTTGCATTGATCCCTGAAGAAGGCTTTCTTATCTCTTCTTGCTATTCTCTGGAACTCTGCATTCAGATGCTTATATCTTTCCTTTTCTCCTTTGCTTTTCACTTCTCTTCTTTTCACAGCTATTTGTAAGGCCTCCCCAGACAGCCATTTTGCTTTTTTGCATTTCTTTTCCATGGGGATGATCTTGATCCCTGTCTCCAGTACAATGTCACGAACCTCATTCCATAGTTCATCAGGCACTCTATCAGATCTAGGCCCTTAAATCTATTTCTCACTTCCACTGTATAATCAAGGGATTTGATTTAGGTCATACCTGAATGGTCTAGGGGTTTTCCTTACTTTCTTCAATTTGAGTCTGAATTTGGCAATAAGGAGTTCATGATCTAAGCCACAGTCAGCTCCTGGTCTTGTTTTTGTTGACAGTATAGAGCTTCTCCATCTTTGGCTGCAAAGAATATAATCAATCACTGTATTCTTCCTAAATCCGACAGAGGATGAGATGGTTGGATGGCATCACTGACTCAAAGAACAGTTTGAGCCAACTCCTGGAGATGGTGAAGGACAGAAAAGCCTGGCAGGCTGCAGTTCATGGGGTCGCAAAGAGTCGGACGTGACTTAGCAACTGAACAACAAAATCCTGTTTATGTCTGTCTCATTCTCTAAGTTCCTATAGTTTTGCTTCACTCAAGCTATTGTTCCAGCCTACTCCTTGGACTACCCTACCTGCAGCCCACCTTGACCCAGGAGGGTGCCTTGCTTTCAACATCCGGATCTGGTCCTGTCCTCCTCTGCTCAAATCCTTCCATATTCCGCTCCACATTGCCCAAAGGTAACACCAAAGCCCTTCCGTCAAGGCCTTCAGGATCTGACCCTGCCTGAATTCCCACTCTCAGCTCCATTTTACCCTTAGTGCTAAGCTGCCTGACACACATGGTCAACTGAAAACTTCCAAGAAGATCAAATGAATTACTCCTGCCACGAATCTCTATCCCACAGAAGGTCATCTTGTCAGGTTTCTCCAGGACGATCACAAATACATAAGTAGCATGATTTGGGGGAAAATTCAAGGATCGTGCAACTCATTTTTTCCACCTACAGCCGCAAAAGCAATTGGGAAGAGATACTGCAAAAAGGGGGAAGGGTCCTGTTGGAGGCGGGGGAGGGCTATCTAGAGCAGGCTTACGCCCTTTTGGGGAGGAGAAGCCTCCACTGTCCACCCCGGAATTCGGACCTAAATCAATCCCCACCTTCTCCCCACCCGACGCTTGGCCCTCTTCTGGAATGCATCAGAACAGCTGTAGGACTAAGGGTGCTATGCTGGCAATTCGAGAACCCAAGCCGAACTAGAACAGAGCGTGGTGGGGTTCCTAGGTCCGTTTTCGGGGCCACCCCCGCACCCTATCCTCTATCCTGGGGGACGGCGGACACCTGGAAGCTGCTGGAAAGCCAGTGACCCCCACTTTTGGGGGTTTAATACTCGGATTCGCTGACTCCCCGACCCCCACGAGTCCCAGAGAACGTGCAGTGGGCATCTCGCGCCCCCGGCTCGCCGCAGCGCCACGCCCCATTTCGCGGAGCATGCCGGGAAAGAAAGTTCTCAGCCGCCATGCCAGAACAGCCGATCCGCAGGCCCAGACTACAAGTCCCAGAGTGCATTGCGCCTCGCAGTCCGGCCCGGCCGTGGTTGCCCTTGGTAACAGAACCTGCCTCTCCTCCCCTCCCACCCCCAAGGAGCCGGAACTGGGAAGTGCTCTGAAGCCGCGGGAGGGACAGACTGCCACCAGAGAGAGGCAGAGACTCCGGTGGGGAGACGGAGGGGAAGACAGGAGGAAACCTGACCGGGCCAAACGTTCGGAGAGCCCCTCCCAACCCCCGGACGGAGATGCCCAGGGTATTTCAGAGCCGGCGGGGGGCGACAGACTGAATCAGTGAGAGACATGGAGGGAGGGAAAGACCTTCCACCCACCCCCTCGTCCCCGAGCTGAGAGGGATTCACAGAGACAGAGAGACATACAGAGTGGGTGAAGAAGGGACAAAAAGATAGAGCTGGAGAGCAGAGAAGGAAAAGGAGAGAGATCAGCTTAAATATTCAGAGAGAGACCCCCAGCAATGGATAGAGACTCACAGAGTCAGAGAGTGGTCAGAGAGAAACAAGCTCAGAGGAACGGGGAGGGACAGGGAGAAAGCATCTGCAAAGACCAGGGGAGAGAAATGCAAAGAACCAGAAAGAAGAGAACACAGAGAATGAGACAGGGAGAGAGACACGGAGTAAAGCGGAAACAGAGCTCCGCAGAGACAGAGACGGAGGGAGAAGAAGAGATTCAGGGAGACAGACTCGGAGTGAGAGAGAGACACACCAAGACCCAGGAGGGGGGTGGTCCACAGGAGGAGTGACAAACGTAGATGGAGACACACAGCGAAGAAGAGAGAGAAATAAAAACAGGAATTCTCAGAGACAAGGGAAGGAACCCAGACCCAACCAGAGAGACAGAGGCCGAGGGAAAGGGACACTCCCGGAGGGAGACACAGACGTACAAAAATCACAAGAAGCCCAGAGGGAGAACTCGAAACTTGGGTGACATCCGAAAAAGTGAGACGTCAAGACTCCCTCCTGCTCACCGTTGGATCTTAGCATCAATACAAAGTTTGTGCAATGGAACGGAGACACATCAGACGGAGATTCTAGCGGAGTTGCGGTGGGCTCACAGGAGTCGCCGCGGCACCCTGGAGGGGGTCGGGAAGGGGCCGCGCGGCAGATTGGGGAGGGGGCAGGACACAGCTCAGAGGATGCCTCCCCCCCTTCACCCGGCCTCCGGAGTGGGTGTGCGCACGTGTGTGTGTTGGAGACGTAGGGCATAGTCCCTGGGCTCTCCAGGAAGGTGGGGGGACGCCTTTAAGCCGAAACCCCGCCCCTCGGTCGTCATGGCAACGCCTCCCCCCGCCCGGGGCTCCCACATTTCAGCAGGTGCTGGAGCCGGAGCTCCCACCACCGCCGCCGCCCGTGCCTCCGGCTCCTCCACGCCCGTGCTCTCGGCTCTCGCTCCCCCTGGCGGAGCCGGCGCGCCCCGGGGCTCCGCTCCCGGCCCCGCGCGCTCGGCTCCTGGAGGTGCCTCGCCCCTCTCACTCCCACCGCGGCATCTCCCGCCGGCTCTTCTGTCCTGCTGAGCCTCCGGCTAGTCGCCCTTCCACCTGTTTCCCCAGACAGGCAGGATCCCGGTCCCTGCTACGTTCCGGGGGCCATGTCCGGCCTGGGCCCCGGCGGAGGCGATTCAGAGGGCGGACCCCGGCCCCTGTTTTGCAGAAAGGGGGCTCTGAGGCAGAAGGTGGTCCATGAGGTCAAGAGCCACAAGTTCACCGCTCGCTTCTTCAAGCAGCCGACCTTCTGCAGCCACTGCACTGACTTCATATGGTGAGGGAGGGGGCTGGGGCCCCGGGGGATGCGGACCCTTAATGAGCAGGAAAGAGGGGGCTGCGGCCCTGCCTCCTGGCCCCAGGCTGGGCACAGGTTAGGGGCCGGCACTCCTGGGTCAGAGAGAGGGAGGCGGGGGTCCTGGCCTTCCGGGTCCGAAGGAAGAGGCTGGGGGCCTGGGCTCCTGGGTCTGAGAGAAGAGGGTCACGGACGAAAGGGGCAGGATTTCGGGGTCCTGAGAAGAGGAGGCTAGCTGGGGTTTAGACTCCTGGGTCCGACGGGAGGGGGTGGGAGTACGCGGGCCTCCCACGACCCGCAGAGGAGAGGGGGTCCCCCGCCCTTTTCTGCACTGACCTCAGATCCTTGACTCTCACAGGGGGATTGGAAAACAGGGTCTGCAGTGTCAAGGTAAGAGCAGGGGACCTAGACTCCTGGGACCCTCGGGAGGGTGGAGGCTGGGGACCCGCAGCCTAGGCTGCTTGGCACGCGCGTTCGCTGGTCCCCAGAGAGGCGCGGGGGAGCTCGGGGCGGGGGGTGTGGCAGAGACACTGCCTGCAGTGGGGGGGGGGAGCTCTGACGGCGGGGCCACCGCGGAGGTGGCACTGGGGGCCCCTCCCTCGGCCGGCTCCAGGTGGGGACAGATATTTGGAGAATCTGTTGCCATGGGAACAGGGAGATTTGGAAAAGGGGAGCTGAAGGGGGGCTGGAGATGCAAAGTCAGAGCCCCCCCAGACTGCCGTTGCCATGACAACAACACCCGTCCTAGCAAGGGGCAGGCCGGGTGGGGTCACCGATGGGCGGGTGGGGCCGGCAGATAGGGGGCCGGGGGAGGGGGGCGAGTCCTAAAGTGCCAGCTGCTACTGCTGAGAGCAGACTGAGTCAGGGAGCGGGGCGGCCGCCGGCGGAGACTCACTTCTGCCCAAGCTGATGCTCTCCCTCCGTTCTGTTGAAGGACCTCTCTGTCTCCTCCCTTCTAGTCTGCCTGCCTCTCTCTTCACTTTTTAATCTCTGTCCGTGGATCCTGCTTCCTCTCTGTCTCCATCTCTTGCCCTCTCTGTGTCTCCCTCTCTCTCTGTCTCTGCCTCTGTGTCTCTGTCTCGTCTTTGGCTGTGTGTAGGCAATGGGCGCTCTGTCTTTCTCTGTTTCCGTGATTCTCTGCATCTGTTTCTTTCCCTGGGTCCTCCTTTAGAATCTCTGTCTTTCGGTGTCTCTCTGTCTCTCTCTGCCTGTCAGGGTCTCTTTGATTTTCTCTGTGTTGAACCCTATGGAGATCCCTCTCTCCTGGGTTTCTTTCTGTCTGGGTCTCCCCTCTTTCTGATTTTCTGTCCACTGGGGTCTCTCTCCGCTCTCGGTTTCTATGATTTTCGCCTTCAGTCTGCAGTTTTGTGGTTCATCGACGATGCCACGAGTTTGTGACCTTCGAGTGTCCAGGCGCTGGGAAGGGCCCCCAGACGGACGTGAGTGCCCGGACACCCGGTTCTCCCTCCTCGGGCCGCGCCCCCGCCCTCACCCCCTCGGCGTCCGTCCCAATTTCTCCTGCTATTTTTAAGGCTGGGAGGGGAGGGGGGCTGGAGAGATAGGGAGAGCTAGTCTGGCCCAGATTCCCTGCCCTTGGCCTGGAAAGGGGGAATGAGAGGGGACCGAGACTGGCTGGGGACCCAGGTAGGGGACAGAGAGGAGGCCTGGTGAGGGGACCTCGGCGCTGGAGGAGGTCGGCTGTGATCCAGGAGTCAAGAGATTTAGAAAACAGAAGGATGAGGGGCAGAGAGAGAGACAGACAGAGGGAAATTGATGCAAGCACTGAGATCCTGAGATAGGACAGAGAGAGAACGCCCAGAGATGCAGAAAAAAAGAGACCCAGGCAGATTGGGGGAGGGGGGAGAAAGCAAGAGCAGTGGAACAGAGTCAGCAACATGGGAGGAAGGAAAAGGGAACCCAGAAAGACTGGGAGAGACAAACTCAGAGACGGAGGGGCAGACACTCAGAAAGGGAAACTAGGATAGAAAATGGTAGATACAGGAAACTGCTTAGCAGGTACTGAGAGAAAGAAGCCCAAGAGATCTTGTCATATACACGCACACACATATGTGCACTTATAGACGCCCCCTCTGGCACACACAGACACCCATGTGCACACAAATATGGATGCATATTAGACCCCTGTGCGCGCACACACACACACACACACACAAATTCCCCCATGTTGCACACTCATATGTGCATGCACACGTCCCCCATATACACACGCACAGATACAGACAACCATTCTCTCCCTCCTCTCCACCCCCAACATCAAGGGGCTAACAAGAACTGTCCACCCTCCATGCCCACCCCTGATCCCTCCTTCGCTCTCTGTCTGGCCCTGGGGCTCCTCTCTGTGAGCCTCAGTTTCACCCTCTGTAAAGTGGGGCTGTCCATCTAGTGCTGACCTGGAGAACTTTCCAGCGTGATGGAAGCATTCTGTATCTTTTTCGTCCAGCTGCCAACCACCATAGCTAGCGGCCGAGGGACGGTAGTTTAAAATCCTGCTTGGTTTAGTCGCTAAGTCATGTCGGGCTCTTTGCGACCCCTTTGTACTGTAACCCGCCAGGCTTCTCTGTCCATGGGATTCTCCAGGCAAGAATACTGGAGTGGGTTGCCATTTTCTTGGCAAAAAAATCCTGCTTAATTTGAATTAATAAATAGCCACCTGTAGGATTTCCCTGATCCAATGGTTGACTCCACACTCCCACTGGAGATGGCGCAGGTTCAATCCCTGGTCAGGGAACTAAGATCCCACATGCCACGCAGAGCAGCCAAAAAAAGAGAAACAGCCGCCTATAGTTAGGGCTCCCGTGTGGGATAGGCATCAATCTAGACGCCCCCAGGCTTGTTTTGACAGTTTAGTGAAGTCAGGCAGCATGAGACTAGCCCAGGGTTTGACACAGAGTTGGAGATGGTTTTATGGTTAGCAGATGGAGAAAGAGGCGGATTGAGAAAGAGAGAGAGCACACCACGGAAGTCCATGAGGCATTTTGCCAGCTTGTCAGGTCAAGAAAACTGAAGTTTAGAGGATGCGACTTCCAAGAACATAGATTGAGCTCCACTGTCTCCCAGCACCTACACGTATCATTTGCTGCCTTCACTGTCCACCTCCACCACCACCAAACACTTCATCTGATTTACCCAGGGCTCATTGCATGACTTAACAGGGATCTTGTATATAGTGTAAGAATGAATCTTCTCAGCAGCTTATGAAGTTAGGTATTGCTCCTGGCCCCATCTAACGGAGGCTCTTGGGCCGGGACACCTGGGCTTGAGTCCCACCTGCATCGCGTGTTGGTTCTGTGGCCTTCCAGAAGATAATTTACCTCTCTGCACCTCTGGAGTTCCTTGTCTGTAAAATGGGGTTTAATAACCATGCCCTTATCTGGTAGGATTGTTTTAAGGACCGAATAAGCCAACTCCTTGGGTATGAATACCTGGTATGTAGCAAAAGGCAAAATACTAATTTTTATCATTGTAAAATTGTTACTATTCTCGGTGAGGAAACGAAGGGAAATAGTGTGGACAAGGCCTTTCCTCTGTATCTGGCTTTCTTTTTTCTCTGTGAAGCATTAAGCTTTTATTCTTGTCAGCAACACAGATCAAGGGCTTAAGAAGTGCTCAGGGCTCAAGATGCATGATTGCATTCCGTTTGCACAAGAACCCTTTCAGGGAGGACTCACGGTCCCATTTTATGGGGAGGCTCCCTGAATTTCTCAAAAGGGTGGTGTGAGGGAAGATCACACAGCCGGGTCGTGGGCAGAGTCAAAATTTGAACCCTAATCTTCCTAATCGGAACCCCAGTACTGTCTCCTTTTTTATTAGCTACTTTCACCCTGAGAATAACCACAGCAGCTCCCATGTCAGGTACCCTGCTGGGAATTTTCAGCCACAGCATCTCATTTCGTGTGGCAGGAACACTGGGAGCTCGGGCCAGCTGAAGGTCTTTAGAGGTTCAGAGCACGCAACTGCCAACACCTTTCCTCACCCAAGTACAATTCAATCCCCACTAAACTTCAAAATAAAATCCTAAGAAGATCTTGAATTTTCACCCTATAAAACTCTTGCAACGTATTCATAGAAAATCGAATCCAGGTCTCCTGCATTGCAGGCAGATTCTTTACCATCTGACCCACCAGGGAAGCCCCAAAGTGTTCATCACTCATTTGTGTCTGACTCTTTCCGACCCATGGATGGTAGCCCACCAGGCTTCTCTGTCCATGGGACTCTCCAGACAAGAATACTGGAGTAGGTAGCCATTGCTGTCTCCAAGGGATCTCCCCCACCCCGAAATCAAACCCAGGTCTCCAGCACTGCAGGCAGATTCTTTACCATCTGAGCCACCAGGGAAGCCCGCTTAGAAAAACGCGAATATCAACTTATTTCATACCCAGACATTGCTGAGGGTGGAAAGAGGAATGCTTTTCCTGGTGTCTTAAATTCATGCTTAATTGGAATTGAGCTATAAGCACTGCTTCAAGATACAGATTGTTTATTTCCATTAGGCAGATCAAGACACTGAGGCTCAAAACTGGGCATGTACGTGAAATCACACAACTGGGAAATGGCCCAGCTCTTGATTAAACCCAGGGCTATGTGGGGACCGCAATAAAATCGCTAGCAATAACCATGGCAGTAATGATAGTAGTAACACTACCAAGCACATTTAACCAGACCCTGCACAGACCAGCCCCTGCTGTGTGGTTTACACTTAATCTTTGGGGTACCTGGGTCCCTAAAACTGACCGGGCATAGTCTGCATCCTACAAGGGGCTCAGAGAAGGCTGGTCATCACTGGGCAGACACTGAAAGAGGCTGACCATGAATAATCCGGGGTTCATGGTGGCCCACAAGTCCTCAGAGAACCGCTTGTGGAAGACTATGGGGTAGGGACTGTGGGATCGTGGAAGCCTCCACTTCCTTCAGATTCTTCCCATATCCCACCTTGTTGGTACAACCTTCCTTGATCACTCTATTTCACATTTCAGTTCCCCCCGCATCCCTGATAATGTGCATCCCGGCTCCATCTTTGTCCAGAGCACCTATATCCATACCTCACACTATATATTCTAAGATTTTTTTTAATGGGGGCTATTTGTTAAAGCCTTTATGGAATTTTGTCACAATATTGCTTCTGTCTTGTGCTTTGGTTTTTTGGCCCCAAGGCATGTGGGTCTTCCACCCCCCCCACCCCCCCCCCCCCCACCAGGGATGGAACAGGCACCCCCTGCACTGGAAGGCAGAGTCTTAACCACTGCACCACCAGGGAAGGCCCTATATTTTATTTGTCGTGTTCATTTTCTGTCTCCCTCCACTAGAAAGTAAAGTCCACACGGACTGCAGTTTTTATTGGCTTTGCTCAGGGGCTGGGTCGTCGCACCAAGAAAAGTGCCAGGCACACAGTAGGTGCTCCATAAATACTGGAGAGTGAATGAGTGAGGCGGAACAGCAGGAAGCCTGGGAGAACAGGGCTGAAGAGTTGGAGGGGGGGTGCTTGTTCAGGACCCCCTCTGGCCCCCGCTTCTGACCGACTCCTCCCGACCCGCCCCCCACGCCAGGATCCCCGGAACAAGCACAAGTTCCGTCTGCACAGCTACAGCAGCCCCACCTTCTGCGACCACTGTGGCTCCCTGCTCTACGGGCTGGTGCACCAGGGCATGAAATGTTCTTGTGAGTCTGCGAGCCCCGCGCTTTGGGGCCCCTGCAAAGGCGCAGAGTCTGGGTCTCAGTAACGCGCGTGGTGGTGGGGGGAGTGGAGGAGGGGAAGTGGAGTCTGGAGTTAAAGGCGAGACCCACAGTCCCACCTTCCAGTTCTGTCCCCGCCCACCCCAACCAGGCTGCGAGATGAACGTGCACCGGCGCTGTGTGCGCAGCGTGCCCTCTCTGTGCGGCGTGGACCACACGGAGCGCCGGGGGCGCCTGCAGCTGGAGATCCGGGCGCCCACTTCCGATGAGATCCACATTACGGGTGAGACCCCGCCTCCTCGCCTGGCCCCGCCCCTTTCTTCCCAGAGACTGGGTCGAGTCCACCCGAACTGTCTGCCCACTCACCGATCCAGGAAAGCCACGCCCCCTCGCGAAGGTCACGCCCACACTGCTGACCCCGCCTGCACAGGCTGAGCGCCACGCGGCCATGCCCCTTTCTGCTCGAGGCCCCTGGTCTCCAGCCTTGCCTCTCGTGATGGCTGTACTAGGCATCAAGGTTCTGGGGGTGGAGGCGGGTGCAGAGGAGAGAATAACTGGTCCCAAGTGAGGTTCCGGTTTACTATATGGCTTCCCAAGTGGTATGGAAGACACAAGAGTCCCGGGTTCCATCCCTGAGTTGAGAAGATCCCCTGGAGGAGGGCATGGCAACCCATTCCAGTATTCTTGCCTGGAGAAACTCACGGATAGAGAAGCCTGGCGGGCTACAGTCCATGGGGTCGCAGAGTCAGACACTACTGAAGTGATTTAGCATGCATGCACTGGTGATAGGGCCAGGATCCTAAGGGAGCCAGGGGCTTTGGATTTGATTTCTGGGTCACTGGCTGGGGAAAGGGCTTCATACCCCATCTTCTGGGTGGAGAAGTAAAAGATTTTTTAAAAAAGAGAAAGAAAACACATGGGTCACGGAAGAGGAAGTTGAGAGATTGGAATTCGTGACTGCTGGCTGGGGGAAGGCTCCGGGGCCTCTCCCTGGATCTTAACCCCATCTCCCCTCCTTCACCTCCCCCCTCAGTTGGCGAGGCCCGGAACCTCATCCCAATGGACCCCAATGGTCTCTCCGATCCCTATGTGAAGCTGAAGCTCATCCCAGACCCTCGGAATTTGACCAAACAGAAGACCCGCACGGTGAAAGCCACGCTAAACCCTGTGTGGAACGAGACCTTTGTGTTGTGAGTCTCGGGTGCAGGGAAGGCCCGGTGATGACTAACAGAGAACGATCTGAGAGTCCTAGTGGCCCACAAGACTACAGAGGGCAGGTGTTAGGATAGGAGGAGTCCCGCAAAGGGAGAAGAAGGCGGGCGGAGAAAATGAAGTGACTGAGGAAGAGGGATGGAGACACAGAAGGTGACCGTTTTAGAGCTAAGACAGAGATCAGAGAGATTAGGCAGACCCTGAGACTCAGAGAAAGAAACATAAACCCAGGGAGAGACACAGACGGCATGGGGCGGGGTGTGATAGGTGGGCGGCAGGAAGAGAAAGAGAAGCCAGCCAAGGGAAAGACAGAAGGACGGTTCTGGAGGGAGAATAGGAGAGATCCGGAGAGAAAAGCCCAGAGGCAGGGATGCGGAAGACCAGGGAGGGGACTGGGAAAGCCGGCTAGGTTGACTTTGGCCCCAGGCAGGGAGAGGGAGCCTCTTCGGGAGGACCAGGGGTGGGAAGACACTCGGCAGAGCAGGAAAGGGGCCCCAGCTCAGGAGGTTTGCCGGCTCCGCCAGCATCCAGGATGCGGAGGTCGGAGAGCCACGAGCTGGCCCCTCACTGCGCCCCGCTCTCCCCGCAGCAACCTGAAGCCGGGGGACGTGGAGCGCCGGCTCAGCGTGGAGGTGTGGGACTGGGACCGGACCTCCCGAAACGACTTCATGGGCGCCATGTCCTTCGGCGTCTCGGAGCTGCTCAAGGCGCCCGTGGACGGCTGGTGAGGGGCGGACGGGGGCGGGGCTCGGCGCCGACATCCGCGCCTCCATCCCGGGGGTGTGGTCCCTCTCCGCCCGGACGCCATCATCTCGGCCTCCCTGGGCTGTTTTATCCTCCCCCCCCCCCCCCGTCATCCCCCCCCCCCCGTCCCTCTCTTCTTATCTCACTGTTTCTTTCGCTATCTGCGTCTCTCCATCTCTTCCCCCCTTCTGATGTCTCTGCCTCCCCCTTGGGTGCCCCCCCCCCGCCCCATCCATCTTCCCAACCTCCCCCCTCCCTCCCGCTCTGGTCTCCGTCTGTATGTCAGGTACAAGTTACTGAACCAGGAGGAGGGCGAGTATTACAATGTGCCGGTGGCTGACGCCGACAACTGCAACCTCCTCCAGAAGTTCGAGGTACCCAGACCCCGGCTTCCCTAGCCTCCAAACCCCGGGGAGCGCAGCCTCCCACAGTTCAGAGCTGGCCTTCCCCAGACTCCATCACTGCTTGCCCACTGGTCCAGGGACGAAAATTCCCAGAAGACCCTGGAGTCCTTTCTGCTTTTCTAAGGGAGTGCTGGGAATTAGAATTCCTATCCATCCCCAGGACTTCCCGGGTGGCGCTAGTGGTAAAGAACACTCCTGCCAATGCAGGAAACACAGGAGAGGCGGGTTCAATCCTGGGTCAGGAAGATCCCCTGGAGGAGGACATGGCAACTGACTCCAGTACTCTTGCCTGGAGAACCCCATGGACAGAAGAGCCTGGTGGGCTACAGTCCGTGGGGTCACTAGGAGTCGGACACGACTGAGTGACTAACACGCACACACATCTATCCCCATGGCTTGGGGGTCGGGGGGCCCCTCTCCCCTGCTTCAGGGCCGTCGCCTACCGCTCCCGGGAGGCTCTGACTCTGACTTTCTTCTCCCTCAGGCCTGTAACTACCCCTTGGAACTATACGAGGTGAGAAGAGCCAGAGGCCTGGGTTGGAGGCAGCTTCAGTCCCCTGGTCTGTATCTCATCCCTCTCATATCTGTCTGCATTTCCACGCGCGTGGGTGGAACGCATACCATACCTAGGTCTTGTGTTTGCTGAGTAATCGGAGCACTCTGGAGGTCAGTCTGACCCTCAGGCAACTCCCCAAGGTAGGGACAGCATCACAGATTCCTTAGATTCAAGGGCCCACAGTCCTGAGGCTCTGGGGCCCTGTAGCTATCAGTTCTGGGTCCTGTGTTTCTGGCATTCCGTGGACTGTGGGGCCTGGCTCTGGAGTTCTGTGGCCCGTCAATCTGGGCCTGTGGTTCTCGGATTCTGTGGCTACACTTCTGTTTCTTCCTGGCCCTGGAGGAGGAGCAGAGCTCTAGGGGATACAGATCCAAAATAGGGTCCTCTCGCCACCTGCAGCTCCCAAGGCAAGTGTCTCTATGCCATCGCATTGCAGTCTTCAGCGTTACTGTTGTGGGGGATGGTAGGAGCACAGCCGATGGGAGGATCCCGGTGACCCTGCTGCTACTGGTACCCTTGGGGAGCTTCCATCGTGCCCTGACTCCCCTCTGGGCTGAATCAACCTTGGGGAGCAAAGGTCAGGATCTTACCAAGGCCTTACCCAGCCTCTGTGACTCTGTGTCTAGTGACTTGTGTGGAACCATAGCCTCCGGTGCTCTCTCAGCCAAGCCTTGTATGTATGAAGTGAAGTCTTCCAACTGGCCTTGGATGGGCCCACAATCCCCCAGCCCCCCACCCCACTGTGCGCCTCTCCATGAGGCGGCCAGTAGCATCTGTCATTCCACCCTGGAAAGGTTCAGGAAAGGGGCTCTTGCAGACCCAGGCCCTTCTCTGTTCCTGACTTTGTGGGTGTGTCCCCCCTCGAGTGGCCCCTAAGGACCCTCTCTTGTTGGATGAGGACCGTGCAGGGCCACCCCCAGAACAGCATCAGCCTGTGAACTGGAAAAGCCAAAGGCGGCTGAGGAATTCCCAAGGGCGTGGCCGAAAGAGCCTGGTGTGTCTGCGGGGCTTTCAGTTTCACAGGTTTCCTGCCCAGGACAATCCCTGGGTCGGGAAGATCTCCTGGAGCTGGAAATGGCAACCCACTCCAGTATTCTTGCCTGGAGAATCCCATGGACAGAGAAGGCCTGGCGGGCTACAGTCCCTGGGGTCACAAGAGTCGGACACGACTTAGCGACTAAACTACCAGGGCACCCAAGAAGCACAGAGGTTAACCCAGTCTGGCAGGGCCCAGGGGAGGTGACCAGGGAGGACTTTCTTGAGGAAGGGACACCTGAATTGCTCCTTGAGTTTTTCTGTCCATTTCTCACTGTGGCCTTTCTCTCCTCCATTGGTTTTTTTTTTTTTTTTCACTTCCTGAACACCTATTTCCTGAAGTTTTACATAAGTCAAGCCCTATTCTGGGACTAGAATCAGGCCATTCCCTGGGGAGGTCCTCTTTCAATGAAAGTTACAGAGAGAGAAGGAATGTATTTGATCATGGAGATGGCCTCGGGCACTGGGGACTCCTAAACCTCTGGCAAGACCTGGGAAAGTCAGAGAAAAACTTCATCAATGGGAAGTACAGGATTCCCAGGGTAAAGGAGGAGGAGGACAGATTTCCAGGCGAAGGAAGGAACACGTGCCCCCTCTCTCTCTTCCCTGGTCGCTCAGACAGTAAAGAGTCTGCCTTGCAGCTCAGGGGACGAAGGTTTGACCCCTGGGTGGGAAAGATTCCCTGGAGAAGAGAAGGGCAAGCCCACTCCAGTATTCTTGCCTGCAGAATTCCACGGACAGAGAAGTCTGGCAGGCTGCAGTCCACGGGGTCCCAAAGAATCAGCTATGACTGAGCGACTAACACTTTCTCTCTGTCATTGCTTCTTTCAAAACAACATATTTTTACTTGAGCCCTCTGTGTGCCAGGCATGGTTCTAATCACTGGGGATATAGCAGCAAACTAGAAGAGAGGGGGAAAAAATACACTCCTGCTCTCCTGGGAGGCAGACATTAAACAAAATAAAGGCGTTGATCCTGTGTTAGACAATGAGGAATGACTATGGAGAAAAACAAGCGCTAAAGGTAGGGAGTGCTGTTCTGTGAGATTTTACAATAAGCGGGAAAGGCTTCACCGAGAAAGTGACCACTGGGCAAAGACATAAAGGAAATGAAACAGTAAGCTGTAAGGATAGTGGAAAGCCTTCCCAGTGGAGGGACAGTCACATGCAAAGGCCCTGAGGTGGAAGCAAGCCAGCAATGTCTGGGTTCAATCGCTAGTCAGGGAACTAGATTCCATGTGCCGCAGCTGAGACCTAGCGCACCTAAATAAGTTCATTTTTTAAGTAATAAATAGACCGAGTGAGATGGGAGGCCACAAAAGGTGGCCCGAGATGGTTTTGGTTTGGACACAAGGACTGCCTCTGTGTCGAGAGCTGACGGGAGGAGGAAGAAGGCGGCGTTGTGGAGGTCGAGGTGAGTTCCTGGTGGCTTGGCCCAGGGAGGCAATTATGGTAAGCGTGTTCAGGTGCTGGATGTGCTCTGAAGTTAGAAGTACAGGACCTGCATTCAGCACTCGGCTCCAGACCCAAGCCACCTGCTGGGTGATGGTGGAGAAGCACAAAGGAGGGAGACACAGTCGCTGGCATTAATGAGTTTTGATTGCTGGCTCTGCTTTTTACCTGCTGTGTGACTTTGGGCAAGTTACTTACCTTCTCTAAGATGGAAGAGCCGGTGGTGGTGCTGATGGGGAGGATTGATGGCATTATAGTAAGCTGTCTAAGTGCTAGCTGAATACCAAACTCTCCAGGCAAGCGTGCTGAGTCTCTTCAGTTGTGTCTGACGTTTTGAGACTGAAGCCTGCCAGGCTCTTCTGTCCATGGGATTTCCCAGGCAAGAATCCTGGACCGGGTTGCCATGCCCTCCTCCAGGGGATCTTCCCGACCCAGGGATCTAACTCACATCTCTGATGTCTCCCGCATTGTCAGGCAGATTCTTTACCACTAGTGCCACCTGGGAAGTCTAGTGTTAACTGTTCAGTCATGTCCAACTCTTTGCGAACCCATGGACTGTAGCTTGCCAGCCCCTTCTGTCCATGAGATTCTCCAGGCAAGAATACTGGAGTGGGTTGCCATTTCTTTCTTCAGGGGATCTTCCTGACCTAGGGATCAAACCCAGGTCTCCTACATTGTAGGCAGATTCTTTACTGTCTGAGCCACAAAGAAAGCCCAATAAAACCTGCAGGCTATGGGAAGTCAGAAAAAGTCCCTAAACCAAAGATGGGCGTGGAAACAGCATTTCTTCTTTCTCCATCTTTCCATTTGTCTCTCTCCCCTTCCCTTTTTTCCCTGGATGCTGTCTCTCTGAGGGGCACCCCCTTATCCCCTTCCGGGGTCTGACTAACTCTGCATGTCTCCCCTTTCTCGCAGAGGGTGCGGACAGGTCCCTCTTCGTCTCCTATCCCCTCCCCATCCCCCAGTCCCACCGACTCCAAGCGCTGTTTTTTTGGGGCCAGCCCTGGACGACTGCACATCTCCGACTTCAGCTTCCTCATGGTTCTAGGAAAAGGCAGTTTTGGGAAGGTTGGATTCCTGGGGCTCTGGGGGAAGGGGTGGATGTCTGGGGGAGGGGTCGAGTTTCTTAGAGATGAAATCAGGGTTGGCGGGGGGAAACTAGGCTTCTGAGCCCCAAAGATAGTTTGATGGGGCCTCTTGAGTTCCTGGAGAGAAAAGGCCTAAAGATGTGGATACTTGCCCTGAAGGAGTGGCTGACGACGTCAGGGCACCTGGTCCCCTGAGAGTGAGAGGGGGCACCTGGGATTCTGTTTCTTTGTCTCCTTGAAAGGGAAGGCCAGGGACCAGCGCTCTGGGTTCCCAAGATGGACTAGGCCTCTGTCCCTAGGTGATGCTGGCCGAGCGCCGGGGCTCCGATGAGCTCTACGCCATCAAGATCCTGAAGAAAGACGTGATCGTCCAGGATGACGACGTGGACTGCACCCTGGTGGAGAAACGTGTGCTGGCCCTGGGGGGCCGAGGCCCCGGAGGCCGGCCGCACTTCCTCACCCAGCTTCACTCCACCTTCCAGACCCCGGTGCGAAAGGATAGGGCCCCAGGCTGGCTCAGGGGCCCTGCCTCATCTCCACCCCCACCAGCCCCCTAGATGCATTCAGCACTGGATTTGAGAATCTGAGTTTGGGGGAGGGCAGAAGAGCTCGGTGGACTCTGAAGGGGCGTGGCTGGCTCCTCAGTGGGTGTGGCCAGCACGCAAGGGGCGTGGAGGGCGTGGCCAGAGGTCTGGGAGCCTGAGGGGGCGTGTCCTGAACTCCCCAGGGGTTGAGTGGGTGTTTCTGGAGTACTGGCTTCTGGAGTAAAGGAGTGCGTGGAGAACGTCTCCTGAGTGAGCTTGCCTACAACTGGGCTCTGCGTGATGAGGCTGTCACTCGTGGGTTCTTAGTTAAAGAGTCATCAGAAATAAGGCGTTTCCGAAGACTGAAATGGGACAACAAGTCAAAACTGTCAGAGGTTAAGAGAGGGAGTGACTCTACTTTGAAGAGCTCTGAGTGGGCGTAGCCAGCTTCCTGGATTTTTTTTTTTTTAATTAGTACTGGGAATTCCCTTCTGGTCTAGTGGTTAGGACTCCATACTTCCACTGCAGGGGGCCTGAGTTCGATCCTTGGTTGGGGAATTAAGATCCCTGCAAGCCGGCAAGGTGCAGCCAAAAATTAAAAAATAATTTAAAAATTAGTATCATTCGCAAGTGAAGCCTGAACAGCTTTGGTCCCTAGCAGGTGGCCAAGACTGCATGTGTGAGTGAGTGGATATGGAAAGAGGTTTCAGTTTCTCTGAAATTTCAAGCAAACGGTGGACTTCAATCTTAAATCCCGGAAAGGGAGGAGGGGAACACCCGACAGTTCAGAGTAACAGAGGATGGAGTGGGTGGACATTCTGTGATGGCGGGTAGGCGTGGACAGTTGCTCTGGAATTCTGATTGCATGGGCCCAGAGCCTTCCACGTTGATCTGGAGTGGGCAGTAATGGACGTTTCCCTCCCCTGGTGGGCGTGCCCTTGCCTCTAAGCCCCCGTCCACCCCCTCCCCAGGATCGCCTGTATTTTGTGATGGAGTATGTCACCGGGGGCGACTTGATGTACCACATTCAACAGCTGGGCAAGTTTAAGGAACCCCACGCAGCGTAAGTCATGGCCAAGAGAGGTGGGTGGGGGTAAAGCGGAAGGGAGCGGTGTCCTGCCTCTAGCCTCCTGACCCCCCCCCCCCGTCCCCTCATCCAGGTTCTACGCCGCAGAAATCGCCATCGGCCTCTTCTTCCTCCATAACCAAGGCATTATCTATCGGTGAGCAGTTCCCGGGCTTTCAGTGGAGGGAATCGGACCCCCTAGAAGGGAAGGGATTCGAACTTCACGGCTCCAGGCTGCTGAACTCTCCCCTTTCTGCAATTCCTACACACTCCACCCCAACCCACCCGCAGGGATCTGAAACTGGACAATGTGATGCTGGATGCCGAAGGGCACATCAAAATCACCGACTTCGGCATGTGTAAGGAGAACGTCTTTCCCGGGAGCACCACGCGCACCTTCTGCGGGACCCCGGACTACATAGCCCCCGAGGTAGCCCCACCTCCGCCGCTCTTAGCGCTTTCCACGCTCGATGCGTGGATATGCCTGGGGGGCTAGTGTTCGTAATGTGGGGAACTGACCCCGGGGTCTCCACGGGAGTCATGGACTGTTCCAACTGTGTGCGTGTTGTAAGTGGGCAGGGCTGGGTCTCTAAATAGGCAAAGTGGGCAGGACTTGTGGGTGAATGTTCTGAAAGAGCAGGACCCCCTTTAGGGATTCTGGAGAACAGGACCTATTACTGGACCGTTCTAAGAAGCTGGGGGAAGAGTCCCAGTGTACTCTGAGGGGGTGGGGCCCATCCCACTAGAACATGAGGCTTGTGGAGGCTGCCCCCTGAATATTTCAAGTGGGCAAGAATCTGCTCTTGGTTGGGGGGTGGAGCTAATGATTTGACTGTATATAAGCAGACGAAGAGCAGGTCCCGACTTTTCTCCCTGGGAGAGGTGGGGTTGATGTTGATGTCCCTGATCTTTCCTGGTGACTCGGTGCTACTGCCTGAGTAACCAGTGCCAATGGTCTCAAAACATAGCTGCTGATCAGCATCACCTGGGAAGATTTTGAAAAATACACACACCTTCCTGCCTCTGACTCTGGTCTGTTGTGGCTAGAATTCTTCAGGGCTGGCAACAACTATCTTTAAACAGTCAAGAATCTGGTATGTGTCCAGATTTAAGACTCTGGTCTCTGAAGTTCTGTGCTGTGCACCTGACAGTGTAAGGAGAGAGTTCAGTTATCTAGATATTCTAGAGGGTGGGCGGAACTTGCAACTTAGTGCTTAAATCGTCTTTATATTGGAACCAGAGGAATGTTCTGAGTAGGTAGAATCTGCTTCTCAAATGTTCCAAAGGATGGAGCCAAAGCATTCTGAGTGGGAAAAGTTTGTGCTGAAACCATTTAAAGTTGGGTAGGGTTTCCAGGCGGTGATGCGAGAGGGGCCCACTTGTGTTTCTTAAAACATGAATGACAATTTCTCACCTTCCTCCCTCCCCTTCTAGATCATTGCCTACCAACCCTACGGGAAGTCTGTTGATTGGTGGTCCTTTGGGGTTCTGCTCTACGAGATGTTGGCGGGACAGGTAAGAGACGCTGGGGAGAGGCTGGTTTGGCTAAAGGGTGCCAAACGGAAGGGTGCCACCTGTTACATGGCCTATCTCAGCAGGAGCAGGTCAGGAAGGGATGTCCTTAGGCTGAGTGTAGGAAGCCATGGGGAAGGCCGGCAAATAGAAGAGAGCTCTCCATGGTTCTGAAACAGTAACTTCCCACAGGCTAGGGGTTCTTTCCCCCTTTTGTGTCTTGGATCTTTCTCAGAACAATGCTTTTAAATACATGAAATAAGACAGTAGCATTACAGAAGAAGTCAGTCATATTGAAATCTGGCTATCAAAATGTTAAAGGCTTAATTGAATCTAATTTAACCACGTAAATGAATTTAACTTAAATGTGTATGGTTGTCTAAAGGTATTAGAATATGGACTTACATGTGATTTCCTACTAATGAATTAAATTGTATTAAATAGTAATATCTCACAGGAATAGGAAGTAAGTAGGAAGGCCTGTCAGTAATTTTAAAGTAGAGATGACTTTTTTTTTTTTGAGATATCTGCAACTCTTATATGATAAGAAAATATCAGTGATTTCCATCAGTGATAAAGTCACAACTACTACTGCTGGGGTTTCTTTCCTACATTTATAAGGCTGAATTTCAATTTTAGATTCCAAAAAATAAGGATGCACTTTTTTCCCATCCAAATTCACGGACACCCCACTCAGTTGTAGAAACAGACTACCTAGACCCCACATTAGAATCTTTGTCTGGATACTGCTTTTCCAAATCCGAGAAGACTGGAGGCCACTCATCCAGCCAAGAAAGCGCTTTTACAGCTTTTTCCTGCAGCTTTTCTCTCTTCTATTTAAATGGCACATTGCCTAATTAACACCTTGCTGATTTACACAGCAGATAGAGAGAGGCAGAGCAGCAAAGAGGCGCAGAGAGCTGAAGCATCTGAGATAGAAAACAAGAGCCTCTGAGAGTGCCAAGACATAGCTTTGGCGGTCTGGTCACCTTTTTCTCTAGCAATTGGCACCCCCACCGCCCTGCCGCCCGGGGCGGGCTCTGCTTGTGGTGGGCAGTGAGGGCAAGAAGGTGGGGCCAGGTAGTCAGGCCTCTGACTCTTTAACGCCTCTACTTTCTTAGCCCCCCTTTGATGGAGAAGACGAGGAGGAGCTGTTTCAGGCGATCATGGAACAAACTGTCACCTACCCCAAGTCGCTTTCCCGGGAAGCTGTGGCCATCTGCAAGGGGGTGAGAGCCCCCTGACTTCCAGATTCTCCAGGCCCAGCACACACACGCCCCACGGCTGCCATTCAGGACTGCCCACGCAGTGTCCCTGCACAGTAGGAAAAGGCTCCCACTCCTCAAGTCGTTTTACTCCCATCTGCTGAAAAAGCTTATACAGCACACCGATCTTGTTAGAACAATCACACCCTGCCTTGCTGCCCCAGGCAGTCCAAGGGAGGCTTCTACCCTGTCCTGTGGTTCCCCGCCGCCGCCCCACAGCTCGGGGCAGGCAGCGCTGAGCCAAGCGGATCAGTCGAACCTAACTCCTGCCACTTTTCCTCCTGTGGGATCTGGGGCAAGTCACCGAAACTCTGGGAGCCACCGTCTCCTCCTCCGGGGTTGGGGCGCTAAGGCAGGAGAAGGAACCTAGCCTACAGCAGATGTTAGCAGGCTTCTGCTTCGAGCGCCTGTCTCCACGTCTCTCTGACCACATCTCTCTCTCGGCTTTTGTCCCATTCCCCTGCCTCCATCTGCACATGATGGGGCTTTCTGTGTTATTGCCTTGTTTTTTTCTTTTTCTGTGTCTTTCGGGATCTCTGTTCACCTTTTCCATCTTCGCCCTCCTCTTTCTGGGACTCTATTGCCTTCTCAATAAACCCCCTTCACACACACACGCACACATACACACACACGCACACATACACACACACACAACCCTCCTTCTGGGTCTCTCTCGTCTTCTTTTTCTGGGTCTCCATCTTCCCCTTTCTCTGAGTCTCCTCCTTCATATGGGGTCTTCCTCCCTCTCTCTGGGTGCTTGTTTCCTGGGTCTCCACCCTCCTCTCTGTGGGCTTCCGTCTCCCCCACACCTTCCCATCTTCTCCCTTCTCTCTCCTCCTATCTCCTCCTTCCTTCTCTGTTCTCCCCGCTGAGTCTTTCCCCTCTTTCTGGGTCTCTGCTCCCCCTTTTCTCTGGGTCTTCTCTCTCCCACCTTCTCCTTCTCTGCCACTTTCCCTCTGGGATGTTTTCCGGATCGTCTTCCTCTCTTTCTGGGTTTCTCTGCCGCTCACACCTTCACACCCCGATCTTGCTCCTTTCTTTGTCTGTCCCTGGGTCTCTGGGTTTGAGTTTCATCTACCCCATCTCATCTATCCCCCCTTCTCTTTCTCTCTCCCTCTCTCCACCCCCACCCCATCTCTGCACCCTCCCCCCACCCCATCTCTGCACCCTCCCCCCACCCCATCTCTGCACCCTCCCCCCACCCCATCTCTGCACCCTCCCCCCACCCCATCTCTGCACCCTCCCCCATCTCTGCACCCTCCCCCCACCCCATCTCTGCACCCTCCTGCCACCCCATCTCTGCACCCTCCCCCATCTCTGCACCCTCCCCCCACCCCATCTCTGCACCCTCCCCCATCTCTGCACCCTCCCCCCATCTCTGCACCCTCCCCCCACCCCATCTCTGCACCCTCCCCCCATCTCTGCACCCTCCCCCCACCCCATCTCTGCACCCTCCCCCCATCTCTGCACCCTCCCGCCACCCCATCTCTGCATCCTCCCCTCACCCCATCTCTGCACCCTCCCGCCACCCCATCTCTGCACCCTCCCCCATCTCTGCACCCTCCCCCCACCCCATCTCTGCACCCTCCCCCCCATCTCTGCACCCTCCCGCCCCCCCCCCCCCCCCACTGTTGGTTCTTCTCTTTCTGGAACTCTGTGCTTGTCTCTCCCTATTCCTCCTTCCTGGTCTTCTTCCCCCCCTCCACCCCCGTCTTTCTCTGGGCCTCCTTGTCTGGGACACTGTCTGTCTGTCCGTCTCTCTCTGTGTTCCCTGCAGTTCCTCACCAAGCATCCGGCCAAGCGCCTGGGCTCGGGCCCCGATGGAGAGCCCACCATCCGTGCTCACGGCTTTTTCCGCTGGATCGACTGGGACAGGCTGGAACGATTAGAGATCGCGCCTCCGTTCAGACCCCGCCCGGTCAGTCCCCTCCCGGGAACACCACGCTGGCCCCTAAGAGGGTGGATCAGCCACGCATTGCGTTCCGACTCTTCATGTTTCCCTCCCGGTGTTTCCCACAGTGTGGCCGCAGCGGCGAGAACTTCGACAAGTTCTTCACTCGGGCGGCCCCGGCGCTGACCCCCCCTGACCGCCTGGTTCTGGCCAGCATCGACCAGGCCGAGTTCCAGGGCTTCACCTATGTCAACCCCGATTTCGTGCACCCGGATGCCCGCAGCCCTATCAGCCCAACGCCTGTGCCAGTCATGTAATCCCACCTGCCGCCACCAGGCGTCCCCACGGCTCCCTCCTCCGCCCCGGCCTTGGCCTTCGCCTCACCATGCCACCCCCTTTTCCAATTCTAGATCTGGCTCCCGGCGTTCTGGCCTCTGCCCCACCCCCCGGGTTTTAGCCGCCCCGCACAAGCGTTCCTGGCATTCCGTACTCCCAATGCGATCTCTAGAGTCTTACCGTGTGCTAGATTCTGCTGCTGTTGAGCCCTAGATTCTGACCTGCCTGAGCATCCTGGACTCTGTTCCATCAACTTACAGAACCGTCGACACCATCCCAATTCTCCTTCTTTTTTTGTTTCGTTTTGTTTTTCCTTCTTCCTGGGAAATAGTCTCATGGGGTGGGCTGTTCTAGACTAGGATTCCAGAACATCCCCCCACCTCCGAGGCCCCACCCACCTCCGCTCCAGTTCCGGAGTAAGTGGGAGGCTGTGCCCCCTTGCTCCAGTGCCCCTGTCCTGCGCTCTAGGGATTCCTGGGACGTATGGAAGATATTCCCCGCCCCTGTTCTCCGTCAGCTTTTGTCCTAGGCTCCCCCACCCCTAGACCCATCACCGCATGGCTCCTCCAGTCCTGCTCGGAACCCCACCTCTACCCAAATGCCTGCCACTCTCGGGACTCTCCGTGCCCCCTCTTCCGCCCGGCCACAGCTGCTGGAGAATAAACTTGGGATGCTGATGCTCAAGTGTTTGGATGTTTTTCTTCTAAGCTTGGAGAATGAAGGGGGATGGAGGTGGGACAATGACTACATAGAAACACACACACACAGAGGCTGAGTAGAGGGCTGCAGAGAGAGAGGGGGAAAACGCAGAGACCCATAAAGTGAGAGAAGATACAATGTCAGCCAACAGCAGAGACCCAGAGAGAGGACAAAAGTGGACACGTGAAGGAACAGGCAGTTGTACGCACAGACAACCGAGCGTGTCAGGCAGAGATCGGGAGCACAGAGACACAGGCACGCACCCATTTGCCCAGAGCAAGGTAAAGCTCCCAGGCACACACAGGACACGCTGAGACTCAGAGGCCAGGAAGTCAGAAGAGGGAGGAGGAAAGGCAGCCCTGCCATTGAGAGACCTTACGACAGAGAAACCTGTCAGCTTAAGGATCCGCAACGTGAGGCGAAGGGCGGACGGACGCACCCTGAGGGCCTCTTTCCCTTGACCCACTTGCGAGTGAGGGGCGTGGAGAGGACAGTCCCAATAGACTACACTTCCCAGCAGACCCTGTGGCAGACCCTACCCCCCAGGAGCGGCCTCCGCCGCCGCCAGGACTGATGGGAACTGTAGTTCCTGGATGGGGACAGGCCCGCGGAACGGTGTGCTTCTGTCTGCGTCTGGAGAGGACTGAGCTCCAAAGCTTCACAGGCTCCCTCGGGGAGCTCCGGTGTCTCCTCGTCCCCGCAGACTCCTGGGTTCCCGAGACTCGGTCTAGCTGGATGCTGAGGCTCCCCCGGACTCCCCCCCAGCACAGCCGCGGGGCCCCCATCCCTGCCCGCGGCCCCCAACCCTTGCTCCGACCCTCGGCGGGCGGCCTGCCCCTTTAAGAGTGGCCCCGCTGACATCACGGCGGGGGTGGGGGGGTGCTGGCCCGGCTCCCGGCTCCGCGGCGGCTGCAGGACGCGGCTCCGCTCTGCGCCCGCCCGCTGCTCAGGGGACCCCCGGCCCGGGACGCCCCCTCCCGTCTCCTCCAGCCGCCCAGACCCCAGGCTGCGCCCCCACGCCTGGCCAGAGCCCCAGTCTTCTCAAGGGACCCCCAGGACCACCCCTGCTGTCTATCCGTCTCAGGGTCTCTCCTCTCTTTCTCTGCCCCTCTCTCTCTCCCTCCCTGTCTCTCTCTCTCTCTACCTCAAGGTCTCTGGGTCTCAGCATCTCTCAGCCCAAAGGCCTTTGACAGTCTGCCTGTCTCTCTCTGTGACCTCTCCACTTCCAGGAGCCCAGAATCTCTGAACCTGGGGGAAGAGGGGGCCTGCCTAGATCCGATTTCTGCCTCTCCATCTCTCTGTCTCTTCCAGGCCATCTCTGTGTCTCCTCTAGTCTCCAGACCCGGGAGTCTCAGAATTTCACAGCCTCCGGGTTTCAGTTCTGGGCAGCCTCTCTGCCTCCCCGTGCGCCCCTGCCCCTCTCGGGCTCCCCTGCCTCTGTTTCTATTCTCTCTCGCTCTCTGCCTCCCCCATTCTCAAGGCCCATCTCCCTCCCTCCCCGCATCCTATCCCCCCTCCTCCTTTCCTGCCCCTCCCCTCCTCCGCAGTAGCCAATGAGCGACCGCCGGTCCCAGCTCCCGGCGTCGTCCGCCGAGTGAGGCCGCGGGCGCGGGGGGTGGGGGGTGGGAGGCCGGGAGGGGGCCGGGACGCCGGGCTCCGGGGCGGGGGCGGGGGGCGCGGGCACCGGCGACCCCGGTGGCGGCGGCGGCGGCCGGGGGAAGCCGCGGGGCCGGTCATGCGGCTGCGGGGCCCGCGGCCCGGAGCGTCCGCCAAGCCCTGAGCGAGGTGAGCTCGAGGGGAGAGTCCGGGAACCAGATTGCGGGGGGCGGGGGGCGGTCCTCCTGAGGCGGCCGGGGGTCTGGACTAAACGGGGCTGAGTGGCTCCTGGGGATGAGATGCCCGCGATCGGACGCCCGAGTTCGGGGGGCAGTGGGCGATGGAAGGGCGTTTAGGCCTGAGGAACCCGGGGGTACGGGGTCCGAGGGTCCCAGAACGGGGCAACCATACTCTCAGTGTCCGAACCTCGGAGACCGTGGGCACGGGAGAGGGTGAGGGCCGGATCCTCGAGGGAGGCGGTCCTGGATGAGGGGGGAGGGCCCGGGACCGGTAAGGGCCGGCCGTGAGTCTGAGAAGGGGTCCCCGGAAAGAGAGCGCACGTCTCCCCAAGATTGAGGGCCTATGGAGTTTGGACTTGGGGCTTGGATAATGGGGACCCCTGGAGATCCAAAAGCCTATATCCAGGAAAGGCGGGGATAAAGAAGGATAAGAAGGTTTTGGGCCTGGGGAAGGACGGGGGGGGGGTCCCAAAGGAGGAAGGGTTGGCGGTTGGAGGAGAATGAGGAGATCTGGGCGGGCCGCTGAGAGTGTGGAGGAACCGAGTGAGGAGGGAGGGGCGCCCCAAAGCGGGAGTGAGAAGGGTGCCGGTGGGCCACGTCCCAGCCGTCTGGATCGGAGGAGCCAGTGGGGGGAGCTGAGGTCAGCTACCTGGGATGGAGGGAGCCCGGGAGACGGGGGTTCTGACGCTGGTTTCTGAGATGAGCGGACTGGAAGGAAAGCAGGCAGCTGGCAGTCAAGCCCTGGAGCCATGGGCCGGGGGATGGGAGCAAGCGGGGGTCCGGAGCTCTGCCAGTCTCAGACTCCTGAATCCCTCAGGAGGTGGGAAGCGGGGCTGGTGGGGTGGAGGCCCTAGAGGCTGGGGTTGGGGGCGTCGCCCAGACAGGGATGAAGGTCGTCTCAAGCTCCAGGGTTCTTATTGAGGTGGTGTCGAGTTTCCAGAATTTGAATTTCAAGGCTCCAGGAATTCTGGTCAAGGAGAGTGGGGGCTCAAGTCTTGACTGCATTGTTGGTGGTGGGAGGGAGTGCGGGTTAGGGGTCTTAACTGTCACTGTTAAAAAGGTGATGAAGATCGTGGTATTCAGGTAGGTTGAGGGCTCCAGCTGAGATAAGATGGAGATCCCAGTTTGAGTCCCCCAGATCATGAGACTGTGTGGTTTAGGGAGTTCTCGGGAAAGCGTGAGTGTGGTGGCTAAGGGATTAGGAGCACCCTGGAAGGAAATCTCCAGATTTAAGATTGGAATTTTGGAGGCCACAGCCATGAACTTGGGAGCTCTCTTGTTTTGAAGGTCCAGGGTTAGGGGGATCCGGGTTCCAGGTTGGAGGTTGAAGAGGGTCTATGATTAGAGGTCTTAGCTGGGGGAGCTGGAGTCCAGACTCTCTGGGAGGGGATTTGGGGGTCTTGTAACGAGAATAGGGATTGCAGACTTCCTGATGTGGGTTTTAGAGTTCAGAGCCCTGATTCCTATTGAACGATGGTCACTTGCTCTGAATAGGATACTGAGAGGTGTGGGGGGTGGGGCGGGGGTGGGATTCCCAGATCATGGTTTGGACATTCTGAAGTCTCTAGCCAAAACCCTGCTCCAGGTCTCTAGGCCCCAATTATCCTGGGAGCCAGCGGCCTGTGATGGAGTTCTAGCACCCCAGGTTCAGAGGCTTGCAAGGATTTGGGATGGGGGTGGTTAATGTTCTGGAATCTTGAATCTGGGTCGTGGTCCACTATTTCAGATTAGGATGCCAAATTGAGGTCAAGGCACCATACCAGGGTTAGAAAGTCAAGGTCTTGCATTAGAATTGGACATTAAGTGTCAAGAGAAGAGTCCAGGGACTTCTCTGGTGGTCCAGTGGCTAAGACTCTGTGCTTCCAGTGCAGGGGGCTCGGGTTCAATCCCTGGTCAGGGAACTAGATCCCACGTGCCACAACTAAGTAGTTTGCAAGCTGCAACTAAGACGTAGGTCAGTCAAATATATATATATATATATATATTTAAAGAGTCCAACTAGATATGGGAGGCTTGAGGTCAAGGCCAAGGTACAGGGTTAGGGTTCTTGGTTAACGACCCACTTGGGGCATTTCTGGTTCCCATTAAAAGCTCAAAAGAAAGGGGTCAGGGTGTCAGGTCTGGGCATGGAGTCGGGATTGGTGGCCTAGGTTAGGATTTCTAGACAAGTTACTGGTCCAAATCCAGGCTGGAGTCACGGGTCAGGACCTAGGGGGCAGATAGGAGAGAGTTCCGTTCGGGGGGTTGCTGGTTCTGGCCCAGGGCCGGTGTCCCCCGTGGCTGTATGCTGTCTGGGGGACCCCAGCAGCCCCAGCGGGGCTCTCCACTGGAGCTCCCGGTCCCTCAGGCCCCGCAGGGCGCCCCCCGCCGCTGAGGATGAGTCACTGCAGCAGCCGCGCCCTGACCCTGCTGAGCAGCGTGTTTGGTGCGTGCGGCCTGCTCCTCGTGGGTATTGCCGTCAGCACAGACTACTGGCTGTACATGGAGGAGGGAACCGTGCTGCCGCAGAACCAGACCACCGAGGTCAAGATGGCGCTGCACGCTGGCCTGTGGCGCGTCTGCTTCTTTGCAGGTACAGGCCTCACCTGCCCACCAGTCAGTTGTCCCTGCCTTTGCATGGCACCCGAGAGTCTTCATCCATAGTTCCCTCCCATGGGTGCCCGAAACCCAGAAATCAACCCCGTTTCTCTCCTGGACAGTCATATGTCTACCTGGAGATTCCATTTCTAAGTTTTGCCCGGTGGCCGCATTGCAGAAAGAATTCGCCTGCCAGTGCAGGAAGACGCAAGAGACGTGGATTTGATCCCTGGGTCGGGAAGGTCCCCTGGAGAAGGAAATGATAACCCACTCCAGGATTCTTGCCTGGAGAATCCCATGGACAGAGGAGCCTGGAGGGCTACAGTCCACAGGGTTGCAAAGAATCAGACACGACTAAGCAGTGGAGTGCTCACACACACACACATACACACGCATTCAATTTCTAGTGCTTTAGTCCCTGGATCTAAGAACCCCAATGATCACACAGTCTCCAGGTCCCTAATCCCCAGTAACCCCCTGGAGCCCCCAGACCCAGAGAAACACTAATCCTAGTTCAGAACTTGTCTCCTGGACAGTTCCAGTGTTGAGTGGGAAGGATAAACAATATCTATGCCTCCCAGCTACTACAGACAGCGCTCCTTCTAGGAATCCTTTCCCACCTCAACCCGCAGACCTTTCCCTCTTTAGGGATCCAGGAGACCTGGCCCATAACCCCTTCTTACTTGAGACTCTGGCTTCCAGCTTGTCTTCCTCCATCCAACGGTCTCTAGGGCAACTTGCAATAGGAGCTGATAGACTCCTGCCCATACCCTTCTGTAACCCCCTAAGAGGAGCACAGACATAGTACAGAGTAATACAGAGTAGACAGACACTAATCCCCAGGACATTCCCATCCTGGGGTCTCTTGACTGTGCGTCCTGCCCCTGACCGCCCTGCCTTCTTATCTTCCCCCCAGGCCGGGAAAAGGGTCGCTGCGTGGCCTCAGAATATTTCCTTGAACCAGAGATCAACTTGGTGACGGAAAACACAGAGAATATTCTGAGTGAGGGGAAGCATGGGGCTGGGAGGGTTAGGCAACCAAGGGGCAGGGTGACAGGGCGGGTCCTGGGGGAAATGGCAGGCCAGTTGGCGCTAGTGGTAAAGAACCCGCCTGCCAATGCAGGAGACTTAAAGAGATGTGGGTTCATTCCCTGGATAGGGAAGATCCCCTGGAGGAGGAAATGGCAACCTGCTCCAGTATTCTTGCCTGGGAAATCCTTTGGATGGAGGAGCCTGGCGGGCTACAGCCCACGGGGTCACATAGAGTGGTGCACACAAGAGAAGGGACGGAGTGGAAGGGAAGGAGTGCAGGCTTGAAAGAAGGCAGAGTGGGGCGTGAGGAGGTGGGGCCAGGTCGAAGGGGCGGAGCCCGAGGGTGGGTGGAGTCAGGAGCTAAGGGGTGGGGTCAAACCAAGGGGGTGTGGCCTGGGTGAGGGGGCGGGGCCAGCAGTGGAAGTTTCAGAAAAGGGCGTGGGGGTGCAGAGATGAGGAGGATTCAGAGGCAACCCCTACAGAGTCCCCCCCTCACCTCCGTCTTTCTTCCTACCCTTCCCCCAGAGACAGTGCGCACAGCCACCCCCTTCCCCATGGTCAGCCTCTTCCTCGTGTTCACCGCCTTCGTCATCAGCAACATTGGCCACATCCGCCCGCAGAGGACCATTCTGGCCTTCGTTTCCGGCATCTTCTTCATCCTCTCGGGTAAGCCCAAGGAAAGGACTGACAGGCTGCAGGACCATTTCAGGTGCCAGGAACCTGGGGCTCTTCCTCCAATAAGACCACTACTTCCTTGCTGGGTAATCCTGAAGGAATTGCAGAACCTCTCCCAGCCCCACTTTGCTGCTCTGTGGAATGGAGCATTTCTCAGCGAGCGCTTCTTGGGTGCTAACTGGGTGCCAGGCTCTGTTCTGATACAACAACCTTGTGAGGCTATTAATAACCCCGTTTTACAGTTATGGAAACAAACACTCAGCGGATTGAAGTTAGGGCCATACAACCAGTGAGAGGCAGAGATGGGACTCAACCACACACATTTCGCCTCCAGAGACTGTATTTTTAACCACTCCTGATATTTTAGCAATTAACAGTTTGCAAGGCTCTTTATGTTCTGTGCAACGTATTACTGGAACATTGTTCAAACAGAAAACTCGAAAGAACCCTGTACCCGCCACTTAGAGTTGATCATTACCATATCACGGGATTTGCTTTATTCTGTTTCTGTCCATCTATCTATCTTTCTACACATCCGTCCATCTATTTTATTATCATTTAAAAATGAATTTCAGAGCAAGCTGCAGGCATCAGTACACTTGACTCTAGATTCTTTACCATGCCTGTCATTAGCTAGAGTTCAATGTTTCTTTATAGTTACCTTTTCTTTTGAGATTTAAGTCTCTTTAGCATGAGCAATCTCATAAACTTCTCATAACATCTCTACCCGGGAGTTATTATTAGAACTAATTTAATAAAATAGGGATACCGGGTCTCGAAATTGTGCAGGGAGTTGCCTGAGATACCAGTGTAAGCTGGTTCCCCAGAGACTCAAGTGTCCTGAGCTCCAGAGGAGAGCTCTTTCTGAATTGTTCCCCTCCTCCAAATTTTAGTTCAGTCCAGTCCAATTCAGTCCAACTCAGCTCAGGTCAGGTCACCTCTGCTCTGACATACTTAACTCCATCAATCTGGCCCAACTGACCCCAATCTATTCTGACTCAGTTCTTCAGTTCAATTCGAATTACTTCAACATGATTTAATTAAACTCCATTGGGGCCCTTTGAATTCAGTAGATATTTTATGAACAGAGCCCGCTGTATGTCTCGCTCCCGTTACATCCCCTGGGGCCTGCACTTGGCCACCTCTTTGGAGTCGGCTCTGCAGATGACTGGAGATGGGTCTTCAAAAATCCCCTGCCCCAGGCTCCTCCCCGCTCCTCACCCAGCTTTCTCTGGGCTAAACCTCCCCCATGCCTCCAACCTAACCTGACAAGACCTCTTCCCCAGGAAAGCAGGGTGCAACCTCCGTGCAAACTTGAATCACAGCATGCAGAGCCAGACACCAAGCTAAAATAAGACGTGTATCATATCACCATTTCAGAGTGTCAGATGGAAAAATTGTAGCCTAGGGAGACAGAAAGTGGGGCAAAGGTAGGGAGCATGGGGACTTTGATTCAACCCACCTGAAATATTCGAAGGAAAATCCTATTGTTTGTGATTTACAGAAGTGAAAACCAAAGAGGCGATAAAGCTGATAAGTGAGTGCTGAGAACACTCAAGGGTGTTCTCACCCCAAAAGCCATTCTTATACCAATGTATCAGGACCTGATTTCCCAAGGTCAAGTTAAGTATCAGCTGGTGCCGTCAGGGCTGGAAATCAGGCCTCTGATGTAACAATAGAGTAATTTAGGGGGATTGAACCCCACTTCCTGAACTTCATTTCATAAACTATGGTCTATGCACCCTACGCAAGGTAGCCAAAGTTGCAGCCTGTAGTGGCTGAAGGCTCATGCTGCTATGAACCTAGAAAGACCTGGGTTAAAATCCTGCCACTTACTGTGTGAGCTTCAGCCTTCCTTTCTGGAGCTGTTGACTGGGCAACCTTGGTCAGGGGTGGGAAAACTTTTTGCTCAGGGCCAGAAAGTAAATAGTCTAGCCTTTGTTGGAGTGCCAGAGCAACCAGAGGGAAAGCAGTGGGCCTAGCTGTGTTCCAATAATCCTATTTAAGGAGCCTGAAATTTGAATTCAATCTAGTTTTCATGGACCATGAGATTTTATTCTTCTTTCGTCTTTTTTTTTTTTTTTTCCCCTGACCGTTAAAAAAAATGTTAAAACCACACTTAGTTTGCAAACTGTACAAAAACAGGCAGTGGGACCAATAGTAGTTTTCTGACCCCTGGTCTAGATCATGGATGTGAAGGCCCAACCCAGGGCCTGGTTTATAGCAGTAAGTGCTCAGCACGTGGTGGTTTGAAATAAATAAATGCCTGCTCCCATATGTCCATGAATAGTAGTAGTAGCAACAGCAACCATAATAGAAAACAGTTAATGGAGTGCCACGGTTTGGGGAAGTTCTAAGTGCTTTGTGCAAATTAAGTTATTTCTTTTTCTTCACCTCCTAAGGCAGATGCTATTTTTATTCCCATTTTCCATTTGAGGAAACGGAAAGCACTCAGAAGTTGAGCTGCTCCACAGTAGAAGCAGGATTCCAGACCGGTCTTTCACTCTGGCCTTCTACTGCCCCACCACAATTAAAAGTCATAAAGACAAAGAGGATTAAGAGAGGAGAGGTTGGGGACTTCCCTGGTGGTCCAGTGGCTAAGACTCTACAGTCCCAGTGCTGGGGGCCTGGGGTTCCATCCCTGGTCAGGGAACTAGATCCCACGTGCCAGCAATGAAGATCAAAGATCCCACATGTACATCTAAGACCCAGCTAGCCAAAAGAAAGAAAGAAAGGAAAGGGTGGAAATAGTACCAGTTTCTTAGGTCTTGGAGTGGAATGTAGTAGTGCAACCACCTCATGTTCCCAGTGAGGAAACTGAGACTTAGAAAGGGACAAGGGTTGACCAAGGTCTGGTAAATGGTGAGGTTGACATTCAGTTTTGGAGAAAGTGGCGGGAGGGCTGGGGAAGGAAAGGGATAGGGTGTTGATGATCCCTCAGGGACCTGTGTTGGGAATGGACTAAAAGGAAAGAGATTGGAAAGGGAGGAGGCTTATGCATTGGCCCAGGCAGGAGCGGATAAGGTTCTAGCTGGGGAGGGAGACGGGAGGATAAAGGTGACTGGATGGCTTTGAGAAAGAAGGATGTTGACAGAAGAATCAATAGAACCAGATGACTGGGTATGATTGGTGAGAGTAGGGGGAGGAGGCTGGAGTGACATTGGTTTCCTTTTTCCAGGTCAGATGAGGCAAGCTTCCCGTGCCTGGCTCATATTAACCCCTGCTCCTCAAACATGTTCCATGTGTCTGCTCCTTCATTCATTCACTCATCAAACAGTTGCAGAACCATCTTCTATGCCATGTCTTTACTGAGCACTGGTGACATGCTGAATCTTAAATGGCAATCTTCATGCAGTCAGCCACAAAACAGCTCCCAGCTGCATGCCCATCAATGCTGGTCACACAACACTTAAATCCCTTCAGTGTCTCAATGCATTTCCGTTGCACTTAGAATACATCCCAACTCCTCATGCTGACTTACAATGTCTTACATGATTTGACTACTGCTCAGACTTCTGGTCTCATTTTTCATAACTCACTAACACTCTCTCCATTGCTGCACCACCTTTGAAAATGTTAATGTCAACCTCACTTTTACAATCATTAACCCTCCATGCGTGGAAGTCTCTTTCTCCTAATTCCCCAACTTTCCCTCTTCAGATTTTCTTTCTCTGACAATGGTACCCAATGTTTCTTTGCCCCCACTGTACTACCCATCACCTTCCCTATTTGATATTTGCTTCATAGCACTTATTGCTAGTGTCACCTTATTCATTTTCTGCCTCCTTCTTCCAGAATGTAAACTCCAAAAGGCAGGAAGGGACTTTCCTGGTGATCCAGCGGCTAAGACGTTACACTCCTCGTGCAGGGGGCCTGGGTTTGATCCTTGTCCAGGGAACTAGATCTCACAAGCTGCAACTAAGAGTTCACAAGCTGTAACTAAGGAAAGAGCCCACGTGCCACCAGTAAGACCCAGCGCAGCCAAATGAATAGATAAATAAAAGGCAGAGACGTGCCCATGCTTGTATCTTCAGAGCCTAGGTGAGTTGCTGGTACAAAGTCCACAATGAAATATTTGTAGAAGAGATCCCTGATAAAGAAAGTTCAAGGCATCCTGAGAAAAGGGAAGATGCTTCAAGCAGACAGAGTAGGATGCTGGAGAGGGTGGGAGTGACCAGAATTTCAAGAGCAGGTGACATCTAATTTGATGCAGAAAGGGCGAGGGGGAGTTTTTCAAGTAAAAAGAGAAAAGTGCCTGGTACAGACATGAAATTCACAGTGTGTGTTAAGACTCTAGAAAGCGGTAAGACTGAGGGAGCCGCCCATGTAGCTCTCCATGGTCCTGAAATTCTTTGTTCTAAATCCAGGTTGTTCCTATTCAGCTTGGAATGTAGGTGATTCTTGCCTTCTGTGCTCTAAGAATTCTGAAGCAGATGTAGTGGAGTGGGGAGGGAGAAGACTGGATTACAGAGAAAGAATGAGGGACGGGAAAGAGAAAAAAAAGGGGGAGGAGAAAAAAGGGCAAAGAAGGTTATTTTTAGAGAACCAGAGTCACCCTAAAATGCCCAGGAAGGAGAAATAATGACAAGAACAGCTTCTGACATTGTGTTTAGATAACTTTCAATCACTAAAAACAAGAGCAAAAGCAACAACAAAAAGCTCCTTCTCTTCAGAAACATTTGTTCCCTTCTCATCAACCCTGCTCCTGACTCTCTGTAGGGAAAATGTTTGTCTTATAGAACTGAAATGTGAAACAAGGGACTTGAGGTGAGGCAGGAGTGGTTGGCACGTTTTCAGATCAAAACAGCTTGGATAATCAGACTGAGGAATGAATACTTTCTCCCATGGTTACCAGGGCACCGAGAAAGGATTTTGACAAGAGATGGACAGAGTCTGATATGGGTTTTATTTAATTATTTAGGCCAGGGATGGAACCCAGGCAACTTGCAGTGGTAGGGCAGAATCCTAACCACTGGACTGCTAGGGACCTCCCTGGTATGGGTTTCTAGAAAGAGCCAGTATCTGAAACAAAACAAAAACGTACAGGACTTCCCTGGTGGTCCAGAGGTTAAGACTCCACTTCCCAGTGCTAGGCGTGTGGGATCCATCCCTAGTTGGAGAACTAAGATCTCACATGCCTTGAAGTGTGGCAAAAATAAGAAAATAAAGAAACAAACAGTTTCTAAAATAGGAAGACAGGTTTGAAGGCAACAGGACAGGCACAGGGAATAAGCCTCAGCTGTATTAGAGGACTTGGGGACAAGAAAGGGATTTTAGATTTATGAGAGATTCGGGAAGGAAAATAGACATGACTTGATAACTGACCATCCTTCTTGGATGAGGGGAGTGGGATTAAAAGGACTCCCCTGGGCTTCGCCAGTGGCGCTAGTGGTAAAGAACCCACCTGCCAATGCAGGTAGATGGAAGAGACGCATGTTCAATCCATGGGTCAGGAAGATCCCCTGGAGAAGGAAATGGCAACCCAGTCCAGTATTCTTGCCTGGAGAATCGCAGGGACAGAGGAACCTGGTGGGCTACAGTCCGTGGGGTCTCACCGAGTTGGATATGACTGTAGCAACTGAGCACACAAGCCCTTTGTTTGCTTTAACTTTACCATTTGAAAGTAAGTTGCAGGCATCACTAAGCATTTTAATATGCATCTCTTAAGAGTAATGGCATTTGTCTACATAACTACAAGACCGTTATTAAACCTAGAAATTTTACAGTAAGTCCATAATATAATCCATTCCATTTTCAAACTGTCCTAGTCATTCTAAGAATGCCTTTTATAGCTTTTCCCCCAGAACCAGGATTCAATCTAAGTTTATGCATTGCATTTAGTTAAATCTCTTTTAGTCTAGACTAGTTCTCATACTATATTTTTTACAACACTGACTTTTAAAATATATTTCATGATGAAAATATAGAAAGGATAGTATAGTGTGCCATGTACCCTTCACTCAGTTTCAACAATTATCAACATATGGTGAGTCTTTTTTTAGTCAAACTTGCCATATCTCCCTGCTGCACTTCACTACAGAATTTTAAAGTCAGTCTCCAGCATTAAATCATCTTATCCACTAATATTTCAGCACATCTCTGAGAAATGAGTACTTTGTTATTTAACATAACCACAGTGCCATTATCTGCCCAAATAATGAAGAATAGCCGCTTCATATAAATTAATTTCTAGCCAGAGTTCAACTTCCCCATTTGTCTCATAAATGCCTTTAAAAAAATTTTTACAATTAGTGTGTTGGAAACCAGGATCCAAATTCCCCTTGTCCATTTACTTGATAGATCTCTGAAGCCTCTTTTAATCTCTAATAGTCCCTTTCCTTCTGTTTTTTTCTTGCCATTCATTGGAAGACATCTAGTCATTTGCCTCATATAATCTCCACACTTTTGATCTTTCTGTTGTGTCTTTGTGTTGTGATTATAATAAGCCCATCCACTCTGTGTTTTCCTGTAAAATTGTAGATCAGATGCAGGTTTGACTTTGGGAGTGGGGGGCAAAAATCCCTCATAGATAGGCGGTGTTATTAAGTCCTATTGCATTGCATCAGGAGACATAATGCTCTCTGTTTGCCTCTCTTTTTGAGATGTTAAGATCAATCACTGGCTTAAGTATTATAACTTGGCTCGTAACATTGTCCTTTGGAAATCTATGAGACAGGATGTCCTGTCTACACCCCACATCCTGCAATCTGTTTGCTTGTTTCCTTGTGGCCTCATTTGACTTCTTCCGCTTCCTCTGTATTTTCTGTAACCGGCACTTATGCCCAAGGTAGAGACTTGATTAGATTCTTGGTAAGATTTAGAAGTGGTGCCGTATTCTTTATAGCCCATCACTTCAGGTAGCAAATAATATCAAGTTGTTCCCACCAGGAGTGGGAAAATGTTTGACCCCTTGGTAAAGGGGGTGATCATTAGCGCTCTCCATTGGGAAGGCACATTTTTCTCTTTACCATGAGTAAACCATTTGCAGGGTAACACTTTTGAATCTTCGGGGGGTGGAATTCCGTTTGGGGATGCCTATTTTATTTAAAGTTTGTTGTTCTGGCAAATTTTTAAACGTACAGAAAAGTTGCAAGAACAGCACAAAGAATTCTCACGTTTTTCACCTGGACCAGTTTTTAACACTTTGCCACTTTTGTCTTTTTCTCTATCTTGTGTGTATATCAGTCAGTTCGGTTCAGTCACTCAATCATGTCCAACTCTTTGCAACCCCATGGACTGCAGCACGCCAGGCTTCCCTGTCCATCACCAACTCCTGGAGTTTACTCAAACTCACGTCCATGGAGTCTGTGATGCCATCCAGCTATCTCATCCTCTGTCCTCCCCTTCTCCTCCTGTCCTCAATCTTTCCCAGCATCAGGGTCTTTTCCAGTGAGTCAGTTCTTTGCATCAGGTGGCCAAAGTATTAGAGTATATGTGTGTATATGGGTATATCTATATATTATTAATACATTATATTACCATAGATAACCACTTGAACATAAATTGCAAACACCTCACCCTTTTACATTTTTTTTAATTTTTGCAATGTTGTGTTGGTTTCTGCCATACAGCAATGACAATCAGCCATAATTATACACATATCCCCTCCCTTCTGAGCCTCCCTCCTCTCCCCTCATCCCACCCCTCTAGGTCATCCCAGAGCACCAGACTGGGCCCCCTGTGCCACACGGCATCTTCTCACCAACTATCCATTTTACACACACTAGAAACACTTCACTCTTAAATAAATCAGCATCAGATATCTCCTAAGGACAAATATATTTCCTTTCCTAAGCATAGCTGCTGCTGCTGCTAAGTCACTTCAGTCGTGTCCGACTCTGTGTGACCCCATAGACGGCAGCTCACCAGGCTCCCCTGTCCCTGGGATTCTCCAAGCAAGAACACTGGAATGGGTTGCCATTTCCTTCTCCAGTGCATGAAACTGAAAAGTGAAAGTAAAGTCGCTCAGTCGTGTCCGACTCTTCGCGACCTCATGGACTGTAGCCCACCAGGCTCCTCCGTCCATGGGATTTTCCAGGCAAGAGTACTGGAGTGGGGTGCCATCGCCTTCTCCGCCTAAGCATAGCACCATCACCCAATTCAGGAAGTTGAACATTAATACAGTTTTACAGCTAATTTCAAGTTTCATCAATTGTCTGCACACTGCCCATTTTGATATTTTAAACATTTTTGGCCTCTCTCAGTCTTGGTTGCCGCTGGCAGGCTTTCTCTAGCTGTGGCAAGCCGGGGCTCCTCGCTAGGTGCGGTGCACAGGCCTCTCAGCGCCGGGGCTTCGGAGCATGCGCTCTAGGCTCTCCGGCCTCAGCAGTTGTGACGCACGGGCTTAGTTGCCCCACAGCACCCACACTGCCTTTTTTTCCCCCAGTGGCTCCACCCCGGGGCCTGTGGGATCCCAGTTCCCTGACCAGGGATCGAACCCAAGCTCCCTGCAGTGGAAGCACAGAGTCTTAGCCACTGGACCATCAGGGAAGTCCCCACACTGCCTTTTATAGTCCGTTTTTCCCCTGATTCGGGATCCAGGCTAGGATTCCCCTCTGCATTTCCTTGATGTGTCTCTTTCGTCTCCTTTCATCTTTTATATAGTTCCTATGCCTTAAAAAAAAATCTTTCATGTTGACGTTTATTTTTGAAGAATGCAGCCGCTGTTTGTAAAACGCCCCACATTTTCTCCTGGAGTGGATCCAGGTTACACATTTCCAGCAGGGACACTGCATAAATGAAATAGTGGCGCGATCCCATCAGGAGGTCGGGGTGTCCGTTTGTCCCACTGTTGGTGATGTTACCTTCAGGTACTTGGTTCAAACGGTGTCTTTCAGGCTCCTTTATTATATTTCCCAAGTATCTTTGTAACGAATAGATATTCCATGGGAAGATTCTGTCGTTCAGTGTTTTAACGACCGCTGATGATGCTTGCCTGCCTCCTAATATCATTGTGCGCATGCGTGCTAAGTCGCGTCAGTCGTGTCTGACTCTTGGGGACCCTATGGGCTGCAGCTGTTGCTGGGCACAGGCTTTCACTAGTTGCAATGAGTGGGTGCTCCGCTCCAGCTGTGGTGCTCAGGCTTGTCACAGCGGTGGTTTCTCTGGTGCAGAGCACGCACTCTGGGGCCTGGACTCAGTAGTCACAGCGCACAGGCTTAGTTGCCCCGTGGCATGTGGAATCTTCCCAGGTCAGGGACCAAACCTGTGTCACCTGCACGGGCAGGCGGATTCTTCACCACTAAGCCACCAGGGAAGTCCTGATCTACTTTCTCTGTCTACGGATTTGTCTATTTTGGACATTTCCTATAAATGGAAGCGTACAATATGTGGTCTTCTGCATCTAGCTTCTTTCACTTAGCATATTTTCTAGGTTCCACCATGTGGCAGTATAAATCAGCACTTCATTCCTTTTTTTGGCTGAATACTATTCCTTTATATGGCTATACCACATTTTGTTTATCCGTGCAGTTGATAGACGTTTGGGTTGTTTCCACGTTTTGGCTATTATGAATAATGCTGCCGCAAACATTCCTGCACAAGTTTTTGTGTGAGCATATGTTTCCAGTTCTCTCGGCTAAATACCTAGGAGTGGAACTGCTGGGTCATATGGTAATTCTATCTTTAACGCCTTGAGGAACTGCCAAATGAAATTCCGATACTTTTTACGTGCCACAAAATACTCTTCTTTCGATTTTTTTTCAACCACTTAATCATGTAAAAGTGATTCTTAGCTAGCAGACCATACAGAAACAGGAGGTGGGCTGAATTTAGCCCTGGGTAGGGGGGTCGTTTTTTGCTAACCCCTTTCATAGGCAATGGAAGGAATTCAGATTTATTCTGGGTGTGATGGGCACACAGATGTTTGTTTGTGTAATAGGATTCTAGGGGAAGGTGCTAATGAGGATTACGGAGATTAATTTAGGGCTGGGGATTTTACTGCCTCCTTAAGCCACCTTTAACAGATTCCTATGTGGCACAGCAGTAAAGAATCCACCTGCCAAGGCAGGAAACACAGGAGACACGAGTTCAATCCCTGGGTCAGGAAGATCCCCTGGAAATGGCAACCCATTCCAGCATTCTTGCCTGGAAAATCCCATGGACAGAGGAGCCTGGTGGGCTACAGGGTTGCCAAGAGCCAGACACAACTGAGCACACACCCATTGCAAGCCACCCTTGTATGGCTACTGTTTAAAAGAAAGTTCACCTTGGGGCTTCCCTGGTGGTCAAATGGTTGACTCCAAGTTCCGATGTACAGGGCATGGGTTCAATCCCTGGTCAGGGAACTAAGATCCCCCATGCCGCTCATATAATATATATATGTTTATTTTATACACATATATATGTTAGAAAAAGAAAGTTCAGCTTGAGGAAGTAATACTTGCCTTTTAAAAATTCTCAAATGAGACTTCTTCTCTCCATTTTCTCCCTGTACCTCTGTATCCTCAACTCTAAACAGAGATAAAAATGGTACCTACTTGAAAGCGTATTGTGAAGTTTGAATGAGTTAATGCATATAAGACACTCAGAATGATGCCTGGCACAGAGCAAGACCTACACAAGCAGCTGGCATTATTGTTGTTGATGTTATTATCTATACAGCCTCAGTTCTGCTTCATCCTCCCCTGCCTTGGGCCTATCACAGCTCCAGCATTTCTTCTCTCCAGTCCCTTCCCACAACCCATCAGCCCCCAAAGGATCTTCCAACACTGCAGTCTGGCCTTGCCCTCCCTCTGTTCCCAACATTCCATGGCTCCCTAGTGCCCTTGCCATCAATGCCAAGCGCATCAGACTGGCATTTGAGGCTCATCATGGCAATGCCCCTGCCCAACCTTCTCTGGCATTGTTTCTGGTGGCTGTGGGCCATGTTTTTGAGCTGCATGGATGGGTCAGTTCAGCGCTCCCCCTCCAGTTCTGGCTGGAACAATGCTAGCCCCCCTGCCCTGCCTGGGGTGGTATCAAGGTATTCCTGCATTCTTCCCTGGGCCTCATCCTTGGGGATTTAGGACAAAATCCAGCTTCCAGGAAACTTTCCTTGACTCCTCCACCCCTGCCCCCAGGCGGCTTTGGTGCCTTTTCTGGACCCATGGAACTTTATGCTACTATTTCATCTGCACATTTTTTTAAATTAATTTTTCTGGTGCACCACACAGTATGTGAGATCTTTGTTCCCTGACCAGGGATCAAACCAGCAACCCCCTGCAATGGAAGTTCGGAGTCTTAACCATTGGACCGCTAGGGAAGTCCCTGTGCCACGATTTCCCTTACGGTACTGTCACCATGGATGTGACTGCTGACCAGTGTCCCTATTTGCCTTCCGCAACTGCACTGTGAGCCCCTGGATGGCAGATTAGGGATGCAGGGGTGGGGGGAGGGAGGAGGAGGCTGTTGATTTATCTCTAGACTCCCTGCACCCAGCCCAGGACCAGCCCACAAGGGACTTCAATTGATGGGAGCTTCCCAGGTAGCTCAGACTGTAAAGAATCCACCTGCTGTGCAGGAGACCCCGGCTCAAGAAATTCCTCTGGAGAAGGGATAGGCTACCCACTCCAGTAGTCTTGGGCTTCCCTGGTGGTTCAGACAGTAAAGAATCCACCTGCAATGTGGGAGACCTGGATTTCATCCCTGAGTTGGGATGATCCTCTGGAGTGGGGCATGGCAACCCACTCCAGTATTTTTGTCTGGAGAATCCCCATGGACAGAGGAGCCTGGCGGGCTACAGTCCCTGGGGTCACAGAGTTGGACACAACTGAGTGACTAAGCACAGCATAGTCCAGGATAGAATGGGATGGGGGTTGGGAGGAGAAGATAGCAGTGGGATTCAGGGGGCCTGGGGCTGGGGAAAGGGGTCCACTGCCAGTGGACCAAGGGCATCCCTCTACTCCCCCAGGCCTCTCCTTGGTGGTGGGCTTGGTTCTTTACATTTCCAGCATCAACGACGAGGTCATGAACAGGCCCAGCAGCTCGGAGCAGTATTTCCACTATCGCTACGGGTGGTCTTTTGCCTTCGCAGCATCCTCCTTCCTACTCAAAGAGGTGATGTCTGTGGGGCCCAGACTTCAGAGTTTTGAATGGGGACCGATGGCAGGGGCGTGCGTGATTCCTGGGTTCAGGAGGAAGAGGAGGCTGTGGGTTAGACTGTGGATTAAAAGGAGGTGGTGGCTGAGGTCCTAGCCCCCAGGTCCTGGAGGAGGAGGGTCTGGGAGCTCCAACTCTTGAGGTCCCAGGGGAGAAGGGGCGGCCTGGACTCCCAGATCTCTGGAAGGATGAAACGGGGGACTCTGACTCCTGGGGTGGGGGACGGTGGGAAGGGAGGAGGAGGCCAGGCCCCTAGTCCCCGGCTTCTGGGAAAGGAGGAAGCTGGAGGCCTGGACTCCCAGGTCCTGGGACAGCGGGGCTTGCGGGCCTTGGCGGGAAGGGGAGGGGAGGGGTGAAGGCGGGGGGTGCGCCCGGGGTCAGCCGCGGGGACTCTGGTCTTGCACTTCCAGGTCCTGGGAGGGCGGGGCCTGGCCTTGGGGGCGGGGCCTGGCCTTGGGGGCGGGGCCGGCCGCGGGGACTCTGGTCTTGCACTCCCGGGTCCTGGGAGGGCGGGGCCTGGCCTTGGGGGCGGGGCCAGCCGCGGGGACTCTGGTCTTGCACTCCTGGGTCCTGGGAGGGCGGGGCCTCGCCTTGGGGGCGGGGCCCGGGGCCAGCCGCGGGGACTCTGGTTTGCCTTGGCAGGGAGCCGGCGTGATGTCCGTGTACCTCTTCACCAAGCGCTACGCGGAGGAGGAGATGTACCGCCCGCACCCCGCCTTCTACCGCCCGCGTCTCAGCGACTGCTCCGATTACTCGGGCCAGTTTCTGCAGCCCGAGGCGTGGCGTCGGGGCCGCAGCCCCTCCGACATCTCCAGCGACGTGTCCATACAGATGACACAGAACTACCCTCCCGCCATCAAGTACCCCGACCACCTCCACATCTCCACCTCGCCCTGCTGAGGCCCCGCCCCGGAGCGCCCTGCCCCTCCTCCACCTCCTCCTCCTCCTCCTCCTCCTCCTTCTCCTCCTTCTCGTCCTCTTCCTCCTCACGGGTCTCGTCGCCACCGCGCGGCTCCAGCGCAAGTCCCGGGGACACCTCGTCCCACGGGGAGGAAACTGCGCGCGCGTTAGCCCCGCCCCGCCGCCATAGCCCCGCCCTCTTTCCACTTCCAGACTCCTCCTCCTGGAAGACACGCCCCTTTCCCTGGGCCCCGCCCCCAGTCAAAAGACTCCCAGGTTCCCGGGTTCTTCGCGTGCAGCGGCCGAGCGCGCCCACCTCCAAGCAAACCGCCCCAGTTACCTTTCACCTCGGCCGGGGGCTCTGGGCTGGAGAGTAGGTTCTGGCAGCCGCCAGGAATGCCAAACATCCTCTTCTCCTCTCTGCCTCGGCTAGCCTCTTACTCGGCCCAGTCTCACCTCCAGACCTTCGTGGTCCTTGCGTGCAGTGAGTGCAGCGGGGGAGGCCCTTCTTACTCCACCCCACACCCCCACCCCATCTCTAGGGTGGGGTGGGGTGGGGGGCTGGAGGCCCCGGGTATGCTTAGCCTGGCCTCCCCCTCCCCACACACGGGAGACCCCGTTCTGTCTCACCTGCTGGACACGTCTAGGCCTTCTGAAGGCTCCCTGCCTTTTCAAGGGCGCTCTTTAACGGATTTTCTAGCTCTCTCTCAACTGACCTTGGCTTCTTTTTCCTTCCTCTTCCTCCCCTGTCTCCCGGCCTCCTCACCACCCGCTCATCCAAAGCCCTCCTAGGAGTATCCAGCCCCCCCACACCACGCGACAAGAATGGAGACCCTAGGGTGGAGGAAAGTCCTCCACGCCAATTCCACGCCTGTGCTCGCCTCTCCCCCCTCGAGGCCCCGTCGTGGGAGGGAGAGGCAGTAGCGGGGGTCGACACCCCCCAAACCTCGAAGTCTTCCATTTTCTGGCACCTCCCCCTTCATTGAAGTCCCCCTCCCCATCTCAGATCCCCCAACTCTGGCCTTTTTCAAGGGTCCGTCCGCCTCCTAGGACAGACTGGGATGGGGGGTGGGGGTTCACCAGAAACCCACTCCCTTATTAGGGGAGGAGGGGCGAGGTAGCACAGTGTTGTACACGGAACCAGAAAGGCCCCCTGGGTGGGGGGAGGGGGGCAGGGGAGGGATGGGGGGTTTTTAGTTTGCATCTTAGGGGGGAGGGGGGAGGGGGACCGCAGCAGTTAACCTGTCTTTACGCAGCGATTTTTAACGAGGCTGGGGGGAGGGGGGCTTTGGAGATGGGGGAGGGGTGGGGGGGCCTGGCTCTGTTATTTACCGTGTATCATATGTAAATACCGACAGAAACGTCAATAAACTTTATTTCAAACACGTCTCTGCCTGTCCGTGGGTGGGGGCGTTGGATACAGAGGACAAGTCTAGGTCTCTAGAGGGTATACCTGTGTGTGTGGTGCGGGCGGGGCTGGGGGGGAGCTGCTACAGAATCAAGTTAGTTGTTTTTTAAACTGCTTAATCATCACAGTTATTAACAGTCGCACTTTATAATTCAGTCCATGTAAAGCGTGTAGGACAGCAAATGACACAGGTCAGGATCAGTACAAGTTAACTCTTGATATCACTGGCCAGGGCTTCCCAGGTGGCTAAGTGGTAAAGAATTCACCTGCCAATGCAGGAGCTTCAGGAGACATGGATTTAATCCCTGGATTGGGAAGATCCCCTGAAGGAGGGCATGGCAACCCACTTCAGTATTCTTGCCTGGAGATTCTCATGGACAGAGGAACCTGGTGGGCTATAGTCCACGGGTTGCACAGAGTCAGACACGACTGAGCACACAGCACATGTGATAGCGACCACTTACAGAACTGTTACTATTACTCACTTTTCTTGCTTCGTTTTTAAAAGGTTGTTCTTTTCTTTTGGTTGTGCCCCAGTGCATGGGGGCATCTTAGTTCTCCACCAGGACATGCTCTCTGCAGTGCCCTGACCAGCGGATGGCCAGCCAGAGCATTCCCTGCTTCATTTAATTTCCTCCCCAAGCTTGCACATTGGGTTTATTGGATTCCTTTTGCAGCTGGGTCCATACAGGTGAAATGATTCACCCAGGGTCACACAGGTGGAAACTGGCAGAGCCGTGAGTTGGAACTAGGTTCATCTGGTTCCAAAAATTAAGCTTCCTTTCGCACCAAGGAGCAGGGGCTTTTCCTAATGCTTGGTGACGCTATTGAGAGATAACCACTATCATTTGTTGTATCTACTCTCTATGGAAAACCACATACTTTGCTGCCATCCCTGATCACAGGAGACATTCCCAGCAGCTCTTTAGGTAGGACACAGACACTCACATTTTACAGGTGATGGAGGGAGGCTCAAGTGGGCTCCAAGGTCTGTGATCCCACCTACTACACTGAGGGATTGAAAATAGCCTAAATGCTTGATAAGCTTATTCTTGAAATGCACTGAAAAAGAAACACAGTTCTAGCACTTGGATTCCTCAGCTCTCCTAGATTTAGCCTCTAGGGGATAATCAGAACAACTTCTGCAGCCTCTACCACCTCCTATAGTGGCCACGACCCCATTGATCAAGCTACCATTAGGTGTCAGATGCTGTGCGGAACCTTTTCATTTATCAGCTCATTGGTTTCTCCCAGACATCCTCTAAGTGAGGCATTCCAAAGAGCCCCATTTTGAGGATGGGGAAACTGAGACTCTGAGAGGTGAGGTCACCCAGCTGGAAGGATGCGAGGGAGCGTTCACACCCAGTTCTGCCAAATTCCAGCATCTACTCTCGAAGCTGCTATATTTTACTTCAAATTTGATGCAAACTCATTCTGTGACCTTGAGCGAGTCTTTTAATCTCTCCGGCTTCGGTTTCTTTTTCTGTTAAAAAAAAAAAAAAAAAGGAGGAGGGGTGGGGTAGCAGAACTCCAAATCCCGAAATCCCTCGGGAACAGAGACAGTGGTGGGAGTAGGTTAGCAGGAGAGACTTAAGAGTCAGCAGGATCAGACTCCCTGAGGGAAAACTCTGAGTCATTTTCAATGATTTCAGGAATTTCTGGAGGTCATGCTCAAGAACTGGGAACGGCAAATGCGTTTTGGCTTCTTCGTCAAGATGAATTGATTCCTAATGGCCACTTGGAAGCATAGTGTTGAGAAGGATTTGCCCAGTGGGAAAGACTGTCCCCCATCGATTGGTGTTGTCTGCCATCCTGTTCGTTTCGTGCTGTCTGTCTTGCGTGCAGGATTAGCCGTTGTGGTGCAAGCGCTGAGGTATCTGCTGAGTTTTGTCTGGAACTTAACAACAACAAGTCCATGTTCGTTAAAATAAAAAATTAAGCTAATGTTTTTAGTGGTTCAAATCTGACATTTGAAAAATACAATAGGACTCCATAAAGATTTTTTTTTTTGAAAGGAATACTGTGAAAAGTCTGTCCTACTTCTGACTTCTTGACATCCAGAAATACCCTTCGCCCTAAGGTATTATCATCTCTTACTGTGTAATTTCAAGAATACTATATGCATATTTAAGCATATATATCGTTGTTGCTGTCTAGTTGCTCAGTCATGTCTGACTCTTTTGTGACATCATGAGCTGCAGGCTGCCAGTTTCATCTATCCATAGGATTTCCCAGGCAAGAATACCAGAGCAGGTTGCCATTTCCTTCTCCAGGAGAATCCTCCTGACCCAGGGAGTGAACCGGCATCTCCTGCTTTGCAGGCAGATTCTTTACCACTGAGCCACGAGGCGGTGTTTGAGTCCTCATACAGGTGAATCTGTGGGCCAGTGGCAAAGAACCCGCCTGCCAGTGCAGGAGACCAAAGAGACATGGGCTCAATCCCTGGGTGGAGAAGATTCCCTGGAGTTGGAAATGGCAACCCACTCCAGTATGCTTGCCTGGAAAATTACATGGACAGAGGAGCCTGGAGGGCTACAGTCCATGTGGTTGCAAAGGGTCGGATACAGCTGGGCTGAGTGAACGCAAGTATTCATGATAGTTATTTTTCACTAAAGTAAGTTTGTTTATGCTAGCATGCAATGAATTTATTATTTTACTTGAACAATACATACTTTAAAATCTTTTGAACTTGAATTTTGAATATGCTAAATGTTGATAGACACAAACAAAATTTTTTTTCGGAGTCTGCTACAATTTTTAAGGGTAGAGAGGGGTTTTGAGGGCAAAAGTTTTCATCATTATTGCTATATGCCATGGAGGCAATGTATCAGATGCAGAGACTGGCCTTTTTTTTTTTTTCAAAGGCTGTGCAGTGGTCCCTTGAATGGAGGTAATTTCCTTTAACAATAAACTCATTTTTATTACAAATGTAATACTTAGTCATGATTTTCAAATTTAAAGAGCCAGAGAAGGATAGAAAGAAAAAAGAATTACTTTCTTCTCATTTTTCTCAATCCCAGTTTTGATCCCCAGGGGGAACAATTTTTATCAGTTTCTTCTAGATCAGCGGTTCCCTGCTCATGGTGATTTTGCCTTCAGGGAGCATCCGGCAATGTCTGGGGACATTTTTGGATGTCACAACTGGGGAGTGGGTGTCATTGGCATATCGTGGGACCAAGGATGCTGGTAAATGGCCTACAATGCACAGGACAGCCCCCCCTGCCAACCCCACCAACAAAGAACGATCTGGTCCAAGAAGTAACTAGTGCTGGGGTGGAGAAAAGCCTTCTTTAGACATTATTTGTTTATATGTTCTCTCCTGCTTTTTTTCCCTAACCTTTATTTTTATTAACACAAATGATATTTTGCTAAATCAATTTTTAAAAGTGACTCAACTCATAGGGGATTAGGGATCCCTTTGAACACCAGATAAACCCCCCAGAAAGCAATATCCATATTTACAATGTTTTGTACATAATTTCAGGAGCTTCACAGTTACTAAATGAGCCCTGCCCGAATCCCCTGGGTGTGGGATTTTCGCTTACTTCTTTGTCTGTTTTTTAAAGATGTACTTGCTCATGTATTTTTGGCTGCACTGGGTCTTTGTTGCTGTGTTTGGGCTTTCCCTAGTGGTGGCGAGCAGGGGCTACTCTCTGCTTGGGGTCCTCGGGCTTCTCACTGCGGTGGCTTCTCTCGTTGCCGAGCACAGACTCCAGGGCATGTGAGCTTCAGCAGTTGCAGTGTGCAGGCTCAGTAGTTTTGGCTCCTCGGCTCAAGAGCAGAGGCTCAGTACTTGTGGTGCTTGGGCTTAGTCGCTCCATGGCGTGTGGGATCTTCCTGGACCAGGGATCGAACCCATGTCCCCTGCCTTCGATTCTTAACCTCTAGACTACCAGACAAGCCCCAGCTTTTATTTTCTGGCCATGCCATGCGGCATGTGGGATCTGAGTTTCCCCACCATGGATCGAGTCCTGCACCCCCTGCACGGAAAGGCAGAGTCGTAGCCACTGGACCACCGAGGAGGTCCCCAAGGATGTGTGATTTTCAAATCCCAGCCCTAGAGCACCCCATGCAGAGAGAGAGATCACTAACTTTGCAGCCCTCAATCCCTTCTTAGACAAGAGGGCAAAGGGGCAGAGAGCAATACTTTGGTTCCGGGTCCTTTAGGGAGGCAAGGCAAAGCAAAGATGGGAACTTGGGCCACCTGACTCCCCAGCGCTGGAATATTTCCACTTCACCCTGAATGAGGACGTTTTAGAAACGCTGATCTTCTCTTCCTGGTACAGCGGGGAAACACGCCACCAGCACTCTGTTCCTCTTGAGAAAACACAAAAGGCCCAGCTGTTGTTGATGAGAAACACTCAGGCACCTGGGAAAAAGCACATTCAGGATGTGAGGCGGGGGAGAGGGCTTGGGCAGGGACTGCTAGGGGGGTAAGGGACCCTGAAATATGCAGCCACTCGCTCCCTGAGTCATTCAGTCTTTCCTTCATCCATCCATTCATTCTGCATCTGTGAACTGCAGCTTCCCGTCGACCAGGACTGGGTTCTGGGGGACGCCAAAGTGAACTAGACCCCTGCTTGTCCTGAACAGCTCCTTGCTCTACTTGGGGAGCCCGACTGTTGGACCAGTCACAATGCAGGGTGACTGTGCTCTAATGGGAACACTACCAGGTGTGGAGGAAGTGCAGTTGTAACACTTGATGCAGCCTTGAGAGGTCAGGGAAGGCTTCCTGGAGGAAGAGGCAACTCAGTTGAATCTTTAGGAGCAAGTAGAGGGTTTGTCGTATGGATGAGTGATGGAAAGGGAGTCTGGAAAAGGGAGGCACACTCAGAAAACTTGAAAGCGTGAAGGAGCTGGACAGGGTAGGGAAAAACAACTCCAGCTTGCAGGAGGCATTGGGGGGTTTCCTGGTGGTGCAATGGTTAGGAGTCTGTGCTTTCACTGCTGAGGGCATGGGTTCAATCCCTAGTCAGGGAACTAAGATCCTGCAAGCCTTGCAGCATGGCCAATAAAATGAAAAGGCTCCCTTGTAGGAGGCAGCAGCGGAGTGGCATAAGATGAGACTGGTGACCTTGGCAGAAGGACACAGGTGAGGAGCTGAGCTTTCTCCCCTGAGGGTAAGAGGGGGCCATCGGAGAATTCTGAGCAGAGGGAAGAACAGGACAGTTAAGAATGTTAGAAAGGGGCCAAGTGGAAACTGGACTTTGGGAGAAGGGAACCAGCGGTAGGAGCTGATGGTACAGTCCACCCAGGAGCAGGCCAGAGAGGAGGAAAGGGGAGCAAAAGGGACTCCGGAGGGAGACGAGTCTATGTACAGGGTTGTGGCTGGTTGTGAGGAGCAGGGGAGGGAAGACACTGAGGAGGCCCCCTGTGAGTTTCACGGTGCAGTGATTTACAAGGCATACTAGTTACCTGTGCTGCATAACAAGTTACCACACGCACGGGGGCTTAAAACAACACGTGTTTACTATCTCACAGTTTACCGTGGAATCTCGTACAGTTCAACAGGGGTCTTACAAGCCTGAAACCAAGAAGTCAGCTGGCTGGGTCCTCATCTGGGGGTTCAGTTAGGAAGAGATCCACTTCCGCTCCCTCAGGTTGAATAAAATTCATTTCCTGAGGTTGTGTGACTAAAGTTCCTATAGCAAGTTTTTTGTTTTTTGTTTTTTTTGCCTTGTGATCTTTTCGGAACCTTAGTTCCCTGACCAGGGGTTGAACCCAGACAGGGCAATGAAACTGCTGTGTCCTAACTGCTGGACTGCTAGGGAACTCCTTCATGTTTTGATTATTGGCTATAGCTGTGCTATGAACATTGGAGTGCACGTATATTTTTGACTTAGCATTTTCGCTGGATATGTGCCCAGGAGTGGGATTACTGGATCATATGATAATTCTGCTTTTAGTTTTTCAAGAAACCTCCGTGCTGTTCTCCAGAGTGGCTGCACCAACTGACATTCCCACCAACATTCTAGGAGGGCTCCCCTTTCCCCAAACCCTCTCCAGCATTTCCATTCTAACTAGCGTGAGCTGATTCTTGACTCTTTCTAAAAGAGACCACCTGCCTGGGTCAGGCCCACCCAGGATAATCTTCCTTTTGACTACCTTCAAATCAACTGATTAGGGACCTTAATTACACATGCAAAATCCCTCCCTCTTACATATGACATAATCTAATCCCGGGGATGGCACCACATTCTATTTTATAATCCTGCCCACATTCAAGAGGAGAGAATTCTACAGGGGTGTGTGCACCAGGTGGTGGGAATATTGAGGGTCATTTTGGAGTTCTGCGTGCCATATGAGACCAGGGGGTGTAAGGCTGGAGGACCTGCTCAAGGTTAGGGGCTTGGCAGACTTATCTCTGAGCCTACAGCTTTTAGGTCTCCAGGTTAATTCCGTGGGAGACTGCAGTTAATGCAAGATGAATTCAGGAGCTAATTTAGAAATGAGAGCTGAAAGGGTCCATTTTCTGCAACACCCCTTTGAAGAGTCCTTCCAGGAGCTGAAGGCTCCGTTCAGTGGGTCTAACATTTCTAGGATGCAGAATGAAATTCAGAGATGCTGGACTTTATTTCTTCAAAGGATAAACATGTGATCCAGACATTCCACCCCTAGCTATATGTACCTCCAAAGTGAAAGTGCACATTGCTGAGTCGTGTCCGACTCTTTGCGACCCCAGGGACTATACAGTCCATGGAATTCTCCAGGCCAGAATCCTGGAGTGGGTAGCATTTCCCTCCTCCAGGGGATCTTCCCAACCCAGGGATCGAACCCAGGTCTCTCGCACTGCAGGCGGATTCTTTACCAGCCGAACCACCAGGGAAACCTGCTGTACATCCAAGAGACATGAAAAAATGTTGCCACAAAAAAGTGCACACAAATGTTCACAGTAGCGTTACTCAAGTGGCCAAATCCAGAACTAACCCAAATATCCAACAGACAAATGTGGTGTATCCATACAACGGAATATTGTCTTGCAGTAAAAGGAAATGGAGTGCTGATGCAACATGAATGAACCTTGAAGACATGCTGCTGAGGGAAAGAAGCCCATCACGAATGAAGAGATGTGATTCCCTTTACATGAAATGTCTAGAACCGGCAAATCTATCCAGACAGAAAGTAGACTAATGATTGCCTAGGGCTGGGTAGGGTATGTGGGGAGATGGAGGGTGGTGGCTGGCCGAGGGGTGTGTGACATCTCCTTGGAATAATGAGAATGTGCTTAAGTGTGTCCAAGGTGGATGCATGCCCTATTTTATAAGTATAGTTAAAAGCCCTTGAACTGTACACTTGAAGTGGGTGAATTGCATGGCATGTGTGTTCTAGCTCAATAAAGTTGCCAAAAAAAGAGAGAGAGAAAAGATATGCCCTCCGAAAGAAGAAATCATCAGTGGAGTACTTACCGCCACAAAATTCTTCTAACCAACAGAAGAATTAAAAATACTTCTAGGGAGGAAAATGAGGTCTACATGAGTTAAAGCCTAATCTATCAGAGCGAAGAATCTATGAGGTATAATGTTGCTGCATCCAGAAGACCATTATTTAGGGATGTAAAGGCAAATAAGAGAAGAAATAGTTGACAATGGTAAAAGACTTCCAATAAGAAGCAAGATTCGAGGTGGAACAGACTGCATTCCTTTTATTTATGATCTTTCGCTACTGACGCCTAGTGAGTAGAGTCCCCTGGATGCTGGGTAGCCCCCTCCCCCCATCCATCACAGAGAATCATCCAGCCCAAATGTCAGTAGTTCTGAGGTTTAGAAACCCTGGCTTATTTTATCATCTTCATGTTGTTTTCACCCTTTCAAAGTATCTATTTTTGCTTATTTATAGTTCCCCCAGTTAGGATATAAACATCTCCCCCATACTCCAGCCAAAGAACCAAGAAGCAGTGAAAAATATCACAGTTTCTGGAATCTGAAGACTTGACTCGGTGTTTCCATTGTTACCGCTTCCAATTTGCAGGCTGTGTTTACCTCTCAGCCTCAGTTTTCACGTCTTTAAAATGGGAGCTAAGAAGAGAACCCAGAAGACCTAGCCCATGCCTGCCAATCATTTAGAATCTGGAACCTTCAGCAATCAATTCATATCTATTACCATTGCTGTCCACATCTCTCTCCTCCTCCCTGACGAAAGAACCGAGGCTGAACAAATGTTTCTCAGATGGGTGAGTTCCAGGCCCCTTCCCTGGAGGCTGGTGTTTCTTTGCTTCTAAATCAAGGATGTCAGAATGCCCCTCTAATAGCCCTTTCCCCTGTGGGGCACAGTGAAGATTCAGTAAACTTACCTGTGAAATTCCAGTGGAAATCTGAGATGCTGCTTTGAGGGAGGTAGTCGGATGTGTGCGGAGCACAGGGTTTCTCTGTCTTCTGCCAGACCCCCCCCCCCCCACCAGCAGGGAGGAACTGACATGGGAAGAACACAGGAATGGTTAAGCGGCTCTGAAGTTCATCACCTTTTGCTGACCAGTCACAGCAACTCCCTGCAAAGAGGCTGCTTCATCTCCAGACCTGACTCTGTATTTCCCGGGTGATCATGGGAAAATCACTGCACATCTCCAAGCCTCAGTTTGTTCATCTTCGATATGGGAACATCAGCGCCCACGCTGCAAGTACTCAGCAAGGATTCCATGAGACAGTATGCAAACTCGCTAGCCCAAGTCTGTGGCTAGGGCTAGCTTTTAGTTTTTGAGTTTTTGTTTTGTTTTCTTAATTGGGGTATTGTTGCTTTTCAGTGTTGTGTTAATTTTTGCTGTACAAAGAAGTTAATCAGCTATATGTACACATATATCCCCTCCCTTTCGGACCTTGCTCCCATCAAATTGACATTTCTCCAAAGAAGACATTCAAGAGGCTCATGAAAAAATGCTCAACTTAACTAATTATTAGAGAAAGGCAGATCAAAACTACAATGAGGTATCACCTCACACCAGTCAGAACGAGCGATCATCAAAGTATCTACAAACAAGAGCTTTTAGCTTTTGATTCCATTTCCGTGAACACACAGTCTGGAAACACTGCTTGTCTAGAGCAGCCTATAGAGACCTTTTCTCACCAGTGTTCCTGTTTAATTGCAGGCGAGTTTTTGCTCCCATTATAACTGAGTCTAGAAGAGAGGAAATGTTTTGCCCAAGGTCACACAGTGGCTACAGGCAACTCTGAGGTTTGAATCCCCAAACCAAACTTTCTGACCCTCATCTCAGATTTTCTACCTCGAGTTGTCCCACCTTCTACCCACTGGCTAGTTCTAGAACTTGCAAATCCACGCATCTCAAAACTGTTACATAGCCCTCCAACCCAACCCCAGACAGACTTCTTCAAAACTTATTTCCACTCAAGCTTCAAACATCCTGCTTTTCTCCTCACTCCCCTATCTTGAGGGGAATCTAACTCTTTGAACTAGGGGTGGGTAGGGGGTAAGAAGAAAAATATATATATTGGTGAAACTCAAAAGGCTTCCGATCCTGGCAAATTGAACATAATTTTATTTTCAGTGGCTCTTTGCCCTTGCCACTTGGTGGGGGGTGAATAGTGGGGAGACTCGGGGAGGTGGAGCTTTTCCTTGGGTTTGGGGAAAGGGGAGAGCTCCTGGGGTCCTTTTTAAAAGGCCCTCCCCTCATTTCCGGCCGCTGCTGCCAGCCTTGGCTGGGCGCCTGGATCCTGTTGCTATGACGACAGGAAGAGGCGGTGGCGGCGGCAAGCGATGCTGTGGAGAGATGGAGGCTAGTGGGGGTGGGGTGGTGGCTTTGAAATGGGGATGGGGGTAGGGAGCGGAGGCTGGGGCCGCGGGCGGGGGCGGGGGCAGGGGGAGCCGTTCTCTCTGACCTCCTCCGTTCGTCGGAGGCTGGCCCCTCTATTTTCCTCCGGCTTGTTTTGGATGCCTCTTCCGTCTCTACCTCTGTCTCCGGTTCCCTGGATCTCTCGCTCCCCCAGCCCCAGTCTATCCCCATCTGTCTCCCTCTCTGGGTCTCTCTCTTCCCTTCTGCACCTGCCTTTCTGTCTCCAGGCACTTTCTGCCACTCAGCTCCCGCCTGCCTAAATTTCTTTCGTGTTCTCTCTCTCCTCTCTCTAGCGTTCTTCCCTCTATTGGGACTGTTGCCCCCAACCCCAATTTCTCTCCCTGCTTCGTCTCTCCCTTCCTCTCCCCCTCTCTCTCCCCCATGCTCTCGGTCTCTCTCTGTCTGTCTCCCCCCATCTGTCTCTCCTCCCCCTCTCTGGATGACTCTCTCTGTCTCTTCTTTCCTCCTGCTACCCAGATCCTGACCCCCCATCCTCCCCCTCGCCGAAGTCTTTCCCCACGCCCATCTCTCCCCCGTCTCTGGCTTTCTCTCTTTCCGTCTCTGCCTCTGCCCCCTTCTCTCTCTGGGTATTTCGCTCTCTCTGTGTGTGTCTCCCTCTTCAACTTCCTTCTGCCACCAGCCGCTGCCTCCCCCAATTTTCTCCCTCCCCCATTTCTGTTTCCCCGACTCCGGGTCTCTCTCTTTCCGCTTCTCCTGGCTCCGTCTCTCTGCCTCCCTCTCTGGGTCTCTCTCTTCTTCCTCAGCTTCCTCCTGCCACGCAGACCCTTCCCCCCACCACTTCCCTCCCCCCCCATCCATCTCCGCTCCGTGGCTCCCCCATCCTCGGCGGCTCCCCTCCCCCCTCCCTCCTCCTTCCCTCGCTCGTCCTCCAGCTCCGCACTTTACCCGGCGACACGAGAACCAAATTGTCTCCTCACCTTTTTTTTCCCCCCCATCCCGACCCCCTCTCCCTCGGGGGCCCGAGCTCAGAGCTGCCCCCAGCCTCCCCTCCCAGCTCAACACCCCCATTCCCCGCTGTTCACCTCCTCGTCACCGCCCCCGACCAGGTCGGACGCCTGGGTCCCTCGCTGCTGGGGGAGGGGGAGCAGTGAGAATTGGGAGCCCCAAGGGCTGTTCTGGGGGGGTTGCCGACAAGGGGGCTCAACGTCCCCTCCCCAGTGCATCGGAGAGTTGACCTATCGTTAACAGAGGTGAGACAGATCTTTTTATTAATCGGAGGTGGGTGGATGTGTAGAAGGAAGGCTCTGTGACACCCCCCCGCCCCACCAATTCTGGAGGAAGGAGCTGGTCCCCTTCCGAGGGAGAGGGGAAGATGACCCCTCTCATATACCGGAGCTTTGGAATTGGGGGGTCCCCTGCTCCCTCCTTTGCTGCCGCTGACAGGGGGATGAAAGCAAGAACCCCTAAAACCAAGCAAATTGCCCCCCAAATCGACAAAATGAAAAGATCTTCCGATCTTGATCTGATGGAGAATTTCGCTCAGGGGCCTCCTCTTTCCATCCCTTCCTTATCCCAGGGATGGTGGCTTTAGGGGGCCCCCCGCAGGGGCAGGGGTACATCCCGGGGTCACAGCCTCACCCCAGGTGGAGGCAGGAATTTGCTAGGACAGTGGAGGTGATGCTGCCAGTGGTGAGGGGCACAGATGCGGAGAGAAGAGGCCGAGAGGTGGACAGGAGGGTAAACTCAGCATCTTTCTAGAGAGGAGAGAGGGGAAGGGTCCAGAAGTGAGGAGTGGTGGTGGTGGTGGGGAGGTGTCTGCGGATGTCAGCGTCCAGGGCACTGATGGATCAGGCGGGCCAGGGGCCGCGCGTGGGCAGGCAGGAGTGGAGGGGAGGAGAGAACACACGTGTGGGGCCCCAGTTGCCATGGAGACACCCCCCCTAGACAACCTTTCCAACACCCCTCCTTGGAGCAAACCCAGAGAGGGCCAGCTGATGGGGGTGGAAGAGGCCAAGGTCACCCTGATATGGGACCCAGTATGGGGTTGGTTCCCCCCCTCCCCTAAGGCTTCCAGGTTCTTAACTGGAATAGGGGTTTGGGGGAAGAAGCGTAGGAAAGTGAGTGGTGGGAGCAGGTAAGGGATGTATGCCTGGAATGGGATGGAAGGAGCAGGGCCGGGGGGCATGGTGGTGGGGTGCTGTGGGAGAGGAACGTGAAGGGACACTTGGGGGGTGCTGAGTGGGAAATTATTCCTGCTTGAAAAAGAGTTGTAATCTTGGGGATCAGATTTTTCTGAGTGGCACCATCTATGGAGGGGAGCTTTTTAAATTTGGAAGAAAAATAAATGTGCAATGTACGTTGCTGCACAGATGAAAGAGTAGGGGGAGGTCTGGGGGTGTTCCCAAGAAGGGGAGTTGGGGGGTTGCTGGAGAGCCACGAAGGGGATTCTCTTGAGCAGAAGAGATGTTGGGAGCCAGAGTGAGTGGAGCAGGATGGCAGGAGTTTATGGGATTGACTCTTCACGATGTGAAAGTCAGGGTAGAGGTGAGGGGAGGAGGTTCTTGTAAGTTCAAGAGAGAGTGGGAGGTCAAAGTGAGCTGGGGAGATCTGGAGTCGATGGACGGGGCTTATCCTCCTGGGTGACAGATAGGGCTCGGAAGTAGTGGGGAGCTGGGGGGGGCGGCAGGGTAATAGGGTAGGGGGATGCTCGGCAGGGGCTGGGGGATTTCCTTCCACCGCTGGGAGTTCACAGGCCCAAGCGTGGCAGATTTCTGAATGGAGAAGAGTTTGGGGTCTGGAGAAAGGGATTCCTGTGAGTAGAAAATGCCATGCAACTCACGGAGGAAATTTTTCTTAATGGAGGAGAAAGCGATGGCTATGATGAGTTTGTCTAAGTTGAATCCGTTTCGGAAGACTCCCATAAGGAAACGAGAGAGTGGGGGGGGGGGTTTTCCTTGAGTCCAATACATGGTAGGGGATGGGAGGATGGTCGGAGGGAGCCAGGTGGGGGCAGTTAGAGGGGATGTTAATGGAGATGCGGGCCATTCTTCTAAACCAGAGAGTCCAACACTGTTGGATTGTTTAAAAGAATCGCCTGGGGAGCTTCTAAAAACCTAGATGCTCAGGGCTACATACACCCCAGGCTGGTGAAACTGGAGTTTCTCAAGCATCAGTGTCTTTCAAGGTCCTCTGGTGGTTTCAAGGTGCCATCAAGGTTGAGAACTCTGGTCCAGAGACCGAGTCCTGGGGTTGGGGGTGGGGTGGGGGGTAGGGGGATTCCCATAGAGAGGAGACCCTGGAGGTGAGATGGTGATAGCTGTGTTCTTCCGAGTTGTGCACACAGTGAGGATCAGTTGGGGAGATTTAGGTTCTGTTGTGCTGTTGGCTTTTTTCTTTTTTTCTCTCCAGCTAAGGAGAGATTGGGAGGTTTCTTTTTCCTTAGTAGAGGCCATGGTAGGTGAAGAGGTGGGCCTTGCAGGGGAAGATAGGGAAGGGGGAGAACTTTATGAGAACATTTTGTAAGAAATGAGGAGCAGGACAGGGGTTCCTTGGGAGGAGGAGGCTCTGGGGGCTGGGAGCGAGGGATGGTTTCCCTGTGTGTGTGTGTTGGGGGTGGGGGACAGTGAGACCAGGGGGCGGAGTCAGGGGGGCCTGGAAGAGTGTCCTACCCACTGGCAGGGATGCAGGGATGGGGGGTGGCTTTTTCTCTGAAGGAGGTTAGTGGGAAGACTATTGGACACAGGGAAATGTTTTTCAGAGCGAGGGAGGCAGAGGTAAGCATCGTGGAAGGCGTTTCTTCAACCTAGGAAACAGTAGGGGTATATATATATATATTTAGCGTGGGGAGGGGTGCAGGTGCCGCGGTATCCAGGCGAGCCCCTGTCTAATCCTTCTCTCGCCTTACCCCTGCCCTCCACTCGCAGGCGACCATGGCGGCCCTCTGACCCCGTCCCCGGCCTGCAGCCTCCTCCTCGCCGGCCCCCTCCCCAGCCGCCCCCCCTCCCCGGCCCTCCGCCTCGGGGGGGCCCCCCACTTCTGCCTGCGCTGTGCCCCCCACCAGCCGCCGGCACGGCCCCGCCCCCGCTGCCCCGGTGGTGGCCCGCGGCCCCCCGGCTGCCCGTGGTCAAGCTGGAGTCGCTGAAGCGCTGGAACGAGGAGCGGGGCCTCTGGTGCGAGAAGGGGGTGCAGGTGCTGCTGACGACGGTGGGCGCCTTCGCGGCCTTCGGCCTCATGACCATCGCCATCAGCACCGACTATTGGCTGTACACGCGCGCCTTTATCTGCAACACCACCAACCTCACGGCGGGCGCCAGCGGCGACGACGGGCCCCCCCAGCGCGGGGGCGGCGGCGCCGCGGAGAAGAAGGACCCCGGCGGCCTCACGCACTCGGGCCTCTGGAGGATCTGCTGCCTGGAAGGTAGGGCCCCGCGCCCCCGCCCCCAAGTCTCCCGGGTCTCCCGCGGCCTCCACCCTGGGTGGCCCTTCGTCCGCCGCTGCTCCTGCCTGGCCACCGCCCCCCGCCACCCTTGGCCCCCCACCCTTCCCACCCTTCTCTGGGTCCTGACCCTCGCCTGAACCCCGCCTCCCAGCTCGCCTCTCCATCACCCAGCAGGGCCCCTTGAGCCTTTTCCTCTTCCCTCCCTTCGCGGGGAAAGCGCCCCCTCCTCTCTCCCTCCCACCCCTCCGGGGGTCCGGCCTCCCTCTACCAGGGGACCCCCTCAGCCTGGACCCCAACGCTGGCACCCTCTGCCTTCCCGCCCTCCTGCCCTCTCACCCCCGATCTCGAGGCTGCTCCTTCTTGCCCGCGGCATCGTTGCTCCCCGGGTCCTGGCTCTGAGCGCCCCGACCTCGGATGACCCCGTCTCCAGCGCCTTCCTCATCCCCTTTGACCCTCTGGCCCCACGTGGGCTGTTTGTCCCCTCAAACATCACGCCCCGTCGGACCGGAACTCGTGGTCCCCTCCTCTTTGCTTTTGGGGGCTTGTCTTCCGGGAGTCTTGTCCTGGCTTCCTGTCCCCGCCTCCGCCCCTGGTCCTTGTCTTTCCTGGCCCTTTCTGGGGCTCTGCTTCCCACTGTGTCCACTCAGCCTCCCTTTGGCCTCTTCCTCTGGCAGCGGAGGCACTGCCTCTTCCAGTCTCCGTCTCCGCTCTTTCTCTGGCCCTGCTCTTTCCCTCTTGCAGCCTCCCTCCCAATCGGTTGCCTCTGCCTCCCACGTACCCCAACTGTCCCCCTGGGCCAGCCCTCTTCCTCTTATCAACCCCTCCGTCCCATTCTCAGCTTTGCCATTTCTTTCCACATGGCATGGAGGTGCTGGGGCGCAGGACGCCTGAGTCCCAGTCCTCTCGTGCGTCGGTCCCCCCTCCCCTGTGTGGCCGCTACCTGCTCACCTCCCCAGCCTCACCAGCCCTGGTCTGCAACGCCAAGAAGGAACCAGCCAATCCCCAATTTCCCCCTACAGGACCCAAAAGATCACAATTTGTCACTTCTCTGTTTTTAATCCTTCTCTTTTCCCCATCGTTTCCTCCTCCGTTTTGCTGGGCGCTCTCAATAGGCCAGAAATGTTATTCTCTTATTTAATCCCCTGGCGGGGGCAGGATGCTATCCTCTGGTTGGGGATGAGGAAAGTGAGGCTCAGAGAAGTTAAGCCACTCGCCCGAGGTCACCCAGCTGTGGCTGGGGGCAGAGCCAGGAGAACTCGGGTCTGAAGGATGGGAGTTACAGATATTCTTTGTCTGGCGTGCGGAGCATTTAAAACCGAAACCACAATCGGAATCGGTTGCCAACATTTAAAAATAGGGAGGCTGCACGTTGAGAATCCGATCTCCAGCTTCTTTTGAACTAGTGGCAGATCTGATAGCACGGGGCTGGCATTGTCCAGCAGTCCTGGTCGGCCAGGTCCCAGTAGCAGCTGCTTCTTCAGATCACGCACGTGGGTCTCCTTTTCCCCAGTCACCTCTGCTCCCTATTGCCTCACACCCACCCAATTTCCCCATGATGTTACTCTCTTCCTCGTGCGGGCATCTGACTTCATCTTCATTCCCTGGTCTGACCGAGCATCAGGCACAGAGCCGTGTGCGGGGACTTGCCTCTTGGAACCCCCAGGACAATGTATGAATCATAATATTTCCATGTTCTCATCCCCTCCTTCAAAAGCACTGTTTATTGAGTTTCTACTATGTGCCAGGCACCATTCTTGATACTGGAGCTACAGCTCAGTGCAAGGAAAAACAGCAACAACAAAGATCCCTGTTGTTATGTGTCTTACATTCTAGAAGGAGAGACAGATGAGAAGAGAGATGAGTAAATACAACATCTAGGGTGTTAGATGGAGCTGAGTGCTAAGGAGGAAAAAGAGCAAAGGAGGGGACCAGAAGTGTTAGGGGCAAGAGTGTGAAGCTGTAGAAACTGGAGATAAAGGAGACCGAGCGGCTGACATCCGAAGGGTGGGCTGAATGGACCCAGAGATGGAGCCATGTGGCTTCTGGAGGGAAATGCTTTAGGCTGTAGAACCCGGCTCATCAATGGGAATGTGCCTCGTGTCTGACTGCCAGGGGAGGCCCACCACCCAGCCAGGGCAGAGCTGGTGAAGGAGGAACGCAGTAGGAGGTGCCAGCACGGTGCACGAACTTTCAGGTCCTGGGATGTGATCTGCTTTTTCCGTCGTAGGCTCCTGGGCAGAGGAGTGATAGGAGCTGGCTGAAAGGTTAAGGGGATCGCTGTGCTGTGTCTCTGAGAGGGAGGTGGGAGGGAAAAGGGAAAACAGGAGCTGGCTTATCTGGGGTGGGAGACGTAGAATTAGGGTTTGAATTGAGAGCACTTTCTGCAGCTAGAGCGGGCAGGCAGGAACTGCTGATGGGGACAGTGGCAGAATGTGAGAGAAAGGAGTCTGGATGTCTTGAAAGCAGGGTTGTCCAACCTCAGCCTTGTTGACCTTTTGGGGGATGGATAATTCCGCATTGCAGTGGCCGGTGGTGGTGGTGGGTGGCAGGTGGAAGGAAGGTCCTCTGTGTTGTAGGAGGTTTAGCAATATTCCCGGGCTCTACCTCCAAAGACCAGCAGCATCCATCAGCGTGGCCACCAAAATCGCCAGCTGTCTCTGGTCTAGGAATAAAACTGCCCCTAGTGAGAGTCACTGCTCGAAGTCTATGGCCTGAGCCCTGGACAGTGTGGTAGGGGTGGAGGCAGGGGGTATTTATCAGTTGAAACAGTTGGTGTTTTATGTATTTGTCTTACTTTCTCTCAGTTGTTTAGTCGCTAAGTCACGCCCGACTCTTTGTAACCCCATGGTCTGTAGCCCACCAGGGTCCTCTGTCCATGGGATTCTCCAGGCAAGAATACTGGAGTGGGTAGTCTTTCCCTTCTTTCTCTAGGGGATCTTCAGGACCCAGGGATCGAACCCGTGTCTCCCACATTGGTGGGCAGATTCTTTACCATCTGAGCCGCCAGGGAAGCCCTAATTTATCGTAAGGAGGGCTCTCATGAGCTCAGGTTTGGAAATGTTAAATTGGGGGTGCCTGCTGGTCATAATGTCTAAGACAGGAGTCCGCATAGGAGAGGCCCCACAAAGCGCCGCACAGCCGATCTTTTAGGCTTCGTGGGGCGTGTGATCTCTGTCACCGCTACTCCTAAAAACAACCGGAGACAATGCGTGAGTGGATGAGTGTGGCGGGGTTCCAATTAAACTTCATTTACGGGCACTGACATTTGAATTCTATATCATTTTCTCATACCACGAGAGTCTTCCTTGACAGTTTTTCAATCTTTTTTTTTTTTTTTTAAATAAGTAAAACCTACTCTTCACTGGGTTTGGCCGTTGGGCCGTAGTTTGCTAACCTCCCCCGCCCCCGATCTAAGACATTAGCGATAAGACGTATGAGGCCAGAGTTCAGGAGGATGTCTGGGCTGGGGGGGTGGTGCGTCATGGCATGTGGATGGATGAGCAGAGGCGGAAACACACACAAAGAGTAGCTGAAGGGCCAATGACTGAGCTAGTCCAGTATTCAAAGACAATCAGACAGATGAGAAGAGCCAGCGAAGGGAGCTAAGAAAGGGGAGACCACAGAGGATGGGGGGAAATAACGGGCTAAGTGGGGTCCCCAGAGACAAAGGAAGTGACTTAAGGACGGGTTAAAGGCAGGTCGGCTTCATTGTTACTTGATCATCATTCGTGTGCCACTGGAGTCTCACAGTAACCCTGTGCACTGTTTACGACCAAAAGCTTAGGGCTCAGAGAAGGGAAGCAACTTTCCCAAGGTCACACAGCTAACAGGCCATCGCGTCCACGCTGGAGCCCACGTCTGCTTTGTTTCCTAAGTCAGCACATCCACCAGCCTCCATCCTATCCAAGGATCCAGGAGTGTAGAAACTGTTCCCCCGGGGCCACGGTCCCCAGAAGGTGCTGTCCCCCAGGGAATTCTTGGGTCTCATCCTGTCTCCTTCCAAGCGTCTCTGAGGAACGCAGTAGGAAGTGGTGTTGGAGACCCAGACTCTGGAACAGAACTCACTGGGTTACCTCCTGCCTGCCAGGCACTGAAACGTGACCTTGAGCCATATGTTCAACATCTCTGCTGCTTTTCACCATCAGTGAGATGGGCGTTATAATAACCCCTAGCCTACAGAGCTACGGAGGGGGCCCAGTGAGTTATTCCATTCAGAAGGCCAGTAGACACAGCGTAAAGGCTAGACTGTGTGGCTTCTATTCTGTCCTTATTATTAGGAATTTGGGTGACCCATCCCTGAATCTCCCCTCCTCGATAACCAGGGAGTCCCATCCCTCCAGCCAGCGCTGCCCAACAGAAACATCACACAAGCTGCCTCTCTAACTTAAATGTTTCTGTGCTGTGTGCTTGGCTGACTCGCTCAGTCCTTTCCGACTCTTTGCCACCCCGTGGACTGTAGCTTTCTACTAGTGACATTAAAGGGCTTCCCTAGTGGTTCAGTGGTAAAGAATCTGCCTGCCAATGTAGGAGACGTGGGTTCAGTCCCTGGGTTGGGAAAATCCTCTAGAGAAGAAAATGGCAACACACGCTAGTCTTCTTGACTGGAGAAGCCTGCAGACAGAGGATCCTGGCGGTCTACAGTCCACGGGGTCGCGAAGAGTCGGACACGACTGAGTGATTCAACAACAACACTAAGTGACATTAAAACAAATAAAAAGCGAAGGTTCAACGGATCTAATTTAATAAATGCAATTATATAGTATATTAATATAAAGGTTAGTAACCGATTTTATTTAACCAAGCAGAGCCAAAATATTATTTTAGTATGTGAGCAATATAACAAATATTAATGAAATACGATGCTTTCTTCTTCAAAATGAATCTGAAATCTGCTGCATATTTTAAGCTCACCCTTCATCTCAACTGCCACCTTTCAGAACCAACCTCCTGGGGCTGGGTTTAGCCCCCTTCTCAGGAATCTCAGCGCCCAGAATTTGGACCTACAGCCCAATTTACTCTAGCAGTCTATTGAAAGCCCCTGTGCTCAGCACTTAGCAGGCCTTATTATCTCATTGAATCCTCCCAATTGCTCCAGGAGGGAAGGTATTATTATCACGAGAGTTTGTCAGAGCAGGAAGCTGATGGCCAGAAAGGGGAAGTGAGTCAGCTACAAGGCCACCCAACATGCGGGGGGCAGTAGGCGCGTCTGCACGGGCCTTCACCCCCACGCCCGCCGGGGTCTGTGCTCTGCCAGCCCTCAGGGACGCGCCGGTTTTCATCACCACCATTCCTGCACGCACAGAGCTCCCAGCTCAGGCAGTTGGATAATATGCAGAGGCAAGCTGGTTTTCTGCTCTTTAACTCCTGTGTTTCACAGCGTGTGCGTGCTAAGTCGCTTCAGTGTGTCCAGCTCTTTGCGACCCGGTCAATGTAGCCCACCAGGCTCCTCTTTTCATGGGATTCTCCAGGCCAGGATACTGCAGTGAGTTGCCTTGCCCGCCTCCAGGGGACCTTCCCCACTCACGGATCGAACCTGCATCTCTTGTGTCTCCTGCATTGGCAGACGGTTCTTTAACCACGGCGCCAGCTGGGAAGCCCCACACGTACGCGGAGTGAGCACTTGTCAAACCTTATCTGGTCATATCACCATCCTCATTTTCCAAGCCAGGAAGCTGAAGCTCAGAGGTATTCAAAACCCAAAAGCCACACAACTGGGAAGTTACCGTCCTGGTATGCAGAGCCAGAGAATACACTTTCAAAGCCTGAGCTTGTGGCTACCATAACCACTGGGTTCTGCTTCCCTAAAGACACTCCGTTCTGGGAATTCCCTGGCCGTGCAGTGGTTAGGACTCCCTGCTTCTACTGCAGGGGACACGGGTTCGATCCTTGGTTGGGGAACTAAGATCCCACAAGCTGCACAGTGTAGCCCAAACAAATGAACAAGCAGAAAGCTCACCTCTGAGGTCCAAACTCTCCTCCTCATGATTTAACTTCTACATGGGATTGAGCATGGGATTGAGCAACTTACGCCTCAGTTTCCTCACCTATAATGCAGTGAAGTGAAGCAGTGAAGTGAAGTCGCTCAGTCGTGTCCCACTCTTTGAGACCGCATGGACTATAGCCTACCATGCTCCTCCGTCCGTGGGATTCTACAGGCAAGAATACTGGAGTGGGTTGCCATTTCCTTCTCCAGGAGATCTTCCCAACCCAGGGGTCGAACCCAGGTCTCCCACATTGCACGCAGACGCTTTACCATCTGAGCCACCAGGGAAGCTCAAGAATACTGGAGTGGGTTGCCATTCCCTTCTCCAGGGGATCTTCCTGACCCAGGGATTGAACCCGGGTCTCCCGCATTGTAGGCAGACGCTTTACTGTCTGATCGACCAGGGAAATTTGCAGGAGTGCTATTATTTCCTGGTATCCTTAGGGTTGGTCATCCATGCTGAGGGTATTGTTCAGTCGCCAAGTTGCGTACGACCCTTTGTGACCCCATGGACTGCAGCACGCCAGACCTCCCCGTCCCTCACCATCTCTCAGAGTTTGCCCAAGTTCAAGTCCATTGAATCAGTGATGCCATCCAGTCCTCTTCTGAGAGTGTTAACAGCTGTCAAATGCTTGGAGTGGTGTCTGGTGTGTGGTTAGCCCTCAGTAAGTTTTATACTAGTTAAGTGGACCTCCCAGGTGATTCAGTGGTTAAGAATCCACCTGTAATGCAGGAGATACGGGTTCCATCCCTGGGTCAGGATGATCCCCTGGAGAAGGGAATGGCAACCCACTCCAGTATACTTGCCTGGGAAATCCCTTGGACAGAGGAGCCTGGTGGGTACAGTCCATGGGGTCGCAAGGAGTCAGCCATGACTTAGTGATTAAATAACGACAAAGTACTAGTTATTATTACTTACAGCATGACTAGTCTGTGGAGAGAGTCTTCATGCTGTCTACTTTCCATGCTCAATCTCACTGAATTATCATTCATATTTTGAGAAAAGCACTATGATCCCATTCAAGAAAGAGAGAGCTTGAACCCACCTACCAGACCATAGCGGACGTGCTGTTGGGTAAGCATTTGCTCCCACAAGATGTATCTTCATTCATTCATTCAATTGCTTTTTTTTTAAGTGTAGTAAAATGCACATAACATAAAATATATCATCTTAACCCATTTTAAAAGCACAGTTCAGCAGTGTTAAGTATATTTACATTGTGTATCAAGCTCCAAAACACTTTTCATTGTGCAGAATTGAAACTCTACCCATTCTTCCCCACTCCCAGCCCCTGGCAACCATCATTCTTTCTGTCTCTGTGAATTTGACCACTATAGACACCTCATATGAGTGGGATCATACAGTGTTTGTATTCGTGTGACTGACTTATTACACTTTGCATGTCTTCAAGGTTCATCCAGGTTGTGGCATGTCTTAGAATTCCATTGTTTTTAAAAGGCTGGATAATATTCCGTTCTATCCACATGCCACACTTTGTTTATCGGTTCATGCGTTGATGGACCCTTAGGTTGCTTTTGGCTGTTGTGAATAATGCTGCTACAAAAATGGATATATTTGTATATTTCTTAGAGACCTTGCTATCAATTCTTTTTCGTATATACCCAGAGGTGGAATTGCAGCTAAGGTCCCCCACATGCCTCCTGGCCAAATAAACCAAAACCTAAAACTGAAGAATTATGGGATTCCCTGGTGGCTCAGGGGGTAAAGAGTCTGCCTGCAATGTGGGAGACCTGAGTTCAATCCCTGGGTCCGGAAGATCCCCTCGAGAGGAAAATGGGAACCCACTCCAGTATTCTTGCCTGGAAAACCCCATGGACAGAGGGGCCTGGGGTCGCAAAGACAGAGTGACTTCACTTTCATAGTAATTTTGTTTTTAATTTTTTGAGGCCCCTCCATCCTGTTGTCCATAGAAACCAAACCAGTTTACTTTCCCACCAACAGTGCAGACAGGTCCCAGTTTCTCCGCATCCTCACCAACACTGGTTATTTTCTGTTTTGTTTTGTTTGTTTATAGTAGCCGTCTGAATGGGATGGTATCTCATATCTATGAGATAGTATTTCATTGTTGTTTTCACTTGCATTTCCCTAATGATTAGTTTATACGGACCACCTTTTCATGCACTTCTTGCCCATTCAGCCGTTCTTATATGCAAATATCAAGCATTTCCAATGCTCTAGGCATTCTTCTAGATGCTGGGACACCTACAGGCTTAGATTCCAGTGGGAGCAAACTGCTGTGTGCTTGAATTCTGCTTCCACCACCCAGCAGCTGTGAATCAGTGAACGCTTTGTATGCCTCTATTTCCTCATCTGGACAATGGGTGTATGACGCGGTATCACTGTTCCCAGCAAAGTGCTAAATCTCTGTACCTGGATTCAACCCTCGTAAAAACCGGGGAGGTGCATCCTAGTATCCCCCATGTTATAGGAAAAGGGACAGAAGCAAACTAGTCCAAATAAGGCCAACAAGGATGTGGTGTAAGGACATGATGGATTCAGGCTTCATCATCAAACCGTGCGACTCCAGTTCTTACCACTGCACGACACCAATACCATTATCTATTTCATGGGTCTCCTGGGAGCTCCGGGTGAGTTAATCTACCTCAGAAGCACTTAACAAATGTTAGCGCTTAGTGGAATTAGTCACTGCCTTATAGTCCTTCTTTCCAATCCTTTCCTTTACCCGCATTTCTTTCCCTGTCATCTTCTGCCTCAAACCTCCCTTTCTGCTATCCTTATGGTTCATAATCTAATTCTTTCAACACTTATTTCTTGACGCCTCCTTTGGTGCCAGGCAATGCTAGAGACACACGAAGGAATCAGACCCCATGCCCCACCACCCCATTCAGGAACTCCCAGCGTGCTGAAGAAGATCATAGAGCAACCCAATGCATGTTTAAAAAAAAAAAAAAAGGAGCAGCTACCCCACCCAGAATGGGTGGGAGGGGTCTCTGTGAGGGAAAACTTCCTCAGGCAGGTGCCCGGGCGCTGCTCTCTTGCAAGGGTTAAGTTCTTCTCCAGGAAGAATGTGAGCTGAGTGTTCCAAAGCACTGGGCAGAGGCCTGGAGATGGGAAGGCGCCTGGAGAATTGAGGAAACAAAGTGTCTTTATACTGATTTATATGCCAGTCTCCAGCTAAGTAAGGATGCATGTTCTGGGACGGAGGAGTGGGCTGTGACTGCAGGACCCCTGGAGGCATACTTCACCCCTAGCTTGCCTTGGCTTGTTCCAACCGCTCCATCGCCTCCCTGAGGACTGCAGGTGCTGGGCGCCGAAAGAGGGGGAAGCCTACTCCCCAAACAGAGGATTGAAGAGACGACACCCCCACTGACCCACTGGGGCTGCTCTCTCCTCCACGGGGACTCAAGGCTTCATAGGGCCTCAAGGCTTCACAGGGCTCAGACGGTAAAGCATCTGCCTGCAATGCGGGAGATCTGGGTTCGAGCCCTGGTTTGGGAAGATCCCCTGGAGAAGGAAATGACAGCCCACTCCAGTATTGCCTGGAGAATCCCAAGGACCAAGGAGCCTGGTAGGTTACAGTACATGGGGTCGCAAAGAGTCGGACACGACTAAGTGACCAGCATACACACATACACAGGGGAAATGGAGTCCTTTTCGCCCTCCGTTGCCTCTCCGTTTTCCCACGTGGTTTCAACGGGTTTCGAGTTGAAGGGTCCTTGACATCACTGAAACCAACACCTTCTTTCTTACAGAGGGGGAAACGGAGCCCGGAGAGACTGTACTCGTCCAGGTTACAGGGCAAAGGTCCTTGTGGCCTTTTAGCGAGTGTTGGATGTTTTCCTTTGTCCTTGTTTTAAAACCTGGTTGGGAAACTGAGGCCAGGGAGTTTGAAAGTTTGTCCCAGGTGCGCAGACGTGTTCAGGAGCCAGTATTTCCTGTCTCCCAATCAGCCCAGAAAGAGAAGAGGTTTGAGGAAAAGGGGGGAGGTGTCTTTTCTCACCCAGAGTTCCCCAACTGTTAAGTGCCCACCACCATCACCCCCCTCCCCCCAATTCCCCCTCCAGGGTTGAAAAGAGGCGTCTGCGTGAAGATCAACCATTTCCCGGAGGACACGGACTACGACCATGACAGCGCGGAGTATCTGCTCCGTACGTGAGGGTCTGGGGCGGAGTTGGGGGGATGCTGCTGGGCTCGGACACGTGGGAGGGGAGAGGGGGCTGTGCTCCCGCGCTTAGATCGACGCGCCGAGATGAGCTTGTCAGCCAATCCAAGCCAAGATACCGAGATCCTCTGGCCTCCGATTGGGTCACTGGGCCCTCTCCCGCCCCCTCCTCTCACCTCGGGGCGGGCAGACGGGGGATCCCCAGGGCTGATTGGCTGCCGTGCCGGCCTGGGTACTCCGGGCCGTGACTGGTTGTCCCTCTCCGGGCCGGGATTGGCCAACCGCACCCAGGGCCCGAGAGGCAATCTGCGGCGCGGCCTGGCCACTCCCGGGAGCTGGCTGGGGAAGCCCGCGGTGCGATTGGTAGCTACCCCGAGAACGCGGCAAACCCCGAGTTGGGATTGGCTGTGGCCTCAGCCGGGCTCAGAAATCGCAGAATCTGGTTGCTTGGGGTTTGGGGGAGTGGAAAGGACTGCAGAGAGAGAGAGAGAGAGGAGAAAGGGGAAAAGAGAAGGGAAACCCAGAGCTACGGATGAAGCAAGGCAGAAAAGGGAGGAGAAAAGAGGAGAAAAAGAAGAGAGCGGGAGAGGGAGCGATGGAGGGGGCAGGGGAAGACAGAAGAGAGACCCGGAGAGACAGGTGAAGCCAGGCGGACGGGGGGTGGGAGGGACAGCGGGATTTAGAGATGTGATAAAAAGAAGGATCTGGAGAAAGGGGGAAAGGCGCAGAAGGGAGGAAGGGAACGCGCGTGCGAGAAGGAAAAAGAGAGGGAGATGGTCCACAAAGGAAATAGAGGCGTTCAGAGGCGGGGTGGGTGGGGTGGAAGAGAGGGAGAATGGTTAGAAAAATTAAAGGGCAGAAAAAATATGCCAGCAGAAACACAGAGGAAGAAAGAAAAGGACGAAGAAAAAGAGAGGGGGGCCATCAGATCGCGAAAGAGAGAAATTTTAAAGAGGAGAGAAAGTGAGACAAAAAAGAACCAGAACACGGGCAGAGGGGAGGAATGGGGAACCAGCGAGAGAGAAGGGGGACAAGGCACAGAGGAGGCGCGGGGCCCCAGGGGCACAGGCGGCTGTGACTGACGCCCTGGTTCCCTCCCCACTCCCCGCCCGTCTCCGGTCTCTCTCCAGGGGTCGTCCGGGCCTCCAGCATCTTCCCCATCCTCAGCGCCATCCTGCTGCTGCTCGGGGGCGTGTGCGTGGCGGCCTCCCGCGTCTACAAGTCCAAGAGGAACATCATCCTGGGAGCAGGGATCCTGTTCGTGGCAGCAGGTGAGAGGCAGAGGGAGGGGGCGGCCCACCTGCGCTCGCACGTGTGTCTGTGTGCGTGCGCGCGGGCGCGCCTGCAAAGCCACCTTGCCAGGGCGCTCCCTGGGGCCCGGAGCCTTCCTAGGCTCTATCCCAAGCTCCATCGCCACCCGCTGGGCGAGGGAAGTGTAGCCTTCCCGCCGTCTTCTCGGGGAATGAACCCAGCTCAGACAGGTGTCTACCGCGTAATCCGGGATTCCAGGAGTTCAGATTCCGAAGCCGGCGGTCCAGGAGATGGAAGGGAAGGAACCTGGAAGAGGGGAGCTTGAGGCTGAACTGAGGTCTTGAGGCTCGGGAGGACCTGGAGGAAGGACCTGAATGCAGTTGGGGAGGAGCCTGCCCTAGGGGGCCGGACCTTGTGGTCTCCGGTGTATCCAAGAAGGGGCGGGTCCTGAGAAAGTTTCCAGGCCAACTCGGTAGTGAGGCACGGCTTTTTAAAGGGGCAAGACCCCCCTACTACTCGATGTGAGTAGTACTGTGCAATTCCGGAACTTAGAGTCTTCTCAAAGCGGTGGACTCCTGAAGAGGAGGAGGAGGGCTCAGCATAAATAGCAGGGGAAGCTTTCGGAGAAGGATGTGACCTGCAGGGGTGGGGCTTGGAGGATTTGAAAGGCGAGGGTAACTACAAACTGGGCCTAGGGAAGTCTGGCCTCGATCCTCAGGGGGCGGGGCTTAGCAAGCTGGAGGTGGGGCTTAGACTAGAAGATTGTCTAGTTCCTAACTTGTGTCCCCCTCTTTCCTGCTCTAATTAGGCTACCAAGAGGAAAGCCTAGAATAGATGATAATCATGGGAGAGTTCAGATCAACCAGAGTTGGGGTCTAGAGAGTCAACGGGATTACCTTATTAACAGACTTAAAACGAGTCGAGGGTGAGGCCAGATTTATAAAGTTAGGGGGGAGTTAGACCAATCAGTATAGGGCCTGGGTCATCTTATCAAGGGCAGAGCTTAGGCCAGCCAGGGAAGGGCCTGGACCATCTGGGCAGGAGTTAAGACTGTCTAGGGCAGGGCTTGGGTCTTCGCGGAGGGATCTGGACCACTAAGGGTGAGCCTGAACCATCTAGGGTGGGCCCTGGACCAACTAGGGCAGCGTTTAGATCAGCTAGAGTGACCTGAATTAGCCAGGGATAGTGGACCATCCGAAGCAAGATCTGAGGCCGTTTAAGGTGGGGCCTGAGCCAGCTGGGGAGGAATTTAGGCCATCTGGAAAGGGCTTGGACCATGTCAGGTCGAGCATAGATCAACACGGGTTGGGGCCTAAATGCTCAGTGTGGTATATGGACCATCTGGGGTGGGATCTAGATCATTGTGGGTGGAGCTTAGACCAGAGTGGGGTAACGACTAGACCGTCATGGGTGGAGCTTAGGCCAGAGTAGGACGCGGCCTAGACCATCAGGGGTGGAGCTTAGACCACATGGGCGGGGCCTAGGCCACCGTGGGTGGAGCTTAGGCCAAAGCAGGGCGGGGCATAGACCATCAGGAGTGAAACTTAGATCAGAGGGTCAGGGCCTGGGCAAGTCCGGGCTGGGTAGGGCCCATTTGAGGCGGGGCCTAGGCCATCTTGGGCGGAGCTTAAGCCAGAGCAGGGCGGGGCCTAGATCATCAGGGCGGAGCCTAGACCGGGGGCGGGGCCCGGGCGGGGGCGGGGCCAGGGACGGCCTCGAGGCTCCCGTCTGACCGTCCCCGCCCAGGCCTGAGCAACATCATCGGGGTGATCGTGTACATCTCGGCCAACGCGGGCGAGCCGGGCCCGAAGCGGGACGAGGAGAAGAAGAACCACTACTCATACGGCTGGTCCTTCTACTTCGGCGGGCTGTCGTTCATCCTGGCCGAGGTGATCGGCGTGCTGGCCGTCAACATTTACATCGAGCGCAGCCGCGAGGCGCACTGCCAGTCTCGCTCGGACCTGCTCAAGGCCGGCGGGGGCGCGGGCGGCAGTGGCGGGAGCGGCCCCTCGGCCATCCTCCGTCTGCCCAGTTACCGCTTCCGCTACCGCCGCCGCTCCCGCTCTAGCTCCCGCTCCAGCGAGCCGTCGCCTTCGCGGGACGCGTCTCCCGGCGGCGCCGGGGGCCCGGGGTTCGCCTCCACGGACATCTCCATGTACACGCTCAGCCGCGACCCGTCCAAGGGCAGCGTGGCCGCGGGGCTGGCAAGCGCCGGTGCCGGCGGCGGGGCGTACGGCGGGGCGGCCGGGGGCACGGGGGGCGCGGGGGGAGGCGGCGGCGGTGGCGGCGGGGCGGGCGCGGAGCGGGACCGCGCGGGGGCGCCCGGCTTCCTCACGCTGCACAACGCCTTCCCCAAGGAGGCGGGCGGCGGCGTCACGGTCACGGTCACCGGGCCGCCAGCCGCGCCCGCGCCCGCCCCGCCCGCCCCCGCCGCGCCTGCCCCCGGGACCCTAGCTAAGGAGGCCGGCGCCTCCAACACCAACACGCTCAACAGGAAAACCACGCCCGTGTAGGGGCGCGCCTGGGGGCGCGGAGGGGGGCGTGTCCGGGGCGCGTGCGCGGGCGCGCGTGCAACGAGGCTGCCGGGGGTCGGGGGCGCCCCCCTCCTTCCCCGTGAGCGCGCTGGAGACTGCTCAGCCTTCCCCCGCGCCCCCTCCCCGCCCTATCCCCGCCCACCCGGCTGTGGGGGAACATCCCCCCACCCTCTGAATCAGGGACCCTGAGGGAGGGGGAAGGGAAGGGAAGGGAGGGGGCCGTTGGGAGCGAGCGTTGTGTTTTATTTTTTTGTGGGGTTCTGGGGGGAGGGGGGAGGGCTGTGGTGTTTTTTGCAGTTTTGAGATGTTTTCTTTTTAATGTTTTGTTGTGTGCATGTGGGGGCGGGGCACAGGGAGGGACTCCCAGCCCAGCCCAACTCCTGGAGAGGGGCGCATAACACACGAATATAGAGTTATACCTACAAACTATATATATATGCTCTATATAAAGAGACAGAAAGACCAAAGGGATGCAGAGAGGCACAATGAGGTGGGATGGGCCTGGGCATTCATTCACTTCTTCGTTCATCATTCCGCAAGGTTTTCAAAAGCACCTGCTATGTACCAAGATGGTGGCTTGGCAGGAAACATAAACAGGCCCAGAGACAGACTCCGTCATTCATTCCCAGCAATTTATTTGTGTACTTCAGTGCCAAACATTGTGCTGAATGCTGAGTCTACAGAAGGGAGGAAGTCAGACTTCCCCAACGTCTTCACAGAGTTTACATCTTGTGCATGAGACAGGCACTAATCAAAGAATTGCATACACAACAATAAGTTACAGTTGGGGCAAAAGAGAAACCCGAAGTGCTACAAAATCCTCCGGCAGGGAGGCTAACCCAGTTTAAAAGGAAAGGATAAACCAGGTAACACTGAAAGGATGATAAGAAGCCAGTCAGGTGAAGCTGGAGGGAAGTGTCCTAGCCCGAGAACAACATATGCAAAGGCCCTGGGGCAGGAAGAGCTTCCAGAAAAGGCTAACATGTATATACTGAGCCAGATGGAGGTGGAACAAGATGAGACTGGAGAAGTAGACAGGGCCAGACTGCCCCGGGACTTCGTAGGTTAGGTCAAGAGTTTAGATTTTTTTTTTTAATATTTAAAAATTTATTTTAAACTATTTATGGAAAAGGATGAATTTGTTCTCCTGTGGCCAAAATTTGCAAAGTTTGGTGGTGGTTCATTTGCTAGGTCGTGTCCAGCTCTTGCGACCCCGTGGACTGTAGCCCACCAGGCCCCTCTGTCCATGGGATTCTCCAGGCAAGAATGCTGGAATGGGGTGCCATTTTCTTCTCCAGGGAAGAGCTTAAATTTTAACCCGAGGGCAGCGGGGAACCACAGAGTGGCTTTAAACAGGATCATAACATGAACGATGGGAGGCAAGAACTCGGAGATGAGTGTGAGAGGCAGAGACGCGCTGAAATAAGGATCAAATATAGGCACTGACACTTCAGACTCGCAGTGCTGGGAGGGAGCAGATAATCACGCAGACTGAAGCACAAGCCTGGTGTTTGGTGGGCAGGAAAAACACTAGGACTTAGAGATGCATGTTTCACTCATTCACTAATTCAGCCATTCATTCACTCCTTGACATTCCCGGACCAGGCAGTGTGCTAGAATCAGGATCCCCAGAGCTCCTCTCGAGGAGGAGTCAAAAGCCAGACTCCAAGTAGGGTGCAATAACAGGGACCAGGATGGGCACCTTGACCAGAGAAGAGAGAGTGACCAAGTGTCAAGAGTGGGCAGTCCTCAGGGAAACTTCCTGGAGAACCTCAGGCCCAGCCTGGGTTTCCAAAGGATGAGTAAGGATGGCTTTCACGGCAGAATAACTCAAGTGGGGTCGGGGTGGGGTGGGGGATTGAAAGAGCATAAAGTTCTGGGGTCAGGACTCCTGCTTTTAGGGTACAAAAGGTCAGGGCAGGGGTGGGCAGTGAGACTAGAGAAACAGCTAGAAGCCAGAGTCTAAATGCGCTAGGGTTCTGGGCTGGTGAGTCTGGACTTTATTCTGAGGGTGCCAGGAAACACAGGAGAGTTTGGAGCAAGTGAAGAGCAGGTTGAGACGGGAGTGTCAGAAGGAACCACCTGGGACGTGGGAAAGGAGTGGATAGGATGTCGATGCTGTGAAGTAGATGAGACAGGATGGCAGTTGAGCTGGGAAAGGGCTCGGGGTAGAGAAGGTGGAAGGATGGATTTGAAGGTCACTGAGGACACAGAAGGGAGAGCGCTCACTGCGTTTCCCTTCATTGGCTCAGCAAGTATTTCCCAAGACCCGCCCGCCCCCCGCCCCCGGCTTCCCTGTGTGGCAGGTTCTGTGCTCAGCAATACTGGGAGGAGCAGGGAGGATTCAGAGCCTGCCCTGTCCTCCAGGGGCTCCCAGCCTGGTGGCGAGACAGACCTGGACACAGATGAGGGGGAAGCGGTTGGCAACGTGCCAGGCTCCACCCAGCTTCTCTGCAGACAACCTGGAGCCGCAGAAAGCAGGCAGAACAGAGGAGGGATGGGACGACAACTGGGTATTGGGGAGTTCCCTCTGGGGTCCCTGTGGTGGACAAGAAAGACCGATGGGCAGGGGGCCAGGGAGGAACTGGACGAGGGCAGTGTTGGAAAGAGATTCTGGGAAACGGGGCGGGGGGGAAGGAATACAACTCACAGGACAGAGGGGCACTGACTGTACGGATGATAAACAGAGAGGACTGGAAGAGGTGGCATTAAAAGAGACAGATTTGGTAGGAGAAGGGGAGCAGAGCTGGCTAGAGGATATTGGATTCTAGTGTTCAAAACCCAAACATAAAGCAAGACAGAGGTGGAGCATGGGCAGAAGGGAGAGAGATGGCTGGGAGTGGGGGAGATCAGGGCAACAGAGGCCAAAGCTGAGTGAGTTACAGGGGGCAGAGGAAACACAGACAGTGATCCAGAAAGGAGAGGAGGGGCTGACACAGCGATGCACAAGTCAGGACAGAGGAGGCTCAGAGAAGCAAATACACACACACACACACAGATGGAGGGAGAAAGATGCAGGGATGTGCCCAGAAAGAAAGGTGGGGCTTCAGAAGCACGCTTAGGGTGTCGGGGCAATCCATTTCTTTGGTTTGTTTCAGTATTCAAGAAATAGTTATTGAGTGCCCGCCTTTTCTAGGCCAGTCTAGGTGCAGGGAATGTGGAAGTGAACAGATGGCCAGGCTTTTACTGTCCTGGAACTCACAAGAGAGACACACAAGAAACAGTAAGAAATTTCAGTTACGGCAAAGTGTTTCCAAAATGAAGCCGGAAAGAGAATTCCCTGGTGGTCCAGTGGTTAGGATTCCAAGCTTTCAACACCATGGCCGGGGCTCGATCCCTGGTCAGAGAACTGAGATTCCCACAAGCCACAACGTGTGTCTTAAAAAAAAAAAAAAATGTGAAGCGGGCCGTGGTGACTTCAGATGAGGAACCTCAGGAACAACCCACTGCAAAGGTAACAAGGGTTGTGAGAAGGAAAGGCGCTCACCAAACATTCCGGCCAAGCAGTGACGCAGAGTTCTGAGAAAGCTACCCATTTTCAAGGAGACCCCGTGGAGGGCAGAGGAAGAAGGGTGAGCAAATTAGGCTGAGCTTGGAAGCATGGGCTGAGGGCCCGTCGTGTAGGGCCTCGTAGCTCTGGGAGGAAATCTGAATTTTACTCTAGATTCAGTGGGATGAGCATAAGAATGACAGCCCCTATTTTTATTTAAAAATGAAGTAACAGACCCACATTGCTGTGCTGTGAAGAGATTTAGGAGTGAAGGTGGAAGGCAGGAGTTAAGAGGGTGTCATCCTTTTCCAGGTGAGGCTGATGGTGGCCTGGACCAATGTGGAGGAACAGGGCGTGGGACTGTGGAGGCAGGGTCTATGGTGGTGGCTGTGAACTGGGTGTAACAGAAGAGGGAAAGAAAAACCAAAGAGAAAGAGAAAGAGGGGAACTCTTTTAACTGATCTGTGAAGCCTGGGCGGTGCTGTTCTGTGCTGCCTGGAAGGGGGTCACTGGGGGAGAAGGGATTATGCAGAAGCCAAGCAACCTCCTTGGGACAAGACAATCTGAGATGCCTATGAGACATCCAAGCTGGGGTATCAGGTAGCCAGTTGGATATTTGAGACTGAAGCTTGGGGGAGAAGTCGTGGTTGGAAATCTAAGTTTTGGAAATGTCAGCAGAGAGGAGACAGCATGTTTAAAGCCCCAGGACTGGATGAGGTGACCTAGGAGATGAGTGTGGAGGACACAGAAAGGACCCTGGCCAGGGCCTTAGGGTGGGGGGACATCTCCATGGGGGTAGGAGGGAGGAGGATGTAGTTAAAGAGGCGAAGAGTGACTGTGATTTAGGCAGAGACTGTGAAGTTGGCAACCAGCCAAATGCTACTGAGAACCAGGAGAGGATTTGTGGAGCAAAGTGGCTATGGGTTAGATAACATGGCCTTGACCTTGACATGCGGTCATTACCATGCAGTGGTGAGGACTGGAGTCCTGCTTGAGGGAGGGGACGGAAGAGACTCACTGGGGGCAGGGGTGGGAGGGGTGGGGGGTGGGGGTGGGGAGATGGGGGGAGGTGGAGAGAATCGCAGGCGAGGTCATCCTTTTGGTATGAAATTGTCAAGAACTTTCCCGCCCAAGAAAGCTCATATCCTTTCTGTGAAAGGAGAAGTAGGAAGGGTGGCAGACGGGCAGATGGAAGGGAGACAAATGCACGCTGAAAGGACGGAGCCATGGCGAGAATGAACGATGGGGAGCACAGAGGCAGGGCAGAGATGCTGCAAGAGGGTGTCCGATTTCTCAGAATGGAGACACCGGTGGGTGTCACCCAGCCCAGCTCCCATCTCACGTCGCCGCCAGCACCGAGCACCTTCTCGGGTTCCCCTCTGGGTCCTGCCAAGGCCTGGGAATACCCGCGAGGTGAAGGAAAGAACAAGCTTCACTCATTCATTTAAGAAACAGTCCCTGAGGCCTTCCAGGCACCAGGCCGCACAGTCTCAGTGCTGGGAGCTCAGATCCACAGACAGGCAGTGCGATCCGTCGAATGCAGGGGGAGGTGTGCTCTGAAGTTGGGGGGCTTCCCTTCACGCGTCCCTCTGCTCATTCATTCATTCAGACGCACATTTCCTAAGGCTTCCCGTGGGCGCAGTTTGGGCTGCGCGGTGCTCAGGATGGTGAGATGGTTCCTCTGGCACTCGAGCCCTGTCGAAGGCTCGGACACACATGCCCACGATCGGAATCACATCCCAGGGCGATGGGTGCCCCAACAGAAGCGGTACAGGGTGGACAGAGAGGCTGAGGGTGCACGGGGCCGGCGGGAGGCGCCAGCCAGGGGCGAAGGAGCTGGGGAGAGATGGGTCTCACTGGGCGGTCCTCGAGGGGCTGAGTTGGGGGGAGTGGGGTGATGATCCGGCCCTGCTGCCACTCCACACGGCTGTCCCGTTCTGTCCCTGGGGGAGCCGGAACTGCATGGACGGTCCCCCGAGGGTGCCCCGTCTAATAAACTCGGTGAAGAGGACTGCGACTCTGGATCGCTTGCCCCGGGCACCAGCTTATGCCTGAGGCCTGCCCCTTCTCCCTCCCGGGGAGCCGAGGCCCCCAGCGTGGGGCGCTGTGCTTCCTTCCTTCAAGATGCAAGGGAATGGGGGCCCGGCCCCTCCTCCGTCAGACTCCCGGGGTCCAGGCCCCCCGCCCCTCCCCCCTCAGACCCCGGGGTCCAGACCCCCGCCCCTCCCCCCTCAGACCCGGGGGTCCAGGCCCCTCGCTCCCTCTCTCAGCCTCAGGAGTCAAAGTCCCCAGGTTTCTTCTCTTTCAGGGAACCGAGAACCCTGGCCGCAGCTTTCTCCTCCCTCAGACCCAGCAGTTGGGTTTCCAGGCGGGCGCGCTCGGTCCCGGTTCCCCGCCCGCTCCCCGCCCGCCGGCCCCCGGGAGACGGGACCCTCCGCTCCCGCCCGCGCCCCTTAAGGAAGCAGACGGCCCTGCGGGCTCCTCTGGGGTCGGGACCCGCCCCCAGCCCCTCCTCCGCGGGCAGCCTTCCTCCTCCCGCCCCTCGTCCCCTTAAAATACCCGGGGTCCCTATGGCAACGGGCGCGGGCAACAGGTGCGGGTGTTATTTACGGGTTGAGCCCGAAATAGCCGGCGAGGGTGCAGGGCGCGGCGGATGGGGCGAGGCCGGGAGTGCGCGGAGCGGCCGGTCCGGCGGGCGGCGGCGCGCGGAGCCGGCGGTTCGGAGGCCTCGCGGAGCTGGGGGCGGCGCGGCGCGGAGGCAGGAGAGCCCGCGGGGTCCCTGCCCGGGAGCCGGGGGTGGGAGGCCCGAGGGAGGCGCCCGGCCTGGAGCGGGCCCGTCCCGGCCGGCCTTGGGAGCCCGGGGGAGGGAGGCGAGCGATCTCAAAGGGACACCCAGCCCGTTCCGGGCCCCAGCCGCCCTCCGAACCGCGGCGGGACGTGGTCCCCACTTCCTGAGCCACAGTGCGGACCACAACCCCTTCATCTGAGCCCCAGTGCGGACCCCGGGCTGCCCTCGCGAGTCTCGGGGTGGCGGGTATCCCTCAGGCCCCTTCTCTGGGCCCCACGGTCCCCTCAGCCCCCGGTCCCCTCGCAGCCCCGGGCAGACCTTTTCCGCTCTCCTCTCTGAATGGCCAGGGAGGACACCCCCGCCCCCCACTTTCCGGAATTCCAGCAGGCCCCCAGCTTCCTTGTTCTGAACCCCAGTCAGGACTGCTGATCCCTCTCTGTTAAAGCTGGGGGTGGGAGGCGGTGGTTCCGACTGCCTCTCTGAGACTCAGAAGCAATTCTGACCTCCCATTCGGAACCCCTGCACCCCAGTTTTTCCTCTTCTGAACCCCAGAGGGGACCCAGCTCCTTCTCAGACTCTGAGCCCAAAAGAAGCCAGGAAGCATCCCCCTCCCCGCCACACACAGGACGACCTCAGCTCCCCTTCCTGAGGACCCGAAACTCTGAGCCTTAGGGGGAAGCTCGGATCCTTCCCCCCGCCCCAGGAACACAGTTTCCCTGTGGAAACACAGATTCCTCCCAGTGGGGACCCCACAGCAGCCCCTCAGAGCTTCCGCAGACCCTCACTTCCTTCTTCTGTAGCCCTCCCACCTCCGCTCCAGGGTACCCAGGTTCTAGCCCTGAGGCTGGGGGAACTTTGCCTTTCTCTGGTCCCATCTTCTTTGCTGAGCTTCTCTGGGTACCTGCCCCCCGGGAATCTCAGAGGCTTCTCAGCTCAGGATCTAGTATTTTCTCTGTATAGTATATTGTCTAGTATATTAAGACTCGGAGGTGACCTCGACTTCCCCACCTGAGGTTCCTGGGGGGACTCAGACCTTCCCTTTTCCGAGCCCCTCACCCCCGCTGCCAGAACCCAGGCGCGCCCCTCCCCCCCGCACCCACCCCCAGGAGCCCGCCTCAGCTCTGCCCTCTCGGGCCCTGAGCCCCACCGCCCGCCAGGCGCGATGATGATGTGGTCCAACTTCTTCCTGCAAGAGGAGAACCGCCGGCGGGGCGCCGCGGCCCGGCGGCGGGCTCGCGGGCAGCCCAACGCCCAGATGACCCCGGAGCGCGAGGGCAAGATCAAGCTGGCGCTGCTGCTGACTTCCGTGGGCGCCACGCTGGCCGTGCTGGCCGTCGGCACCGAGTTCTGGGTGGAGCTCAACACCTACCGGGACAACGGCAGCGCCGTCTGCGACGCGGCGCACTTGGGCCTCTGGAAGATGTGCACCAAGCGACTGTGGCAGGCGGACGTGCCCGCGGGCAGAGACACCTGCGGGCCCGCGGAGCTGCCCGGAGGTGAGGCCGGCGCCCGCCCCCGCGCGGGGGCTGGGACCCCCGCAGGCCGCCGAGAGGCGGCTGTCTGAGAAAGCCGAGCCCCAGAGCCTGCCGCGCCCCTCGCCCCCATCGTCCCCAGGAGAGCGAGCTTGCACCCTCAGAATGCGCCCCCCACCCTGCCAACCTCAGCCTGTGCTTCCGGGAATAACTGCCCCAGGCGCACCCCGTGCGGAGAGGGAGTCTGTATCGCCAAACTAGCCTGGGTCTCCAGGCCAGCCCCAGACTATCCCAGGACCTCCAAAGCTCTGCACCTCCAGCACAACCCATGATCCCAGACATTTGTGTGCCCCTGGACCAGTCTGTACCCCCAGAGAACCTATAAGATAGATAGAAAGGTAGATAATTGTCTGACTCTTTGCGACCCCATGGACTGTAGCACACCAGGCTCCTCTGTCCCTGGGATTTTCCAGGCAAAAATACTGGAGTGGCCATGCCTCCCTCCAAGGGATCTTCCCCACCCAGGGATCCAACTCGGCTCTCCTGGATTGCAGGCAGATCCTTGACTGTCCGAGCCACCAGGGAAGCCCCAGAGAGCCCGTGTCCCTAGAGAAACCTTGCGTCTCTGCCCACAGCCTGGAGCCCGAGACCCAGATGGTGACTCTGGACACAGTTGGTGCCTCAGACAGCCTGTGTCCCCACAGAAGCGCCCCCGCCCCCCTGAGACAGTCTGCTCCCTTAGAGAAAGACTCCGGGTTCCTGGTGTCAGCTTGCTCTTCCCACTCTGGAGACAGCCTGCAGCCCAACCCTGCAGGCCCTGGGGAGACAGCCCGGCTTGACACCTACCCCAGAGTACAATCTGCTGTTCCCTCCTACCGAGTCCACCAAGACAGAGCTCTCAGGAGACACCTCCCACATCCCAGGGCAGCCCTCCTGCTTCCTGGAAAATCTTTCTCTCCCTGTTTCACCTCACGTCCTCAGACTGGACACGCCAGCCCCCCTCGCTGTCTCTTCCAGGCACTCCCACAGCCTTCACCTTTCCACAGAGTGGCTCTTTCACCCCCAGCCCTGCCAGAGAGCTATCCCATACCTCTCACTCTCCCAGACGGGCCATGCCATGCCCTAAACTTACACCAGTGGGACACCCTATACCCCCTGGGAATGGAGACGAGATCTCACTCCACCTCTACTGACCCAAGGAAACTACCTGACACCCCTCAGAGCCCATTTAGGATGTCGCATGCTTGATTGCCCGCATGGCCTCGCCAGCCCTCCTCTTTCCTCTCCAAAGGATGTCTTACCATCTCGTGTGTGTATTCCACTGCTTCAGTTGTGTTCAACTCTCTGCAACCCTATGGACAGTAGTCTGCCAGACCCCTCTGTCCATGGAATTCTCCAGGCCAGAATACTGGAGTGGGTTGCCATTCCCTTCTCCAGGCCAGAATACTGGAGTGGGTTGCCATTCCCTTCTCCAGGGGATATTCCTGACCCAGGGATCAAACCCAGGTCTCCCGCATTGCAGGCAGATTCTTTACACACACCCTTGATAGCAAAATGGGGTGCCATGCACCCTTGACCTGAGATACCCACACACTCAGTGTGCAGATGGGTTCATGCTCACCCCTCAGAGCCTCAAGCAGATGTTCCCAAATTTTTGAGAAATGGGATGCTCCAGTGAAAAAAAAAAACAGTGTTAGATGTTGTAAATTAAGTATGCTCTAATAAAAAATTTTAATAGAGATAAAGTCAGAAATATGTATTAGATGCTTATGTAGTGCCCGGCTCGGTCCTAAGTATTTCATCTGCATTAACTTATCAATCTTCATAGCAACCCTGTAAGTAGTTGTTATCATCCCCAAAACGAAGAGCAAGAAGTGAATATAAATGGATCTGGACTGGTGTGGTGGTCCAGTGGTTAAGAATCCACACTGCCAATGCAGGGGGCGTGGCTTCCATCCCTGTTTGGGGAACTAAGATCCCACATGCTACTGTGCTGCTGCTGCTGCTGCTAAGTCGCTTCAGTCGTGTCCGACTCTGTGCGACCCCATAGACAGCAGCCCACCAGACACCCCGTCCCTGGGATTCTCCAGGCAAGAACACTGGACTGGGTTGCCATTTCCTTCTCCAGTGCATGAAAGTGAAAAGTGAAAGTGAAGTCGCTCAGTAGTATCCGACTCTTGGCGACCCCATGGACTGCAGCCTACCAGGCTCCTCCGTCCCTGGGATTTTCCAGGCAAGAGCACTGGAGTGGGGTTCCACTGCCTTCTCCACAGGCCACTGTAATGAAGCAAAAAAAAAAAAAAAAGTTAAGTATATGCAATTTGAAAAGAACTGAAGTTTTTTTAAAAGAGAAAGAAAGAAATATGAATGGCTCCGTCTAAGCACCCAGGCTAGTCACATGGGGCTTGAACCCTGGTCATCTCATTCTTAACAACTATAACATACTGCATCTCATTAATCTGTAAATATGCCCCAGAGGTCCTCACTGCACTGGACGGGATGTCCCATCTCCCATAACTGCACACTCTTGTCCTTCACATCCCTTGATGTCTCTCTAATGATCAGAAAGGGCTTCAGCTTTCTTAAAGGACCATCCCCATTAGCCCACAGTCCTGCCCCTTCAGAGGACATCCCCCAGCTTTCAAGGTTTTAGAAATATCGCACCCATCTCATGGCCCATAAAAGGACATCCCCACGCGGGGGTGACCCATATCCCACTCTTTTTCCAAATGAGATGTAGCACATCCTCTGAGATAAGAGACAAGATAACCTAAATCATTAGCAGCCAAAACGGGGTGCCAGATACCACACACCCTCTCAGAAAGATTTACCATGGCCTCTCACTCTCTAGATGAGACTTTCCGTTTCCCTTGCGGAGGAAGACCGCGTTCCTCCCCCAGCCACTACAGATAGCGTCCTCGCCCTTTGCGCCACTGCACGAAGCATCTTTTGCTTCTTACTGCTGCAGAATCAGGACTCACTGCCCCTGCCAGGATACGTCATGCCCTTCTCCTTCCCTCTGAGTACCAGGTGGAGTGTCCACATCCAAGTATCACCTGGCTCAGGAGCTTACCTCTTGTCCTTCAGCACCCCTCTTCACTTTGGAAAGTTCCTACCACTTCCCAAGACCACCTGACCTCACTTCTGTCTCCTTTCCCCTCTTGCTCGCAACCTCTCTCCTCCGCTTTTATCACTCTTCTCAGTTGCCCCATCTGTGGAATGAGAAAGCTGATTCTAGGTGTCTTCTATGGGAAATTCTGGCTTTAAAATGCAATTTAGAAAGCATCTCCCCTCCCCCAAAGTGTGGGGTTCCTTAAACTTCAGGTACACAGAGTTACATGAATCATAACTTTTCAGCTTGTGTCACAAAATCATTACCAGCCTTAGCTGGTTCTTTCTTGTGCATTATTTTACATTAAAAAAAATTTTTTTCCCCTAATTCATCTCTTTAATGCATTGGATATATGTTTTAACTTGGAAAATATACAGTGTTATTTTTATATATGTATTTTAATTTGCATAAATGATATCACGCTCTAGATTTTTTTTTTTTTTTTTTTTTTGCTCAGTGGTGTGTTTCTCACATCTTTCCAGTCTACTTTCTGTTATTCCAGTTCGTGGCTACTGTGTGCTGCAGAGGCTTGCCTGGGGAGCATCCATCACGTTTACTTGACTATTCCCATAGAGATGAGCACCAGGTTGATTATTCTGACTCCATGTTTTTATAAACAGTGTTGCAATGAACATCAGGCAATACATATATTTTCCTGCATGTGGTTTTTTTCTGGATGTATACCCAGAAGTAAAATTGCTGGGTTATAGGGTATAAACATACTTCATTTCATAAAGTACTCCAGAGTGCTTTCCAAAAAAGACTAGTACCTGTTATACCCCCAGATGTTTCCTCTTATCCTTCCAAGTGCTTAATATTATCCTTTTAATATTTGCCAATCTAATTGATCTAAAGTGGCGTCTCCCTGCTGATTTAAGTTGCATTTCTTTGATCCCCGGTGAGATGGAGTATCTCTTTATGTTCTTGTGAGTAATCCGGGCTTCTTCTCCTATGAACTGACTATTCATCTCCTTTGCCCATTTTTCAACTGGGTTATCTCTCTTTTCTTGGTGATCAGCAGGAGTTTTTTGTGTAGACAGGAACCCTTTCTGAGATAAAGAATCTCTTCTGAATGTGTTAACCTTCTGCCTGGATCTTGGTGTGCTCTGTTGAATAAAGCGGTTATCCGTTTCTAATCTCATTTGACCCTAAACAAGTCCACATGACAGAGTCAGGGAAGAGACTATTAGCTCACTTTATAGAGGAAGAGTCAGAAGCTCAGAAAGGTCAATAGCCCTCTCACGGCCACAGATCTGGACTTCTCAGCTCTGGATTGGAGTCCCAGCTCCTGGAAAGCTGTGTGATAGCAGGTGGCTTTCCTTTTCGGGACATCATTTCTCTCTATCAGGGACGCTAATGTCATATTTCTGGGTTATTGTGAGCTATGCTAAATGTCCAACCCTGAGCTCACACTAGGGATCTCCATGTCATTACCTCTCTTTTTCTCTCCCCTGCTCCTCCTACAGAAGCAAATTGCACTTACTTTAAATTCTTCACCACGGGAGAGAATGCACACATCTTCCACAGAACCACAAAGAAAGGTAAGAACACTTCACCCGGGAGAGGGGATGGGCTGACCACGCCAAAGGAATTCTTTTCTTTCTTTTTAAACTGACATAGAGTTTGTTTACAATATTGTGTTGGTTTCAGGGATACAGTGAATTGATTCCATTATTTTTTTTGGATGATATTCCCTTATTTATTAGAAGGTATTGATTAAGCTTCTCCATGCTAGACAATAAGTCCTTGTTGGTTATCTACTTTATGTACAGTAGTTTGTATCTGTTAGTGCCAGAGGAGTTCCTGATAGCATCATGCTCTTCTCTGCTTTGCCGCAGGATGGGCTCAAGCTCCTAAGCCTTGGGAGGGCTCACCTTTGGGGAGAGGTGGCCCTTCAGGGCCCTCTGTCCAGCGTTCCTGCCTCAGGTGTGCCTTTCCCACATGCTAAGCACAGCCCTGAGAGTTTCCTTTATAAGACTTCCAGTCCTTTCCATGACTCTGCAGGGCAGGGCCTCTATCTTAATCTACCAGATGAGAAAACGGAAGCCCATGAAAGATTTCTTTTCCCAGGAAGTGGCAGAGAGGCACAATTTAAACCCAAATAATTCCGACTCCAACTCAGCGCTCTTCTATAAACCATGCTGCGGACATGGAAATGTTTCTGAATCTGCACTAACTAGTATGGCAGGCACTGACCAAATGTGGCTGGTGCAACTAAGACACTGAGTTTTCCATTTTGTTCCATTTAAATCCATTTCAAATGAAAACACCATCTGTGGTTAGTGGCTACATACTAAACAATGAAACTCTTAAGACTACCCTTTCTATCCTAACCACAGTTTCTCCACCACCCTAGCACCTCGGTATCCTCACCAGTAAAGGAACTGTGATCGTGTCATCAACTTTATCTAGTCTTTATAAGGATTTAATGAGATGGTACAGCTAAAACATACAGTATGGTGCCTGCACTTAGTAGGTCCTCATTAAACAGTGGTTTCCTATCTTTTCCACTCCTTTCTTCCTTACCTTGGTGCTAAGTGGGCTTGGGCAAGCCACTGTTTTCCCCCACCCCCTGCCCCAGGATAGTAAAATACTCTCAGGATATGGCTATGGACCAAGTGCTGTGCACCACGTTGTGCACTGGGCACATTACATGTGTGATTTCTAATCCTCACAGTGGGCCAAATAGGGACTTTAGTCTTGATTTTTCTGGAAGATGAAAGTGAGGCTCAGAGAAGTTCTGTGGCTTTAGCAGAATCTTCCAGCTAGGAAGTAGCTAGGGAGAATTCCAACTTGGATCATCCCACTGCAATGTACTGCCTTCTCTGTTGTCTCCCCCCCACCCCCCCCCACAGACCCCACTGCCTCAGTGTCCCCACTAGTAAACAAACGGTGACCAGATCATAAATAATAATCGGTAGTTCCCATCTCCTTCTAATCCTGGCTCTGCCCATTCCTGGCTCTGTGACCTTAGGCAAATAACTGACCCTTTCTGAGTCTCAGTTCCTTGAACAGTATAAGGGAAATATTGGACTGGATGGTCTGCTACTTGAAAATTCTTCTCTAGTCCTGAACCTCTCATATTCCTGGTTCTGAGTCCCTAGAGGGGAGTTCTCGCCGCTTCCTGCACCCAGGGTCCTCTATGTCCCCTTGTCCTCCTCACAGAGGTGAATCAGGCAGCTGCAGTGATAGCAGTGCTAGGCTTGGCACTTATGGCCCTGGGGTGCCTCTGTATCATCATGGTGCTCAGCAAAGGTGCAGAGTTCCTGCTCCGGGTTGGAGCCGTCTGCTTTGGCCTCTCAGGTGAGGGTTGAGAGCCTGCAGACTAAGGACACTGCATGTTAGGAGATCTGGATTTCAACCCCTGTTGCATGCTGGGAGGCCAGGTCTTCAAACCCTGTTGCATGGTGGGAAGTCGGGTCTCCAAGCAGCACTGCATGCTGGGAGGTTGGGTCTTAAAGCCCTGTTGCATGCTGGGAAGTTGTGTTTCCAAGTACTGTTGCATGCTGGGAGGTCGAGGGAGGTCTCTGAGCACAGTTGCACGTTGAGAGATCAGGTCTCCAAGCACTTTTGTGTGCTAGGAGTTGGCAGAAGCTCAAGTGCTATAGAACTCTCAGAGATGGGAGAGTTCTAAGTTCTGCTGCTGAATCAAAGACTTTTTTTGGATTGGAATCTAGTGTCTCCAAGCACTGTTGCCTGCTCACAGGGTGAGGGAGAGCCCCATGGGCTGTTGCATGCTGGGAGGCTGAAGAAGTTAAGCACTGGTTGCATGCTGGGAAGCACAAGGGCTATAGTAGTCTTAAATATGAGAAAATTCTAAGCGCTGTTGTTGGCCAAGAATTGAAGGTTCTCTAGACACTCTTAGATTTGCACTTGGAGTCGGTAAGAACTGTTGCATTTTTGGAGCTGACGGTTCCAGAAGTCTGCATCTTGTGAAATGTAGCCCTCATTTGATCAGATGCTTTCTAAGGTGGATAGATAGGTCATTCATGATAAAAGTTTCACTTACCTTTCATGGATCTACTGAGCACCTACTATGTTCCAGGCATTAGGCTAAAGGCTGGAGATATAAGATTCATAAGACAGACACTGTGTCTGCCCTCATAAAGCCTAGATTCTGACAGAAATAGACAGTAACCAGCAATTCAACTATAGTTGTGATGAGAGTTATGATAAAGCATATAAGGGGTATACACTGGGGTGGGAGGTATGTCAGGGAAAATTTGAGAAAGTGGTATTAAAGCTACTAATCAGATGAGGAACAGAAATTACCCAGAGTATGGTGTTGACGGTAGTGGCAGCCGTGTTGGTGGTGATTGTGTGGTGGTGGTGATGCTGGTAATGTGGTAATAGTGATTATAAACAGGATATGTGAAGTCTGTGAAATATTGGGCAAGTTTGAGGAATAGGATGAAGATCAGAGCATAAAGCAGGGCAAAATTTGCACAAAGGTACAAGGTAACCTTAATCCACAGATGAAGTAGAGGCTTGGTGAAACATGAGGCAAGGAAGATACAGATGGTCAAGAGCACACTCAAACAGAAACGACCAATAATCACATTCTTTTAAAAAAGCATTTATTCACTCACTGGCTGTGTCGGGTCATGGTTGTGGCGCCGGGGATCTTTCACTGCAGCTCGTGGACGCTCTACCTGTGGCGTTCAGGCTTAGTTGCTCTGCAGCAAATGGGGTCTTAGTTCCCCAACCAAGAGTCAAATCCATATCCCCTGCATTGCAAGGCAGGAAAGTCCCAGTAATCACATTCTTATTCTTGTTTTGTGCCTTAGAGAGCTTCCTAAATAAAGGGGAGAAGGTCAGTCACTCCCTTTCCTTTGTTTCATTTATCCATTAGTTCACTTAAATCACTGCTATGCACACAGACCCATTACACTATGTATATGTGTGAACATGTGTGTCATAGTAAGACTATGCAAGACAGAAAGGTTAAGGGAATTATCATCTGGCTAAGGACATAGAAATGATACAGATACCACACAGTTATAAGTGGCAGTAAGTAGAGTCCTGTGAGGGTGCCTAATGAGGGCACTTGATTTAAAGCAGAATTAGAGAAGGCTTCTTGGAGGAGGTGACACTTACACCATCAAATTATGCGTAACCAAGCTAGAAAACGTTTGGTGAATTTCAGGTCCTGAAAGACAGCCAGTGAGGTTGGAGCATGGAGAGTGAGGATACTGGTGTAAAAGACAAACCAGGAGGGATTTTCCTGGTGGTCCCGTGGTTAAGATTCCATAATCCCAATGCAGGGGACCCGAGTTTGATCTCTGGTCAGGGAACCGAATCCCACGTGCCACAGCTAAGGTTTCACGTGCCACGACTAAAGAGCCCTTATGCCGCAACTGAAGACCCAGCACAGGCAAGTAACTAAGAGATGAGTGACCTTGGGGAAATTGCTCTCCTTCTCTGAGGTTAAATTTCATCTTTATGAACTCATGCATTCAAGTATCTGTCTATCAAGTACCTATCCTGTCCATCCATCCATCTTTGCACTGATCGCTCAGTCATCTCCCTCCCCGCTGCTCTTTCTTCCTTCCTTTTCCCCCCATTTTTCTGCCTCTTCCATTCATATATTCATCTGTCTGTCCACGCATCCATTCATTCAATGATACGGTGTGTCTTTAATAGCTAGTAAGTGCTGGATGCTGCGTTAGGTACTACTGGGGACAGAATGAAGACCAGATTAAGATGGTTTCTGCTGTCGTGGAATTTTTAGCTTGGTAGGAATTTGGTGTTGGTGTTGTTCTTGAACTCATGCCTGTGTTATTCCTGAGGGTGCCATGAAAGTGCGGACATTAAAGTGTTTTATGAAAGTTTCGGGCACAAAAAATGCTCTGCAGATCGTACAACCAAATGAAAGTGAAGGGTAGATCTGACTCTGTAGTTATTTTTCTTATACTGGATATCAGGGCAGGTGGGGGTTTCCAGGTCTCTCTAGACCTCAAACATGTTCCGGTTATATTGTTTTTGTCCATAAAGTGTATGTGTCAGGTGCCCTATGTTTTAGGGATATGAAACAAACAAGTTCCTGGCCCTCACAGGTTTATACTCTATTGGGAGAGATAGAAACCAGGCAAATAAATAACCCTTATATTATTAATGTAAGTCAATAATTACCAATTGTGATTAGTGCTATAAATGAAAAGTGAAGGGTATAATGGAAACCTGAAACTGGGTAGACCCAACAGAGACTTAAGTGGTGGTGGTCAGGGAAGGCTTCTCGGAAGAAATGTAACTACAGTAGGAATGTAGGGAATGAGCATGTGTAATGTAGGCTTAGGGAGGGGTAAGCAGTTATTCCAAGCACCATAAAGGTCTCCACGCTTGAACAAATTGGGTGCATTCAAGTCCTGAAAGAAATCTTACACCATGTCGCTGTAGGGCGAGAAGGACAGCTTGAGACGAGGCTGAAGAAGTAGGCCGGGTCCGAGTCCCACGGGCCCCTCTAGGTCATATGAGAGAGGCCTTGCTTCTGCCCGGAGCCACTACCCCTGAGTTCTGTGCACGGCTGCCTTCTTTTCGTCCATCTGGGTCTCAGCTCGAGTGGGGGAGTCCCAGCCCCCGCCCCTTGATGCCACGCCCCTTCCCATCACTCTGTTTTTATCTCTTTCCTAGCGTGCATCACGGTCTGAAATTACCCCATCTTCTCATGTGTTTACTTTGAGAGTCACAGCCTGGCTGCCCACAGGCCAGCAACAGCCCATAAATGTACTTTGTTTGGCAGGCAGTGTATAGAGGTTTCTCTGAGCCAATATTTAAACTCACCCAATATTTTGGGTGAATGCCCCCCAAGAAATAATAATCGGTTTTGAAAATTCCAGCTGTTTTTGGAAAACCAGGAAATCTAGTCCGTTAAGTCCCTGCTTCTGATGAGCTGCCCTTGGCTGAAGCTGGGTCTGGGCCACCCTTTGTCACTGTCCCCACCACACCTGCCTGCTCATCTGTTTGTACTTTCTCATTGTCCCCTGGAGGCCTCTGAGTTTTGCAAGCCTGGGTTTATTTGTTTACCATCTGTCTTCTCCAAGTAGAACATAGGTTCTGTGAGGGTCTCCCTTTCTTTTTTCTTTTTTGTAATCCAATTGCACTACAACTTGCCTGACCGTCTTTTCATCTTGTAATCTGCCATCACTCTGTTTTTTCCTTTCAGCTTCATTGGCATGTGAGTGACAAGCATAAATTGTGTGCATATATACATATACACACTTATACACGGGCTTCCGTGATGGCTCAGACAGTAAAGAATCTGCCTGCAATGCCAGAGACGTGGGTTCAATCCCTGGGTCAGGAAGATCCCCTGGAGGAAGGCATGGCAACCCACTGCAGTAGTCTTACCTAGAGAATCCCCACAGACAGAGGAGTCTGGGGGGCTACAGTCCAAGGGGTCGCAAAGAGTCAGACACGGCTGAGCACACAACACGGCACATACCTATATATACACACTGTTGTATATAAGGTGTGCACTTGATGTTGTTGGGTTTTCGTTTCTTTGTTTTGTTTTCTGACCACACTGTGTGACTTGCAGGATCTCCGTTCCCTGCCCAGGGATTGAACCCGGGCCATGGCAGTGAAAGTGCCAAGTTCTCACCACCACGCCGCCAAGGAGCTCCCCTACCACTTGATGTTTTGATATGTTTTGATCCACATGATACAATGGTCATGACAATCAAACTAGCTGACACATTTTCATGACCTCACGTACTAATCGTTTTTTTTTTTTTTGGTAGCAAGAACATTTAAGGTCTACTCTCTTGGCAAGTTTTTATGTATATGGTATATTAACTGTAATCACTGTGTGCTGTGCTGACTTGCTCAGTCGTGTCTGACTCTTTGCAACTCCATGGACTATACAGTCCTTGGAATTCTCCAGGCCAGAATACCGGAGTGGCTAGCCTTTCCCTTCTCTGGGAGATCTTCCCAACCCAGGGATCGAACTCAGTCTCCCACATTGCAGGCAGATTCTTTAGCATCTGAGCCACCAGGGAAGCCTGTGGTCACCATACTGTACAGCAGACCTCCAGAACTGATTCCTCTTGCCGCTGGACGTCTGAACCCTCTGATTAGCATCTCCTCATTTCCCCCTCCCCTCAGTCCCGGGCAACCACCTTTCTGCTCTCTGCGTCAGTGGCTTCAACTGAGTTAGATTCCGTCATCACTCTTTACTAAAGCCTTGATGGAGTCTCTCCTTTTAAAAATTATTTGTACTTGTTTATTTATTTGGCAAAAGGAGAAGGGGGCAGTAGAGGATAAGATGGTTGGATGGCATCACCGACTCAATGGACATGAATTTGAGCAAGCTCCAGGAGATAGTGAAGGACAGGGGAGCCTGGCATGCTGCAGTCCACGGGGTCGCAAAGAATCGGACACGACTTGGCGGCTGAACAACAATGACAACATTTATTTGGCTGTGACAGGTCTTAGTTGCAGCATGTAGGATCCAGTTTCCTAACCAGGAATCCAACTCCAGGCACCCTGCACTGGGAGCGTGGAATCTTAACCACTGGACCACAAGGGAAGTCCCCTGATGGAGTCTTAATTTGCCTTTTGTGATTCTTGATTCCTTGGTTTGCTTTATTCTTTTTTTTTTTTAAGCAGTGAAAGATACATAAAAGTTACCATTTGAACCCTTTTTAAAAAACACCTTTATTTTATATTTTGACCATGCAATGCAGCATGGAGGATCTTATTTCTCTGACCAGGGATCAAACCCATGCCCCCTGAATTGAAAGCGTGAGTCTTAACCATTGAACTACCAGGGAACCCTGCACCGTTTTAAGTGCCCCCGTCTGTGGCATTAAGTTCATTCACACAGTCGTGCAACCATCCCCACCACCCCTCTCCAGCACTTTAACATCTTCTCCAGTTAAACTCTCTCCCCATTAAACACCAGCCCTCTGCTCACCCTTTCTCTCTCCCGGCACCCACCTTTTACTCTGTCTTTGTGAATTTGGGTCTTGTTCTTTCTCTCCGGCTTCCGAAATTGTGCCTGCTAGAGAGCAGGTGCTTAGTAAGTGATCGTTGAAGGGATGCTGGTGAAAGCACAGAATCTGTCTCGGGTGAGGCGGCAGTGGCGCGGGCTCTGGGAGGCTCCAGTCCTTGATATCTCAGCACAGAAGGAATTCAGTGAGAGGCGAAGTGATGGATACGAAGTGATCTATTAGAATAGCACGCTTGTAAGTGGGCAGGTGAGAGGGTGCTGTGCTGGGCTCTTAGTGGGCTGCAGGTTTATAAACAAGAGTAAAGTGGGGAGGAGAAGAGGATCCCCTGCTCTCTCATTCTTCAGTCCGCATCCAGCTTCCAGCATCAGCAACTCCTCCGTGTCAGGCGGGGAGTTTTCTTGTCCCTACACGGTCAAACCCTGGGTTGGGATGGTCCCCTGGAGGAGGGCATGGCAACCCCCTCCAGGATTCTTGCCTGGAGAATCCCATGGACAGCGGAGCCTGGCAGGCTAGAGTCCATGGAGTTGCAAAGAGTCAGACACGACTGAGCGACGCGCGCGCGCGCACACACACACACACACACACACACACACACACACGGTCAAGCTAGGACGGTCACAGTGCAATGGAAATGAGCAAAAAGGTGGTAACATAAAGTAACTAAGATAAGGAAAATCCTCTCAGGTTTCAGCATGGCGTCCCCTTTTCCTTATATCTTTGTTTTAGTGCGCATGCCCGGAGAAGCGTGTCCTAGGGGTCATTCCCTTACTGAGCCCACTGGGCAGGATGTGGGGCTCATGCCATCACTGTTTCGTTGTGTGAGGGCAGGTCTCACGCTGCATGGTCTGATTGCTAAGCAAGCTGTTTGGTTTTGGTTCTGTGATTAAGCAAACCTGCTTTTTTTGGGGGGAGGGTGTGCCATACAGCGCACAAGGATCTTAGTTCCCCGACCAGGGATTGAACCCCAGCTCCCTGCAGTGGCAGCATGGAGTCCTAACCACTGGCTCGCCAAGGAATTCCCTGGCATGTCTTCTGGAATGGTCGTTAACTTACAGGGGTCTCCCGAACATTTTCCTTTCCTCCTGACCCCCTGGCGGGATTACCTGTTTAAATCACCTCCTTTGTCCCTTCGCTCCACCCCGTCACCAGGAGGGGCCTCTCAGGTTTCCGGCTTGAGGAAGCATGTCTGGGGGGCTGTACTGGGGTAGGTGCTCAGGCCTCAGTGGGGGACCCCGGGGCCTGGGGACCACATCTGCTCTCCTCTCCCCGCAGGGCTGCTGGTCCTCGTCAGCCTGGAGGTCTTCCGGCATTCCGTGCGAGCCTTGATGCAGAGGGTCAGCCCCGAGCCCCCCGCGGCCCCGGCCCTGGCCTACGAGTACTCCTGGTCCCTGGGCTGCGGCGTGGGGGCCGGCCTGATCCTGATGCTGGGAGGTGGCTGCTTTCTGCTGCTCACCCTGCCTCCCGGACCCTGGAGTCCCCTCTGTCCCAAGTGGGGCCAGCGGGCCCCCTAGCGCCACCGTCCTGCGTTCTCTCAGCAGCTTCCCAACGCTACTCTGCCCTCCCCACCATCCCCTTTGCATCTTTCACTCCGTGCCCCAGAGAGACTGTGTTCTCTGGACTCTGGGGCCCACGCTGTTTGCACAAACCTGCCCCTCCCCCTCGTAAATACCTTTTTCCTCTGTAAATATGTTTTTTTTTTCTCTCCATGGCTGGATTTGGGTTGCTTGGGGGTGGGGTGGGGAGAGGATTTTTTTGCAAACGAGGGTCCCCAGGGAAGACTGCTGGGGACCTGATGGGGTAACTAGCGGGTGGGGGTGGGTGGGCAAGGTCAGGGGGTCTTAGGAGGGAATTGGACCTTCTCATTGCCCAGATTGGGATGTATTCAGCTGTGGGAGAGACTTCTTCTGGGATGAGGGGGGAGGGGAGAATCTCTGGGTCTGACCTGGCTGCGGTCTGATTTGGGATTAAAGGTTTGGAAATTTAACAACTTTGGAGTCTGCTGTGATGTGGGTTGTGTATTCCAGGGTAGGGAAAAGGGGTCACTGTGCTCTTCAGAAAACCTCTGCCTGCTGCCCGTCAGCCCCAAAGTCACGTGTCAATGAACCCATAGTGAGCGATGGAAAACCCAGTATGGAACACAGACACTGTCACGGGTTGAATGGGGACGCTGCCGGAAGTATGTGTGGGGTCGGAACCACCAGGACCTCAGAATGTGACCGCGTTTGGAGGCGGAGCCTTGCGGAGGTGGTCCAGTGAACAAGGGGTCACTAATCCGAGCCCCAGTCCAGCAGGTGCTTGCGCTCAGTCACTCAGTGGTGCCTGACTCCCTACGACCCCGCGGCCCGTAGCCCGCCAGGCTCCTCCATCCTTGGGCTTCTCCAGGCAAGAACACTGGAGCGGGTGGCCATGCCCTCCTCCAGGAAATCTTCCTGACACAGGATCGAACCCAGGTCTCCCGCACGGCAGGCAGCTTCTTTACCACTGAGCCTCCTGGACAGTCGCCTGGTGTCCTCATGTGGGGAGGAGACTGGGACTCTGAGGGCGGACAGCGGGCAGGCGAGGTGAAGACGACCGTCTCCAAGCCTAGGAGGGCTGCCTGTAAGAGACGCCCGCCTCAGCCCTGCAGACGCCCTGACCTCAGGCCTCCGGTCTCCAGCACCCCGAGACAGACCATTTCAGGGTCTAAGCCCGCAGTCTGGGGGCTTTGTCAGGGCTGCCCCAGCAAGCTGGCACACCCGTCAGTGCCTGGCAGGGGCTTCAGCTGTAACAAACGCCCACAAATGTACAAGTGGCTTTGGAAGTGGGGATGGGCAGCAGCTGGAGGTGCTTTGAGGTGCATTCTAGAATCAGCCTAAATTGCCTTGATAAGACCGTTGGTAGGAATACGACGTGAAAGGAATTCTGAGGAGGACTCTGGAAGAGGGGAAGAGAGCTGTGGAGAAAGTGTCCACCATCTCAGAGAACACCCGGATCATCACGAGCGGAATGTTGGTGGGAGACGGTCCCCCGCAGCTCTCAGGGAGCAGGCCAGGAGACCCGGTATATCACATTCAAGCCCTTCAGCCCGAGGGCCCAGCCTCTTCCCGGGAGGACCAGTGTGTGCCTTTCAACTCAGAAATCTCAACTCAAGAACGAAGGATGAATTCTTCAGTTAGGTAGGAATCGCTGAAGCTGAGCTCAGAGGCCAAAGTCTCTTAAATTTAAGTTTAAAAATATTTAAATATGGAATATGTGCTGGCTTATGACTACAAATGTTTAAATATTGTGAGTGTGAGTCTCTTAAGTGCTTCTGTATTTAAGAATAAATTATAATGTGATTATCTATAATATATGTATTACATAAAACATTATATATAATTTAAAGTATTTACTATAAGTTCAGTTAAATATATTAGCAGTATATATTTTATATGTATGCTACTGCTGCTGCTGCTGCTAAGTCACTTCAGTCGTGTCCAACTCTGTGCAACCCCACAGATGGCAGCCCACCAGGCTCCCCCGTCCCTGGGAGTCTCCAGGCAAGAACCCTGGAGTGGGTTGCCATTTCCTTGTCCAATGCATGAAAGTGAAAAGCGAAAGTGAAGTCGCTGAGTCGTGTCCAACCCTCGGTGACCCCATGGACTGCAGCCCACCAGGCTCCTCCGTCCATGGGATTTTCCAGGCAAGAGTACTGGAGTGGGGTGATAAATATATATAATTACAGTAATATTGTAAATTAAATATTTTAATATAAACAGAAAATAATATAATATAATATAAAATTCTAACAATATAAAATTATATATAATATATACCAGTATTATATATGATTATATCATAATAAGCAGATTGTTATATTAATATTATGGAATCATGACATATTTTATATTCATATAAGTGTTTCTATAATTATAGATTATAAATACAATTGTGTTATATAATCATACATAATTATAACATAATTTTAGATAAATATATTAATATTCTGTCATATAAATAGAGCATTCAGAAGATACATATATGTAACAGTATTTCTACAACATAATGTATTATATAAATAATGTAATATATATGTACCTTATATGAATATTTACTTATATTTATAATGTTATTTATACAATATAACCTATATACATATAATACCTATATACATGACATGATATTTATATGATGTAGTCTATACACATATAACACATATATGTACCATGATAATTAAACTGCATAAGTCTTATAATGTTCATAATGTTGTTATGACTTGTCCCAGGGCTGGAAGCCGCTTCTTCAACAAGGAGATTGCTTGTCATCCAGGAGGGGCAGGGTAGCTCTTTCTGGACTAACTGTGGCTGCGCCCCGCTCGGATAGTTCTCCGCATTCCTTATGCACTGAACTCAGGTCGTGCTAAGGGTATTGGGTGCAGAGCCGGGCAGGTGCGGCCCCTTCCTGTTGGAGGAGCAGCAGAAGCGCTGCGCTGTGGCCGAGAGTGGGGGCGCTGGGCCCCGACCGTCCGGTGTGATACCTGGCCCCCCTTTCACGGCTGGAATGGCTTGCTCACCCTCTGTGTCTCAGCTCCTGCACGCTCGTCTCGTGTCCGTGCGTGTCTCCTAGAGTGCCTGTGAGGAGAGAACGCCACAGTCATCCCTGCAAAGCCCCTGGAAGACCGCCTGGCTTGGGGTCACAACTCCATCAGTCTTGCCGTTACTACTGTCTATCGAGTGGCACTTCGGCTGGGCATACAGTAGAGAGCAAAATGGGACCCCCGTTGGGCTGACAGTCCAGCGATGGAAACAGACATTAATCACGTAATCACACTAATGAATGTGTAATTATAAACTGAGATAAGTGCTGGGAAAAGAGATTGTGAATAGTGGGGTTTTTTTCCTACTTGATGATGTGCCCAGAGAGCTCAGGGAAGCCCAGAGAAGTCTGCCCTCAGGGCGGGGTCTTCAGGTCTCGGCAAATGACTGTCCAGTGGGCTCTGCGCCCTCTGCACCCTCTTCCCACCTGGGGTCTTTGTGGCTTTTCCAAAAGTGAGAGAAGGAAATAGACAAGTACCTGGGATCACATTATACTGTGGGACAATTTATCAAACCGTTCGCTTGCATCTGATCATCACCTCATCTGCTTTGAAATGAAGGGAAATAGAAGTTTCTTGAAGTCTACCACCTTTTCTGTCCTTTTTGTTTACATTTGTTTATGTTGACTTTTTGGAACACAATTTCAAGCTTCCAGAGACGTTGCAAGAATCAAAATAGTGCCTGTGTGTGCTCAGTCGTGTCTGACTCTTGGCGACCCCATGGACCGTAGCCCGCCCGGGTCTTCTGTCCATGGGATTCTCCAGGCAAGAATGCTGGAGTAGGTTGCCATTTTCTCCTCCAGGGGATCTCCTCGCCCCAGGGATTGAACCTGCATCTCTTGCATCTCGTGCTTTAGCAGATGGAGTCTTTACCACTGCACCACCTGGGAAGACCCCTAGAGACAAATACACTTTACTCAGATTCGCCTATTGCTAACATTTTACCCTACGTCCAAATGTGTGGGGTTTGTGTGTGTTGGGGGGGAGTGATTTTTTTTATTCAGCAAGCATTTATTTTTAAATGTGAAGTGCACTATATATGTGCTGACTTATGAATACAAATAAATGAAAAGTCTGATTCTCTTAAATGCAGACTTAATATTCCATAGAAAGAATTAAAATTAAAAAAACGCCTACTAGGGGACTTCCCTGGCAGTCCAGTGGTTAGAACTCTGTGCTCCCGCACCAGAGGGCACAGGTTTGATCCCTGGTCAAGGAACTGTTGGAGAAGGCAATGGCACCCCACTCCAGTACTCTTGCCTGGAAAATCCCATGGACGGAGGAGCCTGGTAGGCTTCGGTCTATGGGGTCGCTATGAGTCGGACACAACTAAGCGTCTTCACTTTCCCTTTTCACTTTCATGCATTGGAGAAGGAAATGGCAACCGACTCCAGTGTTCTTGCCTGGAGAATCCCAGGGACAGGGGAGCCTGGCGGGCTGCCGTCTGTGGGGTCGCACAGAGTTGGACACGACTGAAGTGACTTAGCAGCAGCAGCAGCAGCAAGGAACTGCTCATCTCAGAACCCAGGCTGAGAAAAAGAGCTAGTCTCTTGGAAATTGCTGGTATTTCCTCACTAACATCCCCCCTTCAAGGCACACGTCTCATAGGTAAACAAGCACAACTTGAATTTTGACTAAATCATTTCTTGACTTTTCTTTATAGTTTGACAAGCCAAAATTCTATTATTTTTTAAAAGGTGTTGTTACATTTTACTTAGGTTTGAACTTTATGTAAATGGAATCATTTTATATGTATTTCTCTGTGTAATTGTCTGGTGTTTTTTTTTTAGACCCAAAGAAGAGGATTCAAACTTATGGCCAGAAGGCTTTATAAGCCCCACGGAAGCATTTTATTTAGCCTTCAGAATGTTTACAGAGTTTTTTATTTACAACCAACTGCAGTTGCAAAACACTCTGGCGGGGGGCGGTGGAGGGGGGAAATTCCAGAGTTCCAAAAAGCAAGACTTGCATTTGCCAAGGCAGGCAAGTATTTACATACCATTTACATTGTATTTACAACTCTTTACATAGTATTTACACGGCGTCAAGTAATAATAAGTAATCTAAGGATTATTTAAAAGATAAGGGAGGATTTGGGTAGGTTTTGTGTGAATACCGTGCCGTGCAGTTTGAACGAGAGACTTGCGCGTCCGTGCGCTTCGGTGTCCGTGGTGGGTCCAGGCCCTCTCAGACAGTGGTGAGTAAGGAGGAGGACCCCACCCCAGTCTCATGAAGCAGCCTGGCTTCCTGGCTGTGCGTGCTCAGGCAAGTCGCTTCGCTTCATTGTGCCCAGTCTTCTCATCTGATAAGTAGGGCTAATAGTGTTACCTACTTCATGGGGCTGTTGGCAAGATTAGTGAGTTAATCCACGTAAAGTTTTTGGTTGTTGTTTTTGGTCATGTGGCATGTGGGATCTTAGTTCTCTGGCAGTGAAAGTGCAGAGTCTTACCCACTGGACCTCCCTCCTGGGAATCCCTTCCTTGTAAAGTTTTGAAGATCCCTGGAGAAGGAAATGGCAACCCACTCCAGTATTCTTGCCTGGAGAATTCCATGGATGGAGGAGCCTGGAGGGCTACAGTCCATGGGGTCGCAAAGAGTCGGACACGACTGAGCGTCTTCACTTTCACTTTTCTCAGATAGTAAGTGCTCAATAATTGTTAACTTTTTCCTTTTTTTAGTATTTTGGCCACGATGCACAACAGATAGGATCTCAGTTCCCTGACTGGGTATTGAACCTGCATCCCGAACAGTGGAAGCGCAGAGTCCTAACCGCTGGACCACTAGGGAAGTCCCGATAAGTGTTAACCGTTCACGGTGGTAATGCATAGTGCTGTATATAAGTGTGTAAGCGGTAGCTTTTTCGTGTCATAGTCCATCGTTTAATCTCTCTTTGCGCACCTCGTCTTCTGAGGGTTCTTGCAGGCTCCAGACTCTAACTTTAGCCACGATTGGACGGGGCCCACTGATCCGTGAGAGCTGAGCGCTGCAGACCTGGTAGAGGGTTTCCTAGCAACAGAGGAGTTCGGGTGGACAGCCGCAAATCCCTGAGTGGTTCCCTAAGAGGAGGAATGTAGGCTCGGTTGAATCTATTTGAGGCAAAACAGGAGGAGATTGGCAAGGGCCAACCGGAGTGTCGGCTTCTGAGGACGTCGCAGTCCTGCTCCCAGAGCTCCTGGACACGGCCCATCACGCTCCCCTCTCTTCTGCCTCTCACCCTCTCTGCTTCTCCCTTTCTTTCCTCCTCCCTCCTCCTTCCCTCTTCCCCCTCCTTCTTCCCCTTCCCTTACTATCATCACTGAAAATAGTAACAGCTAAACGTGCGCTGAGTGCCTCGCCCGAGCCAGGCACTGTCCCTAGCATTCTGCATGAACGCATCTAAGCCGCACCACCCTGGGAGATGCTCCTCCTATTATCCCACTGAGCAGATGAGGAAAACTGAGGCACAGCCAATTCAAAGAAGCCCAGCTGAGAATGGCCAGAACCACACCTCAGGGTTATCCAGAGATTCTTGTCATCTCAAGCAGACATTGCTGGAGACCTGGCATGAATGCTAACCCTAACTGGAGAGTCTGACCTTCAGGAACCTCCTCTGGGGCCCCGCCCTGCCTTGCCCAGCGCTCCTGGCATCACAGGACCCTGAGTTGCCGCCACTTCCTCACAATGTAATTCCTGGTCTGATGGGGAAGAGAACCTCGGGACCTTGCAAGAGTGAGGCTGTACAAGAACCAGAGCCAGTTCAACTTCCTGATGATTCTGGACAATTATGAGAGCCGGTATTCCCTACCCTTAGTGTCCCCTGCTCCTTAGCCTTTCCCTCTGCTCGCTGGTAAGCCCCAAAGGCCCAGGCATGAATGATTCACCTGAACCAGCCATCACAGCTTCCATATCCTTCTCAATGTCTAGGAGTGGCTCAGACGAACACATGTACACACATTCATAGCAGCACTATTCACGATAGCCGAAGGTGGAAACACCCCTAACACCCATCGACTAATGAATGGGTAGTCCGAATGTGGTCTGGTCATAGAGTGGAATGTTATACAGTTGTGAAAAGACTGAGGTGCTCATACGCGCTACCGTATGGGCTACAGACACATGACGCTCAGAGAAAGCAGCACACACAAAGGCACCCATAGCGTCCGGTTCCAGTTTTTTATTTGTTTATGGTTTTGGCTGTACTGGGTCTTTGTTGCATCATGCTGGCCTCCCTAGTTGCAGAGAGTGGGCTCAGCTGCCCCGTAGCATGTGGGGTCTTAGTTCCCTGACCAGGGGTCAAACCCAAGCCACCGGCATGGGAAGGCTGATTCTTAACCACTGGGCCAGCGGGGAAGTCCCCCATATGGTTCCAGTTAGATGAAATACCCAGAATAAGTCGATCCACAGAGACAAAAACCCAGAGTGGTTGCCAGAGCTGGGGGAAGGGGAGAATTGGGCATGCTCGCTGAATGGTTCTACGGTTTCCTTTTGCGGTGATGAAAAATATCTGGGGCTAGATAGCGGTGATGGCTGCATAGCACTGTGAATGTTCTTCTAGCGTCACTGGCTTGTAGGTTTTTACATGGCTGAAGTGGCGGATTTTATGGGTGATTCTGCCACAATAAGAATAAAGTCTGAGGATAGGCTAAGGGCAGTACGGCCAGGGTGAGACAGAGAGAAGGCAGCCGGGGTTCTGGGGTGGATGTCACTCCCTGCTGAGAACACAGAAGGCGAGTTGGGATGGTGCTTTACTCCCGAGTGTGTTTGTGCCAGGAAAAGATGCTCGGAGCTGCCCCAGACATAATGCGATCTGGAGGCCGCAAGCCAAACATTGAGGATGTCAGGGCAGTAAAACAGTGTCCTCATGGGCACACTCGAGCGTTGGTACAAAACCTTCCTGTTGGGCAAGACGATTAAAGATCTTCATTGCTCAAGCCAGCATTAGGTAATCAGTTCCTTGCCACTGAGGTTATCTTAGCTGATGGAATGATCCTGCCAAGGGACGGGACTTGGTGAGGTACCAAAGCCCATGAGGATGCCTCTGAGAAGACTCTTTAATTTGCCACACTCCTCTTTTGATAGCTTAGAGTCTTATTAGAGAGGGGAGAGGCTCAGAGAGGGGTAAAAGTGTGAGATGCCTCCTTTCAGGGCAGGGCACTTGAACGGGCAGAAGTTGACTGGGGGACTAGGGTCTTCTCTAGGGCTCTGTAGCTGGAGAGACCATGTGTCCCAACAATTACTTTTTGCAGGTGGAAGAAGGTAGATGCTTTCATATCCTCCTCATCTCCCCAGGTGCGGGTTTCCTTCCAGCATTCCTCTCCACACTCTGCTTGTCTCCTTGGATGAGCCCCAAGATGGCGACACAGGAGCAAGTGAATATCCAGCTTCTTGCTTCCTGTCTGACTGTAGACCCTCAGCGGGTGCCACTCCTCGGCTCAGCACCTGGAGGGAAGATCGGTGATGCCAAGTGTCACCAACGCCATCCTTAGCAGAACCTGTAGGTCGGCTCACTCGACCCCCATGCACAGCTCTTATCTCCGTGATCGTTCACTATTGTAGAAGCTAGAAAGTGCAAGTAAGAAAAGGGTTAGGAAAGCTGCAGGCCCTTCCCTGGCAGTCCAGTGGCTAGGACTTTGCACTTCCACTGCAGAGGGCACAAGTTCAATCCTTGGTAGGAGGTGTTCCTCAAGTTCAGCAATGTGGCAGAAAAAGAAAAAAATGCAAAGAAGGGAAGATCAGAATTACCGGAGTGTGTGGCAGATTTCAGTAAGAAAGTGTATAAGCTTCTGACTGCTAACTGATAGGCACAGAACGAAGAAACAAAATAGGCGATTAAATAGTTTATCCCACCCGGGGATTGTAGGTAGGAAAGATATGGGAGGCCCCTGGGAGTTAATGATGACTCCAGAAAGCAGGTTTGCTTAGCCAAGCAGGTCAAAGCCATTCAACAGAAGGAGGAGACCTGCCCCTACCAATAAACAGTGGTGGCGTGAGCCCCACATCCTGCCCTGTGAGCTCGGGAACTTAATGATCCGTGGGACATGCTCTCTGCACACATAAACAAACAACAAACAATAATTTGTGGACCTAGCTTCACCATGTCGGAGAAGGCAATGGCACCCCAACTCCAGTACGCTTGCCTGGAAAATCCCATGGACGGAGGAGCCTGGTAGACTGCAGTCCATGGGGTCGAAAAGAGTTGGACATGACTGAGCGATTTCACTTTCACTTTTCACTTTCATGCACTGGAGAAGGAAATGACAACCCACTCCAGTGTTCTTGCCTGGAGAATCCTAAGGGGACAGGGAGCCTGGTGGGCTGCCATCTGTGGGGTCGCACAGAGTCAGACAAGACTGAAGCGACTTAGCAGCAGCAGCAGCTTCACCATGTAGGAACAAGAATACTCCCCTGCTCAACCTGAAGTAGGCTGATGATGGAAACGTCACACCTACTCAAGAAAGACAAGAAAGGTCTTCTACCCCTCCCCACTTTTCCTTTGATTATAAAACTGAAGCCCCGAAAGTTCTTGGGGGCAACACCCCTTTGTCTGGCTGCTTGAAAGCCCCACAAGCATCCTAGTCTAATAAATCTCTTCTTATCTACCTCTTGGCTCTCACTGAATTCTTCTCTGCACTGAGACAGGAAGGATTATGGTACCAGAGCTCTTCAGAGCCCCCCTGAAATGACAGCAGTCGGCCTCTCTGCTGTAGCAGAGACATACTCAGTGACTCAAAGCAGTGCAGATTTACCATCTTCCAGTTCTAGAGGGCATCAGTCCAAAGTGGGTCCCGCTGGGCTAAGATCACAGTGTTGGCAGGCTGTGATCCCTCCTGGAGGCTCAAGCGGAGAATCCACTCCTTGTCTTTTCTCAGCTTTTCTGGAGACGGCTGGCACCCCTTGCCTCCTAAAAACCAAGTCACTCTGAAACCTCTTGGTGTCATATCTCCTTCTCTGACTCCGACACACGTGCCTCTGTCTTACAAGAACCCCTGCGACTGCCACGGGCCCTTCGGAATCATCCAGAACAATGGTCTCATCTCGGGATTCTTCACCAATCACAGCTGCAGAGTCCCATTTACCATGCGAAGGTCATGTATTCACAGGTTCTGGCGAAAAGGCGGTGGACAGCTTTGAGGGACTCTTCTGCCTACCACCAGTAAGAAGAGTGAGTCCCATTAAGAAGGAATATGTTCGTGTAAATTCCTGTGCGCAGTGCACAGCGAGGTCAAACACACCGGAACGTCGGAGTTTAGAGCAGAAAAAGGTTAACTACGGGGTCAGGCAAGGAGAAGGGGTGGCTCATGCCCTGAGAAGCCCTGAGCTCTGAAAGGGTTTCAGCAAAGCTTTTTGTTTATTCAAGTTAGAATACTTTGAGAAAGATCTTTAGCTGCTTTGGTGGTGGTTTAAGTGCTAAGTCGTGTCCACCTCTTGCAACCCCGTGGACTGCAGTCTACAGAACTGTAGTTGCTTTACACAGCAGTAAAAATTATTATGCTCAATTGTGTCTGACTCTTTGTGACCCCAGGGACTGTAGCCCGCCAGGCTCCTCTGTCCATGGGATTTTCCAGACAAGAATCCTGGAGTGGGTTCAGCAAAGCTTCTTAAAAAGCCAGGTGAGGGGGGTGGATCACGGGGTGTGTGACCAGCTCCTGCACAATTCTCTGACTGGCTGATGGCGAGGTCACAGGGCGATGTCGCCGGGGTCCACTTTACTAGTCCTCGGGCTTCAGGATGCCTGGAGTTCTGTGCTCATGGCCATCAAGCAATGAACATCTTCCACTTGGCGGAGGGTTTTCACATCTGCAAAACAGCTTGGGAAGTGTACGTCAAGGACTGTTATCTGGGAACTTCAGAGTGGAGCTGAAGCAGAGGTTATGGGGGAAAGCCTATCTTCGCCTCCCCGCACGCAAGGTCCCACAGCTCACTCGTTGGTTACAATATCTGAGCAAAGACTTGAAGGAAGTGAGAAAGTTATTAAGAGTTATGCCTTTATCTGGAGGCCGGGCATTTTAGAAAGAGGAAACAGCCGCTTCAAAGACCTGAGGCAGAAAACACCTGTGTGTCTGAGGAGTACACCTGGGAAGATGTGTGGTTGGAGAAGAAGTAGGAGACGAGGTTATAAGAAAGAAAGTGGGGAATGGGGCTTCTTAAGATGCCTTTTATTCATTCTGAGGACTTAGGGCTGCTCTTTTTCTTTGAGTAAAATAGGAAGCTGTTTCAAAATTCGGGGTGTGCTCTGACTCAGGTTTTAACACAAAGTTGCCCTGGGACTTCCACGGTGGTCCAGTGGTTGAGAATCTACCTTCCAACACAGGTGACGAGGGGTCAATCCCTGGTCAGGGAACTAAGATCCCACCTGCTTTGGGGGCAGTTAAGCCCCCCCTGCTGCAACTAAGACCCATTGCAGCCAAAAAAAATTTAAAAAATAGGGTTGGCCAATTAAATACAGGCTTCCCAGTTAATTTTGAATTTCAGATAAACAAATAATTTTTTTTTTTTTTAGTATTAAGTATCTCCCTGAAACTGCGAGAGACACGCTTATGCTAAAAAATGTTTGTTGTTGTTGATCTGAAATTTCAGTTTAACGGGGTATTCTGAGTTTTAATTTGCTAAATCTGGCAACTCTATTTTTAAAGACTCTCTCTGCTGTGTTGAGACCACGTGGTTGCGGTGGTGAGTGAGGCAGAAACAGAGTAATCATTTCGGAGGCCATCGTGATAATCGGGGTGAGGAATTTCGGTGGCTCAGGCCGGAGGATACCTGCAGAGGCTAAAGACTACCCTACCCCCACCCCGCCAGCCCTGCCCTCCCCCTTGTTTTAATGGCTGTTGCACAATCTTAGTGAAGAGGAGGAAACACACAGCAGGATCCAACAAGGGCAGCCGTAATAAGAAATGTTCCCTGCCCACTCATTTTCACGTGCAAGGAAAAACACTGAAATGTGAGATGTGAAAAGTCACAGGATAAGACGGGCTTCGGAATTTGCATAGCCCCCTTATCGCTGTTATGCTGCACTTCTTTTGCCCCTTAGATAAAAATGCAAATTTCTCAGCGTGGCTTGCCCTGGCCCTCTTCTCGTGCTAAGCTCCTTTTTTTTAAAAAAAAAAAATATTTCTGTTGTAGTTGATTTACCATGTTGTGCCAGTTTCCGGGAAACAAACTCACTCAGAAGGCCAGTGTAGGTAGTGGAGTGCAGTTTATTACGCCGGCGGGCCCAAGGCAGTCTCCTCTTAGCCAAGGACCCCGACCAGTTTTTGTGAAAACCTTATATACCTTAAGGGTTCTTGCTCACACCCACCTCCCCAAATTCCCTAAAACTAGTCTGGACAAGGTAAAAGAGAGACACGATCAAAGTTCACCCATGATTCATGTGTCACAAGATAGATAAACAGTGGACATTTATCAATAGGCCTGTGGTCATATCCCAATAAACATAATGGAATTTACCCCTTTGTTCTGCTACGGAGATAACTAGCATATTCTTTTAGGCAACGGAGAGTCCAAGTACAAGTCCTGAGGCTCTTTTATCCGGGGGTCTGGTTTCCCACTGGTCTGCCGCTTCTATAGACGCCGGGCACAAAGTTCAGAGTCCGCTGGGAGGGTGACCGTGCGTGCAGCCCAATGTTCGCAGCCTGGCCTAGGGTGGAGTCCAGCTCTGCCTGTTTCCTCCCTCATCTGCTGCACAGCAAAGTGACCCAGCCATACATATACGTGGACTTCTCGGGTGGCGCTAGTGGTGAAAAGCCTTCCTACCAGTGCAGCAGACGAGAGAGACGCAGGGTTGACCCCTGGGTCAAGAAGATCCCCTGGAGAAAAAATTGGCAACCCACTCCAGTATTCTTGTCTGGAGAACCCCATGGAAAGAAGAGCCTGGTGGACTATGGTTCATAGGGTTGCAAAGAGTCGGACGTGACTGGAGGCAGCTTAGCGCACACACACACACATATCCCTTCTTCTCTTGTGTTAGGTTCTGAGCTCTCTGCTCCAGCCACATTGGCTGGACCTAGAATGTACCAAGCACTAGAATTTTAGGACTAGAATGTGCCAAGAACTAGAAGTTTAGGACTGGAATGTGACAAGCTCGCCTCTGCCTCAGGGCCTTTGCACTGACTGTATCTTCCGCCTAAGATGTCATCCCACTTACATTTCTCATGGCTAGATAGATCACGGGCTTTTTTTTTTTTTTTTTTTGCTGTGTTGGGTCTCTGTTGTGATGTGTAGGCTCCAGAGCGCGCAGGCTCAATAGTTGCCATGTGCAGGTTTAGCTGCCCCATGGCACATGAGATCTTAATTCCTAGACCAGGAACAAAACCCACATCCCCTACACTGGCAGACGGAGTCTTAACCCCTGGACCACCAGGGAAGTCCCAGTTCACAGCCTTTAATTCTCAGTTGAAACAGATTTTCTTCAAAGGCCTGCTTGAACTTCCCTGGTAGCCCCTGCCCACAACTAGAAAAACCCAATGAGCAGCAAGGAAAAGCCAGTGCAGCCAGAAATAAAATTAACTAATTAATTAGTTTTAAAAAGAAACAGCACACCCACACAATTAAAAGAAGAAATTACTCAAGTTCCCCACCTTTGTTAACATTTTGATGGAGTTCGCCTTACATTTTCATGTGCATTTATTCATGAATTCATTTTTTTAAGAAACTTTTTTTCATTTTTAAAGCTTTTATTAAGTTTCTTTTGTTGTTGGTACCACATGGTTTCAGTTTCACATTTCAGGTTTTTGACTGTGAGGCATGTGGGGTCTTAGCTCCCCAACCAGGGATCGAACCTGCACCCCTTTCATTGAAAAGAAGGAGTCTTAACCACTGGACCACAAGGGAAGTCCCAATTCATGAATTCTTGTGTGTGTGGCCCTTGCACAATATTTGCAAAGTGTTTGCACACAACAACAACAGCAGAACCGAACATTCAAGCAGAATCATTATAAACTCAGTTTCTGCTCAAAGACTACAGGTATCAGTGAAGCCAGAATCCAAAGCAGGACCATCCATTTATGACTTAAGCTAGAAAGCCGATTTCCCCACCCTTGGTTCCTTGTCCACCTGGTGGTAAAATTATAAGAGACTTTTTTTTCTTTTTTTTTTCTGACCAAAGAGACTCAGCACGCATGCACCAGGGGCATGTGGGCTCTTAGTTCCTGACTGGGCTTGGAAGCCACACTCCCCATGTTGGGAGCCCAGAGTCTCAACCCCTGGACCACCAAGGAAGTCCCTAGAAGAGTTGCCTTGTCTTGTTTTCACGTGTTCGTTTACAAGAGCTCTTGGCAGAGCTGTGGGTTACTCTTTTCAAGCTTCAAGCGGGGAAAAGCTTCACCTGGATCATTCAGAGCACTGAATACTGGAAGAGGCTCAGAACCCAGAGAAGAATGGGATCTCGCTCATGTCTGAACTATCTGAGGAGCTCGAGTGTGCTAACGGCCTGGAAAGCGTTCAGGCGGAACAGCCGCCTGGAGAAGAGGGAGGGGAAGGGAAGAGGCGGCGAGGGGGAGAGAGAATATAAACTAGCGGTCTTGTAGCCTTCACAGGAGCGCCACCTGGAGGTGAGAGGTGAACTCTGCAGAGACAGGCTGGAAACGCAACGGCGGACGCCCCCCGCAACCTCCCCCCCCAAGACGGAGGGTTTCCTCCCTGGAGGAGATGCACCCACAGACGTCAGACGAGGAAACTGCAGCCTCGAGAGAGAGCGAGGAGGAAGAGGAGCAGAAGCTCCAGGTAGGGACGTAAAGAAAAAGCTGACCAGGCCCGTGGGAGCTGCAGGCAACTTGCCAAATGCATTGCAGTGACTGAACTGACACCAATTTTTTCCTTGCATGTGAGTTTAAAAAAAAAGAAAGACTGAAAGTCTTTATCATCTAAGATGACTGTAAAAGTCATGAGATTTGTTTTAGATGTCTCTCAATGGCAACCCACTCCACATTCTTGCCTGGAGAATCCCAGGGACAGAGGAGCCTGGTGGACTGCCATCTATGGGGTCGCACAGAGTTGGACACGACTGAAGTGACTTAGCAGCAGCAGCAGCAGCAAGGACACAGATAAAAAAATTAGACCCGGGAGGTGGGTGCTGTAGGGGAACAAGAGGAAGAGGGGGAAAGCTGTTCTCTGAGTCAGTGTGATTGTCACACCTACATCTTTACAAGGCCGTGCACTTACAACTGTTCCCTGATAGCTTGGTTGGTAAAGAATCCACCTGCAAGGCAGGAGAACCGGCTTTGATCCCTGGATTGGGAAGATCCCCTGGAGAAGGGGACGGCTTCCCACTCTAGATTTCTGGCCTGGAGAATCCCATGGACTATGGGGTGACAAAGAGTCAGATACAACTGAGTAACCGTCACTTGCATACTTACAACCAGGGTGACCAACTCCGATTTGCCCGGGAATTTCTCGGTTTTAACCCTGAAATTTTCATGTCCTAGGAAACGTCTCATTCCCACCCCGACTCCTCCACCCACCCCCTGCCCCGGAACCTGTTCCAGGAAACCCGGGTTGGCTAATCCTGCTATTTACAACTCTTTGTCTCTATGATGAGGTCACAGAGCCCTGGAGACTTTTTTTAAAATTCTGACTCAGATTTTTACTTTTTTATTTTTGATAGATAGGAAGTGGATTTTTTCAGATACAGAGAGAAGCACACTCCACAGAGTGTGGGCCATCGCAGAGGGTGAGTGCCAGATTTTTTATTTCTTTAATTGAACTAAATTTGGGCTTCCTAGGTGGCCCCTAGTGGGAAAGAACCCACCTGCCAATTCAGGAGACATAAGAGACATGGGTTCCATCTCTGACTCAGGAAGATCTGGAGGAGGGCATGGCAACCCCCTCCAGTATTCTTGCCTGGAGAATCCCATGCATGGAGGAGCCTGGAGGGCTACCGTCCATGGGTTTGCAGAGTCGGACAAGACTGAAGTGACTGAGCACTCATGCGTAGTTGATTTACAATATTGTGTCAGGTTCAGGAATACAGGAGAGTGATTCAGTTTTTTTTTTTTTTTCCAGATTATATTTCATTGTTATTGCATCCCTGTGTGTGTGCTCAGCCAGGTCCGACTCTGCGACCCCATGGACTGTAACCCACCAGGCTCCTCTGTCCATGGGATTTTCCAGGCAAGAATACTGGAATGGGTTGCCTTTCCCTTCTTCAGGGGATCTTCGCAACCCATGGGTTGAACCAAAGTCTCCTGCACTGCAGGCAGATTCTTTACTGTCTGAGCTACCAGGGAAGCCCATATTCCATTGCAGTTTATTATAAAATATTGAGTATAATTCTCTGTGCGTGCACGCTAAGTCGCTTCAGGCCTGCCCAACTCTGCTACCCTGTGGACTATAGCCTGCCAGGCTTCTCCAGGCAGGAACACTGGAGTGGGTTCCCATGCCCTCCTCCGGGGGATCTTCCCTACCCACGGATCGAACTCACGTCCCTCTTGCTTCTTCTGCCTTGACAGTCAGATTCTTTACTGCCCTCACCACCTGGAGAGCCTCACGGTTCCCTGGGTTACACAGGAAATCCTTATTGCTTATCAGTTTTGTGTACAGTAGCTTGTTTTTTTATGTGGACCACTTTTAAACCCTTGATTGAATTTGTTGCAATATGGCTTCTATTTTATGTTTTGGGTCTCTGGCACCAAGGCACGTGGTATCTTAGCTCCCCGACCACAGATGGAACCTGTGCCCCCTGAATCTTGGCCTCTTCTCCAGCGTGTCCCACATGGAAGACGCGAGTTAAGAAAACAAAACTGGACTACACTTGCTACGGCATTTGTCTGGCATTTGTGATCCCGGAAAATAAAAGGTCAGGGATCACTCCATTTAAATTAAAGACTGGCGGCTCAGATGGTAAAGAAAGTGCCTGCAGTTCAGGAGACTCAGATTCGATCCCTGGGTGGGGAAGACGCCCTGGAGAAGGGAACGGCCACCCACTCCAGCATTCTGGCCTGGAGAATCCCGTGAATAAGGAGACTAGTGGGCCACAGTCCAGAGTCCGGGTCGCAGAGTCAGACATGACTGAATGACTAAGCACACACGGACATTTAAGGAGGATGAATACCAGAGCAGATGTCCGTAAAAGATGTCTATTACGGTCACTGATTTCTTCTTGTTTTAATTGGAGGGTAATTGCTTTACAATGTTGTGTTGGTTTCTGCTGCCCAGCAAAGTGAATCAGCCACAAGTATGAATATATCCCCTCCCTCGGCAACCTGCCTCCCACCCCCTGCTCCAGGGTCACTGATTTTAATAATATTTGTCAAGATTCTTTGATCAGAACAACAGTCCCTTCTCAGACTAGCTTAGATGCAAAGGACTGTTCTGGGTTGTTTGGGTTTTTCTTGGTTTCGGTGTTGGCTCAGAAGGCTCCCAGAATGGTTGAACAAGAAAGCAGTAAGGAGGGAAGCAATGTTGAGTTTTGAAAGCCATCCGAAGCCAGATACATAATTGAAGGCACAATCGCTCCGTCTCCTTTTTCCAAAGTTCTCTGAGTCATCTTCATGTTTCTCGTTAGAGACGGGCTTCCTCCACATGCTGAGACAGATGGTCCCCCAGAGCTCCCAGGTTTCAGAGAGGATGGCTTTGGGGGCAAGAGGAACAGGGAGGCACTCCCCACCTCCATCACGATTGTCCCTGCTGTGACTTCAGCACCTGGGCACCCAGGGGCTGGGTGGCTCTGCGGGGAGGGGAGCCAAGTGAGTTCTTCAGATGAACCACCGATGGAGGTTGAAGCGGAGATGCTCACAGGGCCAGCTTTCAGGGCAAAGGGGACCTCGCATTCAGAAGGTGACCTGTGCTTGGGTCCTGACACTCTGCATTCACAATCGTGTTCTTTTTTTCATGTTCTTTTTAAAAATATTTTAAATATTTATTTATTTGGCTGTACCAGGTCTTGGCTACAGCATGTGGGATTTAGTTCCCTGAAAGTGTTAGTCGATCAGTCGTGTCTGACTCTCTGTGACCCCATAGACTGTAGCTCACCTGGCTCCTCTGTCCATGGGATTTCCCAGGCAAGAATACTGGAGTGGGTTGCCATGCCCTCCTCCAGGGGATCTTTCCAACCCTGGGATTGAACCTGGGTCCTTGTTCTCTGACCAGAGGTCAAACCCTGACCCCCTGCATTGGGAGCATGGAGTCTTAGCCACTGGACCACTAGCGAAGTCCCGGCCATCGTGAAGTTCTTCTTCTTATGCTGCCTTTTTTTTTTTTTTTTAAATATATATACTAGTCAATCCTAAAGGAAACCAACCCAGAATATTCACAGGAAGGACTGATGCTGAAGCTGAAGCTCCAGTACTTTGGCCACCAGATGTGAAGAGATGACTCATTGGAAAAGACCCTGATGCTGGGAAAGATTGAAGACAGGAGGAGAAGGGGACGACAGAGGATGAGATGGTTGGATGGCATCACCGACTCGATGGACATGAGTTTGAGCAAGTTGCAGGAGCTGATGAAGGACAGGGAACCCTGGCGTGAGGCAGTTCATGGAGTCGCAAAGAGTCGGACACGACTGAGCCCCTGAACTGAACTACACGTGTATTTATCTGTTTGGCTGTGTTGGGTCTGAGCTGTGGCCCGTGGGATCCTCGCCGAGTCAAGCAGGATCTTCTGCTCTGGCACACGAACTCTCCAGTTGTGGCATGCGGGCTCAGGAGTTGCACCTCAAGGGCTTAGCTGCTTCGCTAGCATGCGAGATCTTAGTTCCCACACCCGGGATCGAACCGGCGTCGCCTGAATTGCAAAGTCGATTCTTAACCCCTGGACCACCGAGGGAGTCCGATGGGGAAGTTCTTAATCATAGGTCTCTGTGCTCCGTGGGCGGGCTCCGATGGGACTGTGGAGCATATGCTGAGAGCTTCCGCATCCCCTAGCCTCCGCAGCCTCCCCGCTTCCCTGTATTCATCTGTATTCCCTGTATTCGGGCTGCTTTAGCAAAATGCCGCAGAGTGGGGAGGCTGGAACGACAGACGTCTGTTCTCTCACAGTTCTGAGGACAGAAGTCCGAAGTCAAGATGTGGGCAGGCTTGGTTCCTCGTGTTCTACGCGCCTCTCTCTCACCGTCTGGTGGGTCCCGGGGGGAGCGTTGGCGTTTCTTGGCTCCTAGACACATCCCCGCGACCTCTGCCTTCATCGTCACATGGCGGTCTCTCCCGGGGTGCGTAAGTGTCCCGGGTTCCCCTTTGACGAGGACATGGTCTTACAGGTTGAAGGCTCACCCTACTCCAGGATGACCTCATCCTCTTATTGATGTGCAGTGACCCCTCTGCCAGTAAGCCCACATCTGAGCTACTGGGGCTTTGGGACCTAAAGATGTGGGTTCAGGGGGTAGAAAAATTCAGCCCGTGACAGTGTGCTCTGGTGTGTGGTTGTGTATGTGTAGAGGCTCTGTGTGGCTCTCTCAGTGGAGATCTGTATAGAAGAGTGTGTTTGGAAAGCTCTATTTTTTATGTTTCTCCCTTCTGTCTTACAGAGAATGTAAACCAATGTGGCAACAAGCTTTTTATTTATTTCCTTCCTTTTCAAAAGCAAAGTCATAGTTTGGATATAGTGAACAGGGCAGGTCCATACAGAAAAAGTCTTCTATTTGTAATTTATGAAAGCCCTGTGTTTGAATTTTTCTTAATGAAACCCTTTGGCAAGCCTTATTGTTATGCCCGCTGTTGTTATTTTTATATGGCGACAATTATAACATCAAATGTTGTAATTTGACTGATGCTGAAGCTCTAACACTTGGTCCACCTGATGCAAAGAACCAACTCGTTGGAAAAGACCCTGATGCTGGGGAAAATGGAGGGCAAAAGGAGAAGGGGACAACAGGGGATGCTATAGACGGATGGCGTCACTGACTCATGGATGTGAGTCTGAGCAAACTCTGGGAGACAGTGAAGGACAGGGAAGCCTGGCGTGCTGCAGTCCATGGGGTCACAGAGAGTCGGACATGACTTAGCCACTAAACAACAATAACATCAAAATACTGTAGGGTGATTACAGTTCAGTACTTTCTAATCCATTTGTATTTCAGTTAATTATTAAAGATAGGTGCGTGTGTGCTTGCTAAGTTGCCTGTGAAAAAAAGAAAAAGTGAAGTCGCTCAGTCGTGCCCGACTCTTTGCAACCCCATGGACAGTAGCCTGCACCAGGCTCCTCCGTCCATGGCATTTTCAAGGCAAGAAGTACTGGAGTGGGTTGCCATTTCCTTCTCCAGGGAATCTTCCCAACCCAGGGATGGAACCCAGGTCTCTCGCATTGTAGACAGACGCTTTACCGTCTGAGCCGCCAGGGAAGTCCTAAGTTGCTTGAGTCGTGTCCAACTCTTTGTCACCCTATAGACCATAGCCCGCCAGGCTCCTCTGTCCTTGGGATTCTCCAGGCAAGAACACTGGAGTGGGTTGCTGTGCCCTCTTCCAGGGGATCTTCCCCCCGGGGATTGAACCCATGTTTCTTACGTCTCCAACAGTGGCAACTTTAAACCAGAGCCACCGCTGCCATCGGTGCTTCTCTGAAAAAGACACATCCCTTTGACTCTGACCATCTGATATCCCTGCTGCTCCATCTCTGGATATTCTGCCTATCACATAGCTACCGTTTCTGGACAGAAAGATGCTAACTGCATCCTCTGTCATTATTCCTGATAACTGGCCGTGCAGTAACCAAAGATAAGGCTTGGGGGTTTTCTCCTTTATGTATTAGCTGTAGTGACTGCATGAGCAGGGTCTCGGCTTCTTCATCTGTTTGGTTTTCCTGAGGTACAGGTTATAAATGAAAGGCAGGAGAAATGCTTGCTTTCTCTCTTTGGCATTTAAAAATTTTTAAAGTTGTGTTTCTAGCATCTTCCAAAGATAGCCAGTAATATCTTTTTCTAAATTGATCCAGTAAGTAGGAGCCCTTTCCCCGCCCCCACCACCAGCCCTTACCTCTTTGGCTGAAAGTCTGCAAGGCTGTGAGCCTAGACTCGTCACTATCAATTCCAGACGCACAGGGACAGCTGGTATGAATAATAATGATAACACAGAAATAGAATAGATGAGAGACGTAAGGGAAAAAATAGCATTTGGGTATGTGCCTCTAGTTGTCTGAGGATATCTCTAGCTGTCTTTCCCTTAGTTTGGTTACGTGACTCAGTTTCTTCCCTCCCTCTTTCCTTCCTGCCTTCCTTTTCTCCTTCCTGCCTCCTCTCTTTATTGTTTTAAAGTCTTTTCAAGTTAGGTTTTCCATTTTGTCATTTCCATCCAAGTATCTGAGCTACGCTGGCAATGGAAGGTGGTGCAGATGGAACAGAAATGGTCATATTTCATCAAATTGAAAGCACAGCTGGAACAAAAAGAAGCCACGCCCCTCCTTTTAGTAAAGGATCCTGGGGGATTTCCCTAGCGGTCCAGGGGTTAAGACTCTGCACTTTCACGGCTGGTTGAGCTCGTTTGGTTCCTGGTGGGGGAGCTAAGATTCTACGTGCTGTGCAGTGCATCCAAAAATCTAAAATAAACGAAAAATAACAAGACATACTGGGACAGTTGATTATCCAGACGGAAATTTAGACCTTTACCCCAGTCCTTGGCAAAAATTAATTTCAGATGGATTAAACATGAGAAACAAGCTTTTGAACATTTAAATTTAGAAGAACATGTAAGAGAGTATTGGAAAAGGAAATGGCAACCCGCTCCAGTATTCTTGCTGGGAAATCCCACAGACAGAGGAGCCTGGTGGGCTACCGTCTATGCAGTCGTGAGAGTCGGACACAACTTAGTGACTAAACCACCACCACCGTAAGAGAGGATATTCTCGAATGAAGCTTCCAGACGCAAAGAAGCCTCTCAAAATATAAATAAAAAGATGAATTACTCAGAGCAACTAATACTAAAAAATACAAAGAAGAATGAAAATATGAGTCAGATTTAAAGGAGAGTATTTGCAATGTGTAGCTTATCAAGGACAGGTGTGCCAACTGTGTAATTATGCCCTTTAAGTCAGTGAGGAAAATATTAATACCAGCTGTTCAATAGAAAAGGGAATAAGGCTAGATACCATCAATTCACAGCAAAGAAACCCCAAATGGTCAATATTCCTCGTTCATAATCAGGAAAATGCAAATTAAAGCAACAATGAGGTATCTTAATAGAAGCAGCTTAACATAGGTGTGTTGTTGTTCCGTCCCTCAGTCGTGTTTGACTCTTTGTGACCCCATGGAGTGCAGCACCCCAGGCTTCCCTGTCCTTCACTGTCTCCCAGAGCTTGCTCAAACTCATGTTCATTCAGGCGGTGATGCCATCCAGCCATCTCATCTGTTGTCCCCTTCTCCTCCTGCCCTCAATCTTTCCCAGCATCAGGATCTTTTCCAATGAGTCAGTTCTTTGCGTCAGGTGGCCAAAGTATAGGTTACCAGTTCACATATTTTAATCAGCAAAAATTACAAAGTTATGTGTGTGTGTGTGTGTGTGTGTGTGTGTGTGTGTGTGCGAACTGGTAATGACTCAAGGAATTAGAAGCTTATACATCCTTGGTGGAAGGATAAATGGGGGAACCACCTTAGTTATCAATTTGCCTTTTCCAGTGGGATGAAAGTTGTGGACGTCACAGAAGACAGATTTTACTCCTAAATATAAACCTCGAGAGATCACACATGTGAGCGAGAAGGCAGGTTCCAATGTTTAACTGCAGCATTTTGCCGACAGCAAACCAGGAAAACAACCCAAATATCTAGCAGTCCAGGAAAGAACAAAGAGAACCATGGCTTGTACACACAACCCAGTGCTTTTTCACATTTTCTTTTATTGACATGGAATCACATACCATAAAATCTACGCTTCTAGGGTGTGCAGTTCAGCGGTCTTTATTCACAAGGCTGAGCAACCATCACCACTAACTAATTCCACCACACTGTCATCAACCCAAGAAGATACCCATACCCATTTCTAGTCACTCCCCATTTCTCCTTCTCCCCAGTTAATGGCAACCGTTATCGGCAGCCATTAATCCACCTTCTCAGGATCTGTCCTTTCTGGGTATTTCATATACATAAAATGCTATGGTGCACAGCTTTTTGGGTCTTAGCATAATGTTTCCAAGCTTCATTCAGGTCATGGCATGTACCAGCACTTCATTCTTTTGGGGGGCTGAGTAATATTCCATGGTATGGTTAACAACTGAATTCTGTGCAGCAAACAAGGAAAGAAATCTTCAAAAATCACCTGGGTGAATTTCAAAAGCATAATGTTGATGGCAATAAAAAAAGGTGACAGAATTGTAATGATGATTCCCTATGTTTGTAGAATGTAATAACAATGAAATATAATATATTGACTGTGGATAGATGCTTGAGGAGCAAAAGTATGAGAAAACCCATCAGTATAATATACACTACTCTGAGTAATGTTGCCCAGAAAAAGAAGGAGGGAAATAGTCTGGGAGGGGTAGGATAAAAACACAGCAAAGTGTTTGTGGTTTGAAAATAAGGTCAGTGTTCTTATTTCCACTTATATTTTGGGATGCTTTTCTTTATGACAGAAATATTTCATAATAAAAAATTTTAAAAAAAGTTATCTAGGGAATTCCCTGGCAGTCCAGTGGTTAGGACTCCAGGCTTTCCCTGCTGAGGGCCTGGGTTCAATCCCTGGTAGGGGGGCTAAGATCCTGCAAGCCGCAGGCACGTCCAAAAAAAAGAAAAAAGGTATCCCAGTGTCTGCTACTGAGTGAAGAATATTTATATACACATTCCAAATATTCATACTTTCATCCATTCATATATTTTAAAATGACTTGCAAACCTGACTGAGTGACGTAACTTTGGAAGCAAAGCTCATATACCCGTGCTTATACCGAAGCGGTCATTCGGTACCACTATCACCTACACAAAAAAGTCCACATTCAGAAAAACATCCTTAAAATGCTGTGTTCACATGAGTTAACTAAGTTACGGGTGCCAAGCGACAGAATCCACACAGATTCTGTAAGTCTAACCTTATTGCAGCCTTTGATTTTAATAATAAGAATAAAAACAGAAATATGATGGCGTTAAGGAAACGCTTTCATTCTTATCAGAGAGGAAACTGGGCTTGAGACTAGAGGCTTGAAAGAATCGGGAACCAAATACTTTCAGCTGCTTTCCTAGGCGTGTGCTACTTAGGGACGCTTTTTGTTAATTCACGAGTGCCTCCCTTCACGGCCTACAATTTTTCTGCTCCTTTTGTGAAGTCCCTGTGTCTGCGGGGTCACGTAGTCTTCTCTGAGCAACATTTTCTATTTGCATGATGTCGTCCTTAACTCCCTAAGTGAATATTCCCAGTCCCACCAGCCTATAGATACAGTACGTATTCTTAGCCTATGATTTCATTCAAACCCTCCCCGGTGGCTCAGAGGGTAAAGAATCCACCTGCAATGCAGGAGACCCAGGATCGATCCCCTGGGTCTGGAAGATTCCCTTGGGGAAGGAAATGGCAACCTACTCCAGTATTCTTGCCTGGGAAATCCCATGGGCAGAGGATCCTGGAGGGCTACGGTCCATGGGGTCCCAAAGAGTCAACACGACTGAGCGATTAACACTTTCATACTAAAGGCGCAGTCCAAGTCTTGTGAAAACTCACCCTGTAATTTTTGAGAGGAGGGGAAGCAAGAAGAGAAAAGCAATTCTATTCTTATGAGTAAATGAGCCAAGGACACAGAGTCACCTGGATTTCCCAAGTCCGGTCACCCCGGCCGTGTTAATCGATACTCTCTTCCCAGAGAAAAGCTCTTCTCTCAGCCCTACATCTTCACCGTCGTGTAGTCGCAAGAACTCGGGGTCTCCTCGGCGGGGACAGAAGCTGCCCTGGACAGTGCGGTGGTGTTTAGCTGGGCGTAGGTCACCCCCTCGGGCTCTTCAGGCTTTGGGGAGAAGAGAGACAGGCTTGTAGAGCTGAGCTGTGCAGTAGGGTAGCCACGAGCCACACGTGGCCATTCGACTTCAGACAAATGTCAGCTAAATTCAAACTGAGGTCCTCAGTCTCACCAGATGCATTTCAGATGCAGCCGGAGGCTGTGACGTGTCTGGGACAGCACAGCTATAGACTGTTGCCCTCGTTGCAGGAAGCTCCGTTGGACAGCACGTTCTAGGATGGCTGTGCTTTCGACCCTCATAACAGGATACCAGCAATCAGTGGTAACTTGTGCTTATTAAAAATCAGTTGCAAACGTATGGTTTTCAGAAAAAGAATTGCCCTCCTATATGCATACCTACTGATGACATAGTATTGTATTTTAAAAAGTATTTTTGCTGATATATAATGTATATACCATAAAATTCCCCTGGGATAAGTGTACAGTTCTATGACTTTTAGTGAATTTGTAGAACAATGCAACCATCACCACTGTACAGTGGGATAATATCTGTCACCCCCCAAAAGTTCCCTGGGCTTTTTTGCAGTTAACCCTTGCTCTCTCTGCCCTCCACCCCCACCCCAGCCATAAGCAACTACTAATTTGCCTTTCCTGGAAATTTTATGTAAATAGAACAATTTTATATATAGTTTTTTGTATCTGACTTTTTTCACCTGTTTTTGAGGTGCAGTCACTTCTCACCTATATCTGTAACTTCTTTCTTTAACTGCTGAATAGTATTCTATTGTGTGGAGGTATCCCATCACAACATGACATTATCATAATATTATAATTATCAACAATGTGCTAATCAGGGTCATTAAGCCAACACTTAAAATAGCCCAGATTTAATCACTGGCATTTATTTTGTGATAAACTATGCCTTTCCATAACTTAATATTTCTATGTATCTAAATGAATGCAATGTACCTAAATATCGCTTTAAATGCAACAATGTTTAAATCTTTTACTAATGCTTTCTTTTTTGGCCAGTAGCTTGCAGAATCTTACTTGTCTGACCAGGTATTGAACCTAGGCCCTCGACAGTGAAAGCACCAAGTCTTAACCACTGGACCACCGAGGAATTCCCTGCTAATGCTCTTATTTAACTTGGTTTGGCTTCAAGAATGAGCCAGTGAACGTCTGTGCCCTGTGGGAAAAGGTATGAGTTTTACTTGCTATTGCTCTTAGATGTTATAATGCTCATTAATATTAAATCACAAATAAGCAGTATTTTAGGGGCTTCCCAGTGGCTCAGCAGTAAAGAATCCACCTGTAATGCAGGTGACACAGGAGACGCCAGTTCGATCCCAGGGTCTGGAAGATCCCCTGGAGGAGGAAATGACAACCCCCTCCAGTATTCTTTGCCTGGAAAATCCCATGGAGAGAGGAACCTGGTGGGCTACAGTCCATGGGGTCACAAAGAGCTGGACATGCCTGACTGACTGAGTATGCACCCAACAAGCAGTATTTTAAACAGAAGAAATTGATGAGTGTAAATTGATTAATATTTGTTAAATGATGCTTTCATGCCACCCATTTGACACTTAAAATTTGCCAGAAACACCAATAAACCCTTTACGTTTATGACATCATTAGACTCTCACAGCCTTTTAACTGGGGATTTGGATTCCCCTTAAATATAGAAGGAAAGAAGTGAAGAAGTGTTAGTCGCTCAGTCATGTCTGACTCTCTGTGACCCCGTGGGCTGTAGCCCACCAGGCTCCTCTGTCTGTGGAGAGGAGTGGGTTGCCTTTCCCTTTTCCAGGACATCTTCCTGACCCAGGGATTGAACCCGGGTCTCCTGCATTGCAGGCAGATTCTCTACCATCCCGGCCACCAGGGAAGGAAAGGTCCAAATTATGCGGGCTTGTGTCTTGTTTGCTGAATTCCTATTGGAGTATAGGTGGCTTACAGTGTGTGTTTCAGGTACACAGTGAAGTGAATCAGTTGTACATATACATGTCTCCCCTCTCATGGGGGTTTTGTGATTGGTCTCAGACCACATGGTAATAAATAGTAGCCACTGGGAGCTGGAATCCAGCTACTGTGAAATTCAAAGCACCTGTTGTTTTGTTTGTTTGTCTGAGACGTAACTGATATATAACCCTATGCGACTTTAAGGTGTACTCATGTTCGTGTGGAAAAGGCAATGGCAACCCACTCCAGTGTTCTTGCCTGGAGAATCCCAGGGACGGGGGAGCCTGGTGGGCTGCCGTCCGTGGGGTCGCATGGAGTCGGACACGACTGAGGTGCCTCAGCAGCAGCAGCATGGTGATGTGATACACGGATATAGTGTGCCCCTTGGTAACACCTCCATCCTGTCACGTAAGTATCATTTCTTTTTCATGATGAGAACAGTTATGACCTACCTCCTAGCACCTTTGACGTATACGATACAGTATTGCTGACTATAATCCCCAGGCTGTGCATTCGACTCCCAGAACTTATTCATCTACAAGTTGCCAGTTTGCCCCTTAAATGTCATCTTCCCAGGTCCCCTACCTGCCCACACCCCCCCAGCCCCTGTTAGCCTCCTATCTACTCTCTTTTAATGGGTTCCTCAGATGTTTTTAAACTCAATATCAAATGGCCGCATGAATATAACCAGCGTTTGAGCTAAGCCAAGAGGCAGACAGACCAGCCTCTGGTGGTACGTGAGCTCTTGGGTTCTTCCATAGGGGAGAACTCACCGACTCAGAAATCCTTTCCAGCATGGGTACATCTGCATGTGAGTACAAGGAGACAGAACTCAGTTCTCAGACGGCAAGAGTCAGAGTGCAGTCTTTCCACCCCGAGGCTCCTCGTGGTTTCGCCCCGGATCACTCACCTGCATCCCTCTGCTTGTGCACTTTGGAATGGCAGGTTCTGCGAAAGAGGAACGTGTTAGAGTATGCGATCTGGAGGTCTAGGGCAGGGGGTAGGGCTGACAGAGGCGGGGCGGGGCCTAAGAGTCGCCGACGTGCGGTGGAGTGGGAGTTATCGCAGGGCGTGAGGTCTGCAAGTGTATCTACCTCTTGATGGATTCTTCCTCTGATGAATCTATTAAAAAAAAAAAAACAAGGAGGCATGTATCGCCCTAAAGAGTCCTTCACGTTAGACCCCGTCCTCCGAGTGTGGAACCCGTGGTGCTCGGAACTCACCTTGCTGAGTGCACCTGTAGATGAAGAAGACGGCAAGGAAGAGGAGAAAGAGCGAGAGACAGCTGAAGGTGGCCCCGAAGACGATCCTGGTGTCTGGAGGGAGAAGGACGGGGCCAGGAGTCAGGCTGGCTCCAGCAACGCACTGAGAGCCTCACAGAAGGGTTACCCGGAGCCAGACAGCCTGGCTTCAAGACTCGGAGCTGCCACTCCCCAGCTGGGCTGTCCAGTCACTTGAGGGAACTTGTGCCATCTCCCCGAGCTTTGTTTTCCTGATCAAAGCGAGGACAGCGACTGTGGCTGCTTTACTGGTTGGTCGAGAGAAGGAGTGGGCCAGTGCCTACAGAGAGGGCTAGCGCAGTGCCTGGCAGATGGCAAACACCCAGTAAACGCTTCCTCCCCAGGAATAACACTTCTTAACTAGGAGCCATTAGCACTCGTAAGTGTTTTCTCATTAAAACATTTTTTTGTATTAAAATTTTTTTTTTTTTTGGCCATGAAGCTTGCAGGAGCTTGGTTCCCCAACCAGGGACTGAACTCAGGCCTTTAACATGAAAGCCTGGGGTCCTGACGCTGGACCACCAGGGAATTCCCTGTTCTTTCTTGTCTTGACGATAAGTACACAAGGTACGTGTGCCATCCCCATTTCATTCATACATAAACCAAGTACCTGGAATTAAACTGAGCTCCCCAGAGTCACATGGCCAGGATGGGCTGTGGATGCTGCTACGTCTAACCTTTCTGGCCAGTCTGCCCCAAGGTCGGGGTAGCTCTGTGCTGACCCCAGGTGTGGACGTTCCAAGAGAAGTGACATTCTGAACCTTTTCCAGGGAAGTCATAATCTGGTGAGAAACACATTTACCCAGACTAACTGTGATGCTATGGAAGTGAAGACAAGCCCAGCAACAGACGGATCAAAGTCCAAGAATCATCTTCTCAAGGTAAGGAAGCAACCTCAGTGTCCATCGATAGATGAACAGATCGAGAAGGTGTGGTGTATATACACATGCACTCCCGATGCCGGGGGCCTGAGTTCAATCCCCGGTCAGGGAACCAGATCCCACAAGCTGCAACTAGGATCTGGTGCAGCCAAATAAGTAAATGTTTTAAAAAACAAAAATAAGCTCATAAAAACAGAGAGTAACACAGTGATTGCTAGAGGCTTGGGGGTGGGGTACATGGGAAGAAGTTGGTCAAAGAGCACAAACAAGTTTCAGATGACTGAGGTCTGAGGACCTAATGGACAGCGTGAATCATAGTTGGTGGCACTGTAATGTATAATGAAATTTACTAAGAGAGTAGATCTTAAGCATTCTCACGAAAAAAAAAAAAAAGCAAATATATGACATGAGGTGAAAGTTTCAGTTTCAGTGCAAGTCGCTCAGTTGTGCCTGACTCTTTGTGACCCTATGGACTATACAGTCTGTGGAATTCTCCAGGCCAGAGTACTGGAGTGGGCAGCCTTTCCCTTCTCCAGGGGATCTTCCCAACCCAGGGATCGAACCCAGGTCTCCTGCACCGCAGGCGGATTCTTTACCACTGAGCTACCAGGGAAGCCCCTATCCTGTATCAAATCATCCCATTGTACACTTTAAGTATCTTACCGCTTTATGTGTCAGTGACAGCTTCATGAAACTGGTGGGGAGGGGAAGGAGGCGTGGGAAAGGGAGGTGAGGAGCGCTCCCTTGAAGAGGGCAGTGATGATGAAAAACCCTGACTCGGAAGCGCTCAGTGTAGACTCTGACTCACGGTGCCGGCTGAGGAGGTTGCAGGGATCAGGATCAATCTCTCACACGGCACCCCACCCCCCACCCACCTCCCTCTGTGACAGATGCTGTCAGAGCTCCTCCGCCCGCGGTTGCCCAGATTCTCTGCCGTTCTTAGGCGTGCTCGATCATGGTTTCTCCCCCTTCCCAACGTGAGCACATTGGTGTCTTTGTTGGTGGTGGTGGTGGGGTACTGTCCAGAAAATGCCTTGGGAATCTAAGGGGCCCGGGGACACCCCTTTTCCAACAGCTGACATTTGTGGGAGCCTCGCATCCCCATGGACTTGGAAAAGTGGGGCAGAAACACCCGTTCCTGGATGGCAGCGAAGGAACATCAGCCTTGCCTTATGCTCTCAGCCCTCCCCTTGACGACCCTACAGTTTATCTCACGGTGCAGTTCGCTAGAAATGGATAAACTCAGTTCGCTGGAAATGAGAAGTAAATGATTGCAAGACTGCCCACTGCCCGCTGAACTGGGTTTGCCCTGAGATGGCCACATATCCTGGACAAATTTCACATCGACTGTTTACACATTGCCAAAATTAACTTGCAGAAGGTCTGTGATACTGATCTCAGGCATCTGACTGAGCAGTGGGATACAGCTTGACACAGGGCATGAAGTCCCAGAAAGGAAGCCTGGCCTTGTGGCAAAGTTAGGGCATGAACTCCATTGTAGTCTCCGCCCAGGATTAGAGTAAAGGCTTCCTTTCTAGTAGCCTGGAGGCGCGTGTATGTAGGCTGGAGACAGCCTCTTGTTGCTGTTGTTTAGCCGCTAAGTTGTGTCTGACTCTTGCAACGCCCATGGACTGTAGCCCACCAGGATCCTCTGTCCACAGGATTTCCCCGGCAGGAATACTGGAGCGGGTTGCCATTTCCTTCTCCAGAGATAGCATGTCTGTGCTTAAAGACGTCTTACTCTGTTTAGCATTGCAGTGGTGTAAATGTGAGCTCTGAGAGTGCATTTTAAGAAACAATATACAGGGACTTCTCAGGTGGGCCAGTGGCTGAGACTCAGGGCTCCCAGTGCAGAGCTCTCCCGATTGGAGAGCTAAGGTCACAGTGCCGCTTGTTGTGGCCGAAAAACAGGAAATGATATACATGCCCACCATGTTGGCTATAGAAAAATAAAAGGAAGACCACAAGTGTTGGCAAGGATGTGGAGACACTGGAGCCTACATAAATTACTGACGGGCAGGTGAAATGGGCACAGTCACACTGGAAAACAGTTTGGCAGTTGCTCAAAAAGTCAGACACAAACTTGCCCTGTGTCCCAGCGGTTTTACTCCTGCGTAGTAGATACCTGACTAGGGGCTTCCCTGGTGGCCCAGATGGTGAAGAATCTGCCTGCAGTGCGGGAGACCCAGGGTCAACCCCTGGGTCGGGAAGATCCCCTGGAGTGGGAAATGACAACCCACTCCAGTACTCCTGCCTGGGGAATCCCATAGACAGAATCCCACGGCGGGCTACAGTCCATAAGGTCGCTAAGAGTCAACATGACCGAGTGACTAAGACTTTCTCCTTTCAAATACCTGACGGAAAGCAGAGGCTCAGATATACGTACACCTGTATTCACGGCAGCATTACTCACAATAGCCAAAAGGTACACACCACCCAAACGTCCATCAGCTGATGAATGGACAAACAAAACGTGGTCTGTCCATATGATGGAACGCTCTTCAGCCATGGAAAGAATGGAAGCACTGATACGTGTTGCAACACAGGTGAGACCTGAAGACACCGTGCTAAGTGAAAGAAGCCAGGCTCCAGACCTCAGTGTGGGGCTGCGTTTTACATGAAACGTCCACAACAGGCAAAACCATAGAGTCAGCAAGCAGTTTGGCAGGGCATGTCGGGAGAGCAGGGAGCAAAGACCGGCTGCTTAATGGAACTTCATCTGGGGAACCAGCATAGGGGTGATGGTACAGCCCTGTGAATGTGCCAGACGCCTCTGCCTTGTATACTTTAAAAGGGTGATCTTATGGGATGTGAATAATATACCAACTAAAAAAGAAAAGAAATGACGGAAGAGCTAAAAACACGAACGCTTCGACTTTCCATCTCCCGTTTCTGGCACTTCCAACCTCTCCGACTCTTATCAGATTTCAGATCTCCCCAAGAAGCCGTGGCACGCATTGTGTTCACAGAGCCAGAGTAGCAGTCATCAGCCTGCTAATACTGAATAAAAATGTTTCGAAGACAAATACGTATTTTTCAAGGACAGGATGCAGGAAATCTCTCTCTCTCTCTTTTTTTTTTTTGGCCACGCCACACACATGGGATGGAACCAGTGCCCCCTGCAATGGAAGTGTGGGGTCCCAACCCCTGGGCCACCAGAGAATTTCCAAGGATACCTTTTTAAAAATTATTTCTATTATACTTGCACAGACTCTAATGACGACCTTGAACAATTTTGATCCTTTGGAGCAGATTACAGGAAGGTTATGAGTTGCTGAAAGAAAAAATGATTACGCATCTAGGTAAATTCCCTGTTTGTCCTGTGGTTAGGACTTGCAGCTTCCACTGCCAGAGGCCTGGGTTCGGTCCCTGGTCAGGGAAGCCTGTGTTTGTGCTCGACTGGGCACCAAGTTGCGTCCGACTCTTTGCAACCCCGAGGACTGTAGCCCACTAGGCTTCTCTGTCCATGGAATTTCCCAGGAAAAGAATACCAGAGTGGGTTGCCATTTCCTCCTCCAGGGGACCTTCCCGACCCAGAGATTGAATCTGAGTCTCCTACATTGGCAGGTGTGTTCTTTACCACTGAGCCACCTGGGAAGCCCAGGTCAGGGGATTAAAATCCCCCAAGCTGCCTGACACAGCAAAAATGAATCCTGGCTGGGTAAGCCCATTTCAGTCTAAACCTTCAGAAAGGCCTAGTTTTTATGAGAATTTCTGAGGGTAGAATCTTAGTCAATTCTTCACAGAAAACCAGTATCAGAAAAAAAAAAAATAACATTCACTGTTTTTTGAGAACTTGAAAGTTTTAGCAAGTCTTTGATCACACATCGTCCCAAAGTATAGGCTCCGCAGGTCCTGGTCCCATTCCCCAAACCAGTCATACCGACTCACCCCCGTTCTTCCCGAAGCTCCACCATAGCTTTTCATCATGTAAAACAGCAGACGATGTACCTTGTGCTGTTTTATTCACCGGTGTTTTCAGAGGTGGATATAATTGGGGGAAAGAAGTCCCTTCTGATTATATTACCTGTCTTCTCAGGGGCGGGTTTGCTTTCCTTTTGGTTCCCTAGAAAACGGGAAAGGAGAAAAGGAATCACAGTGTTTGTATGAGAACCTTGGGGAGATAAACCCTCATATCCTATTTACGGACTTGTGCCCTCTTTGAGAAGCAGAGAGGAGAATGTTTTGTTTTGTTTTTTTCCCGTTCTCCAGGTGCTCACTGGGTCCCCAAACCCAGGCCAGAGCACTAGCTTAGTCTTCTTAATACTGCTGGAGCTTGGCGTTATTTTAATATCAAAAATATTTATGAACGACACTACTGATTCCCCACCTTCCAACCATATCCCAGGAAAGAGCACCAACGTTTTACAGGCACTCTCTCCCATCTGGTAGATTGCCGTTTCATGTTGGCGATGGCTTGTTTTGCTGTGCGGAAGCTTTTTCGTTTGATATACTGTTGTAGTTCAGCTGCTAAGTCATGTCCGACTCTTGGTGACCCCATGGACTGCAACACACCAGGCTCCCCTATCTCTCCCCTTTTGTCAGATTCATGTCCATTGAGTCGGTGATGCTATCTAAACAGCTCATCCTCTGTCGTCCCCTTCTCTTTTTGCCTTCAATCTGTCCCAGCATCAGGGTCTTTTATAATGAATTGGCTCTTCGTATCAGGTAGCTAAAGTATTTATTTTTGTTAATTTTCTGTAGATAAGATCATATCTGCAAAGGAAGGCAGTTTTACGTCTTGCTTTTCAATTTGAATGCCTTTTTTTTTTTTCTGTCTTGCCCAGTTGTTCCAAAGAGGACCTCCAGTATTACGCTGAATTGAAGTGGTGGGCATCTTTGTCTTATTCCTGATATCAGAGGAAAAGCTTTCAACTTTTCACCATCAAGTATGACCTTATCTGTGGGCTTGTTATATTGGCCTTTATTGTGTTGAAGTATGTTCCTTCTACACCCAATTTATTGAGAGTTTTTATATTGAAATGATCTCTTTTATCAAAATTGTTTACATATAAGATGGACATATGACTTTTATCTTTCCTTCTATTAATGTGTGTATCACACTTATCGACTTGTATAGTGAACCATCATTGGGTACAAAGGAGACATCTCACTTGATCATGGTGTGTGAGTCTTTTAATGCAGTGTTAAAATTGATTTGCCAACGTTTTGTTGAGAACTTTCACATCTGCATTCATCAGGGATATAGGTCTACAGTTTTCTCTCAGTGTCCTTATCTGGCTCTGACGTAAAGGGGATGCTGGCCTTGTAAAATGAGCACGGGAGTGTTCCTTCCTCTGCACTTTCTAGGAAAAGGCTGGGAAAGACTGGTGTTATTTCTGCCATAAATGTTCGGTGGAATTCACCAGTGAAGCCAACCGGTCCCGGGCTTTTACTTGTCGGGAGGTTTTGATCGCTGGTTCAATCTCTTGACCTGTTATTGACCTGTTCCAGTTTCCCGCTCCTCCATACTTCAGCCTTGGTGTGTGAATGTCCGCAAACGTTCTCCCGTCTGTAGATACCACCGTGTCCGCATTCTCCCAGACGACGGCCAAGAGGGGCTGGAATCAGGTCACGGTCTCCTGCGGTTCAATGGCTGGTACTGAAGCCTGTCTGCCCGCTATCCAAAGCCCACGCGGGTGAGGCTCCTCCTGGCCCTTTGGTGTCTGGTGGTGAATCCCACAGCTCCCACGAGGCACTTTTGCTCATGAATGGGTGTCAAATTTTAGTTTTTGGTACAAACATAAGGAATGGCAGACCTCCCTCATGGCGCAGTGGGTAAGAATCCACCTGCCAGTGCAGGGGACACGGGTTTGATCCCCGATCCAGGAAGACTCCACGTGCTGTGGAGCAGCTAACCCCGAGAGTCACAACTGCTGAGCCCATGAGCTGCAACCACTGACGCCCTCGAATGTTCAGCCCGTGCTCTGCTACAAGAGAGGCCCCCAAGATGAGAAGCCCACACACCGCAGCCAAGGATAGCCCCCCTTCACCCCAACTGGGGAAAGCCCGTGTGCAGCAGCAAAGACCCAGCACAGCCAAAAATCAATTGATTGATTATTAAAAAAGGAAAATCACAGGCTCAACATGGAATCATTTGTATAGACTGTGCTAGGGCTCAATACCTAGTCTAACTGAAGCTTTGAACCCCACCCATGCCCATAAATGTTGTCTTGAATAGTCAGTCGGGAATTTTTAGCTCAGCACCAGTGAAGTCACTTGTCACAGGGCCCCCTCCTTCCCCCAGAGGACCACCGGTTAATCTGCACGCAAACCCCTTTCTGTACTCCATCGGTGATGGTGGTGTTCAGTCATGACGTGCGAAGTCACTTCAGTCGTGTCAAGCTCTTTGCAACCTGGTGGACTGTAGCCTGCCAGGCTCCTCTGTCTCTGGGATTTCCCAGGCAAGAATACTGGAGTGGGCTGCCACTTCCTCCTCCGGGGATAGCAAAGCACAATTTGCAGTTATGCTCTGGGATGGGGAAGGCAGCTTCTCAGCAGCAGGTTTCTTGGGTCCATTTTACAGTGAGGTGCCTGGGGTCAGTGACGCCACCTGTACAAAGGTGCTGGCTCTCTGACTGCACCCAGGGATCTTATGGCTGGAGCGAGTTCTGTGCTATGTTTGCCAAACAAGACTAACCTGTTTGAGAAATAAAGAGGGGCATTGTCCGAGGTGAAGGTCAGAGAGAAAATATGCCCAGACCACCTGTCGAGGAGCCTGTGGCCGCCTTAGGCGGGTTAGCAGCTTAGTCATGTCCGACTCCTTGTGGCCCCATGGACTGCAGCCCGCCAGGCTCCTCTGCCCATGGGGTTCTCCAGGCAAGAACACTGGAGCGGGTTGCCATGCCCTCCTCCAGGGGCTCTTCCTGACCCAGGTATCGGACCTGCATCTTCTGCCTTGGAAGGCGGCTTCTTTACCATCTGAGCCACCAGGGAAGCCCAGGCTCCAGGTGAGTGAGGAGGAGTTCAGCCACCTTCCTGCTGAGCTCTGCCCTGTATTGTACCGTGTGACTTCCCCAGCATGAATGTCCCATTCCGGGCACCACACTGGCACATGAGGGTCACGTTGCTGCCGCGTGCAACCTCTGAGCTGGGCAAGGCCTGGAGGAGGGGTTTGGGAAGTTTCTCTGGAAAGAATTTGGAGTTAGACTCTTCATCTTGGTGACCACCAAAACCCTCCTAGAATTCAGAGGATGAAAGGGAAAAAGGTCATGAAACTCGGGGTGCGGGAACAGAGACTAGGTGGGACATGACTCACCGTTCTTTTCCTCGTCTTCATTGCCCAGACAAAGCCCTGGAAGAGAAACACTCATGAGAGATGAACTGTATGCTTGTCTTTTTCTTTTTGATCGAAGCATGGTCGATTTGGTGTGTTAGTTTTCAGCATACAGAAGAGTGATTCAGTTACGTATCTAGATTGCAGGTACACACCTGGACATGAGACTGACTCGGGATCTGGCCCTTGTTTCCGCTCAACGGTGGGCCAAAACCCGAGCCCCCAAGCTTCACCAGCCAGCAGCACGTGGGAGCCTGGCGGTGGGCGGAGCCCGCGTTCGCTCTGGTGGCGACTGCTGCACTGACAGGCAGGGACCTGGTTTCCGGGTGGTCGGGGGGTAGGGGGCGTCCCCAGGTCTCGCGGCCTCTTTTTAGTCCCTCTCTCCTCTGCTTTTAGTCCAAAGTCATCTCAGCTCCGTTATCAGCCAGTCTCCTGCTCCAGTGGTGATTCCCATTCTTCCTTCCTTTCGTTTTTAAATAAGCTCACGATTGCCTTAGATTCACTTTTCATCATGAAACCTTACTGAGGAGTAGGTGGAAATTGACGGAGGGGTTCTCTGTTTTTGACAAATAAGATTGTATTAATGTGTACATGTGATGACTGGATGCACGTATGTATTGTGCAATGACCACCACCATGAAGCTAATTAACAAATAAGTCAGCTCACATAGTTACCTTGTGTGTGTGTGCAGGGGGCGGGGAGAATGTTTAAGATCCATTCTCTGAGCCGATTTCAATGTTATTAACTATCGTCACCATGCTGGTCATTGGATCCTCAGAATTTCTCTTTCTTTTTTTAAAAAAATATCTATTTATTTTGTATTTGTTTATTTGGCTCTGCTAGGTCTTAGTTGCAGCATATGGGATCTAATTCCATGACCAGGGATCAAACCCGGGCCCCCTGGACTGGGACCACGGAGGCTTAGCCACTGGGCCACCAAGGAAATCCTATCTTTCTTAATAAAGGACCACAGCTGACATAGGCAGAGAACTGGCTGCAGTGGAGACACCTGCCGCTAAGGAGGAGAGACACACTGGCGTGTAGGGTAGCTTGAAAAAGCAAAGGATAAAAGGATAGCGCCTTGAAGTCTTACTAGAATTCTGAGGTAGGGAGCTGTAGGCAACACAAGTAAGCATATTTATCTGGAAATAATTGCAGTGAATAACTGCCAATCAGTGAGAATCTGACGGACTCTTCACATATGTCAGCCATGTACCCACTTATATTATCTAGCAGGCCCTTTACAACAACTGACATTCACCATCCAGCTACCCTCTCTGCCTGACTCAGCCAGGCATCATCCATTTAACATTTAGTATGGGCTCTGGAGAATGAAATAGCAACCTGCTCTTGTATCCTTGCCTGGAGAATCTCACGGACAGAGGAACCTGGAAGGCTGCAGTCCACAGGGTTGCGAAGAGTCAGACATGACTGAGCTCAAACAGCAAAAATGGACTTTAAATACACCACGTGGAGAGCTGCTCAACTTCCAAGCTAGAAAGGGAGGAGGAGAGTGGCACTAGAATCTATAGTTCCCCAGAGAAGAGGAAAAATTACTTTGATGTTGTGACATTGGGTCTTTGTCCCTGTCCAGGTACAGAGCTCCCCAAACTCTTGAAATTCCCTGAGTGTTGTGAGAGGTAAAAGTGTCTTTTGTTATGTTAAAATAACTTTTGGAAAAGTCTCTAGGTAACCTAAGGATGGTTGCTGGTTGCCAGGGAAACAACCAAGTGATTAAAGGGTTGGAACTGTCAGTCTTACCCACCCCCTACCCCCAATCCCACTCCCAACCCCAACTCCAGGAAGGGAAGAAGGGCTGGGGATTACCAATTGCCAGTGATTCAATCAATCACGCCTATGTCGACTAAAGAAATACACACAACCTAAAAGTTGAGAGTTATGTTTTTTTCATCAGATATTCTTAGGACTTCAAGCCCAGGAGGCAGCATCTCAAGTAACCTTGAGAGAACTGCTGGGGGCTGTGGTGTGGGAAGGATATATATGAGTTTTGCAACAAAGGGCAGGAGGTCAGAACAAAACGTTACTGTTAAAAAAAGAAAATCAGATGTCTCCAGTTAAAGAATTTAGAGCTTTTCTCAGTATGGGAAGATGCAAGCGTCTGGACTCACAGCAGTCGTCCCTTTGATATGGACCTCAGCTGTCTGCAGCCAGTATCCCTGTTTTCTCATCCCTGAGTTCCCTCGGGGCTCACCGTGGGGAGTGGCTGCAGTCTGATGGCTGCTGGGTGGCAGGTGTTCTCTCCTTCCTGAGTTCCCTCAGGGCTCACCCTCAAGTGTCTTCAGTCACTGACGGCTGCAACATCCGTTGTTTACTGATACGGCAGGAAACATCCCATTTCTCGTCTATGTAGTGAAGCCTCCATAGAAACTCAAAAGCATGGGTTCAGAGAGCTTCCATGTTGGACACGTGGAGGCTTTTCGAGCGTGATGTGCTCAGAAGCCCTTTTCCTCATCCTTGGCTCTGTGCACCTCTTCCATTTGGCTGTTCCTGACTTAAATCCTTCTATGTACTGTGCCTAGTCATTCATTTGTGTCCAGCTCTTTGTGACCCCATGGACTGTAGCCCACCAGGCTCCTCTGTCCTTGAGATTCTCTAGGCAAGAATACTGGAGTGAGTTGCCATGTCCCTCCGGGGCATCTTCTCAACCCAGGGATCTAACCCAGGTCTCCCACATCGCAGGTGGATTCTTTACCATCTGAGCCACCAGGGAAGCCCAAGAACACTGGAGTGAGTAGCCTAACCCTTCTCCAGGGGAACTTCCTTGCCAGGAGCCACCACAGGCGATCCCACCCATGACAAGGTCGTGTGGAAGAGAACTGTCAAGCAAGGCTTCAGAACCCAACGGGCTCCCTAGGCTTTCCCGAGCATCTACACCCAAACCAGAATCTGTCTGTTTTACTATTTCATGACTTTCACCAGCTCCTCTGACATTAACAGGGGGCTAACCCCGACCACCTTTCTCTGGAGAAAATCAACTTAGGGCTATAGCTCATAAGTCTCCTGGACATGAGAGGAATATTTCAAATCAAACCCCCTCTGTTAGCATTCTAGCTTGCTCGGCAGGTATATCCAGACTCTTACAGCTACGCATGTGATTATTTACAGCCTCCCAACTGTGAGAGGCACGGAAAGCCTAAAACATAGAGCCTTTGAAAGAGTTAAAAGTTATTAGAGTAGTGCTAGTGCTGATGTAGGATTTCATTATTGGGCCAATGCTTGTTGCTAAGTTCCCATATCTCTTATCCACTGTGCACCTGGGAGTGCGTTAGTTAACATAGTGAGAATGCTAGAAAAACACGTGTAGCCTTGAATGTAACCACATCAGACTTTTGAGCTAATTGGTTCTTTCTTGTAACTCACTGCACCTTTGCTCTGTGAAAAATGTAACTCTGTTTGGCATTTTCTGAGGCTGACATAGGTTAGAAATATAAAGAAAAAACACTTTGAGGGAAAATAAGTTTTCTGGTTGAGCAGCCTTTATCAAAAGAGGGTCATGGAATGTTCACAGGCCTCCAAGGCCAGAGGATACTGTGCACAACATCATTTGTGGGAAAGGTATGCAGAAAAATCCTGGTTTCGATAAGGGCGAAACTGCTGGAGTGTTTGGGCTGACTCTGTGTGACCTTGCATCGTTCATTTCCCTCTGTGTATAAGGCAAGGTATAAAAGTACCTTTTGAAAAATAAAGATTTTGGGCCTCGCTCACCGAAGCAGCTTGGTCACCCCGTGTTTTTTCTTCTCTCTATCTTTTTTTTTTCTCTCTCTCTCTCTCCCTCTCCCTCTTTTCTTCAGGCTGATCTCTTGGAGCATAGAGGCTCCCTGCATTCACTTATCTGCCCGGGTTTCTAAGACCTGAACGGGAAGACGTTCTGAGTCTTCACTCCCTCGGGAGACCAGGAGGGCACCTGTGACCTCCGTGAACAGGGCAAACTTCTTGTCTTGAAGTTTAATTGGTTCTCTATGTAAACCAAGGAATATCAGCCTCTTTCTCTTCTCTATTTTCTTATCTTCAACATTCTTTCCTTATCTCTCTCTAAATCAATCGCTGATGCCGTTCCTCCTTCGGGTTTCCCTGGATCCTGCGGGGGCTGGACCCCGGCACTTCCTGACCCAGGAATCGAATTGGGGTCTCCTGCACTGGAGGCAGATTCTTTACCTGCTGAGCTACCCAGGAAGCCCAAATTCTTCTATAATAAATCAGTAATCTAGTGAGTAAAATGTTTCTCTGAGTTCCATGTTCTCACAAATTTGAGTTCTAGCAAATTGATGGACCCAAGGAGGGGTTCGTTAGAACCTTCCATCTGTAGCCAGTCGCACAGAAACACAGGTAGCCACCAGGGCTCATGACTGGCCCCTGAAGTGGAAGGGAGGTCATCTTCTAGGATGGAGCCCTTAATCTGTGGGGTCTGACGGTATCTCCAGGTAGTTCATGTCACGATGGAGGTGAATTGCAGGACAAACAGCTGAGTCAGCGGCTTGGTGGTGTGAAGAACCACCCCCTCCATATTCACACACATCGGAACTGGGTGCAGAGTCCTCACTGACATCTGAGAAGTAAAACACTGCCGGCCACGTCAGTAAACAAATGGTGTCACCACCATCAGTAATAGCACACAGTGAGCTGGTGAGCTCCGAGGCAACGCAGGAAGCAGAGAACGCCTGCCATCCAGCAGCCAGCAGCCTGCAGCCACTGCCCACGGCGAGCCCCGAGGGAGCTCAGGATGGGGAAACCCAGGATGCTGGCCCCGGACAGCTGAGGCGTGCATCCAGGAGTGATTTCAGTCAGCGCAGGCTCTTGTGTCTTCCCATACACAGAAAAGCGCTAAATTCCTTAGTCTGAGATATCTGGTTTTCTTTGATTAGTAGTAGTGTTTCGATGTTCAGACCACCTGTCCTTCATTGCAAAATTCCTATCCTTCCTGGCTCCTCCCTCGCCTCCTTGAAGCAGTTCTTTCAGAATTACTTGTGATGCTGTCTCTGGGGCCGGAAGTCCTAAGAGTATCCACTGAATAAAACACAACTCTCAGCTTTTATGTTGTGCAGTTTTTTTTCAGCTGACAGTTTGCACAAGTTCCTCCGGGAGTCGGCTGAAACCCTAACCCAATATGACTGATGTCCTCATAGGAAGTTGGAAGGACAGGCACTGTTGTGCGCCGGGTTGCCAAGACGCTGTTCCCCAAGTACAAGCCATGAGCCTGGCCACCCCACCTATTACCCTCGACCCAGCTGAATAGGATATATCTCTCGAAACCCAGAAGGCACAAGCCAGCCTGTTGGCCATAAGATCCCGGTTTAAATTAGAGTACCAGCTTCAGTGCAACGACCCTTGCCACCAAGGGGTAATTGAGGATCCTGCCTTGGTTCACTGGACCTGAGCAAGTTCAGCAAATGTCTATCCCGGCTTCATGCCCATGCCCAGAGCCTGCTCTCAGGAGCTCTGCTTGGGATTGGACCCCTCCTCTGGTTTTATGTTTTCAAAACTGACAGAGATAGGAAAGAAAAACTGATCCAGGAAGGAAAGTTGGATCGAACATTTAACATCTCATATTAATTCTGGCAATGATGACTGTATGTACTGTTGTTTAAATGAATCTATTAATCATTAAAAAATAATACTAATAAGAGGTTGGGAAGAGACCTGGAGACAGAACATGCAGAGGGAAGGTGGCCATGTGACTATGTGAGGAGCTACAAGCCGAGGGGTGCTAAGGATTCCGAGTCATCTCCCAGCCAGAGTCGAGGAGGGGGGTGTGGAACAGACCCTCCCTCAGAGCCCCGAGGAGGAATCAGCCCTGCCGACACCCTGGTTTTGGACCTCTGGCCTCCAGAATGGTGGAGAATAGATGTCTTAAGCCACCTGATTTGCTGTTGTCTGTTCCATCACTTCATGGGAAATAGATGGGGAGACAGTGGAAGCAGTGTCAGACTTTATTTTGGGGGGCTCCAAAATCACTGCAGATGGTGATTGCAGCCATGAAATTAAAAGATGCTTACTCCTTGGAAGGAAAGTTATGACCAACCTAGACAGCATATTCAAAAGCAGAGACATTACTTTGCCGACTAAGGTCCGTCTAGTCAAGGCTATGGTTTTTCCAGTGGTCATGTATGGATGTGAGAGTTGGACGGTGAAGAAGGCTGAGCGCCGAAGAATTGGTGCTTTTGAAGTGTGGTGTTGGAGAAGACTCTTGAGAGTCCCTTGGACTGCAAGGAGATCCAACCAGTCCATTCTGAAGGAGATCAGCCCTGGGTGTTCTTTGGAAGGAATGATGCTAAAGCTGAAACTCCAATACTTTGGCCACCTCATGCGAAGAGTTGACTCATTGGAAAAGACTCTGATGCTGGGAGGGATTGGGGGCAGGAGGAGAAGGGGATGACTGAGGATGAGATGGCTGGATGGCATCACGGACTCGATGGACGTGAGTCTGAGTGAACTCCGGGAGATGGTGATGGACAGGGAGGCCTGGCGTGCTGCGATTCATGGGGTCGCAAAGAGTCGGACACGACTGAGCAACTGAACTGAACTGAACTGTTTCGGCAGCCCAAGGAAATAAGTGTAGAGAGGATGAGGTCTGTCTCTTGACTGCCCCATTTATTCTGTCCTGCAACTGGAGGTTTGGGGTATGGTGACTGGCAGCCGCCTCTCACGCTCGCGTGTGTGTGTGTGTATGTGTGTGTGTGTGTGTGTGTGTGTGGGATGAGACTGACCTCAAAGGGAAGGGCTCAGCCCAGAAGAAGGAGGAAGGAACCCGGGGGTGGGAGGGCGGCAGACGGCAAGCCCTGAGGTCCTCCACGCTGCCCCCCTCCTGAATCCGGCTCCACTCACAAAGGAGGAACTGGGGACTCAGTCGGGTGGGGCTGCCTTTCCAAAGTCTGGAGAGACCAGGCCAAGATTATCGTCTAGGGCTTCCTTCCTACAAGCTGGGGTCTGCTTGATCACCTTATGTTCAAGTTGAACATCAGCTTAAAATCAAGCTCAGGATACGGGTGGTCAGGAAATGTTCTTATCCACTGCTCCCTGCCTTTGTATCATGAAGTGAAGTGTAATTTGCTCAGTCGTGCCTGACTCTTTGTGACCCCAGGGACTGTAGCCCGCCAGGCTCCTCTGTCCATGGGATTCTCCAGGCAAGAATACTAGAAGGGGTGGCCATTCTCTTCTCCAGGGTATCTTCCGAACCCAGGGATCGAATCCGAGTCTCCTGCATTGCAGGTGGGGTCTTTACCATCTGAGGCACCAGCGAAGCCCCACCTTAGTGTCATAGGGAAAAACAAATCTGACTCCATATTGGATCTGTTTCCTTTACTTAAACCTTGGTATTCTGTTGTTTTTGCTACAAGTTAAGCACTAAAGGGATGTTGCCTGCACACTTCAAGCATACATACTGGCTCTTCCCCATGAACCCTGCTTCTCATGCCTGAGTCTTGAGCTAGGATACCTTTGCTTAAGCTCACGGGAAATATCCTGACCAGGCCCACCTGCGAATGGCTGCAGGAAAGAAGAAATTAGCACATCCCTTCTGGATTCTGGTCTGAAGTGTGAAATATTTGCAACAATTTGTTGCCTTTTTTATTTCACCTTTTCACTTCCCCCTCTTTGTTTTATGTAAGGAGCATCCAGACCCTCGGCAAGATGGTTCTTTGGGACATTAGTCCACTGTCTTCTTGGTCTGCTGGTGCTATTTTTTTCTCCAGCAACTCGTCTTTCAAGTTACTGGCCCATCATGCAGTGAGCAGTACAAGCCTGGACTCAGTAATAACATGTCTTTTCTGTACCCCTTGTTCATAACCAAACTCACAGACTTTCACACCCTGTGGACCCTGCCTCCCATACGCCAATGGGACATTCAAGGCAAGATGGTGGTATGTAGATGATACAGACACGGAGGTCCCACTTGAGCTGTGCATTACTGAGCCAAGTACGCTGAGGCTGTTACCACATGTCTCTGCTTCCTCATCCCTTATGTGCAGGCGCCAAAACCAGGGCATGCAGATATCACAGCCCGCAAAACTCTGACAGGTCGCTTGTACCCAGTAAACGGAAGCCATCATTTCTGTACTTGCCACGTTCCCCAAGGTAACCTCCACTACCCGGTGAATATTCTCACCCTCAAACCCATCTGTCCCAGCCCCGGAGACTCACCGAGGCAAAGCAGGGACAGGAATTCCGTGATCATGGTGTCCCTTCTGTCCGGACCAAGATCCCGCCTTCAGTTCTGCAGTTCAAAGGAAGACTTGGGACTGGACAATCACAGCCCCGCCTTGCCCTCTCGGTCCCGGGGATGTGTGGCCAGAGGTTTTGCCCTGGCCCTTGGCTCCTCCACCATCTGGTGTACAGTTCCCTTCTCACAGCTGACTCAGGAAGCCAGAAGCCACCAACGACAGCATCCTCCTCGTAAATCTAGTGTGTCTGGCTCCGCCCACCCTGAGATCCCTCCTATCCTGTCTGAAGTCCGGCCCAAGATGTTTTCCTTTAAAATAGTTTGTCTTTTCAGAGAAGGAGAATACCCTGTGAGATTCTCTCTAAGTGGACTCTAAAAATAAATGATACAAAGGAATTTACAAAACAGAAAGAGATTCACAGGCTTAGAGAATGAACTTACGGTGGTGGGGGGCTGGGGAAAGGATGAGGCGACGGGATAGTTAGCGAATTTGGGATGAGCGCATACACACTGCTGTATTTTAAATGGATAACCGATGAGGTCCTACTGTAGAGCACAGCGAGCTCTGCTCAGTGTTATATGGGAACTTGGGAGAGAATGGAAACATGTATAAGTACAGCTGAGTCCCTTCACTGTTCACCTGAAACTATCACAACATTGTTAATCAGCTCTGCCCCAACAAACTAAAGAGCTTTAAAAAAAAAAAAACTTGTCTCTTAAATAGCTTTAATTTTTAAATTGAAGTATAAATGCCTTATATTAGTTTCAGGTGTACCACATAGTGATTCGGCAGAGAAGGAAATGGCAGCCCACTCCAGTACTCTTGCCTGGAAAATCCCATGGACTGAGAAGCCTGGTAGGCTACAGTCCATGGGGTCGCAAAGAGTCGGACACAACTGAGCGACTTTCCTTTCCTTTCCTTTCCTTTCCTATACTCTGTTAAAACTTACTACTGGGGCTTCCAGTGGTAAAGAATCTGCCTTCCAATGCAGGGTACATAGGTCCCATCCCTGGTAAGGGAATTAAGAGCCCACATGGGGCAACCAAGCCTGCTTGCCTCAACTGGAGAATCCGTGTGCCACAATTAGAGATGCCCACGTACTGCAATAAAGACCCAGCCGTCTAAATAAATAGATTTTCTTAAAGTTTCTACAAGATAGGGCTTCCTTGGCGGCTCAGTGGTAAAGAATCCACCTGCCAATGCAAGGACGTGGGTTCAGTCCCTGGTCTGGGAAGATGCCACATGCCTGTGTACCACAGCTACTGAGCCTATGGACCACAACTACTGAAGCCTGTGCACCCTGGAGCCTGTGGTGCACGATGAGAGAAGCCCGCCCACCATCACTAGCAAGGAGCCCCCGCTCTCTGCAGCTAGAGAAACCCCAAGCAGCAACGGAGACCCAGCACAGCCAAAAACGAACAAATAAATAAATCTCTAAAAAATGTTATGACAAGATAATGGCTACATCCCCTATGCTCTACAATGTATCCTATTGCTTATCTATTATAGTCATGTCCGACTCTCTGTGACCCCACGGGCTGTAGCCCGCCTGGCTCCTCTGTCCATGGGATTCTCCAGGCAGGAATACTGGAGGGGGTTGCCGTTCCCTCCTCCCGGGGATCTTCCCGACTCAGGGATCGAACACATATCTCCAGCGTCTCCTGCACTGCAGGCAGGTTCTTTACCACTGAGCCACCTGGGAAGCCATATTTATATATATATATATATATAAATGCTATCTTATTTGGTCACTGACCTATTCAATTTACAGTGTTTCATGCCCACGAATATTTCCCCACAACACAGGTATAAGTTGTTTCCCCAACATGATTTATTTTTTATTTTTGTTTCTTTTATTAGTTTATACATTATCATACAGTCTTCAAACACTGAGATTTAATTTTTAAGTTCCACATTTCAGTTCAGTCACTCAGTTGTGACCAACTCTTTGTGACCCCATAAATCACAGCACTCCAGACCTTGTCCATGAGTTCACCCAAACTCATGTCCATCGAGTCGGTGATGCCATCCAGCCATCTCATCCTCTGTCATCCCCTTCTCCTCCTGCCCCCAATCCCTCCCAGCATCAGAGTCTTTTCCAATGAGTCAAATCTTTACATGAGGTGGCCAAAGTATTGGAGTTTCAGCTTTAGCATCATTCCTTCCAAAGAAATCCCAGGGCTGATCTCCTTTAGAATGGACTGGTTGGATCTCCTTGCAGTCCAAGGGACTCTCAAGAGTCTTCTCCAACACCACAGTTCAAAAGCATCAATTCTTTGGCCCTCAGCTTTCTTCACAGTCCAACTCTTGCATCCATACATGACCACTGGAAAAACCATAGCCTTGACTAGACGGACCTTAGTTGGCAAAGTAATGTCTCTGCTTTTGAATATGTTATCTAGGTTGGTCATAACTTTCCTTCCAAGGAGTAAGCGTCTTTTAATTTCATGGCTGCAATCACCATCTGCAGTGATTTTGGAGCCCCCCAAAATAAAGTCTGACACTGTTTCCACTCTTTCTCCATCTATTTGCCATGAAGTGATGGAACCAAATGCCATGATCTTCATTTTCTGAAAGCCAACTTTTTCACTCTCCTCTTTCACTTTCATCAAGAGGCTTTTTAGTTCTTCTTCACTTTCTTCCATAAGGGTGGTGTCATCTGCATATCTGAAGTTGTTGATATTTCTCCCAGCAATCTTTATTCCAGCTTGTGTTTCTTCCAGTCCAGCATTTCTCATGATGTACTCTGCATAGAAGTTAAATAAGCAGGGTGACAATATACAGCCTTGATGTACTCCTTTTCCTGTTTGGAACCAGTCTGTTGTTCCATGTCCAGTTCTAACTGTTGCTTCCTGACCTGCATACAGGTGTCTCAAGAGGCAGGTCAGGTGGTCTGGTATTCCCATCTCTTTCAGAATTTTCCACAGTTTATTGTGATCCACACAGTCAAAGGCTTTGGCATAGTCAATAATGCAGAAATAGATGTTTTTCTGGAACTCTCTTGCTTTTTCCATGATCCAGCAGATGTTGGCCATTTGATCTCTGGTTCCTCTGCTTTTTCTAAAACCAGCTTGAACATCTGGAATTTCACGGTTCACGTATTGCTGAAGCCTGGCTTGGTGAATTTTGAGCATTACTTTACTAGCATGTGAGATGAGTGCAATCGTGCGGTAGTTTGAGCATTCTTTGGCATTGCCTTTCTTTGGGATTGAAATGAAAACTGGCCTTTTCCAGTCCTGTGGCCACTGCTGAGTCTTCCAAATTTGCTGGCATATTGAGTGCAGCACTTTCACAGCATCATCTTTCAAGATTTGAAATAGCTCAACTGGAATTCCATCACCTCCACTAGCTTTGTTCATAGTGATGCTTTCTAAGGCCCACTTGACTTCACATTCCAGGATGTCTGGCTCTAGATTAGTGATCACACCACTGTGATTATCTTGGTCATGAAGATCTTTTTTTGTACAGTTCTTCTGTGTATTCTTGCCACCTCTTCTTAATATCTTCTGCTTCTGTTAGGTCCATACCATTTCTGTCCTATATTGAGCCCATCTTTGCATGAAATGTTCCCTTGGTATCTCTAATTTTCTTGAAGAGATCTCTAGTCTTTCCCATTCTGTTGTTTTCCTCTATTTCTTTGCATTGATCACTGAGCAAGGCTTTCTTATCTTTCCTTGCTATTCTTTGGAACTCTGCATTCAGATGCTTATATCTTTCCTTCTCTCCTTTGCTTTTCACTTCTCTTCTTTTCACAGCTATTTGTAAGGCCTCCCCAGACAGCTGTTTTGCTTTTTTGCATTTCTTTTCCATGGGGATGGTCTTGATCCCTGTCTCCAGTACAATGTCATGAACCTCAGTCCATAGTTCATCAGGCACTCTATCTATCAGATCTAGGCCCTTAAATCTATTTCTCACTTCCACTGTATAATCATAAGGGATTTGGTTTAGGTCATACCTGAATGGTCTAGCGGTTTTCCCTACTTTCTTCAATTTAAGTCTGAATTTGGCAATAAGGAGTTCATGATCTGAGCCACAGTCAGCTCCTGGTCTTGTTTTTGCTGACTGTATAGAGCTTCTCCATCTTTGGCTGCAAATAATATAATCAATCTGATATCGGTATTGACCATCTGGTGATGTCCATGTGTAGAGTCTTCTCTTATGTTGCTGGAAGAGGGTGTTTTCTCTGGCTGTGACGGACCGTGCAGAAGCGTGGCCGAGAGGAGCTACCCCTCACCCAAGATCAGGGGTGGCGGCCGAGAGGAGCTACCCCACATCCAACGTCAGGGCGGTGGCCGAGAGGAGCAACCCCACGTCCAAGGAGCAGTGGCTGCGCGGGCACAGGAGGGCTGAGAGGAGCTACTCTATGTTCAAGGTCAGGAGGGGCGGCCGTGAGGAGATACCCCTCGTCCAAGGTAAGGAGAAGCGGCTGCGCTTCGCTGGAGCAGCCGTGAAGAGATACCCCACGGTAAGAGAAACCCAAGTATGATGGTAGGTGTTGCAAGAGGCATCAGAGGGCAGACACACAAACCATACTCACAGAAAACTAGTCAATCTAATCACATGGACCACAGCTTTGTCTAACTCAATGAAATTAAGCCATGCCCGTGGGGCCACCCAAGACGGATGGGTCATGGTGGAGAGGTCAGACAGAATGTGGTCCACTGGAGAAGGGAATGGCAAAGCACTTCAGTATTCTTGCCTTGAGAACCCCATGAACAGTATGAAAAGGCAAAATGATAGGAAACCAAAAGAGGAACTCCCCCGGTCAGTAGGTGCCCAATATGCTACTGGAGATCAGTGGAGAAATAACTCCAGAAAGAATGAAGGGATGGAGCCAAAGCAAAAAAAAAATACCCAGTTGTGGATGTGACTGGTGATAGAAGCAAGGTCTGATGCTGTAAAGTGCGATATCGCTTAGGAACCTGGAATGTTAGGTCCATGAATCACGGCAAATTGGAAGTGGTCAAACAAGAGATAGCAAGAGTGAACGTTGACATTCTAGGAATCAGCGAACTAAAATGGACTGGAATGGGTGAATTTAACTCAGATGACCATTATATCTACTACTGTGGGCAGGAATCCCTCAGAAGAAATGGAGTAGCCATCATGGTCAACAAAAGAGTCCGAAATGCAGTACTTGGATGCAGTCTCAAAAACGACAGAATGATCTCTGTTCATCTCCAAGGCAAACCATTCAGTATCACAGTAATCCAAGTCTGTGCCCCAACCAGTAATGCTGAAGAAGCTGAAGTTGAATGGTTCCATGAAGACCTACAAGACCTTTCAGAACTAACACCCAAAAAAGATGTCCTTTTCATTATAGGGGCTAGAATGCAAAAGTAGGAAGTCAAGAAACACCTGGGGTAACTGGCAAATTTGGCCTTGAAATGCGGAATGAAGCAGGACAAAGACTAATAGAGTTTTAACCTCTGAGCCACCAGGAAAGCGTTGTGTCCCTCGGCACAGGTTTTTCTATTGTAGTTACCAAACATGGCCACAAGGTGGCAGGATTTCTTCATGCACCACTGGGTGGCTTTTTTTTTTTTCTTTGACAAATCTAATTTTTATTTTCTATTGGAGTAGAGTTGATTTCCGTCCTTGTGTTCGTTTCATAGAAACTTGATTCAGTTACTCATAGATTTATGTCTATTCTTTTTCAAGGTCTTTTCCCGTTTAGGTTATTTTGGTGTGTTCAGTAGACTTCCCGGTGCTATTCAGTAGGGCCTTTTGGAGTATCTATCTGATAATAAATAGTGTGTATGTGTTAATCTCAAACTCTTAATGTCTCCCTTCCCCTACCTTTTTTTTCATAATCATAAGTTGGCGTTCTAAGACTGGGTCTGTCTCTCTTTATCAGTTTCTTTGTATGAAATAATAGGTCCCACCTGTGAGTGATGGCAACCCACTCCAGTGTTCTTGCCTGGAGAATCCCAGGGATGGGCGAGCCTGGTGGGCTGCTGTCTATGGGGTTGCACAGAGTCGGACACGACTGAAGCGACTTGGCAGTCGGCAGTGAATGATGTAGTATTTCTCTTTCCCTCTGACCAAACTTTACCCAGTGGGATAAATCTCCTGATCCATGCTCCTGACAACGGCGTTTTTCCTTCTTTTTGAGCCTGGGTGGATTCCAGGGACTAAATGGACCAGCTACTCTTCATTTCTCTGTTGATGGACATTTTGGTGGGTGCTCTGCCTTGGACGCTGTCAATAGTGCTACCCTGAAAAAAAGAAGTGCATGTGGCATTTTAAATGATAATTTTCTCCAGATGTAAGGCAAGGAGTGGGCTTGCTGGATCGTGTGGCTTCTCTATGTTAGTGTTTTAAGGAACCTGTGTTTCGTGTTCCTTTGTGGCTGCACCCACCCGTTTCCCTCCCACAGAGCAGGAGGAGTCCCTGTTCCCCTTGCCCTTGGCAGCGTTCCACCTTCAAGGATCTTTTGGAGGATGGCCATTCTGGCCGGTGGGAGCTGGCTCCTTGGCTAGTGTTGATTTGCATTTCTCTAATAGTGATGCTGGGCATCTTTCAAAGTGCTCCATGGTTTTCTGTCTGCTCTCTTTGAAGCAGTGTGTATTTAGGCCTTTGGCCCATCTTTCTGTCGGGTTGTTTGTTTTTTGATATTGAGCTGCACGAGCAATTTGCATGCTTTCGTGAGGAATTCCTTCTTTTTAAATTCACCGCAAACCTTTCTTTCTCCCCCCCACCGCCCCCCCACCCGCCCCCCGATTTTGAGGTTTGTCTTTTTCTTTCCTTTAAGGTTTTTCGTGCTGTTGAAAAGCTTTTGAGATTAATGAGGTCGCTTGTGTTGACTTTGTTTTATTTTCCGTTATTGTCAGAGTTGCTCCAAAAAGCACTTGTGATGTATGTCAAAGCTTGTACTGTGTATATTTTCCTCAAGAGGTTTAGAGGAATCGTCCCTCCATTTAGCTCTTTAATTGATTTGGAGGTTCTGTAAGCGGTTAGGGAGAGATGAAATTTCATTCACTTTTCACTTGTTTAAGGAACCTCCACCCCGGCCTCCCTCGTGGCTGTTAACAACGTACATCCCCAGCATCAGTGTAGGAGGGCTCCCGTTTCTCCACAACCTCTTCAGCCTTTATTAAGACTTTTTGACAAAGGCCATTCAGACCGTTATGAGCTGATACCTCCTTGTACTTTCGATTTCCATTTCTTTAATAATCAGTGATGCTGAGCATCTTTTCATGCGCTGTATGGCTATCTGCATGCCTTCTAGGGCGCAATATCCATTGAGATTTTTGGCTCGTTTTTCTATTGGGTTTTTCGTTTATTTGATATTCACCAGTTTGCCTGTTCTGGAGATGAAGCCCATGTGGGTCTTGTTTGCTAACTATTTTTTACTCTGCAACTGCTTTAAAGGTCAGTGAGGTCCCTTTTGTTGACTTTTGTTTTATTTTTCATTACTCTCGGTGGTGGATGCAAAAAGAACGTGCTGCAAGTTATATCGAAGTGGTTTCTGCTTATATTTCCCTCAAGAGGTTTAGGCTAATCATCCTACCATGTAGATCTTTAATTGATTTTGAATTCCTTTTTCTGTATGGAGTTAGGGAGTTGTCATAATTTCATTCTCTTTTTCCTTAAGGACGAAGGGAAAGATTGAAGGCAGGAGGAGAGGGAGGTGGCAGAGGATGAGATGGTTGGATGGCCTCACCAATTCGATGGACATGAGTCTGAGTAAACTCTGGGAGTCGGTGGTGGAGAAGGAGGCCTGGCATGCTGCAGTCCATGGGGTCGCAAAGAGTCGGACACGACTCAGCGACTGAACTGAACTGAAGGAACCTCCACCTTGTACTCCATGGGGGCTGCTCACAGTTTACGTTGCCAGCATCATTGCAGGAGGGTTCCCTTTTCTCCACAGCCTCTCCAGGGTTTACTGTTTGTAGACTTTTTAACTTACCTCATTGTTATTTTGATTTGCATTTCTCTTAAGAATTCAGGAGGTTGAAACTTTTCCCTTATTTTTTTCTAAAAGCACTCTGAGTAGAACTGACCTCTCCAGAGTGACCTCTTGACTGTCTGCCCTGCTCTTAATCTTTTCCAGGGCCTACCCCAGGATGTTTGTGTAGGACCCGTGTTTTTTCCTTAAATCCTCCTGCCTGGCGAACTGTATTCAGTTGTAGTTACCAAAGGCGACCACAAGGAGGCGGCATTTCTTCATGCGCCAGGCTTCTTTTTTTTTTTTTTTTGGTATGTTAGTTTTTATTTTCCTTTGAAGTAGTGTTGACGTCTGTTCTGTGTTTTAGGTTTCCAGGAATTTGACTCAGTTATACATGGACATATCTATTCTTTCTCAGGAACTTTCCCGCATAGGTTCTGTCAGTGTGTTCAGTAGACTTCCCTATGCTGTTCAGTAGGTCCTTTTGGATTACCTGAGAATAAGTATCCTGTATATGTTCATCCTAACCTCTTAACCAGATAATCACGATGGTGTGATCACTCACCTAGAGCCAGACATCCTGGAATGTGAAGTCAAGAGGGCCTTAGAAAGCATCACTACGAACAAAGCTAGTGGAGGTGATGGAATTCCAGTTGAGCTATTTCAAATCTTGAAAGATGATGCTGTGAAAGTGCTGCACTCAATATGCCAGCAAATTTGGAAAACTCAGCAGTGGCCACAGGACTGGAAAAGGTCAGTTTTCATTCCAATCCCAAAGAAAGGCAATGCCAAAGAATGCTCAAACTACCGCACAATTGCACTCATCTCACACGCTAGTAAAGTAATGCTCAAAATTCTCCAAGCCAGGCTTCAGCAGTACATGAACCATGAAATTCCAGATGTTCAAGCTAGTTTTAGAAAAGGCAGAGGAACCAGAGACCAAATGGCCAACATCCGCTGGATCATGGAAAAAGCAAGAAAGTTCCAGAAAAACATCTATTTCTGCTTTATTGACTATGCCAAAGCCTTTGACTGTGTGGATCACAATAAACTGTGGAAAATTCTGAAAGAGATGGGAATACCAGACCACCTGACCTGCCTCTTGAGACACCTGTATGCAGGTCAGGAAGCAACAGTTAGAACTGGACATGGAACAAGAGACTGGTTCCAAATAGGAAAAGGAGGACATCAAGGCTGTATATTGTCACCCTGCTTATTTAACTTATATGCAGAGTACATCGTGAGAAATGCTGGGCTGGAAGAAGCACAAGCTGGAATCAAGATTGCTGGGAGAAATATCAATAACCTCAGATATGCAGATGACACCACCCTTATGGCAGAAAGTGAAGAGCTGCTGAAAAGCCTCTTGATGAAAGTGAAAGAGGAGAGTGAAAAAGTTGGCTTAAAGGTCAACATTCAGAAAATGAAGATCATGGCATCCGGTCCCATCACTTCATGGCAAATAGATGGGGAAAGAGTGGAAACAGTGTCAGACTTTATTTTTCTGGGCTCCAAAATCACTGCAGATGGTGACTGCAGCCATGAAATTAAAAGACGCTTACTCCTTGGAAGGATAGTTATGACCAACTTAGATAGCATATTGAAAAGCAGAGATATTACTTTGCCGACTAAGGTCCCTCTAGTCAAGGCTATGGTTTTTCCAGTGGTCACATATGGATGTGAGAGTTGGACTGTGAAGAAAGCTGAGGGCCGAAGAATTGATGCTTTTGAACTGTGGTGTTGGAGAAGACTCTTGAGAGTCCCTTGGACTGCAAGGAGATCCAACCAGTCCATTCTGAAGGAGATCAGCCCTGGGTGTTCTTTGGAAGGAATGATGCTAAAGCTGAAACTCCAATACTTTGGCCACCTCATGCGAAGAGTTGACTCATTGGAAAAGACTCTGATGCTGGGAGGGATTGGGGGCAGGAGGAGAAGGGACGACAGAGGATGAGATGGCTGGATGGCATCACCGACTTGATGTACGTGAGTCTGGGTGAACTCTGGGAGCTGGTGATGGACAGGAAGGCCTGGCGTGCTGCGATTCATGGGGTCGTAGAGTCGAACACGACTGAGCAACTGAACAGAACTGAACTGAACTTCTTAATGTCTTCTTTCCCCTAGTTTTATTTTTTCAGCAATCATAAGTTGGTTTTCTAACTCTGTGAGTTTGTTTCTGTTTGTAAATTGCTTCAATTTTATGAGCTTATATATTTCACCTGGAAGTGATAACGGTAGTTCTCCTTCCTTCTCTGAGGGATTTCACTGCATATGACTCTCTCCGTCCATCCACGCTGCTTCCAAGGCAGGTTTTCATTTCTTTGCTGATGGATATTTTAGCTGAGACTCTGTCTTGAATGTTGTCAGTAGCGCTGCCCTGAAAATAGGAGAGCAAGTATTTTAAATTACGATTTTCTGTGGATCTCAGGCAAGGGGTCCTGGGCTTGCCGGTGCAGGTGGAAATTTTATATTTAGTGATTTAAGGACTGTCTATACCGTTTGCCTTCGTGGCTGCACCCACCCATTTCCCTCCCCGCCCACAGTGTAGGCGGTCTCCCTGTTCCCCTCACCCTCAGCAGGATTTACTCTTATGGAGGATGGTCATTCTCTGAGGTCTGAGCTGACACCTCGCTCTAGCTTTGAGTGGCATTTCTCTAACAGTGATGCTGAGCATCTTTTCATGTGCTTCACGGCCATCTGCACGCCCTCTTTGGACAAATATCCATTTAGCTCTTTGGCCTGATTTTCCATTGGGTTGATTGTTTTTTTCCATATTGAGTAGCATAAGCTGTTTGCATGTTTTGGAGAGGAATTCCTTGTTTTAAAATTCGGTTGCAAACCTTTTTTTTCTCATTTTGATGTTTGTCTTTTTCTTTCCTTTAGGGTTTTCTGTGCTGTTGAAAAGCTTTTGAGGTTAATGAGGTCCCTTTTGTTGAGTTTTATTTCATTTTTTGTGATTGTAAGAACTGATCTAAAATGACCTTGCTGCAATTTTTATCAAATCATGTTCTGCGTATATTTTCCTCAAGAAGTTTAGAGTAATTGTCCTTCCATTTAGCTCTTTAATTGATCTGGCGTTTTCTCTTTCTGTCAGCGGTTTCGGAGAGACGTAATTTCATTCCCTTTGCACTTGTTTAAGGAACCTCCACCTGGCTGTTAACAACTGACATTGCCAGCATCAGTGTCGGAGGGGTCCCGCCTCCCCACGCCCTCTCCAGGATTTACTGTTTGTAGACTTCTGACAGAGGCCACTCTGACTGGTGTGCGGCGATGCCTCGTTGTGGATTTGATCAGCATTTCTCTAGTAGCGACGCTCAGCATCTTTTCCTGTGCATTTCGGTCATCTGGATGCCTTCCTTGGACAAGTGTCCATTTAGATCTTGGCCCGTTTTTCTACTGGGTTGACTGTTTTTCTGATCTTGAGCTACGTAAGCAGTTTGCATGTTTGGAGATGAATTCCTCTCTTTAACTTCGGTTGCAAACATTTTCCCATTCTGAGGGTTGTCTTTTTCTTTTCTTTCCGGTTGCCCTTTCTCTGCGAAAGCTTTTCAGGTAAATGAGGTGCTTTTCTTATCCGTTTTCTTTTATTTTGAATTATTCTGAGCATAGATCCCAAAAGAACTTGCTGTGATTTGTGTCAAAGCTTGTTCTGCATATATTTTCAACTGGTTTAGAGGCATCGTGCCTCTATTTGACTCTTTAATCGATTTGGAGTTTCTTCTGTAAGCGGTTAGGGAGAGATGTAAATTCTTTCACTTTTCACTGTTTAAGGAACCTCCATCCCGGCCTCCATCGTGGCTGTTTACAACTTACATTCCCAGCATCAGTGCATTTCTCCACACCCTCTCCAGCCTTTATTGTTTGTAGACTTTTTGACAAAGGCCATTCTGACTGGTGTGAACTGATTCACCTCGCCGTAGCTTTGGTTTGCATTTCTATAACATTTCATGACATTGAAAGCTTTTCATGTGGTGTTTTTACACACAGTGCGAGTAAAACTGAACTCTCAAGACTGGCCTCTTCATCGTCTGCCCTGTTTCGAATTCTTTTTCCCAGACCTACCGGGGACATTTGTTGAGGACTGGTTTGTTTTCCTTACAGCCCCTCCGGCCTGGTGAAAATCAAGTGCCCGTCCACATGGGTTTTTCTGTTGTTGTTACCAAAAGCGGCCACAAGGCGGCAGCATTTCTTCATGAGCCACTGTTCTGATTGCTTTGTTTTGGCTAATTTAATTTTTCTTTTCCATGGGGATGGTCTTGATCCCTGTCTCCTATACAATGTCACGAACTTCATTCCATAGTTCATCAGGCACTCTATCTATCAGATCTAGGCCCTTAAATCTATTTCTCACTTCCACTGTATAATCATAAGGGATTTGATTTAAGTCATACATGAATGGTCTAGCGGTTCTCTCTACTTTCTTCAATTTAAGTCTGAATTTGGTAATAAGGAGTTCATGATCAGAGCCACAGTCAGCTCCTGGTCTTGTTTTTGTTGACTGTATATAGCTTCTTCATCTTTGGTTGCACAGAATATAATCAATCTGATTTCGGTGTTGACCATCTGGTGATGTCCATGTGTAGAGTCTTCTCTTGTGTTGTTGGAAGAGGGTGTTTGCTATGACCAGTGCATTTTCTTGGCAAAACTATTAGTCTTTGCCCTGCTTCATTCCGCATTCCAAGGCCAAATTTGCCTTGTTATTCCAGGTGTTTCTTGACTTCCTACTTTTGCATTCCAGTCTCCTATAATGAAAAGGACATCTGTTTTGGGTGTTAGTTCTAAAAGGTCTTGTAGGTCTTCATAAAACCGTTCAACTTCAGCATTTTCAGCGTTACTGGTTGGGGTGTAGACTTGGATAACTGCGATATTGAATGGTTTGCCTTGGAGATGAACAGAGAGCGTTCTGTCGTTTTTGAGATTGCATCCAAGTACTGCATTTTGGACTCTTTTGTTGACCATGATGGCTACTTCATTTCTTCTGAGGGATTCCTGCCCGCAGTAGTAGATATAATGGTCATCTGAGTTAAATTCACCCATTCCAGTCCATTTTAGTTCGCTGGTTCCTAGAATGTCAATGTTCACTCTTGCCATCTCGTGTTTGACCACTTCCAATTTGCCTTGATTCATGGACCTGACATTCCAGGTTCCTATGCAATATTGCTCTTTACAGCATCGGATCTTGCTGCTATCACCAGTCACATCCACAGCTGGGTATTGGTTTTGCTTTGGCTCCATCCCTTCGTTCTTTTTGTAGTTATTTCTCCTCTGATCTCCAGTAGCATATTGGACCTGGGGAGTTCCTCTTTTGGTGTCCGATCATATTGCCTTTTCATACTGTTCATGGGATTCTCAAGGCAAGAGTACTGAAGTGGCTTGCCATTCCCTTCTCCAGTGGACCACGTTCTGTCAAGACCATCCCCATGGAAAAGAAATGCAAAAAAGCAAAATGGCTGTCTGGGGAGGCCTTACAAATAGCTGTGAAGAGAAGAGAGGCGAAAAGCAAAGGAGAAAAGGAAAGATATAAGCATCTGAATGCAGAGTTCCAAAGAATAGCAAGAAGAGATAAGAAAGCCTTCTTCAGCGATCAATGCAAAGAAATAGAGGAAAAGAACAGAATGGGAAAGACTAGAGATCTCTTCAAGAAAATTAGAGACACCAAGGGAACATTTCATGCAAAGATGGGCTCAATAAAGGACAGAAATGGTATGGACCTAACAGAAGCAGAAGATATTAAGAAGAGGTGGCAAGAATACACAGAAGAACTGTACAAAAAAGATCTTCATGACCCAGATAGTCATGATGATGTGATCACTAATCTAGAACCAGACATCTTGGAATGTGAAGTCAAGTGGGCCTTAGAAAGCATCACTACGAACAAAGCTAGTGGAGGTGATGGAATTCCAATTGAGCTGTTTCAAATCCTGAAAAATGATGCTGTGAAAGTGCTGCACTCAATATGCCAGCAAATTTGGAAGACTCAGCAGTGGCCACAGGACTGGAAAAGGTCAGTTTTCATTCCAATTCCAAAGAAAGGCAATGCCAAAGAATGCTCGAACTACCGCACAATTGCACTCATCTCACATGCTAGTAAAGTAATGCTCAAAATTCTCCAAGCCAGGCTTCAGCAATAGGTGAATGGTGAACTCCCTGACATTCAAGCTGGTTTTAGAAAAAGCAGAGGAACCAGAGATCAAATGGCCAACATCAGCTGGATCATGGAAAAAGCAAGAGAGTTCCAGAAAAACATCTATTTCTGCTTTATTGACTATGCCAAAGCCTTTGACTGTGTGGATCACAATCAATCAACTGTGGACAATTCTGAAAAAGATGGGAATACCAGATCACCTAACCTGCCTCTTGAGAAATCTGTATGCAGGTCAGGAAGCAACAGTTAGAACTGGACATGGAACAACAGACTGGTTCCAAATAGGAAAAGGAGGATGTCAAGGCTGTATATTGTCACCCTGCTTATTTAACTTATATGCAGAGTACATCATGAGAAAGGCTGGACTGGGAGAAACACAAGCTGGAATCAAGATTGCCGGGAGAAATATCAATAACCTCAGATATGCAGATAACACCACCCTTACGGCAGAAAGTGAAGAGGAACTAAAAAGCCTCTTGATGAAAGTGAAAGAGGAGAGTGAAAAAGTTGGCCTAAAGCTCAACATTCAGAAAACGAAGATCATGGCATCCGGTCCCATCACTTCATGGGAAATAGATGGGCAAAGAGTGGAAACAGTGTCAGACTTTATTTTGGGGGGGGCTCCAGAATCACTGCAGATGGTGATTGAAGCCATGAAATTAAAAGACGCTTACTCCTTGGAAGAAAAGTTATGACCAATCTAGATAGCATATTAAAAAGCAGAGACATTACTTTGCCGACTAAGGTCCATCTAGTCAAGGGTATGGTTTTTCCTGTGGTCATGTATGGATGTGAGTTGGACTGTGAAGAAGGCTGAGTGCCGAAGAATTAATGTTTTTGAAGTGCGGTGTTGGAGAAGACTCTTGAGAGTCCCTTGGACTGCAAGGAGATCCAACCAGTCCATTCTGAAGATCAACCCTGGGATTTCTTTGGAAGGAATGATGCTAAAACTGAAGCTCCAATACTTTGGCCACCTCATGCGAAGAGATGACTCATTTGAAAAGACCCTGATGCTGGGAGGGATTGGGGGCAGGAGGAGAAGGGACGACAGAGGATGAGATGGCTGGATGGCATCACCGACTTGATGGACATGAGTTTGGGTAAACTCCGGTTGTTGGTGATGGACAGGGAGGCCTGGCGTGCTGATTCATGGGGTCACAAAGAGTCAGACACGACTGAGCGACTGAACTGAACGAAATGAACCAGAGTAGGAGGAGTCCCTGGTCCTCTCGGCCTCGGCAGCGTTGCGTCTTCGTAGATCTTCTGGAGGATGGCTTTTCTGAGCAGTGTGAGTTGATGCCTCGTTGCAGCTTTGATTGGCATTTCTCTAACTGATGCTGAGCATCGTTTCATGTGCTTCCTGGCCATCTGGACGCCTTCTTAAGATGAAGGTCTATTTAGATCTTTGGCCTGTTTTCCTCTTGAGTTGATTGTTTTTGATATCGAGCTGAATGAACTCTTCGTGTGTTTTGGAGATGAATAAATTGTTTTTAAATTGGATTGTAACCATTTTTCCCCATTTTGAGGGTTGTCTTTTTCTTTTGTTTAGAGTTTCCCTTGCCGTGCAAAAGCTTTTGAGGTTAATGAGGTTACTTTTGTGGAGTTGTGTTTTATTTTTTATTATTCTCAGTGAAACCAAGAAGAACTTGTTGTGGTTTATTTCAAAACCTATTCTGCCCATATGTTCCTCAAGTTTAGAGTATCCATCGCTCCATTCAGCTCTTTAATCAGCTTGGAGTGTTTTTTCTGTATGGGGTTAGGGAGGAACATAATTAGGTTCACTTTTCACTTGCTTAAGGAACCTCCAGGCTGTCCCCTGTTCTGGCTGTTAACAATTTCCCCTGCGAGTATTAGAGTAGGAGAATTGCTTTTTCTCCAAAACGTCACCATTTACTGTTTGTAGAGTTTTTGACAAAAGTCATTCTGACCAGTGTGAGTTCATACCTAGCTGTAGTTTTGATTCACATTTCTCTAAAATTACTCCATGTTCAAAGGTTTCCATATGATTTAAAAAAAAAAGCTGACCCCTCTAGAGTGGCCTCTTGGCGGCCTGCCCTGCTTTGAATTTCCTCCAGACCAACCCAGGACGTCTGCGGAGGATGGCTGTTTCCTCCTAATGTCCTCACAGACCTGGTGAATATGAAGTGCCCGTCAGGACAGGTGTGGAGAAGGCAATGGCACCCCACTCCAGTACTCTTGCCTGGAAATTCCCATGGACGGAGGGCCTGGTGGGCTGCAATGGGGTCGCTAAGAGCAGGACACAACTGAGCGACTTCACTTTCACTTTTCACTTTCATGCATTGGAAAAGGAAATGGCAACCCACTCCAGGGTTCTTGCCTGGAGAATCCCAGGGACGGGGGAGCCTGGTGGGCTGCCGTCTATGGGAGTCGCGCAGAGTCGGACACGACTGAAGTGACTTAGCAGCAGCAGCAGGACAGGTTTTTCCGTTGTTGTACCAAACGCGGCCACAAGGCGGCAACATTTCCTCGTGCTCCAGTTTTTTTTTTTTTTTTCCTTGTAACGTAATTTATATTTTCTGTTGAAGTAGATTTGATTTCTGAAGTTGGGCTTGTTTTAGGTGAACAGGAACTTGATTCAGTTATACACAGACATGCATCTATTTTCTCTGGAGTCTTTTCCCATACAGGTTATCACAGTGTGTCCAGCAGACGTCCCTGTGCTCACAGTCGGTCCTTTCAGATTATCTATTTCATATGTAGTAACTCATACATTTTAATCCCAACCTCTTAGTGTATCGCTCCCTACAACATTTTAAAAAATAATCATGAGTTGGTTTTTTTTTAACCGAGTCTGTTTTATTTGCAAGTTATTTCATTTGCATGCATTTCTGGCTTCCACTTTCTAGTGATATTTTAAGATATTTGTCTCTCACCTCACTTAGTATGATAATCTCTCGGTCCATCCACGCTGCTGCCCATGGTAGTTTTCCTTCTCTCTCTCTCTCTCTTTTTTTTTAATTTGTGAGTGTATTCCAGTGTACAAATGAGCCAGTTAGTCATTTATCCATAGATATTTTGGTTAATGCTGTCCTGGCTGTTGTGAAGAGTGCTGCCCTGAAAATAGGGGTGCACGTGCCCTTTTGAATTAGGACTTTTCCCAGATAAAAGCAAGGAGTGGGGTTGCCCGAAAAGTGGTAACTCTCTATTTTGTGTTTTAAATGAAAGAAAGTGAAAGTGAAGTCGCTCAGTCGTGTACGACTCTTTGCGACCCGTGGACTGTAGCCCACCAAGCTCCTCCGTCCATAGGATTCTCCAGGCAAAAGTATTGGAGTAGGTTGCCATTTCCTTCTTCAGGGTATTTTCCTGACCCAGTGATCGAACCCAGGTCTCCCACATGGCAGGCAGATGCTTTAACCTCTGCACCACCAGGGAAGCCCTTATTTTGTGTTTTAAGGAGCCTCCAAATATTTTCCTTCCTGGCTACAGCCACCCATTTACAACCTCGCCCACGGTGTAGGAGGGTTCCCTGTTCCCCTCGCCCTCGGGAGCATTTAATCTTTGAAAATCTCTTGAGGATGGCCATTCTGAGCCTTGTAAGATGATACCTCAACCTAGTTTTAATTTTCATTTCTTTAATAATTACTGACGTTCAGTATCTTTCCACGGGCTTTTTACCTCCTACCGTGTGAGTCCAATTAACCTCTTGAAGTTGGCTTCGTGGAAGTCAGCCCTGATGTGAATTCTTTTCCGGCGATTTACCCCGGGGCACTTCTTGAGGGCAGGTGTCCTTTCCAGCCCCGCGGTCCCGGTGAATATTGGGCCCATCAGCACTGGTTTTCAAGGGGTTGTTACTGAGAATGGCCACAGGGCGGCAGCATTTCTTCCCTCCTAACTCCGGTTACCTGGGCAACCAGAGCCTCAGGGCGCGTCCTGTTCTGGGTGGTATTAGGTGGATCCACCCAGGGCTTGTGTCTCCTTCTTCCCCCTTAGCCTTTATGCCCCTGGCCAAGCCCAGCGATTGGCACACCGCTCTGCAGAGGGAGCTGTCCTCCTCAGGTGGAGAGGAAGGAGGCTGGAGGTGGGGACCCACCCCCAGGACACACGGAGCCCGGGGGACTTTGTGAAGCGCCTCCAGCCCAGAGACCCCACCGTCCTTTGGGGGCGCTAGGGTTGGCTCTGCTGCAGGAGAAACCCCTGGGTCTGGAGACGGTGGGCTCAGGCAGCCGGGAACAGGAAGGCCAGGTCCGGGGGTGCTCACTGCGGGCACAGCCTGCCCAGCGCCCTCAGCCCCAGGACAGTCCCGCTGGGGGAACCAAGCCTGCTCAGGCCCCGGGGCCGTGACGCCAGCCCAGGTCCCCCAGGCCCGAGGGGCACAGCGTCAGCGGCTCTGCCGTCACCTTTTTTTGATAGTTTATTTTGAATTGCGTGTATAGGTGATTTGCATTGTGGGTTTTTTTCAAAAATATGTTCAGTTCAGTTCAGTTCAGTCGCTCAGTCGTGTCTGACTCTTTGCGACCCCATGAATCATAGCACGCCAGGCCTCCCTGTCCATCACCAACTCCCGGATTTCACTCAGACTCATGTGCATCGAGTTGGTGATGCCATCCAGCCATCTCATCCTCTGTCGTCCCCTTCTCCTCCTGCCCCCAATCCCTCCCAGCATCAGAGTCTTTTCCAATGAGTCAGCTCTTCGCATGAGGTGGCCAAAGTACTGGAGTTTCAGCTTCAGCATCAGTCCTTCCAAAAAACACCCAGGACTGATCTCCTTCAGAATGGACTGGTTGGATCTCCTTGCAGTCCAAGGGACTCTCAAGAGTCTTCTCCAACACCACAGTTCAAAAGCAACAATTCTTCGGCGCTCAGCTTTCTTCACAGTCCAACTCTCTCGTAAATGTGTACAGCAACTTAGTTCATTTATATGTAGATATAAATATGTGTGTGTGTTCTTTTTGGTTTCTTTCCCAGAGAGTTTATTACAGATTGTTGGCTAGGCTCCCTCATGCTCCTAGTGGGTCCTTGTGGACTCATTTATAAATAGTAGTGTGTATGTGTTATTCTCAACCTGCTAGTTTCTCCTTGCACCCCACGGTTCGTTTTCTGGTAACCATGACTATCTTTACTGAGTCTATGAAGCTGTTTCTGTTTTGTAAAGAAATTCATTATATGCACGTCTGGATTCCACCCAGAGGTGATAACAGGTGATACACGTGGCACTCCACTCACTTCACTGGTGTGATCGTCTCTGGCTCTTCCCTGTGACTGGAAATGGCTTTCTTTCATCCTTTCGTGTCTGGATAGTACCGCTTTGTGCATCTGTACCCCGGCTTCTTTAATCATTCACCTCTCCTTCTACACTGAGGTTGCTTTGGTATCTTGCCGATTTACCCAGTGCTGCCATGATTGTTGGTGTGCAGCATCTTTTGAAAATTTGGTTTTCTCAGGATCCACGCCCAGACGTGGGATGGCTGGGTCACGTGGTACTTTGTTGAATGTTGAATGTCTGAAAGCCGTGGATGCACTGATTTACATTCCCACCCAGGCTAGGAGGGTTCCTTTCTCCCCACACCCCTCCTGCATTTATTGTCAAATTTTTGAGATGGCCATGCTGACCTGCCTGAAGTGATACCTCATTGAACCTCTGATTTGTATTTCTCTAGTGATTAGGGACGCTGAACATCTTTTCAGGTGCTTTATAGCCACCTGGATGCCTTCTCTGGACAAATGTCCACTTAGATCTTTGGCCCATTTTTCTATTAGGTTGTTTGATTTTTTTATATTGAGCTGCATGAGCCCTGTTTGCCTGTTTTGGAGGTGAATTCCTTGTATCTCCATTTGAAAACACTTTTTCTTTCCCGCATTCTGAGGGTTGTTTTTCTTTCGTTTGTGGTTAACCCTGCTGCTCAAATGCTTTTAAGGTTAATGAGGTCCCATTTGTTTAATTTAGTTTTTTACCTTTCTAAGAGTGACTCCAAGACGATCTGGCTGTGATTTACATCAAAGCGTGTTCTGCCTGTATTTTTCTCAGGAGGTTTACAGCATCTGTCCTCAGTGTAGATCTTTGATTGTTCTGGAGTATATTTTTCTGCATGGAGTTAGGGACTGACATAATTTCATTCTCTTTTCAGGAACCTCCTCCCTGTCCTCTCTCCTGGCTGTTAACAATTTACCTTGCCGGCATCAGTGCAGGAGGGTTTATTTTTCTTCACACCCTCTCCAGTGTTTATTGTTCGTAGACTTTTTGTCAAAGGCCAATCTGATCAGAGTGAGGTGATACCTCGTATTTTTTGTTTGCATTTCTGTAAGATTGAGAGATATAAAATCTTTTCATGTGGTTATTTTTAAAGAGCGCGAGTAAAACTTACCTCTCCGGGTGGGCTTCTTGACCATTTGCCCTGTTTTGAATTCTTCTTCCAGGACCTGCCCGAGGACATTTGTTGAGAACCGGGTGTTTTTCCCTCAGGTCCCTGCAGGCCTGATGAAAGGTGCCCATCCGCACAGGCTTTTCAGTTGTTGTTACCAAAAGTGACCACAAGGTGGCAGTATTTATTCATGCTCCACTCTTTTTTTTTTTTTTTTTTTTTTGGTTATTTAATTTTTATTTTCTGTTCTGAAGGAGATCAGCCCTGGGATTTCTTTGGAAGGAATGATGCTAAAGCTGAAACTCCAATACTTTGGCCACCTCATGCGAAGAGTTGACTCATTGGAAAAGACTGATGCTGGGAGGGATTGGGGGCAGGAGGAGAAGGGGACGACAGAGGATGAGATGGCTGGATGGCATCAAGGGACCCGATGGACGTGAGTCTGAGTGAACTCTGGGAGTTGGTGATGGACAGGGAGGCCTGGCGTGCTGCGATTCATGGGGTTCTTGCAATTCTTTGCGATTCGCAAAGAGTCGGACACGACTGAGCGACTGAACTGAACTGAGACCTGATTTCCCATGTCGTGTTTGGTCTTGGTGTACAGGAACTTGATTCAGTTATACATAGACATATGTCTATTCTGTGTGGTGGGATTTTCCCCATGTAGATTATCACAGGTGTTCAGTCGACTTCCTGTGCTGTCCAGTAGGTCCTGTTTGATTACCTATTTGATATATGGTAGTGTGCATGTGTTAATCCCAACTTTTTAGTGCATCTTTCCTCCCTTTTTCACACATAATAAGTTGGTTTTCTATGTCTGTGAGTCTGTTTCTGCTTGCAAGTTAGTTCATTTGCATGAATTCGTAGATTCCACCTGTCAGTGATATCTTAATATATTTGTCTTCCTCGCTCTGACTTACTTTGGGTAGGAGATAGAGGGGGCCCCAGGCTGGAAGCTGGTGTTTGTCAAGTGGAGTAAAATTGAAGCTTTGTTCTCACCCACACACTCCAAGGACAAAGCTAGTGGCAGAAGCTGAGCTCAGCTAAAGAGATACGGTGCCCGCTCCTGAGGTCAAGCCTTCCTTGCCTGCACGAGACCAGGAAGGCCTCCTGGGGGGCAAAAAGGGTGGGGCTGCACCCCATAATAAGTGTGGAGTTGCCCCCACAGGCCTCTGCGGGGGGGATCCATCTTAGCAAAACGTTTCGCATGCATGTTGCGGGGGGCAGGTCCTGGACTGGTCAGATGTGGAGAGAGAGACAGATGGTGCCGGGCGTAGAGACCCAGGACGGGCCGCCGTGAGGGACTCACATCACCTCCCACTGTGCCCCTCCCGCTTCAGGGGATGCCTGCACCCTTCCTCGCTGGTGTTTCTCTCTAATAATAAATGTACCTGTTGTTTTGTTTTTTTACAGCTTTTGCATACTTGAAACATTCTTGCTTTCAAAGGTGAGCAAGAGCCAGGGCCACTTTGCTTCTAGCCTCTGGCCCCTGGTGGTCTGACTGCGGGACTCCTGGTTTTCATCCAGGCTGCCCAGGCTCAGTCCCTGGGCAGGGCGCTAAGATGTGTCTTCAGGACGGCTCACGGCTCTCCCTCCGAGATCCTTTGGTCCGGAGTCTCCCCTGCAGGTCTCCCCCAGACCGCTGGCTGCAGGCTCCTGACGTTCACTCTCTCTACCACGAGTCTGGGATTTCCTTTCCCACATCACTGGCAGAAAAGGTTCCCTCCCTACCTGATCTACAGCTCCGAGGGAGGGCTAACTGCAGCCTCTCTGTGGCAAGCGCATTGTCAGCAGCTCAGGTGCAGCCCTGGGGTCCTGACCCCCTGGCATGTTCCACCGCAGCCCACTCCAGCTCCTCCAGGAGTTTCCCCCACGCCAGGCCACTGCGGCCCTTAAACTGTGACGGCCCCTTCTGAACGGTCTGAGTCCCAGGCGTTATCTGCTGGCTGGGAAGCTTACACCTGCCGACTGCTCTGTATCGGCCTGCGTGTCCTCGCTGGGGTTGGAAAGAAGGCGCCTTGCGCGGGGTGCCAAGCATGACCAGAGGCCTCCGGTTAGAAGTCGGTGGGGGAGGAAGGGACACGCAAAGCCCCATCAAGCATGAAATCAGAGTTCAGGGGGCCCTACGGATTCCCTCCAGGCGCCTCCTGAATGTGTCCAGGGCGCTGAGGGACATTTCTAGGAGCACGCTCAGTCCTCGGTTGAGGTCACTCAACATGGGGGGATCCCCTTCTGAGACAAAAGAAACACCTCTGGAGTGTGTCCTTAAGAACTGGAAACTTTTTTCTTTTTCTTTTACTGTGACAGTGTCTGGCCTTTATTTAAATGGGTGGATCGGGGGGTTGGGGGGAAACGCCTAAAACTGGGCTTCTTTATTGACACAGGAAAATGGGCTGAGGTGCCAATATGTTCAGGACTTTATTCCACTTTGATCATATTCCTGGTCTGTGGCTCCTGTGATCAGAAAACCCTCTTAACTTTCTGAAGAACCCCCTTCTGACTCCTGACTCCTCTTGGGGTGGGGGCGGGGCGGGAAGAAAGTGGGAAAAGAACCGAGCGTCCCCTCTGCCTGCATGGTCCCTCCTGATCAGACTGAGACCCCGGCTCCCAGAGGGAGTCCCTGCCGGGACAGCACCTTGTCAGCGGTCTGCCTCTCCGGTTGGGGCCAATCTGAGCGCCGTCTGGGCTGTATGTCAGCTGCGAAGCAATGACCACAGCCAGGAGAGGTGACGCTTTTTGCACTGGATGGCCATGATATCCTTTAGACTCCAGAGAAAATGGGTTAAATGAAACTTTTTTTGAAATCGCAAAACCAGTTCCTTTTGCGTGTGCAGTTAGCAAAAGCTGGCTTGTTGAAATCTTTTTTTTTTTTTTCCAGAATTCTGACCCTGAGAAAGTAAAAATCTGCCAGGAAAAAAGCCTGAAGTTAGCGCTCATTTTGACTGGGATATACACAGCCCACTTTACCTGAGACTTCAGTAAAAGAAAAACTCGGGTAATTTAGTAGAAATTCAAGCCAAGAAAAAGAAAAGGGGCAAAGAGACATTTTATAATAAATCTTTAGTGGAAAACTGTGAGATCCCCTGGAGAAGGAAATGGCAACCCACTCCAGTATTCTTGCCTAGAGAATCCCGTGGACAGAGGGGCCTGGTGGGCTACGGTCCATGGGGCCGCAGAGAGTCCGATGCAACTGACTAAAAATGACATGGGATCTCTGTCTGCCTGGAGCTGTGTGTGCCTCCGTGTGGGTCTTTGTCTTTGGATAATATCGTCGAGGTTAATTTGTAAATGGGCTCTATTTAACTGGCTTAAAGAAAAGTAAGCACTTACAAATCAAACAATTCTAAATACAAGGAAAAAAACCTGAAGATGTTTGGGCTCACTAGACACAAGCCTTGTATTACACTGAGGAAAAAAATTGTACTTTGGAAAAATACATGTTTTTAGAGGTTCTAAAATTTGTTCCTGAGTTTGCTAATCAGAGAATGACAATCTGACACAGTTCACGATTACTTTCTTCTTGGTTTTAATTAGGTGTTTTTTAACATTAAAAATTATAATATGGAATCAAAGCTACTAAAGTGACAAGGAAAAGATTTCAGTGCATAAAGCAAGTAAAGATACATGTTGTCAGCGAAAGAAGATATAAAAGACTGGAGGTGTTTTTTGTTGTAAAAAGTAATGATAATCTGTTCTACAGTTGGTTATTTATAAGTGGGGGAAAACAGAACAAATTAATTCAGATCTAGAAGGTGACAAAAGGTTTGCAGAAGAGGAACGTTGGAAAGATGCTTTGGTATATGTGTTAATAATACATCAAAGGTTAAAACCGACTTAGATTAAACTAGATAACTGGCTATACGCCTGCAAGTCTCCTTAAAGTACCAGGTGTAGACTGGAATTCAATCTTATTCTTCTGGAAATAAATGAGATACATTTTGTATACTAATGTTCAGGTTGTCACGTCTCCAGCTACTTCTGCAGTTGAGTGGCCTCTCACACCTTCCTCAGTCATTCTGAGCTAATAAAAACGGCACCGGAAATATGTGAGACCGCGGCAAAAGTTCCCACTCCTTTGGACAGGGTAGCACCAGCTCTGACTCTACCGGACCAGGATCAGACTTGCTAAAAACTGTACCCTGGTTCTCACTCCTGCTTGGGCCCCTGGTCACAGTAATTCTTCTACTGGTCTTTGGCCCCTGCCTTTTCAAACCTACTTGTGAAATTTGTCTCTTTCAGATTACTCCAGTTTCACATCAAGATGCCAGTGATGCGGAGATTCCAGGCAGTCCTCAGAAGAGATCCTTTCGGGAATAGCAACAGAAATCACCCTGGGGCCCCTGAATGAGACAGGGTGAGAGCTCCTGGCCCCAGCTGGGTGGCGTCTACAGCCCCACCCAGCTTGCAGAAGCTGCAGGAGACTGACCTTTGCCCTCAGCCTCCCAGGGAAGGCGTTTGGGGTTCTTGTCTCTCAGAGGGATCTGAGGAAGGAGACGGAGGGGACTCTGGGCTGGAAGCTGCTGTTTGTCAAGTGGAGTGAAGCTGAAGCTTTGTTGTCCCCCAGACACTCAAGGACAAAGCTAATGGTAGCAGCTGAGCCCTGCTGGAGTCAAGAGATAAGGTGCCAGTGACTAAGGTCAAAAATGACTCCCCTGTGCAAGGGCAGGAAGGCTCCTTGGAGGCTGAAAATGGAGGGGACCCCATCCCATAACGAGTGTGGACACGCCCCAGGGGGCTCTGTGGGGGGATCAGACCCAGAGTTTGGTCCTGACTTAGGCCTGACTCCAGTCACACTCAGGCCCGACTCTGGTCCACACTCAGGCCCGACTGGTCCACACTCAGGCCCGACTCTAGTCACACTCAGACCTGACTCCGGTCACACTCAGGCCCGACTCCGGTCACACTCAGGCCCGACTCTCAGGCCCGACTCCGGTCACACTCAGGCCCGACTCTGGTCACACTCCAGCCTGACTCTGGGCCACGCTGAGGCCTGACTCTGCACACTAACCCTGGCTCTGGGCCACGCTGAGGCCTGACTCTGGTCCATACTAAACCTGACTCCGCACACTGAGGCCTGACTCCAGTCCACACGTACGTTCCGACTCTGCGCACACTGCAGTCTCACTGTGGCCCACACCGAGGACTGACTCTCGTCCACGTGCGGCCTGAATGTTCTTTCTCTAAGCTGTGACTCTCGTCCTCATAAGGCATGAATCTGGTCTTCACTAGGCCTTGCTCGCGTCCTCAGTAAGACCTCGTAATAGGAAATCCGTTCTGCCGAATATAAATTAAGTGTGGACTGTAGGTAATTCAGAAACTGATACAATATTGCCAAGCAGAAGCAAAATATAAACACATTTTTAAAAACACAGACATAGGAAGTATCATGACTTCATCTGCTCCACGCCTGTGCAGAGGTCTAGGAAAGCTGACATTGACGACAACTTCACGCCGTGGATCACTGCACCGGGAAGTTTAGACAAGTCAGAGCTGCAACCTGCGTGCGAAGGAGAGACGATGCATAAAGATGGGGTACAGACACGAAAGGCAGGATTATTCTGCCATAAAATATGATCAAAATTACCTTTTCCAGCCTCGGTGACGAAAATGATGACCGTGGTCTCGGAGAGAGAGAGCAGTGAGCGGTCCTGAAGACAGTCGTGGTTCCCTGTCAGGCACTGGACCTGCGGAGCCGGATGAGAACCAGGAGTCCTCGCCGCCGGACCAGCAGGGGCGAGAAGCCAAGTGACCCTGCTGTAACGATGAGTGTTTCAAAGAAACAGAAACCTGTTAAAACAGGTACGGAGTTCACTTTTGGAGACACGGCATAGCATGTGGGCAAGCATGCAGAGGAGAGTTTGTTTAAGACAGAAGCGGGGCAGAGACACGCCCAGAGAGAAAGGCTGTGAGCATCCTGAATGAGGAGCACAGGAGGAGGTGGAAATCCCTCAGGCAGGACCGTCCTGCTGGCTGTTTGCCTTTGCCAATTACCTTGTCTCTTTCTTCACACCCGACTGGTCCCTAAGCCCTCCGCAACATGCAAGCACAACAAAAAGAAAGCCGCCAGCACAGGGGAGAGAGTGTTTGCAAATACGGGTGTCCACAAGGAAGCCATCTCCAAAATATGCAAACTGCTCTTTCAGCTCAATTTAAAGAGAGCAAACAACCGAATAGGCAAGTGGGCCAAAGACCTGCACGGAAACTTCTCCCAAGAAGGCCTCCGGATAGACATAAAACCCGTGAAGACTGGCTCAGCATCACTATTACAGGAAAAGGCAGTTCAGAACTGCACCGCGGTATCAGCTCATCCCACTGAAAACGGCCATCACGCCGAAGATCTGCAAAGATTCAGTGCTGCTGGGGCCGGATGTAAATGGGTGGGTGCAGAGAAGGACAACAGCGTGGAGAGCCCTTAAAACGGCACTTGTCGAGTTCCCACGTGATCCGGCAAGCCCACTCCTTGCCTGAGATCCGGAGAAAATCGTGATTTAAAATCACAGGTCCACCCCCTCTTTTCAGGGCTGCGCTACTGACAACGTCCAAGACAGCATCAGCCAAAATGTTCATCAACAGAGAAATGAAGAGTCACTGGTCCATCGAGACACTGGAGTACACTCAGCCATCAAAAACAGTTGAAACATGCCATTGTCAGCGTCAGTGGGCCGAGAGATTTAGCATACTGAGTGAAGTCAGGGAAAGAGGAATTCATCACGTACAGGCAGAAGCTATAAACTCATACAAATGAACTAATTTGTAAACAGAAACACTCACAGACTTAGAAAAGCAACTTCTGATTATTAAAAAAAAAAAAAAGGAGGGGAAGGGAGACATTAAGAGGTTAGGATTAACATATACACACTGTTATCTGGTAGATAATCCAAAAGGACCTACTGAATAGCACAGGGAAGTCTAAATCTACTCCCATTAGATAATAAAAACTAAATAACCAAAAAAAAAAAAAGTGGAGCATGAAGAAATGCTGCCACCTTGTGGCCACTTTTGGTAACAACCGAAAAGCCTGTGCTGATGGGTATTTAATATTCACAATGGTTGGCTGGCATCACAGAGTCGATGGACACGAGTTTGAGCAGGCTCCGGGTGTTGATAATGAACAGGGAGGCCTGGCGTGGTGCAGTCCATGAGGTCGCAGAGTCGGATATGACTTAGTGACTGAACTGAAGTCTTCAGGGACGTAAGGGAAAAAAAACACCAGCCCTCAACAAAATGCCCTCTACCCTGGGGTAAATCACCAGAAGAGAATTCAACACAGGGCCACTGTTCAAGAAGTCTATTTGAAGACGTAAATTGTACTCACAAGGAAAGAAACAAAGTCCGAGGAAAGATACTCAGCGTCACTAATTGTGGTGTGCATGTTCACAGTGGCTCATTTGTGTCCCAGTCTTTGTGACCCCGTGGACGGTAGCCCGCCAGGCTCCTCTGTTCATGCGATGTTCCAGGCAAGAATACTGGAGTGGGCTGCGATTTCCTCCTCCAAGGGATCGTCCCAACCCAGGGATCAAACCCGGGTCTTTTCCGACTCCTGCATTATCAGACGGATTTTCTTTACCACTGCACCACCTGGGAAGCCCTTCCTAATTGTTAAGGAACTGCACTGCAAGGCAAAACTACATGGAGGTGTCACCTTGCACCACTCAGAATGGCCATCCTCCAAAAGATCTTCGAAGATGAACCGCTGCCAAGGCCGCGGGGAACAGGGAATCCTCCTGCACTGTGGGCGGGGAGGGAAGCGGGTGGGTCAGCCACCGTGGAAAGCATCTGTAGGTTCCTTAAAACATTAAATACAGAGAAGCCACACTTTCCGGCCATCTTACTTCTTGGCCTAGAACTGAAAAATATCCTAATTTGAAACACGTGCACCCCTATTTTTAGGGCGGCACTGTTCACAATAGCCAACACACGGCTTCAACTAAATGTCCATTGATATTTTCTATCACAAAAATGAACAGTAACTGGTTCATCTATACACTGGAACATATTTGGCCATCAAAAAAAAGGTAAAAAAAAATACCATTGGCAGCAGCATGGCTGGACCAAAAGATGATCATACTAAGTGGAGTCAGAGAGAGAAAGAAAATGGTTAAAGATATCACTTACAGGTGGAATCTATAAATTCACAGAAACGAACTAAATTCTAAAGAGTAACTGCATTTCAGACTTAGAAAATTAGCGTATGATTATTTTTTTTAAGTTATGGGGGAGACATACAGTTAGAGGTTACAATTAACATACACACACTACTTGATATCAGAGAGAGTTTTAAAAGACCTACTGAATAGCACAGGAAGTCGATTGAACACACCGTGATAAGATATAGAAAAAAATCCCTGAAGAATAAACACCTATGTATAATTCAGTCAAGCTCTTGTTCACCTAAAATAAACACAACATCAGAAATAAACTCCACTTCTATAGAAAACTGAAAAATTACCAAATTAAAAAAACATTCCAAAAACCAATGGAGCAAGAAGACATGTTACTGCCTTGTGGCCACTTTTGGCAACAGCAACTGAAAACTCTATGCTGTTCAGTTCAGGTCAGTCGCTCAGTCGTGTTCGACTCTGCGACCCCGTGGACTGCAGCACGCCAGGCCTCCCTGTCCATCACCAACTCTCGAAACTTACTCAAACTCATGTCCATCAAGTCGGTGATGCCATCCAACCATCTCATCCTCTGTCGTCCCCTTCTCCTCCTGCCCCCAAGTCCTTCCCAGCATCAGGGTCTTTTCAAATGAGTGAGCTCTTCGTATTAGGTGGCCAAAGTATTGGAGTTTCAGCTTCAACATCAGTCCTTTCAATGAACATTCAGGACTGATTTCCTTTAGGATGGACTGGTTGGATCTCCTTGCAGTCCAAGGGACTTTCAAGAGTCTTCTCCAACACCACACTTCAAAAGCATCAACTATTTGGTGCTAAGTTTTCTTTATAGACCAACTCTCAAATCCATACACGACCACTGGAAAAACCATAGCCTTGACTAGACAGACCTTTGTTGGCAAAGTAATGTCTCTGCTTTTTTATATGCTGTCTAGATTGGTCCTAACTTTCCTTCCAAGGTGTAAACATTTTTTAATTTCAGGCTCCAGTCACCATCAGAAGTGATTTTGGCCCTCAAAAAAATATAGTCTGCCACTGTTTCCACTGTTTCTCCATCTATTTGCCACTAAGTGATGGGACCGGATGACATGATCTTAGTTTTCTGAATGTTGAGCTTTATAACCCCCCTCTCTGCTCCCTAAGCCGCCCCCTCGTCCAGCCGGAGCCCCGGTGTGGACACGCAGGGTGAGGCAGGCTCAGCACGTGTCCTGCCCAAGGTCGGTGCCCAGACACAGCTCCACGGTCCTCTCCCCGAGACCTCCTCTGTCCTGTCTGCTTCCTGCCCTGAGACTGAACACGAGGCAGCGCACACCTGCCGGGACCTGGCTCCAGAGCTCTGGGCAGGGACCTGTCGGCCAGGGTGGGCCAGGGGCTGGTGAGTCTACAGTTACAGGGGCAGGGCCCCCAGACCCGCTGTCCCCACAGACGCCACCACCCCCGCAGCGGCTGGGTCGGCCCTGCTGTCTGCACGGAGAGCGTGGCGCGTGTCCCGTGAGGAGCCGGTTTTATCCCCAGCGCTGCTCATCCCCCTCTCAGGTGATTAAGCAATTAAAGATCCTAACGCAACAGCCAGACCACAGGTGAAAACACTTCTGTGTCCTCTGTGGGAAATCAACGCTGAGGAAGCATACTCGGGCATTAAAGGGACAAGCGGAGGTGCACCAGTCACTTCCTTCCTGCGCTTTCTCCTGGGCGTGCTCCTGGGGCGGCGTCATCTCGTCACAGCTCTGAGCTCCATCCCGGTCAGGAGTCTGGCTCCAGTGACTTCACACCCCATGGTTCCTGCTCTGTACAGCCCGAGCTCTTTTTCTAATCTGGAAAGTAGCCCATTTTGAAGCCCTCTTTCCCACCTCAAAATGCTGGGGATCCCTAATGCCCCCAGGCCTCCACGGGAGGACGATGCCTTTTATGGGGACAGTTACTCGAGCGCTTCGTAGGGACGTGGTTACACCTGTTTTCACATTGTCTGTGGGCAGCGTCTACCTGCAAAGGTGGCCTTAATAGGTGTGGCAGAGACTGCACAGCCCGTGACTCTAAAACACCTACTCGCTGAGGCTTCATAAAAATCTGCCTCACGGGGCTTTTGATGGCCAAGCTGAAGATCTCTCTGGGTGAGTGTCACACTGCCCTTGAAAACGTGTGCTGTCGTCCGTCACTCAGGCGTCTCTGACTCTCTGTGACCCCAGGACTGCAGCACAGCAGGCATCCCTGTCCTTCACCATCTCCTGGAATTTGCTCAAACCCATGCCCGCTGAGTCACTGATGCCATTCAACCACCTCATCCTCTGCCACCCCCCTCTCCTCCTGCCCTCAATTTCCCCCAGCAAATATGCGGTTGTTTCCAAGTATCTTTTGACATTGATTTCTAACATAATTCCAAGTGGTAAGAGAACAGACTCTGTATGATGTCAGTACCTTTAGACCATGAAATTCTGGCACCTTCTTTTATGTGCCGGGATATATACCAGTGTCTCCTAGTTTACAGTCTGTGGAAACTTGAATCGAACTTGTACCCTGTTGCTGTGTGAAAATTATGTAAATCTTAATTATGTTGAGTTGATTCACGGTGCTCTTTGGATCTACCCTATCTTTCTACTTCTTTGTATATTCATTCTATTAATTTTTGATATTGAAAGTCCAAATAAAAGAATCTTAATTTATCCACTTAAAAATAATCGTAATATATAGTGGAACTATATGTAACCTTGTTCTGTATTTTCCAGGTCTCCTGTAAATGTGTCATCACACTTTCATAATTTAAAAAGTAAACATATATTTAAAGAGATTTGCCTCAGCGCCTCCTTGTATACAGTGCTCCTACTGCCCAACACCCACCCCGCGTGATGGTCCGAATCGCCCCGGCCCTGGGCCAACACCCACCCCACGTGATGGTCCGAAACACCCCGGCCCTGGGCCAACACCCACGCCACGTGATGGTCCGAAACACCCCGGCCCTGGGCCAACACCCACGCCACGTGATGGTCCAAAGTGCCCCGGCCCTGGGCCAACACCCACGCCACGTGATGGTCCGAAACGCCCCGGCCCTGGGCCAACACCCACCCCACATGATGGTCCAAAGCGCCCCGGCCCTGGGCCAACACCCACCCCACGTGATGGTCCAAAGCGCCCCGGCCCTGGGCCAACCACACATCCCCGTGGGCTTCCGACAGGCTTTCCACCGAGAAGTTGCTCTTTTTTGTTGTCTTTTGCTTCCTACTGGGACTGTGTTCACGCCTTCATTCTTCTTTTAGGGCTAATTCAGAGTCTTCTCAAGGCACCATTTAGGATGAGGAACTGTCCACTCCCAAGGTCCTGTCCTTGGGAGTTGGGTCCTGACTTTTCAGGCCAAGGACCCCAGAGCCCACACTGTAGGCATCTTCTTCACATTTACTGCAAAGGGGCAGATAGCTCGCTCACTTTACTTCTGTGACTCCACTTCTTCCCCAAACCAGAATTTTCTTGGGGAAACTTACTTGGACCCTGAGTAGGTGAAACTTTTTATGTACAGAACGAATGGCTATCGCTGGAACAAAACCTCCCTATTCACAGGAGCTGTTCTCCTTGCATGAAAGTATTCATTTTTTCTCGTCAGTTATGTCTTGGGTTGGTTAAAAGTCCATTTGGCTTTTTCCGGAAGGTGTATGGAAAAACACGAATGACCTTTTCGGCTAATCCAACAATATAGACAAAAGATCGGCAGGGTGGTTAGGCACTGGGTTAGTAAGCGTCTAAGCCACCTTTGAGCAGAGGATACATAGACTGAGGTGGATAGGGCCCGGGTTTCCCACTGTTGGTGGGATATTTATAAGCACAGAAGAGGGGAAGCGTAGGAGAAGCCCTAGGGTTCAGTTTTTAATTGGAGGAATCATGACTAACTCACGTTTCTGTTGTTCAGTTGGTCAGTTGCATTTGACTCTTTTGTGACCACATGGACTGTAGCCCGTCAAGCTCCTCTGTCCATGGGATTTCCCAGGCAGGAACACTGGAGTGAGTTGCCGTTTCCTTCTTCAGGGGATCTTCCCGGCCCAGGGATTGAACCTGTGTCTCCTGCATTGGTAGGCAGGTTCTTTACCACTGAGCCACCAGGGAAGCCCAGTAACAAGTTGTTGACCATCATAACGTTTGTGTAAATCGAGTTAGAAAAGTGGTGACTCTGCTATGTGACTTGGGGACGAAACCCACTGCCATCTTGCTTAATTCAACCCAGTGCTACAGAGGCTCATTGGGTGCTGGCTAGGCCCCCAGGAGGCTCAGTGTGGGCTGTGGTAATCCACCCCAGAGGACACAGGACAAGCAATAGATGAAAATTGACATGGAAAGTGTGTGAGTGTGGGGTGGATAGCATCCTACTCTGATACAGGAATATGCTGTGGAATTATTACCACAGGAAGGTTGACACCTCCGTCGCCTCAGAGAATTAACTTTTCTCGCAGCCGGTGGTGACAGCAGGCAAGATGTACCCTCTCACTGGCTTTCTGGTAGATGGAGAGTGTATAGTGCAGCACTGTTGGGGGCCGGCCCCAGGCGGCGCATCAGATCCTCAGAACTTACTCAGTCTCTAACTGGAACTCAGGGCCTTTGGACCAGCATCTCCCCATTCCCCTGACCTCCCGGCCCCTGGAAACCACCGTCTCACTCTCTGTTCCTGAGTTCAGCTTCTTCAGATTCCACGCACAGAAGCTGGCACACAGCACTTTTCTTTCTCTGCGCAGTGTGTCTCAATTAGCACAGGGCTCTGGAGGTCTATCCATCATGCTGCAAATGGCATTATTTCATTCTTTTTAAGGCTATGTAATATTCCATCGCTGGAGGAGGAAATGGAAACCCACTCCAGTATTCTTGCTTGAAGAATCCCCATGGACAGAGGAGCCTGACGAGCTGCAGCCCACGAGGTCGCAGAGTTGGACATGACTGAGCGGCTAAGCATAGCACAGCGCTGACTTCAATGGTACCAACTTTTAGTTATAAAGTAAGCAAGTCACGGACGTATAATGTACAACATGGTTCAGTAGCTAAGTATACTGTGCCACATGCCGAAAAGTGGTAAGAGAATCAATCTTCAAAGGTTTCACCACGAGAAAAAAGCTCCGTCAGTGCAGTACAGGGTGGAGGTGGGTAGATGTTAACTAGGCTTATTGAACTCATCACCTGTAACGTGTGCAAATATTCAATCATAATGTTGTAAGTCCTGAAGTGATATAATGTCACACTTACTACACTTTAATAAAAGTAGCCGCTCAATACTTAAAGGAGAGAATTAGTTATTATTGAAGGCATCTACTAGATGTCTATCACATGAAGCATCGTTTCTATTGACTCCAGAGCAGATCCTGGGAGTTTTAGGATCCCTCAGGAGCAGCAGAAAGGGGGAAACAGTGGGAAAACACGAGGCCAAGGCATCAGAAGTCTGCATCAACCACAGACGAAACTCTACAAGAACAGTGAGATAAAAAGAAAAAGTGGAACTCAGTATGTAAACAATGACGAAGGTGACCACCAGCATCAGGATGGTGTGGGCGGCTCTGGTCTCCGGGGGGCGTCTGTGGTGCCCAGCGGGGGTGTGAAGATACTGCACCCTCTGGCGGTGTCTGTGCAGGAAAAGCACCCTGGAGCCACTGGACCAGACCATGAGGGTAAGAAACACAGCATCAGAGATGAACCACAAGTAGCCAACGCTTGTGACAGTACCTGAGATTGAGCAGAACCAATTGCCTTGGGAGTCAGTATAGTTGTGTGTGTCCTGAGGACCAGTGATTTTCAGAGGAACAGGGATGTACATTAAGAGACTGAGCATCCAGCAGGTGCAGCAGGAAGGGCCAGTGACCCTGGGGGCCCTTCCTCTGAGCATCACCCACTCCGCTCTCCTGGGGGTGAGCGTGAAGGACTGATAGGTGCTCAGGACGCAGGTGGAGCACAGGGCGGTGCTGCGAGCCACCCTCTGTATGTAATACACAAACTCACACCCGAGGCTGGACAGGGGCTTCCTTGACACGAAAGCTGCCATTATGTGGGGAATGCCAGGAGAGAGGAGAACCAGGAGGTTGGCCAGGGCCAAATGTGGCAGAACCATCTGTGTGGATCTCTACCTGTGGCCCAGCAAGACTGGAGAGATGCTGCGGGAGAAAAGGATGGCATTGCCCAGAGCGCCAACCACCACCTGGAACAGAAAGATGGTTTTCACAGCCGCCTCCCCTGCGTCTCTCAGGGCATCTTTGTGAAAAGACATGGAGAGGACGTCAGAGTGGCCCGGAGCGGAAAGGGGGCTGAGCTGGTGTCGACATCAGGAGGCGTCTCACAGAACCAACACTGGGAAAGAATTCCTTTCTCCTCTTCTGAGAAGGGAGACACGGTCATGCGCCACAGGAGGGGCTCAACCTGGAGCACACATGCATGATACTGGTTACACTTTTCACTCTGATTATATTTAATCCTATTGATTTGGCATTTCCTTATTCTCCACCAGCAGGTAAGGTCCTTGAAGTTAAGAACCACATCGCTTGTTCAGTAACATGGTGTGATGCATAACAGATGTTACAAAATCTGTCCTAAGTGTAGGACAATGAGACAGGAGACGGACTAGCAGATACACTGGCCCCTTAGAGACATTCCTGCGTACTGTAAGCGTGTGTTAAGAAAGAAACGGAAAGTGCACAATGCCGGCGAGCTTTAAGACTGCACAACTTATTTAAACACAGTTGCAGAAGAGTCAGTTATTCACACTGGACACTCACATTTCATCAGAATTACCACACACAGTATAACTTAAAAATACAGTTGTGGACCTGCACTTTCTAGCTCCTCATGTGAGGAGCTTGGGAGTCACCTCTCTGTCCTGAAAACAGGGAAAACACCGAATAGACAGAAAATTCTTAGATCAGTAAGCGAGGTGAGAGACAGGGCAATCACTGCCTCCACTAGGAAAGAGACAGCGGGGGGAAGAAAAGGAATCAAGACATGCTGGAGCAGAGATTCCTGAGCAGAAAGCCCTCGGGAAGAAGCCCTGGGTAGGAAATCCTGCGTCATAACGATGGATCGGTGGGGCCTCCGTGTGTAGGAGTCTGACAATTAGAATCTCCAGGAGGACCACTCATCCCGCAGTCCTGTGAGTCTGGTGATATTTGCCTCAGCTGATATCAGAGAGAAATCCATCCCCTTCTGCCTCCGTTCCCAGGAGAGGAAAGCAAACATTTTCAAATACTCCAGAGCCCTGGGTTCTTCTTACCTGAATCTGCTTTCCTGGGAAGGTAGTTAACCAGAGCCCAACCAGCTGGAGTCACATAGAGCCGGCCTCACCTGGGAAGGGAAACCCCCAGCTCCCACCCACTCTAGCTGTGCTGTCCTGTCCAAGAGGCAGAAACACATGGAGAACCAGGAGTTCACACCAGAGGCACAGGCTCACAGGCACCTCCTACAGGTGGAACCTCCCCTCTCCCCGAGGAAGGAGATGGAGGGGCCCCCAGGCTGGGCAGCTGGTGTTCGTCGAGTGGAGTAAAACGGAAGGTCTATTCTCACGCACACACTCCAAGGACAAAGCTAGTGGCAGAAGCTGAGCCCTGCTGGGGTAAAGAGAAACTGTGCCCAGGCCTGAGGCCAAGAAGACTTCCCTGTCCATACAAGAGCAGGAAGGCTTCCCAGGGGCCGAAAAGGGAGGAGGGTGGACATGCACCCACAGGCCTCTGCGGTGGGATCCGTCTTAGCAGAACATTGCCCATGCACGTTGGGGAGGGTTCAGGGATCAGTCAGGCGTCAAGAAAGAGACAAGGTAATTGGCCAAAGGTAAACAAGGACAATATTTTAAGTCTATACTATGAAATCGTACAGTAACCACAGCAATTATCTAGAGTTTAGACCAACAGAAGTTTGGTTTGTTTGTTTCTGTGGAGTTTTTAAAGACCCACTGACAAGTGTCCTTTTTGCTAGTCAATACCGTCATTTGGTAATCTCAGAAATCATTCCTTGTTTCAAAGAGAAAAAGTCCACTATGGTTTAATCCCATTTTCTCTGAGTGAAATCCCATCGTATAGACCAAAGATCAGCAAACTTTTTCTGTAAAGGGATAGCTAGTGGTATTTTAGGTTTTGTAGGTCCAGATGCAACTGCAACTCCATGTGTTTACGCAGCTGGGAAGGCAGCCATGGCCAATATGTTAACAGGTGAGCATAGCTGTGTTCACCATGAAACTGTATTTCTGAAAACAGATGGCGTCTGTGCACACCACCATTCACAGCAGCATCGTTCACAGTAACAAGTAAGTGGAAACAGCCCCAGGTCCATCAGTAGATGAGTGGATAGGCAAAATGCCATCCTATATCGCACAGGAACAGTATTCAGCTGTGAAAAGGAAATGTGTAGCGTGCTTGATATATGCCACAACACAAATGGACCTTGAAAACATGCTCAACGAAGCAAGTCAGGCACAGGTGGAAAAACAGTATATGATTCCACTTATAAAAGTTACCTGGAGTAGGCAAACTCATTGACCCAGAAAGCAGAACAGAGGTTACCACTGACTGAGGGGAAGAGGGGTTGTTGTTTAACGAGTAGCCAGTGTCTGCTGGGATGATGAAGTTTTGGAAATAGATGGTGGTAATAGTTATACACGGGCTTCCTGGTGGCTCAGATGGTAAAGGGTCTGCCTGCAATGCAGGACACCTGGGTTCGATCCCTGGGTTGGGAAGATCCCTTGGAGAAGGAAATGGCAACCACCCCATTGTATCCTTGCCTGGAGAATTGCATGGACCGAGGAGCCTGGCGGGCTGCAGTTCACGGGGTCACAAAGAGTTGGACATGCCTGATGGACTAAAGCTAAAGCTCCAACAAAGACCTGGAAGGATGGTCCTAAATGAGGGGCTTCCATCACCTCTTCCTGTGCTCCTCACTCAGGACGCCCACACCCTTTCTCTCTCTGGGTGTATCTCTGCCCCACTTCTGTCTTAAACAAATTCTTCCCTGTGTGCTCGCCACATGCTTTGCTGTGTCTCTAATAATGAACTTTATACCTGTTTTTTTTTAAACAGTTTTTGCCTTCTTGAGACATTCTTGCTTTCTAATGGGGGAAAGAACCAGGGTCACTTTGCTTCTAGCCTCAGGCTCCTGGTATTCTGGTAGGTAGGACTCCTGGTTTTCATTCAGGCTCTTTAGGTTCAATTCCTGGGCAGGGAACAAAGATCTCTTTTCAGAACCCCTCACTGCCGTCTCTCTGAGGTCATCCCCACAGCTTACCACATCACCAAGGTTTATTAACAGGCACTCTTTTTACCCACTACAGTGCGTCCAGATAACAAGAAAAAACTCTTAGGTGCATTGAAAGTCAAAAACAGAAGACCCCCCAAACCCAAACAGTCTGAAGACACAGAGTGAGCGTCAGATAGAGACATGGCAGGAAAGTTGGACTGGTCAGACCAGGAACGAAAATCAGCAACGATCACTGCACGGAGGGCTCTAGTGGATAAAGCAGACGTGTGTGGGAACAGCTGGGCAACGAGAGCAGGAGAGGGGAGTTCTAAATTAGGAAGAAATGCTGGAGATCAAACACTGTCCCAGAAATTCAAGACTGACTTTGATGGGCTTCCTAGTGAATCAGATGCTGATGTGCAAGTAATCTCAGAGGGAGATGTACAGTGAACTCACGGCGCTGGTCCCACTCAGAGACACACCCCGGCACATTCCCCCCTTCCACCTGCCCAGCTCTGAGCTCCTCATTCTGGAGAGCCTGTTCTCCCATTTCCTGCCAAGACTGAACACAAGGGAGCACTCACCTGCCTGCACTCAGCGCCACACTCTGTGCAGGGAAGTGTCGGTCAGGATGGGCCCCAGTTATAGGGGCAGGGCCCCTGGGCCCGCTCTCCCCACAGAGGAGCCATTATCATGTCGTCTGGAGCGGAGGTGACATGTCTGCATGGAGAGTCTGGGGCGTCTCCAGTGAGGGCCGGATCTTACCCCCAGTGCTCGTCACCCTCACCCACGCCTGGGGACTAGGGACAAGTCCTGGCAATTACTGAGAAGGTCCACGCGAGCAGCTGAGCAGAGGGCAGGAGAGTTTTCTGTGTTCCCTGTGGGAGAGCCCAAGTTCACAGTGACAGTCATAGCCGGGGGAGGGACACTCACAGAGCACCCAGGCTCCCTTCACTGTCTCCCGGTGGGCATTTTCCTTCATGGCCTCACTCTTGCAAACTGTTTTCTCACTGATCATCAGCATGGGATCTGGAGGCTGGGCTTTCTCCTGAGTTGAAGTTCCATAGCCCTTTTTATTTATGGCCTCAGGTCTGTTTAATCTGGAAAACGCCCCCTTTGAAGCCAGAGTTTCCCTCCTCAGAATCCTCAGGTCTCCCTCACATCCACATGACTCTGCAAGGACCTTGTCACTGGTTCTAAGTCACCCATGGAGCCCCCTCCTTGAGCCTCTTATTGGATTCCAGCCTGTCCCCGTGTTCTGGGCCATGACTACTGGAAAGAAGATTTCTGGACTCAGACAGAGACTAAGAAATACCACTGATGAGGAAAAACAGAGAGGTAACATTAGACTGCTGCAGTCCGTGGGGTCAGAGTCAAACTTGACTTAGTGGCTGAACAGCATTAGAATACTTTAAATTGATCACGGCAATCAGCAGCTGATAGTTGGATCTTGGGTACCAGTTCCCTCAGCTGGGAAACAGCCCTGAGTTCATCCTTCTGAGAGCCCAGAGAGCAGAAGGGGTGCAATCAATCGTCCCCATTGGGCTCCTTCTGCAGGGAGTTGATGCACTGTGGCCAGTGGACTTGTCCACAGTTCAGGTACATGGGTTTGAGGAGAGAAGGCAGGCAAGTCAGCCACTACCTCTTAAAGTGTTCAACTGTGGTCCCTGTCTGCAGAAAATATGCATGATAATGATTTAACGTGTTGACTGATTATTCATCCTTGGAATCTGCCCCCACATATTTAAACACAGAGAACCTACTGTGTGCCATCCCTAGTACTAGGTAATAGTGGTCCTCGTCCTGATTTATGAGATGCTGGTTACATGAAGGACATGGTTCATCATTAGACTTCTCACTGAACTGGTGAAACGGTCTTGATTTTGCTATTAAGGTAGCTCCAGTCCCATGTCAGAGAAGGCAATGGCACCCCACTCCAGTACTCTTGCCTGGAAAACCCACAGACGGAGGAGCCTGGTAGACTCGCTAAGAGTCGGGCACGACTGAGCGACTTCACTTCCACTTTTCACTTTCATGCATTGGAGAAGGAAATGGCAACCCACTCCAGTGTTCTTGCCTGGAGAATCCCAGGGACAGCGGAGCCTGGTGGGCTGCCGTCTATGGGGTCACACAGAGTCGGACACGACTGAAGCAACTTAGCAGCAGCAGCAGTCCCATGTGGCTACTCAGCACCTGAAACGGGCTCGTCTGAGAGATGCTCTGATTGTAAACACACATTTGGCGTCAAGCATCTGTTAAGATAGAGAAACAGTAAACTACCTTTTCAAGAGCCTTTCAGAATTGATTATAGCTTGTGCTCAGTCGCTCACTTGTGTCCGACTCGCGACCCCATGGACTGTAGCCCGCCAGGCTCCTCTATCCCTTGGATTCTCCAGGCGAGAACACTGGAGCGGGTTGCCATGCCCTCCTCCAGGGGATCTTCCTGATCCCGGGGCTGAGCCTCTGTCTCCTGTGTCGCAGGCAGTTTCTTTACTAGCTGAGCTATCAGGGAAGGCCCCATCCTTAATAAAATCTCACTTATTCCAGAAAAAAGTCAACATTTGATGGGATTAAGGACATGGGATGTAAATAAGTAGGAAGTAGGAACCATATTCAATAAAATCCCCTTGCAGGGGAGCTGAGTGGCAGTGGGGGCACGTGGAGGCCACAGGCAAAACTAGTGGACTTGAGGTGGGTCCACATTATGGAATTTCTTCTTCACGGCTCCGATGTCTCCAAAAGACAGATTTGAGAGACAAGGTCTGCAGTATGGAGGCATTTGTTAATTCAGCAAATATTCTTGAGGTCAGCTCAGTGCTGGGCAGTGTGTGTCCATTTAAGGGCACTGGACAGAGAACTCTGTCCTGAGAGAAGTAAACTGACCCTGGCAGAGTCTTCTTCATTTTCTTTATCATCACAGCTTCACATTTTATGCACGATGGTGACTTTCCCCCATTGATTTTATCAACCTCTTAGGTCCTGCCAGGCCTCCTCTCATGGGCAGGTGGGTCCTGCTGGGGTCAAGGCTCAGCAACCTGCAGTAGAAATGGAATGAAATGAATGTGGTTTTCAGCTTTTGAATGAAACTGACTGCATGCACACATTTTTTAATCTTGAAACACGACTTGTTCCATCATATAAAGAACCTCCATCACACACTCGCTTGCAGAAAATTAAAAGAAAACATTTGGAAATTGATCTTAAAAAAAAACAATAATTGAAATAGAAATAAGTCTGGAAACCACAATATTACTTCTGGAAATGTAAGCTTCTCTCATACAATTTGTGTTAGTAATTCATGAACTGTTCTGTAATTCTCTGCTGTGCTTTTGCGCCACGCGGGCAGCAAACAGGGACGTCCCGGACACAGCCACGCGCACACGAGAGTTCTCTCCCGCGCCTCGGCGGTCGGTGTCACTCGCTTTGCCCCGGTTTGGATTCGGCGAGGACCGCCAGTGCTCAGACTCACACGGTAGATCCTCAGGAAGCTCTGGTCGTCCTGGCTCAAATGCAATGCAGATAAAAACGGACACAGCGGCTCCGCAGCGGGAACTTGAGTGAATGTAAAGATATGGGACCCCTCGCCAACGTGGTAGAAGGAACCGATCCCGACATTCAGGAAGACCCCCGCTCGGTGCAGCCGGGGCTCACCCTGAGCGCGGTGCAGGAAGGCTCGGGCAGGCGGAGAACACGGCTCCGTCTCTCAAACTCACGGCCCAGAAGCCGCGCCCGCAGTCGGCCGCGTCTCCCCGAGCCGGCGCGCTGTCTCGCGGCCGACGCCCAGGTCCCCTCGGCCGGACCCGCCTCCACCTCCACGAGTGGCGCCGGAGGTGAACCGCGGGGAGCGCAGGACGCAAGTGGTGCGGTGAACCTCTCAGGTCTCGGCTCCTTCTGCTGCTTGTAAACCCGCGGCGGACAGTTCTCAGGTCCTCAGAAATGATGAGGTGCTTGGTGGCCGTGTCCACGTCCATTGGCACGTCCACGGCGGGGAGAAAGGTCAGCAAGCAGGGACGCTGGACACTGCACTTCCTGCCCTCTGGGGGGTCACGTGGCTCACTCACTTCACTTCATAACTCGGTACTTGTTACCCAAGCAGACAGAGGGTTCCTGCCGACGCTCCCCTGAGCCTGATGAGATAGTTCCACGTATAAACTGAATGATTAAAGAGATACAATTCCATGTATAAACTGAATGATAAAAATGGAACCGGTCTTTCTCATTCACGCCCATGTTCTCTTTGCATTAACTGGATTATTTGATTCAAGACTTTTGTTTAGAACATGATATGCATTAAAGAAAAAAAAGAGAGTCCCTGGGTGTTGATTTTCCTCAAAATTGTCCAATTGAGACAGACTTTGTCAAAATACAGACACTGAGTATACACCTGAATGGTGGTGATTTGACGTGTCCCAGAATAATGCTGGAATGGTAAGGTATCCGCTTCTTTTTGCATCTCCCCTCTCTGTAAATGAACAAGCAATTGCACTCCAGTCCTTCCCATTCTCTGAGTTGTAGAAAATCTAAGAAGACGTGTCAGAGGTCTCTGGATGAGGGGGTGAACTCTGGAAGTCAAGACAGAGGAAGGGATTCCCATGGACATGGGAAGGGATGGGCTTGGATACTGCATTGACTCAGACCCAGAACTCGATGCGGCCAGGCTCGGAGGGCCGGGGCGGAAGGACTAGCTGCATTGACAACATCTCCACCTAACCAAGTGATGAGGAGGGGGCCTGGACTCGCCTGTCCTGGTGTGACCGTGTGGATGGGACCACATTTCAGTTCAGTCGCTCAGTCGTGTCCGACTCTTTGCAGCCCCATGGACTGCAGCACGCCAGCCCTCCCTGTCCATCACCAACTCCCGGAGTTTACCCAAACTCATGTCCATTGAGTTGGTGATGCCATCCAGCCATCTCATCTCTGTCGTCCCCTTTTCCTCCTGCCCTCAATCTTCCCAGCATCAGGGTCTTTTCAAATGACTCAACTCTTCACATCAGGTGGCCAAAGTACTGGAGTTTCAGCTTCAACATCAGTCGTACAAATGAACACCCAGTACTGATCTCCTTTAGGATGGACTGGTTGGATCTTCTTGCAGTCCAAGGGACTCTCAAGAGTCTTCTCCAACACCACACTTCAAAAGCATCAATTCTTCGGCCCTCAGGTTTCTACACAGTCCAACTCTCACATCCATACATGACCACAGGAAAAACCATAGCCTTGACTAGACGGACCTTAGTTGGCAAAGTAATGTCTGTGCTTTTGAATATACTATCTAGGTTGGTCATAACTTTTCTGCCAAGGAGTAAGCGTCTTTTAATTTCATGGCTGCAATCACCATCTGCAGTGATTTTGGAGCCCCCCAAAATTAAGTCTGACACTGTTTCCACTGTTTTCCCATCTATTTCCCATGAAGTGATGGGACCGGATGCATGATCTTCGTTTTCTGAATGTTGAGCTTTAAGCCAACTTTTTCATTCTCCTCTTTCACTTTCATCAAGAGGCTTTTTAGTTCCTCTTCACTTTCTGCCATAAGGGTGGTGTCATCTGCATATCTGAGGTTATTGATATTTCTCCCGGCAATCATGATTCCAGCTTGTGTTTCTTCCAGTCCAGCGTTTCTCATGATGTACTCTGCATAGAAGTTAAATAAGCAGGGTGACAATATACAGCCTTGACGTCCTCCTTTTCCTATTTGGAACCAGTCTGTTGTTCCATGTCCAGTTCTAACTGTTGCTTCATTGACCTGCATACAGGTTTCTCAAGAGGAAGGTCAGGTGGTCCGGTATTCCCATCTCTTTCAGAATTTTCCACAGAAAAATTTATTGTGATCGGCACTCAGCCTTCTTCACAGTCCAGCTCTCACATCCATACATGGAAATTTATACACAGGAAACTTATTGTGATCCACACAGTCAAAGGCTTTGGCATAGTCAATAAAGCAGAAATAGATGTTTTTCTGGAACTCTCTTGCTTTTTCCATGATCCAGCGGATGTCAGCAATTTGATCTCTGGTTCCTCTGCCTTTTCTAAAACCAGGTTGAACATCAGGGAGTTCACCATTCACGTATTGCTGAAGCCTGGCTTGGAGAATTTTGAGCATTATTTTACTAGCATGTGAGATGAGTGCAATTGTGCAGTAGTTTGAGCATTCTTTGGCATTGCCTTTCTTTGGGATTGGAATGAAAACTGACCTTTTCCAGTCCTGTGGCCACTGCTGAGTTTTCCAAATTTGCTGGCATATTGAATACAGCACTATCACAGCATCATCTTTCAGCAGCACTATTTACAATAGCTGAAACATGGAAGGAACCTAGAGGTCCATCAACAGATGAATGGATAAAGAAGCTGTGGTACATATGCACAATGGAATACTACTTGGCCATAAAAAGGAACGCATTTAAACAATACTCTAATAATTAATAAATAAAAATATCACACTGCCTCCTAAAAGAAGACAAAAGTAAAATCCAGGAGAGAAAAAAGCAAATAGGACAAACAGAAAATTCAGTCTCTGGTTTCTGCTTTTCAATGATGGAAACTAGATATTTGAATGAAAAGTACACAGGTGACGGTTTTTTCTCCCACTTATTACTGCATCCAACTAATCAGCAAACTTCACGGAGGGTCAACCACATAAAAAAATTCTGCAAGGTTTAAAAAGGAAGCAACCCTCTGGACAATACTGATTTTTCTATGTAATACTATAACATATTTGAAAAATATGAGGAAAACAAAGATACAAAATAATAGGGGAAAACACCTTATTTTCCTTAATTTTCCACGTGTGTTACCTTCATCTATGAAATAAAATTCTTGCCCACCCTGGAGTAGTAGTATTCTGGACCAACATTAGATTATGTGCAAACATATATTAGGTACTGATCACACTCACATGGACAGAAAACTATGGAAACACTTCAACTATTCCTGAAGAAACGAAATGCCTTTCAGATGGCAGTACTCATTGAGGAAGAAATTGATCTCCTTAATAAAGTTATTAATCTTTTTCTGTCTAGTAATTTCATGTATAGACTCAGCTCTTCCCACACAGCATCAGTTAAAATTGACCTCCTAATATTACTCCTTGGAAGGAAAGTTATGGCCAACCTAGACAGCATATTAAAAAGCAGAGCCAATAATTTGTCAACAAAGGTCCATCTAGTCAAGGCTATGGTTTTTCCAGTAGTCATGTATGGATGTGAGAACTGGACTGTGAAGAAAGCTGAACGCTGAAGAATTGATGCTTTTGAACTGTGGTGTTGGAGAAGACTCTTGAGAGTCCCTTGGACTGCAAGGAGATCCAACCAGTCCATTCTAAAGGAGATCAGTTGTGGGTGTCCATTGGAAGGACTGATGTTGAAGCTGAAACTCCAATACTCTGGCCACATCATGCAAAGAGCTGACTCCTTTGAAAAGACCCTGATGGGGCTCTCAGGGCATTGTTCTGGGCAGAAATGGAGAGGGCTTCGCAGTGGCTTGAAGAAAGGAATGAGATTAGCCAGTGCAGGCACGAGGACTCTTCTTACATAACCTCGAAACAAGGATCCTGGGCCTTTTATTCTGAAAAGTGACACAGCGTCATGCTCCATGGGGTGGGAGGGGGTGGGGGGGGTGACCTGGAGATCACATTACTGACACCAATCCTATTTCACCATTATCATTTTTTATTTAGTTTTATTTACCTTTATGGTCTTCCCAGGTGGTGCAGTGGAAAAGAACCTGCTTGCCAGCGCAGGAAATGCAGGAGATGCGGGTTGGCTCCTTAGGTGAGGAAAATCCCCTGGAGAAGGAAACGGCGACCCACTCCAGGGTTCTTGCCTGGAGAAGTCTACTGGGCAGAGAAGCCTGGTGGGCTACAATCCACGGGATGGCAAAGCATCAGGCACGACTGAGTAGGCACACACTCACCTTCAGAGTCTGACTCATCACTAGAATGCAAGGCAGCGTGAACTGAAAAACCATGCCTGTCTTGTTCAAAAATATGAATGGCCTGTAATAAATATTAAATACTACATACTTAATAAATGAATAAGTGAAAGGGAGACAGGAGCCTAGGACTGCCCTTAGAGTTATTCCGACAGTTGTCATTCATAGCAGATCAAAGCACTCTAACCTAAGTTAGCAACACAGGACCATGCAAACTCATGTCCAGATTATAAGGTTCTTGGGAATTTCCTGATGGTCCGGTGGTAGGACTCCATGTTTTCACTGCCAAGGGCCCGGGTTCAATCCCTGGTTAGGGAACTAAGACCGCTGGTGCTGCATGTGCACTCAAAAGAAAAAATATATATGGTTCTGACTCATTAAAATGGCAAGGGAATCAATAGGCTTTGAGAACTCTTTAACATTTCTCATCTGAGTGACTGATAACAAAATACCTTCTAAAAAATCAGTAGCCTTTGAATATTCAGTATGACCTTAAAATGTCCTGCAGATATTCTATTCAGTATAGAAAAGCTCCTCATTGGCCAATGAGTTTTAATTATTAATAATTCCACAGATCTGAACTTGCTGAGAAGTCAGCTTCAGCTTCAGTATCAGCCCCTCCAATGAAGATTCAGGGTTAATTTCCCTTCGGATTGACTGGTTTGATCTCCTCGCACATATTCAGAGCGTGCTGTTGAGAAATTATATATATAAGATAAACCTGAATATTCTTTGGAAGGACTGATGAAACTCCAATACTTTGGGCACCTGACGGGAAGAGCCGACCCATTGGAGAAGACCCCAATGCTGTGAAAGATTGAGGGCAGGAGGAGAAGAGGACAGCAGAGGATGAGATGGCTGAATGGCATCACCGACTCAATGGACACGAGTTTGAGCCAACTCCGGGAGACAGTGAAGGACAGAGGAGCCTGGCGTGCTGAAGCTTATGGGATCCGAAAGTGTCAGATATGACTAAGCACCTGAATCCATGCAAACACACACGTGCGTGCACACGCGCACACACACACACACACACACACACACACACACCAGTCTGCCCTGATGTTGATGTAAGTAACTATACATCAGTAGACCTTATCTGATGTGTCAGGAGTTTGAAGTTATAATCCAGACTCAGCACATCAATTGCCCTTATGTATCCCCACTCAAGCCTAAACAGTATGTTAGGTTTGAGGAAATAAGCAGACACTTTTGTCCATGGCTGGGTTGCTCAGTGGGGCAGGTCACCCAAGATTGTCTCAGATTCGAAAGAGACCTCCACGCTTACTTCCCTCATTGTTGGGTACACAAAGACCCAACAATCTTGCAGTAAATCTCACCACTGTGATCCCGCTCAGATACACACACTAGCACATTCCCACGTTCCACCCGCCCAGCTCTGAGCTCATCTCCCACTGAGAGCCGGCTCTCCTGATTCCTGCCCTGAGACTGAACACAAGGGAGCACTCACCTGCCTGCACTCAGTGCCACACTCTGTGCAGGGAAGTGGCAGTCAGGATGGGCCCCAGTTATAGGGGCAGGGCCCCTGGGCCCGCTCTCCCCACAGAGGAGGCATTATCATGTCGTCTGGAGCGGAGGTGACATGTCTGCATGGAGAGTCTGGGGCATCTTCAGTGAGGGCTGGATTTTACCCCCAGTGCTCGTCACCTTCACCCACCCCTGGGGACTAGGGACAATCCTGGCAGTTACTGAGAAGGTCCACGCGAGCAGCTGAGGAGAGGGCAGGGAGAGTTTTCCATGTTCCCTGCGGAAGTACAGAGTCAGAGTTGTCATCTGTGGTGGAGTTGGAACTCAAGATTGAGTCTAGGATTCCTATTATATTTGTATGCAATTGTATGATATTTCCCAATGGGCATTGTTTTTCTCTTTTTTTAATTGAAATATAATTTACAAGGTTGTGAGTCTCTGGTGTATGGAAAAGTGACTCAGCTCTTCTCTCTCTCTCTCCCCCTCTCTCTCTCTATATTTATATACATATATTCTTCTCCAGATTCTTTTCCCTTATAGGTTATTGCAAAATATTACTGGAGTGGGTTGCCATGCCTTCCTCCCGCAGATCTTCCCAACCCAGGGACTGAACTGGCATCTCTTATGTCTCCTGCAGTGGCTGGTGAGTTCTTTACCACTACTGCCACCTGGGAATCCCCACGTGTCTCTGTGTGTGTATTCAGTTCAGTTCAGTCGCTCAGTCGTGTCTGACTCTTTGTGACCCCATGAATCGCAGCACGCCAGGCCTCCCTGTCCATCACCAACTCCCAGAGTTCACTCAGACTCATGTCCACCGAGTCAGTGATGCCATCCAGCCATCTTATCCTCTGTCGTCCCCTTCTCCTCCTGCCCCCAATCCTTCTCAGCATCAGAGTCTTTTCAAATGCGTCAGTTCTTCACATGAGGTGGCCAAAGTATTGGAGCTTCAGCTTTAGCATCAGTCCTTTCAAAGAACACCCAGGGCTGATCTCCTTAAAATGGACTGGTTGGATCTGCTTGCAGTCCAAGGGACTCTCAAGAGTCTTCTCCAACATCACAGTTCAAAAGCATCAATTCTTCTGCACTCAGCTTTCTTTATACTCCAACTCTCCCATCCATACATGACTAATGGAAAAACCACAGCCTTGACTAGATAGACCTTTATTGACAAAGTAATGTCTCTGCTTTTTAATATACTATCTAGGTTGGTCATAACTTTCCTTCCAAGGAGTAAACGTCTTTTAATTTCATGGCTGCAATCACCATCTGCAGTGATTTTGGAGCCCAGAAAAATAAAGTCTGACACTGTTTCCCCTGTTTCCCTATCTATTTCCCATGAAGTGATGGGACCAGATGCCATGATCTTCGTTTTCTGAATGTTGAGCTTGAAGCCAACTTTTTGGCTCTCCTCTTTCACTTTCATCAAGAGGCTTTTTAGTTCCTCTTCACTTTCTGCCATAAGGGTGGTGTCATCTGCATATCTGAGGTTATTGATATTTCTCCTGGCAATCTTGATTTCAGCTTGTGCTTCCTCCAGCCCAGTGTTTCTCATAGTGTACTCTGCATATAAATTAAATAAGCAGGGTGACAATATACAGCCTTGACGTCCTCCTTTTCCTATTTGGAACCAGTCTGTTGTTCCATGTCCAGTTCTAACTGTTGCTTCCTTGACCTGCATACAGGTGTCTTAAGAGGCAGGTCAGGTGGTCCGGTATTCCCATCTCTTTCAGAATTTTCCACAATTTATTGTGATCCACACAGTCAAAGGCTTTGGCCTAGTCAATAAAGCAGAAATAGATGTTTTTCTGGAACTCTCTTGCTTTTTTGATGATCCAACGGATGTTGGCAATTTGATCTCTGGTTCCTCTGCCTCTTCTAACACCAGCCTGAACATCTGGAAGTTCACGGTTCACGCATTGCCATAGAGTTGTTCATAACAGTCTCATAACCCTTTGTATTTCTGCATTCTCTGTTACAACCTCTCCTTCATTTCTAATTTTGTTGATTTGATTCTTCTCTCTTTTTTTCTTGATAAGTCTGGCTAAAGGCTTGTCAATTTTGTTTATCTTCTCAAAGAACCATCTTTTAGTTTTAGTAATTTTTACCATTATTTCTTTCATTTCTTTTTCATTTATTTCTGCTTGGATCTTTATAATTTCTTTTCTTCTGCTAATTTTCAGGGTTTTTTGCTCTTCTTTCTCCAGTTGCTTCAGGTGTAAAGTTGGCTGTCTATTCCACGTTTCTCTTGTTTCTTAAGGTAAGGTTGTATTGCTATAAACTTCCCTCTTAGGCCTGCTTTTGCTGCATCCCACAGGTTTTGAGTTGTCGTGTTTTCATTGTCATTTGTTTCTAGAAATTTTTTTATTTCCTTTTTGATTTATTTGGTAACCTGTTGGTTATTTAGAAATGTATTGCTTGATCTCCACATGTTTGTGTTTTCTAGTGTTTTTCTTGTAATTGATATCTAGTCTCATAGCATTGTGATTGGAAAAAATGCTTGATACGATTTCAGTTTTCTTAAATTTACTGAGGTTTGACTTGTGACCCAAGATGTGGTCTATCCTGGAGAATGTTCCATGCGCACTTGAGAAGAAGGTGTATTCTTCTGCATATGGAGGGAACGTCCTGAAGATATCAATGAGATCCATCTCATCTAAGGCATCATTTAAGACTTGTGTTTCCTTATTAATTTTCTGTTTTGATGATCTGTCCATTGGTGTGAGCAGGGTATTAAAGTCTCCTACTATTATTGTGTTACTGTCAATTTCTCCTTTTTCGTCTGTTAGTGTTTGTCTTATGTATTGAGGTGCTCCTCTGTTGGGTGCATAAATATTTGCAATTGTTATGTCTTCCTCTTGGACTGATCCCTTGATCATATGTAGTGTCCTTCCTCATCTCTTGCAATCTTCCTTAAGGTATATTTTGCGATATGGGGATTTCTGCTCCAGCTTTCTTTTGCTTCCCATTTGCATGGAAAATATTTTTCCATCCTCTCACTTTCAGTCTGTATGTGTCTTTAGGTCTGAAGTGGGTTTCTTGTAGACAGCATATATATGGGTCTTGTTTTTGTATCCATTCAGCCAGTCTGTGCCTTTTGGTTGGAGCATTTAATCCATTTACATTTAAAGTAATTATTGATATATATGTTCTTTGCCATTTTCTTAATTGTTTGGGGTTTGATTTTGTAGATCTTTTTCTTCTCTTGTATTTCTTGACTACATAAGTCCCTTTAACATTTGTTGTAAAGCTTATTTGGTGGTACTGGGTTCTCTTAACTTTTGCTTGTCTGAAAGGCCTTTGATTTCCCCATCAATTTTAATTGAGATCCTTGCTGGGTACAGTAATCTTGGTTGTAGGTTTTCCCTTTCAGTACTTTAAATATATCCTACCATCCCCTTGTGGCCTGCAGAGTTTCTGCTGAAAGATTAGCTGTATGGGGTTTCCCTTGTATGTTACTTGTTGCTTTTCCCTTGCTGCTTTTAATAGTCTTTCTTTGTGTTTAGTCTTTGTTAGTCTGATTAGTACGTGTCTTCACAGGTTTCCTCTTGGGTTTATCCTATATGGAACTCTTTGTGCCTCTTGAACTTGATTGACTATCATGATATTTGTCTTTGGCTTACTTCACTTAGTATGACAATCTCTAGGTCCATCCATGTTGCTGCAAGTGACATGACTTCATTCTTTTTTATGCCTGAGTAGTGTTTCGCTGTATTGTATGTATATATGCACCATATCTTCTTTATCCTCTCCACTGTCAGTGCAACGTGTAGGTTGTGCCATGTCATGGCTACTGTGCATACTGTGACTGTAACTCCTATTGGCCGTTTCTGTCAATGCTCTGATGTTTCTAGAGTCAAGCTGATACCTGTGATCAGCTTCATTTCATCTGGAACCGGCTTCTCCTTTGACCTATGCTCTGGGTCTGTGTGCTCCTTTGCTCAGTCATGTCTGACTCTCTGCAACCCCATGGACTATAGCCCACAAGGCTCCTCTGTCCATGGGATTTCCCAGGCAAGGACACTGGAGTGGGTTGCCATTTCCTTCTCCAGGGGATCTTCCTGACCCAGGGATTGAACCTGCATCTCTTGTGTCTCCTTCATTGGCAGGCAGATTCTTAACCACTGTGCCACCTGGGAAGCCCCCATACTACGCTTGATGTTAGTCAAAAGGGCTTAAGCGCCACAGTTGTTGCTTCATGTAGCCTCGAGTTCTCTTAAACCTGGAGGGTGTCCCATTTAAAGCTAGTCCATCCCACCTCAGCATCTGTGAGCATCCCGAACGTACACAAGGCTCGCAGGGTATGATGGCGTGGATCCGTGGTGGAGGACAGACTGCTCCTTGGTTCCTGTGGGACAACCAGACTTTCCTTCTTTATTTTGAGGACTTATCTCCACGAGTGATATTTCTGGACCTACAGACAGGTTCAGCAAAAAGTAATATATAGATACAGGTGCAAAGGGCCAACTCATTGGAAAAGACCCTGATGCTGGAAAAGAATGAAGGCAGGAAGAGAAGGAGGCAACAGAGGATGAGATGGTTGGATAGCATCATGGACTCAACAGACATGAGTTTGAGCAAACTCCAGGAGATAATGTGCAGAGAAGCCTGGTGTGCTGTAGTCCATGAGGTCTCAAAGAGTCAGACAGGACTAAGGGACTGAACGACAACAACAGAATTCTTTAAAAATGGGGAAAAGGCCCCAAACCAGTGGCGAATTGGGCAAAAAAAAAAAAAAGAGAAACTTCACAAGATAGATGAGAAGACTGACCCTGAATCATGTGTTAATTATAACAAGTCATTCAATTTTTCAAGATGGCTTTGGGTATTCTATATTTTTTACAGTTTCCTATCTTAGAATAAGCTTGCCAATTCAAACAATGGCAGCAAAATAAAAACACCACAAGCAGGACTGGGTTGTTTTTGCGATCTGTCAACTCTTTAGATCAACTAAGAGTGCATTGGTTCAGGGGGAATATGGGAAACCTCTGTGCGTTCCTTCAGTTTTGCTGTGAATATGAAACTTCTCTAAAAATAAAATTTATGAAAAATGGAAGAGGGATGGATTGGGAGTTTAGGATTAGCAGATGCAAACTAGTATATATAAGATATATAAACAACAAGGTCCTATTATATAGCACAGGGAACTATCTTTAATATCCTGTGATAAAGCTTAATGGAAAGAACTATGAAATATATATATATGTATGTATAACTCAGTCACTTTGCTGTACAGAACAAATTAAAACAGCTTTGTAAATCAACTCTACTTCAGCAAATTAAATTTTAAAAAGTATTATACTCAACAAAAATAAAATTCTATATAGGGCCAGTAAGGCATTAATTTGTAAGGCCTCCTCAGGCAGCCATTTTGCTTTTTTGCATTACTTTTCCATGGGGATGGTCTTGATCCCTGTCTCCTGTACAATGTCAGGAACCTCATTCCATAGTTCATCAGGCACTCTATCTATCAGATCTAGGCCCTTAAATCTATTTCTCACTTCCACTGTATAATCATAAGGGATTTGATTTAGGTCATACATGAATAGTCTAGTGGTTTTCCCTACTTTCTTCAATTTGAGTCTGAATTTGGTAATAAGGAGTTCATGATCTGAGCCACAGTCAGCTCCTGGTCTTGTTTTTGTTGACTGTATAGAGCTTCTCCATCTTTGGCTGCAAAGAATATAATCAATCTCATTTCAGTGTTGACCATCTGGCGATGTCCATGTGTAGAATCTTCTCTTGTGTTGTTGGAAGAGGGTGTTTGCTATGACCGGTGCATTTTCTTGGCAAAACTCTACTAGTCTTTGCCCTGCTTCATTCCGCATTCCAAGGCCAAATTTGCCTGTTATTCCAGGTGTTTCTTGACTTCCTACTTTTGCATTCCAGTCCCCTATAATGAAAAGGACATCTTTTTGGGGTGTTAGTTCTAAAAGGTCTTGTAGGCCTTCATAGAACCGTTCAACTTCAGCTTCTTCAGCATTACATGAGAAACGCCGGGCTGGAAGAAGCACAAGCTGGAATCAGGATTGCTGGGAGAAATATCAATAACCTCAGATATGCAGAGGACACCACCCTTATGGCAGAAAGTGAAGGGGAACTAAAAAGCCTCTTGATGAAAGTGAAAGAGGAGAGTGAGAAAATTGGCTTAAAGCTCAACATTCAGAAAACGAAGATCATGGCATCTGGTCCCATCACTTCATGGGAAATAGATGGGCAAACAGTGGAAACAGTGTCAGACTATTTTTTTGGGCTCCAAAATCACTGCAGATGGTGGTTGCAGCCATGAAATTAAAAGATGCTTACTCCTTGGCAGAAAAGTTATGACCAACCTAGATAGTATATTCAAAAGCAGAGACATTACTTTACCAACAAAGGTCTGTCTAGTCAAGGCTATGGTTTTTCCAGTGGTCATGTATGGATGTGAGAGTTGGACTGTGAAGAAGGCTGAGTGCCGAAGAATTGATGCATTTGAACTGTCGTGTCGGAGAAGACTCTTGAGAGTCCCTTGGACGGCAAGGAGATCCAATCAGTCCATTGTGAAGATCAGCCCTGGGATTTCTTTGGAAGGAATGATGCTAAAGCTGAAGCTCCAGTACTTTGGCCACTTCATGCGAATAGTTGACTCACTGGAAAAGACTCTGATGCTGGGAGGGATTGGGGGCAGGAGGAGAAGGGGACGACAGAGGATGAGATGGCTGGATGGCATCACGGACTCGACGGACCTGAGTCTAAGTGAACTCCAGGAGTTGGTGATGGACAGGGAGGCCTGGTGTGCTGCGATTCATGGGGTCGCAAAGAGTCGGACACGACTGAGCGACTGCACTGAACTGACCTGAAGGCGTTAATAATTCATGGTACTGGCAATAGAGAACTAGACAATGTTTAATGATGTCAGTGAGGTGTTGATGTATATTTGAAAAAGAAATATTAAACTGTGTAGATACATTTGAAAAATATTGAATTAAAAAATTAGTACATGGAGTGGCATGTACTAGTAGATAGTGAGATATGGAAATACACTTTTTTTTTTTTTTAACTAAACCAGAAAACTCAAAGGAGACTTGGACTCAGTGGGAGAAGGCGAGGGTGGGATGATTTGAGTGAATAGCATTGAAGCATATACATCACCATACGTAAAATAGAATAACCAGTGGGAGTTTGGGGTATGACACAGGGCACCCAAGCCGGTGCTGTGTGACAACCTTGAGGGATGGGGGATGAGGAGGCAGGTAGGAGGGGGTTCAGGATGAGAGGGACACATATATACCTGTGGCCGATTCAAACTGATGTATGGTGGAAACCATCACAGTGCTGCTGCTAAGTCACTTCAGTCATGTCCGACTCTGTGTGACCCCATAGACGGCAGCCCACCAGGCTCCCCCGTCCCTGGGATTCTCCAGGCGAGAACACTGGAGTGGGCTGCCATTTCCTTCTCCAATGCATGAAAGTGAAAAGCGAAAGGGAAGCTGCTCAGTCATGTCCGACTCTTCGCGACCCCATGGACTGTCAAGTAATTATCCTCCAATTAAAATAAATAAAAACAAAAACACTAAATTTGGACAAACTCAAAGTGAAAGGTGTGTATGAGGGGGATGTTAGATGTAGGGAATAAATTCTAAAATCTAGAGACACATCCTAGCAGCAGTTCTATGTCAGACGATCATGGTTCCTTCAACCCCAAGTCCTACATCCAGAGAAATCCGGTAAGAAAATGAAGTCATGCTTTCCCAAGTGTCTACATGTATTTCTTTTCTTCTACACATTGCAAGACAGGATAGGAACTTTAATGGGAGGTGGAGGATTTAGGCACAGACAGTCAACCCCACAATCACATCACTAGAATACTGTGAAGGAAGAACCCCAGAATCATCAACTGGCCCTGATGAACCATTTACAGGACAGGGTGCGTCAGGAGGGGAGATGCCAGGGTGACCGAGGGGGACACCTTTGTGAGAAGATTACTTCAGGACGTGCCCTTGTCAGACAAGTACACCCCTGAGTCTGCCCTCATCGTGAGTCCAGAGATGGTGTGAAATGATGAGGTTGGGGTTCATCTCTTCCACGTGCGTCAGCATCATCTTAATCTCCTCATCATATGAAGATTTGTTCAGGCTGGGAAAATACAAAAAGAGAAGCTGTGTTGACTTGATACATGATTTCTGCCCTCTCTACACCCCAATGGCTAGTTCCCCTTCACTCTTTCCTGGGATAGTTGTGCAAAGGATCCATAAAATCCTTCCTAGAGACTAGGAAAGTGAGCAAGAGGGGCGTGAACCATTTGTCCCTCCCCTGCAGGTCATCAGGGTCTTGGCACATGGAAGGCGCTCAAATGTTCATTCTATGGGAGTCAGCTACACACACTCTAAATGCAAACATAATGTTTCTCGAATTTATGGTTGCCAGAGGGGAAGGATGGAGGGAAGGGATAGTTTGGGAGTTTGGGATGGATATGTACACACTCCTACATTTGAAATGGAGAACCAACAAGGACCTACTGTAGAGCGCAGCGAACCCTGCTCAGTGTTATGTGGCAGTCTGGATGGGAGGGGAGTTTGGGGGTGAATGGGTACGTGTATATGTATGGCTGAGTCCCTTCACTGTTCACCTGAAACTATCACATTTGTTAATCGGCTGTACCCCAATACAAAATACAAAGTTAAAAAAAAAAAAACCATAATGTTCCAAACAATATTGACTCCTTCTCTTCAAGAAATGTACTTCTGTGTCAAGACCCTGCTCTGTCCTTGATGGAAACCCTCCTGGCTCTGAGCTGCGGTTGCACTTTTTCAGGCAAATTAAGTAGGAGATGGTGTTTTTAGTAAAGGAGTCATTCTTGCCTGGCGTGATTCTGCTTGTCAGGGGGTATTTGACATCAGGAACCTTTAAAAAAATTTTTTTCAGAGATAGATACGATGGGCATTCTTTTTAAAAGTTAATTAAAATTTTATTGAGATATACCTGACATGCAACATTGTATAAGGTTAAGGTTGAAATACATTGGTTTGATATGTTTATATACTGCAAAGTGATTACCATCAGAACGTTAGCTAACATCTCTACCAGATCACACAATCTCTCTCTTTTGGTGGTGAGAACAATTAAAATCTTGTCTCAGCAATTTTGAAGGTTTTTTTTTTTCTTGGTGCTGGGGGGCATGTGGCTTACAGGATCTCAGTTCCCCAACCAGGGATTGAAGCTGGGCCACGGCAACGAAAGCGCAGAAGCCTAATCACCAGACCACCGTGGGAGTGCCTGAAGTTTGTATTTCTGGTCATCATCTCTCAAAGGCGGTGCCCCAGGGAATGGAACAAGTGGGTTGAGACCAGAGACGCTCGACCAACATCCTGCAATGCACAGGATAGCCACCCCCTGTAAAGAAGTCTCCAGCCCAAATGTCAATGGTGCCAAGACTGCACAAACCTACAGTGGTCCCACCCCCCTCGGGGGTCACTCACCACTGAGGGGACAGCATCCACTCACCCAAGCACTTGCAGGCTGCACTCCAGACTGACCAAGGCTTCACACAGCACTGCCGCCCCATCATAGTCCAGGGTGATCCATTCCAGGTTCACACAAGTCAGCGATTTGCAGGTGGTGAGAGCCGAGGCTAGGTCCTCACAAGAGGCAGGGCTGAGCTCGCAGGCCTCTAGCCTGCACAGGGGGACACACCAGCATAAGGTGGGCTGGCATACACACCACCTCGAGGTGCCAAGGTCACGCCTCTGAGAAGAGATGTTGCAATCTGGATAAGTGGGTCTCAACTGGGGCACACAGTGTGTCTGCAGACATCTGACACGTGCGAGGAGTCCTGCTAGCCTCCCGTGGGTGGAAGGAGGCCAGAGTTACAGCTAAACCTCCCTCAATGCACAGGACAGCTCACTTCACCACCCAGGCCCAGGGCTTCCCTGGTAGCTCAGTGGTGAAGAACACGCCTGCCAATGCAGGAGACACGGGTTCAATCCCTGGTCCAGGAAGATCCCACATGCCACGGAGCAACCAAGTCTGTGAGCCACAGCTACTGAGCCTGTGCTATCAAGCCCGGAATCCGCAACTTCTGAAGCCTGTGTGCCCCGCAGCCTGTGCTCCACGAGAGAAGCCACTGCAAAGAGAAGCCCGCGCACCGCAGCTAGACAGTGGGACCCGCTCACCCCCACTGGCTGCAGTCAGAGAGCGCCCGTGCACAGCAACGAAGACCCAGAGCAGCCAAATAAACAGATAAAACTATATATAAAGAACAAAACCACCAAGTCCCACATGTCAGCCCGTGGCAAGCTGGAGCAAACCCTGGGTTCATGGCTGGCATTTTACTTAACAGATTGCTTCATTGCACTTGTTTTTAAACTTGCATCCCGTTCGTCCCTTTCACTCTCCAGCTTTTCTTCTTGAAATAGGTAAGCTTTCCCACCATCCATGGACACTCACCCGAGGTGCTCTAATTTACACTTAGGGTGCTTCAAAGCTTTGCATAACTGTTTGGCGCCAGCGTCGTATATCTTATTGTTCCCTAGTTTCAGGGTTGTCAGTTTTTCACTGTGGACAAGAACAGTAGCGATGTCCACACAGCAAACAGAAGTGAAGTAGCAATTCATCAGCCTGGAGGAAAAGAAAAATACAAGTGGATCTGATCCTGAGGTCCAACCTGTAATGGCTTCACTTATGTTCACTTATTCCTGTAAAGGAAGAAATACTCAAGTGTTCCTGAGATGCTGACGATGGTGATGGAGATGATACCAGAGACGACGATGAGATGATAGAGACGACGATGATGATGATGACAGATGAGAAAGAGGATAGAGATTGTAATGATAATGACCGAGATGATGGGGACAATGACAGAAGTGATGATAGAGACGACACAACGCAGTTCCTCCCCTTTCTGCCCTCTGCCCAACCCTGGGCTCCCTGCACTCTCCTTCCTGCCCAGTCTCTCCCCTCAGGGACCTCTGTTCCTGCTGGTTGTAATGCTCTTTATCCAAGTATATGCTGAGTTATCCCCCTACTTCCTTCAAGTCTCTGTATACACAGCGTGTTTTGGGAAGGACTTCACTAAATATCTCACATAATTTGGTATCTCCTGTGTATCTCCTGTCTCCAAGCTCATGGCTCCTCACAGTATTGTGCCCCACTCACACAGTATGCAAGTGCGTATACAGAATATACATATGTACATACACATGTGTGTAAGCCTGATGAACGTGTATCTGTGTATGCAAGCATGTGGACACATGTATAGACGCATTTATGCACACATATATGTCTGCTATGTACATATATGGAATACGTATAGAGGGTATATATGTGTGTCTATGTTCTCAAGCAGGAATGATTTTTGCTTCCTGCCCCCAGGCGACACTGGGCAGTGCCTGGGGACATTGTTTGGCTTGCCACACAGGGACAGGCTGCTACCACCATCCCACAGTGCACTGGACAGTCGGCCTCCCCAGGAAAAAACCATCTCAGCCTAAACGTCAATAGCTAACATGCTGTTGATCTTGTTGTTGAGTTGCAAAGTTGTGTCTGATTCTTTGTGTCCCCGTGGGCTGCAGCACACCAAGCTTCCCTGTCCTTCATTATCTCCCAGAGTGTGCAACTGGTGACATGTACCCACTACCATATGTAAAAGAGATAACTAACAAAGACCTACTCTGCAGCACAAGGAACCAATCAGTGCTCTGTGCTGACCTGCTGCTGCTGCTGCTGCTAAGTCGCTTCAGTCGTGGCCGACTCTGTGCGACCCCATAGACGGCAGCCCACCAGGCTTCCCTGTCCCAGGGATTCTCCAGGCAAGAACACTGGAGTGGGTTGCCATTTCCTTCTCCAATGCATGAAAGTGAAAAGTGAAAGTGAAGTCGCTCAGTCATGTCCGACTCTTCGTGACCCCATAGACTGCCCCCAACCAGGCTCCTCCGTCCATGGGATTTTCCAGGCAAGAGTACTGGAGTGGGGTGCCATGGCCTTCTCCATGGCGACCTGAGTGGGAAGGAAATCCAAGAGGGGATATATGCACACACATAGCTGACTCATTTTGCTTATAATGGGAACTAACACAACATTGTAAAGCAAATATACTATAACAAAATTTTTTTTAAAAAACAGATGAGTGGACAAAGAAGTTGTGGTACATACATACAATGGAATATTACTCAGCCACAACCTAGAGCCTGATATACAGAGTAAAGTAAGTCAGAAAGAGAAAAACAAGTATCGAATAATATACGCACTTTTTTGGAATCTAGAAAAAACAGCAGTGATGAGCCTATTTTCAGAGAAGAAATGGAGACGGAGAGAACGGCCTGGTGGGCACAGTGGGGAAGGAGACGATGGTAGCGCAAACTGACAAAGAGGCACAGACACATATACACTGCCACGTATAAAACGGGCCTCCCTGGTGGCTCAGACGGGAAAGAATCCGTCTGCACTGCGGAAGACCTGGGTTCCATCGCTGGGTCGGGAAGAGCCCCTGGAGGAGGCAATGGCAACCCACTCCAGTATCCTTGTCTGGAGAAGCCCCATGGACAGAGGAGCCTGGCGGGCTACAGTCCATGGGGTTGCAAAGAGCTGGACACGACTGAGTGACTGAGCAAGAACAACATGTATAAACCAGATAGCTAGTGGGAAGCTGCTGTATAGCCCAGGGAGCTCAGCCTGGCGCTCAGTGATGACCAAGGTGGGTGGGATGAGGGGAGGAGGCTAAAGAGCAAGGAGATTATATATGTAATTAGGACTGATTCACACTGATGTATGGCAGAGACCACCACAATACTGTAAAGCAATTATCCTCCAATAAAAAATCAACTTGAAGAGGTAGAGTAAAAAAAAAACCAGACACGCATCTGCCAGGAAGCCTCAGAAGTAGCAGGTGGGGTAACCACTGAGCCTTGCTTTTTTTTCTTTTTCAGAAGACTTCATGCTTTTCCTCTCTTCCTGTTCCTTTCCTGGGCTGCCAAGAGCCAAAAACAAAACCAAACACTGACATTCAAACTCCAGCCAGGCGTACCATAACTCCTGTAGGTTGCAGCTTGGGTGCCTCAGTGATTCACACAAAGTTGTCACTCCCTCATCTTTCAGGACGTTTGAGCCCAGGTCGAGAAAAGTCAGGGATCTGTTGCCCAGAAGGACCTGGGAGAGGTAGTCACAGGCTGCAGAGGTGAAGCAACAGTGCGACAATCTGCAAAGGCACACACATCATCCGTCAGCCTACGCAAGTCCTGTGTTCTCGTTCAGTCGCTCAGTCACGTCCTGCTCTTTGCAACTCCACGGACTCTAGCCCTTCAGGTTCCTCTGTCCATGGGGTTTTCCAGGCAAGAATACTGGAGTGGGTTGGCATTTCCTCCTCCAGGGGGGTCTTCCTGACCCAGGGATGGAAACCGAGTTTCCTGCATTGGCAAGCGGATTCTTCACCACTGCGCCACCTGGGAGGCCCACATAAGCTCCATAGGGTAATCTTTTCATGAAACTACATGGAAAAACTTTCTTGTACCCTGTGGTCATTTAGAAAAATAAGAGGATTAAAATGTGGAGCAGAGGTGACTTCCCTGAGGGTACAGTGGATAGGAATCCACCTGCCAATGAAGGAGACAAAGGTTCGATCCCTGGTCTGGGAAGATCCCACATGCCTCGGAGCAATGAAGCCTGTGAGCCACAACTTCTGAGCCTGTGCTCGCAACAAGAGAATCCACTGCTCACCGTCACTAGAGAAAGTCTGTGCGCAGCCGTGAAGACCCAGCGTGACCAAAACTAAATTTAAAAAAATTTTTTAATGTTGTAGCAAGGGGAATCTAAAAAGAAATGATACAAATGAACTTAGGTACAAAACAGAAAGAGACTCACAGACTTAGAGAATGAACTACAGTCAGGTGGGAAGGGATGATCAGGGAGTTCCGGACAAACATGTACACACTGCTGCATTTACAATGGAGAACCAGCAAGGACCTACTGTAGCGCACAGGGAACTCTATGGCAGCCTGGATGGGAGGGGCGTTTGGGGGGAGAATGGATACATGTATATATATGACTGAGTCCCTTTGCTGTCCACCTGAAACTATCAGAACATTGCTAATCAACAATAATCCAGTTCAAAATAAAATGCTAAAAAAAGAAAACGTAAGACTTTAACGGTCACTTAATATAATCTCCAAATTTTCCATGACTCTACAATTATGCCTTCCCTACATATCTCCACTTTCTGCCATTTTACATTATACTGAATTAATACCTTGCATCAAAAATTTTAAGTTCTAAGGTTTGTTATAAATAGACTTTTCATATTTTTTAAAATTTATTACCCAATTGACTTTACAAAAAACTTAATGCTTTCTATTATACTATAAATTTGCCCACTTTGCAGAATTCTGACCTAATGGAATACATTTTTTAAATCCGCACATTTGTTTAAAATGGTATTAAACATTTAAATACTAAAAATATTAACTATTTGAAGAAAAAAAAAAAAAGGTTGAACATTAGAGGAATGGGGTAAGGGTTTTAAGAGAATTTTTGTGCTATTTTTCCAACTTTGTTCCAAGCCTAAAACTAGTTCAAAATAAAAAGTATAGAAATAGATTGAACATTTTTTCTTTTAAAGTTACTAGTGACTTTCTTGCATCTTCAGTAGTCTTTCATTTTTAAGGAATAAAGATTCAAGTTTAAAAACAAAAAAAAAAGTTAAATGATGTATTTTAAAGAACTCTTAGATAAATATATCCCACTTAAATTACCAGCTATTGAATATGCTTTAATTTTATTTACTGAATAATATCAGGCAAGATTTAATAGCCAAGTCCTTTCATCTTCCAATATGTAATTTCTTTTGTGCCTGTAAATATTTCTTGGTCTAAATTGTTATAGTTCAGAGTTTTCTCTTATTTTTTTAATAGTTTGGTTTTAATGTTTAATGTTCCTGGAACTTTAGTATTGACTTTTTTATAATAAAAAAAATCATCTCAGTAATAATATTCTAGCCTTCTTCTATTGTAAATGCCACTTTGGGTGTGCATGTAATACTTATGTCTATATACACACCTCTGGACACGCACACACACAAAAGCTTTGTTTCTAGACTACCTATTCACTTCCATACACTCCGGCTTGCTTGCTCCCTTCCCCCACTTTAAGGTATTCTTTTGAAATTAACACTAAGTTTCTCCTGTGGCCCCCCTGGGTAAATAGACAACCCTTTCTATTGCCACCGACAAAGAATCAGTTTGGTTTATAGAAACTCCAGGCCAGAAAGAGGTGGGGACACTGGGGGTGGGGGAGGGGTCCAGTGATAACCAAGGACGTGTGAAGCCCCACACCTGCAAGTAATCAGATGAATCCCCCCCGCCACCAAGCACCCAGTATACCTACAGAAGCACCAACCGTCTTTATGATAACCTGGGCACCAAGCTGGGTGCTAAGGGCTCGTCTTGCGTCTCTAGAATTCATCAATTCAACCTCAGGCACCCCTGCGGGGCAAGCCCGCTTTGCTGGACCGTGCATGGCGTGGGGGCAGTCCGCGGCTATCCCCCCGGCCTCCCCTGTAGGGCAAGCCCGCTTTGCTGGACCGTGCGTGGTGTGGAGGCGGTCCGCGGCCGTCCCCCCGGGCTCCCCTCCCCGACACCGACTCACAGCAGCGCCTCCAGGGCACAGTCTGGGTTCTTCAGGGCCTCACACAGCACCTGCACCCCATCGTCCTTCAGGGCGTTCTCGCACATGGAGAGAAGCTTCAGCTTCTTGTTGTGGACGAGAACAGAGGCGATGTCTTCGCAGGCTTCACCCGTGATGTCACACTTCCCCAGCCTGCGGGAGAGACGGGTGGTGGGGGGCGGCCGGGATGTTTACAGGGTGTCTGCACAACGGGCCCTGGACCACCTCAGGGCCTCCAATCCAGCGCCTGCCAACTCCAGACTCTTTAAAAAGCAGAGGTAATTACGCGATTCTCCGCATGAGTCCCTGTTGCGTTCCACTCAAATTAGAAATGCTTTCAAATGTGGTTCTGGAGAAGACTCTGGAGAGTCCCTTGGACAGCAAGATCAAACCAGTCAGTCCTAAAGGAAATCAATCCTGAATATTTATTGGAAGGACTGATGCTTAAGCTCCAATACTTTGGCCACCTGATGCTAAGAGCAGACTCATTGGAAAAGACCCTGATGCTGGGAAAGATGGAAGGCAGGAGAAGGGAGCGACAGAGGATGAGATGGTTGGATGACATCACCGACTCAATGGACATGAGTTTGAGTAAACTCTGGGAGATAGTGAAGGACAGGGAAGCTTGGTGTGCTGCAGTTCATGGGGTTGCAAAGAGTCGGACGCGAGTTAGCCTGAACAACAACAAAGCAAGCCTATATGTTCAAACAACTCATGCATGGACCCTTCCTCTCCCTTCTGATGAATCTTGATAGGTGAAATTAACCAAGTGCACGTGATCTGTCAGTCATATTACTGGTGGAGAGAAGAGTATGTCTTCTTGGTGGGTTTAACAAGTTGCTTTTGTTTATTGCTATTTCTGCTACTTCTCTTTGTTCTTCCTGCTGAAAAAAAGACTGAGTCTGTTTAGAAATACTCCAACGAGACTAAAGGCATCCCAGATAATTTTCAGGAGAAAGCAATGATTTGACCCACTCCAGTATTCTTGCCTAGAGAATCCCAGAGACAGAGGAGCCTGGTGGGCTGCTGTCTATGGGGTCGCACAGAGTCGGACACAACTGAAGCGACTTAGCAGCAGCAGCAGCAGCAGCAGTGATTTGGGGGAAATTACTTTCCCTCTATCCTCTGTTATCTGCCAGATTCCAAGATGACATTTGTGATCATCCATAACCTTTCTCATTTTAAGTCTCTGTTTAAGTCTCATATAAGTCTCTCTCATTTTAAGTTTCTTCAAGGGAAAAGAAACTGGAGTTATGGCTTTGGTAGGATTGGTTGAGAGGAGAGTCAAGGAGAATCAGATAAGGCATCTGTGAGGTCATTCAAGTGAGCACAAAAGAAAAGATGGGACAGACCTTCTGAGAGGAAGCTTTGCCCTTGAGAACCCATCCTTCCTCATCTTAGTAGGAGGTCTACTGATACTGAGACGGACGTGGTGAAACACGTGAGAAACCACGACAGGAAAGGAGATAGGCGTGTTTGATCTGCCGAGTTCACACAGAGAAAAATCTACATCATGGAGGACAACCCCGAGACTCACATGAGCTCTTCTATGTTGCACATTGGGTGTTTCAGCGCCTCACACAGCTGCTTGGCATCCATATGGGAGAGGCTGCTGCCACAGAGGTTCAGGTGCTTCAAATGAGGGTTATGAAGAATGGCCTTAAATAATTCTAGGCTATTTGCCAGATTCGAAGCAAAGTTACACCTACAAAAGAGGAAGAAATACGGAAACTCATGAAATGAAGTCCAAAGCAAGATACCTCTTACACAATTCTTCCGACTTTTCATGCTTAGGCTCCTAATATTTTTTTTTAAATATCTGGTTTGTTATTGTTCAGTCACTAAGTCATGTCCAACCCTTTGCAACCCCATGGAATGCAGCGCGCCAGGTTCCCCTGTCCTTCACTATCTCCCAGAGTTTGCTCAAATTCATGTCCATTGAGTAGGTGATGCTATCTAACCATCTCATCCTCTGCCACCTTCTTCTTCTTTTGTCTTCAATCTTTCCCAGCTTCAGGATTTTTTCCAATAATTTGGCTTTTCTGGTTGTGTATGTGTGTGTCTGTGTGTTAAGTCACTTCAGTGTGTCTGACTCTTTGTGACTCCATGAACTGTAGCCCACCAGGCTCCTCTGTCCATGGAATTCTCCAGGCAAAAATACTGGAGTGGGTTGCCATGACCTTCCTGTCCCCAGGATTGAACCTGTGTCTCTTACGTCTCCTGCACTGGCAGTTGGGTTCTTTACCAGTCACGCCATCTGGGAAGCCCTCTTCTGGTTATTTCCGCCTATGAATTCTCTCTGGGATCTTTGGACACCAGGTGCTTAGAGGTCTCCTGTTTCTGCCTAGTCCCTCCACTTCTGCATTCCACCACAGATATTATAAGGAAACCAGACTGAGCCCATGTTAAATTCTTGGCACCAGGTTTGTGCCTCCTTGCACTCCTATATCTGGCAATACGTCCCATGTCCAAACAAGATTGTCTTCCCCAAGGAAAGGATCATTTCGGTCTAAAATTTTTAATGGTTTTTTTTTTTTAAGGCAACAATTTTTTTAAGTTTTGTTTAAAAAAAAAAATTAAAAGGAGACGGTATATGCCCTGGTTGGAGACCCAGGCTCTTGAGGTTGAGAAAACTGGATTCAAATATTTGTTTTTCCCCTGGATATTCTGAAGGTTGGGTAAATTAACTTAATGGTGGAGGTTCATCACAAAGCAAGTAGATCATGATGGTTCAGAAATTACCATTTATTGCCCCCCCCCATAGAGGAATGGATAAAGAAGATGTGTTACATTCCATATATACAATGGAATATTACTCAGCCATTGACCCGGAGGGATGGTGTGGGGGGCGGGGGGGAGGTGGGAAGGGGGTTCGGGATTGGGAACATGTGTACCCCCACGGCGGATTCATGCTGATGTGTGGCAAAACCAATACAATATTGTAAAGTAAAAAAAATAATAAGAATAAAATTTTTAAAAAGAAATGAAATAATACCATTTGCAGCAACATGGATGGACCCAGGGAATGTCATAACGAGTGAAGTAAGTCAGACAGAGAATGAGAAATACTGTATGACATGCCTTATATGTGAAACCTAGAAAGAAATGATTCAAATGAACTTGCTTACAAAGTAGAAAGAGAGTCACAGACTTGAGAGAATGGACTTATGGTTGCCAGAGGGGAAGGGATAGTTAGGGACATTGGGATGGACAGGTACACACTGCTAGATTTAAAATGGATAACCAACAAGGACCTACTGTAGAGCACAGGGAACTCTGTTCAATGTTACGTGGGAGCCTGGAGGGGAAGGGACTTGGAGAATGGATACCTGTATCTGTATAGCTGAGTCCCTTTGCTGTTCACCTAAAACCACCTCAACATTGTTAATCGGCTCTGCTGCTGCTGCTGCTAAGTTGCTTCAGTCGTGTCTGACTCTGTGCGACCCCATAGATGGCAGCCCACCAGGCTCCCCCCGTCCCTGGGATTCTCCAGGCAAGAACACTGGAGTGGGTTGCCATTTCCTTCTCCAATGCATGAAAGTGAAAAGTGAAAGTGAAGTCGCTCAGTTGTGTCCAACTCTTAGAGACCTCACGGACTGCAGCCCACCAGGCTCCTCCGTCCATTGGATTTTCCAGACAAGAGTACTAGAGTGGGGTGCCATTGCCTTCTCTGGTTAATTGGCTCTACCCCAATACAAAATAAAAAGTTCTTAAAAAAAAAACAAAAAAAACCCTCTAGGTATGATGATGATTCATTTCTGTGTACACTGTGAAGAGGAACTGTTTTCCTCAGTTTGGAACCCCAGGGTCCTTGGAAGGACATGCACATTTTCATTCACACCTTCACTCAGGTGGTTTCAGATACCTGGTCTCCTCCTTTACAGAGTCATCTGCCCCGTTTAAAATCAACAACCAATCTCTCAATTATAAGACCACTAGTCCTCATTTTTCAATAAACTGTATAGACTGGAGAAGACTCTTGAGAGTCCAAGGAGATCAAACCAGTCAGTCCTAAACGAAATCAACCCTGAATATTCATTGGAAGGACTGATGCTGAAGCTCCAATACTTTGGCCACCTGATATGAAGAGCCGACTCGCTGGAAAATATCTTGATGCGGGGAAAGATGGAAGGCAGGAGGAAAAGGGGATGACAGAGGATGAGATGATTGGATGGCATCATTGACTCAATGGACATGAGTTTGAGCAAACTCCAGGAGATGTGAAAGACAGGGGGGCCTGGCATGCTGCAGCCCATGGGGTCTCAAAGAGTTGGACACGACTTTGTGACTGAACAACAACTGAACTGATGTATGAGCAAGTCAGTCCTCTACTTTCTTTTTGACAGAGCTTCCAGAAGAAATAAAACAACAACACTGCGACGAGGTCCATTTTTTACTATCCATGCAGGATCTAGAGCAATTCATTTATGAGTCCGTTTCTTTCTGTGAAGTGATAAACCACTTCCAGAATGCAAGGATCCATACATTCACTCGACCTCAGTTTAAAGAGTGCCTGGAAAACTCTGTATTTTGCTGGCTGCTGGAGACATCAGGGTAAACAAGAGAGAGATCTTTTCTCTCTTCATGGTGAATTAGTCAGAGAAACACTGTGTCTCAAGACCACCCCCAGCTGTGGTGGGTTCCTAGGCTCACAAGTTTTGGTATATGGCAAGCGACACTTAAGCTGAAGGAGGAGTTAAAATTTAGCTTGAAAGTGATAAGCTTGCAGAATTGAAGACAACAGGATGGCCTAGGGCAAACCAAGTTACTCAAAGTATCAAAGAAGGCCATCATCAAAAAATCTGCAAATAATCAATGCTGGAGAGGCTGGGGAGAGAAGGGAGTTCTCGGCCACCTCATGCGAAGAGTTGACTCATTGGAAAAGACTCTGATGCTGGGAGGGATTGGGGGCAGGAGGAGAAGGGGGCAACAGAGGATGAGATGGCTGGATGGCATCACCGACTCGATGAACGTGAGTTTGAGTGAACTCTGGGAGTTGGTGATGGACAGGGAGGCCTGGCGTGCTACAATTTATGGGGTCGCAAAGAGTCAGACACGACTGAGCAACTCAACTGAGCAAAGGCGAATGGAGATTTTAGGTTTTAACCTAAAAACAGAGCTACAGCAATTCCACTCCTGGGTATGTATCCACAGAAAACCATAATTTGAAAAGGCACACGTACCCCAATGTTCATAGCAGCAGTATTCACAATAGCCAAGACATGAAAGCAACATAAATGTCCATCGACAGTTGAATGGATAAAGAAGACATGGTCCATATATACAGTGGAATATTACTGAGCCATAAAAAGAATGAAATCATGCCTTTGCAGCAACATGGATGGACCTAGGGATGATCACACTAAGTGAAGTGAGACAGAGAAAAACAAATACCATGGGACATCACTCATATGTGGAATCTTAAAAAATAATGATACAAAGAGCCTTATTAACAAAACAGAAACAGGCTCACAGACTTCAAAAACAAACTTATGGTTACCAAAGGGGAAAGGTCGGGGGGAGGAATAGATTAGGAGTTTGAGATGAACACATACACACTCCTGCTTATAAAACAGATAACCAACAAGGACCCACTGTGTAGCACAGGGAACTCTACTCAGTACGCTGTGATGATCTGTATGGGAGAAGAGTCTGAAAAAGAGTGGACACATGTATGTGTGCCTGTGCGCTAAGTTGCTTCACTCCTGTCCAACTCCTTGTGGCCCCACGGACTGTAGCCTGCCAGGCTCCTCCGCCCATGGGATTCCCCAGGCAAGAATACTGGAGTGGGGTGCCATGCCCTCCTCAAGGGATCTTCCCAACCCAGGGGTCGAACCTGAGTCTCTTACGTCTCCTGCACTGGCACACAGGTTCTTTACCACTAGCACCACCTGGGAAGCCAAGACACATGTATGTGTATGCATGTTTGCATGTATGTGTCTATGTGTGTGTGTGTGTATATATATATTTAACTTTGCTGTGCACCTGAAACTAATACAACATTGTGAATCAACTACAGTTCAATATAATATAAAAGTTAAATTTTAAAAATTACACGGAAAAAAGTACATTTCTGTACTTAAAGGCAGTCTCTCCATTAGAGAAACATCTCCTCTCCTTGACTTCTTAGCTGTCATAAAAAGCAGTCTTTCCACCATAGAAAGAAAAGCATCAGAGAATTACTGTGATCTTCACTATGCTTCTGGTATTTGTTTTGTAAAAAGGTCATGATGAAATTGCTATAAGGATTACAAGACAGAGGAGATGGTGCATATAAAGCAACCAGCTCAGGGCCTAAGAACTGTTCTATACACACTACCCATTCCATGCTATTCTTATTATTTCTCTCTTTTATGAACTTAAGGCCCTTTTATCACCTGTCCTCAGCACCTTCCTCCACCATTTCCTGGGAAACATCTATTCTCAATCCATCGGCATCCAAGCAAACATCACCAACTACCAGGACTATCTGCTCTTGGGCTCCCCAAGCAAGTTTTATGTCACAGTTAAAACATCTGTGACAGAGAAACTGAAATGGGGACCTCAGTGCAAACACATTGCTAGACCAAAATACACAGTTGTGTCACCCAAAGGTAACACCAAGTTCCCCAAAATGCCAATTCTGCTTCGGAAACAAAATAAGATTTCTCTGGGCTTCCCAGGTGGCTCAGTGGTAAAGAAGCTGCCTGCCAATGCAGGAGACGCAGGTTCAATCGCTGGGTAGGGAAGATCCCCTGAAGGAGGGCACAGCAACCCACTCCAATATTCTTGCCTGGAGAATCCCATGGACAGAGGAGCCTGGCGGGCTACAGTCCATGGGCTCGCAAAGAGTCAGACACAACTGAGAGACTAAAGAGCAAGAACAATGAGATTTTTCAGCTAATCGTCTGCACACAAGTGAGCTGATGCCGTGGGAAGGAAGGTCTGGTTCTAGGGACCACTCACAGCAGAAAAAAGGAAGATTTGTCCTTTCTCACCCAGGCTCTGTAACCTGGCAACCAAGCTTCTTGAGCACATTCCATCTTCAAGTCTCCCTGTTTGCCCAGTTTGTGTCTCACTCAGTGAAACATCTTAAATCAAGGAAAGCGCTTAGAATTTGCTTTTGACCCATGGGATTGTAGCTCAGGTTTTCAAAAGAAACCAGAGTGGGAAAAAACGACACTCCGCTATTGACTTAAAGAACAGGTGAAAATCTGACTTACACGAACTTGCGGAGTTTACAGACGGGTTGAGACAGCGTCCTGCAGAGAACAGCTAGAGAGGCCTCATCGAACTGACAGTTCTCCAGATTTAGCATCTCGAAGTCCTCGCTAGCGGTGAATGCTGAGCACACATCCCGCCAGAGGGTAAGTTTCTCGATGATGCTGTGGGAAGACAAATACCATGATTCTCCCGTGGCTCCACTCAACTCACTCCTTAAACCGCTAAAAATAGGGCTTCCATCCCTGATGGCTCAGTGGTAAAGAATCCACCTGCCAATGCAAGAGACACAAGCTTGATCCCAGATCTGGGAAGATCACGTGCCTTGGGGCAACTAAGCCCGTGTGCCATGACTACCAAGTCTGAGCTACTGAGCTCACGTGCTCTAGAGCCGGTGCTCTGCAACAAGAGAAGCCCCCGCAATGAGAAGCCCGCACACTGCAACTAGAGAGGAGCCCCTGCTTACTACAACGGAGGAAGCCTGCAGGCAGCAAACAAGGACTCAGCAAAGCCAAAAACAAATAAATGAATTTTTTGATAAAGCCAAAATAGAGTTGCCATACAATCCAGCAATTTCACTCCTGGGCACATATCTGGAGGAAACCAGATATATTCAAAAGGATACATGCACTCCTATGCTCACTGCAGCACTGCTTACAATAGCCAAGACATGGAAGCAACAAAAATGTCCATCAACAGATGAATGGATAAAGATGTAGTGTATATACATACACACAGGTACGCACAATGGACTATTACTCAGCCATTAAAAAAGAATGAAATAATGCCATTTGCAGCAACATGGACAGACATGGAGATTACCAAAGTAAGTGAAGTCAGTCAGGCAAGAGGAAGGCAAATATCATGGGATATTGCTTGTATGCGGAATCTAAAATAATACAAATGAACTTATTTACAAAACAGAAACAGACTTCAAAAACAAACTTACTCCTACCAAAGGGGAAAGATAGGGGGAGAGAGAAATAAGGAATTTGGGATTGACACATATACACTACTATATATGTTTGTTCATTTATCTTTTTGATTCCACATAAAAGTGAAATTGTACAGTACTTATCTTTCTCTGATTTATTTCACTAAGCATAATATCCTACAGACCCATCCATGCCATCATAATTGGCAATATATCGATTTTTATGGCAGAGTAATATTCCATCTATCTATATCATATCTTTTTAAATTTATTTTTTAAGTAAAAGATAATTGCATTACAGAATTTGGTTGTTTTCTGTCAAACCTCAACATGAATCAGCCATAGGTCCGCTCCCTCTTGAACCCACGTCCCATCTCCCTCCCCATCTCACCCCTCTAGGTTGGTACAGAGACCCTATTTGAGTTCCCTGAGACCTACAGCAAATTCACGAATTGGCTATCTATTTTACATATGGTAATATAAGTTTCCATGTAACTCTCTCCATACACCTCACCCTCTCCTCCCCAGCCCCGTGTCCATAAGTCTGTCCCTTATTGTCTGTTTCTCCATTGCTGTCTTGCAAATAAATTCTTTGGTACTATCTTTCTAGATTCCATATATATGTGTCAATATTCTGGATGGCATCACTGACTCAATGGACACAAGTCTGAGTGAACTCCGGGAGTTGGTGATGGACAGGGTGGCCTGGTGTGCTGCGATTCATGGGGTTCCAAAGAGTCGGACACGACTGAGCGACTGATCTGATACATATGTATATATATCACATCTTCTTTATTCATTCATCTGTTGATGGACACCTAAGTTCTTTCCATACCTTAATAAGGCTGCTACAAACATTAGGGTAGATACAAAAGACCTCATTATGGGCAAAATAACCTGTAACTCTGTATGATGACAGATGTTAACTGGTCCTCAGATGGTAAAGAATCTGTCTGCAAGGCGGGAGACCTGGGTTCAATCCATGGGTCAGGAAGTTCCCCCGGAGAAGGGAATGGCAACCCACCCCAGTATTTTGGCTTGGAAAATTCCATGGGCCCCTGGCATGCTGCAGTCCATGGGATTGCAAAGAACTAGACAAAACTGAGCAACTAACACTTTCACTTTTCATGTATGGTGAAAGATATTAACTAGACTTTCTGTGGTGACCATCTCACAGTATATAAAAATATTGAAAATTATGCTGCAACCTGAATCCAGTATAATATTGCATGTCAATTATATATATTTTTGGCCGTGCCACACAGCACATGGGATCTTATTTCCCCAGTCAGGGATCAAACCCATGTCCTCTGCAATGGAAGCATGGAGTCTTAACCACCAGACCACTAGGGAAGTCCCTCAATTATACATTAATTTTTTTTAAATGACAATGAAAGAGGGTATGTGTTTGACACCTAAAATGTGAGCTGGGAGCCTGAGCCTAATGAAAGAATGCAAGTTAAAATCAGCCCAGGGATGCAAGGATTCTTCAATATTCACAAATCAATCAATGTGATACACCACATTAACAAATTGAAAGAGAAAAACCATATTATCTCAATAGATGCAGAGAAAGCCTTTGACAAAATTCAACATCCATTTCTGATACAAACTCTCCAGAAAGCAGGCATAGAAGGAGCATATCTCAACATAATAAAAGCCATATATGATAAGCCCACAGCAAACATTATCCTCAATGGCAAAAAACTGAAAGCATTTCCCCTAAAGTCAGGAACAAGACAAGGGTGCCTACTCTCACCACTACTATTCAACATAGTTTTGGAATTTTTAGCCACAGCAATCAAAGAAGAAAAAGAAATAAAAGGAATCCAGATTGGAAAAGAAGGAGTAAAACTCTCACTGTTTGCAGATGACATGATCCTCTACATTGAAAACCCTAAGGACACCACCAGAAAATTACTAGAGCTAATCAATGAATATAGTAAAGTTGCAGGGTATAAAATTAATACACAGAAATTCCTTGCATTCCTATACACTAACAATGAGTAAACAGAAAGAGAAATTAAGGAAACAATTCCTTTCACCATTGCAATGAAAAGAATAAAATACTTAGGAATATATCTACCTAAAGAAACAAAAGACCTATATATAGAAAACCATAAAACACTGATAAAAGAAATCAAAGATGATACAAATAGATGGAGAAATATACCATGTTCTTGGGCCAGAAGAATCAATATAGTGAAAGGGAGTATACTATCCAAAGCAATCTATAGATTCAATGCAATCCCTATCAAGCTACCAACAGTATTTTTCACAGAACTAGAACAAATAATTGCACAATTTGTATGAAAATATACAAAACCTCGAATAGCCAAAACAATCTTGAGAAAGAAGAATGGAACTGGAGCAATCAACCTGCCTGGCTTCAGGCTCTACTACAAAGCTACAGTCATCAAGACAGTATGGTACTGGCACAAAGACAGAAATATAAATCAATGGAACAAAATAGAAAGCCCAGAGATACAATCTCTTTAACAAGTGGTGCTGGGAAAACTGGTCAACCACTGTAAAAGAATGATACTAGAACACTTTCTAACACCATACACAAAAATAAACTCAAAATGGATTAAAGATCTAAATGTAAGACCAGAAACTATAAAATTCCTATAGGAAAACATAGGCAAAATGCTCTCTGACAAATCTATGACTCACCTCCTAAAGTAATGGCAATAAAAGCAAAAATAAACAAATGGGACCTAATTAAACTTAAAAGCATTTGCACAATGAAGGACACTATAAGCAAGGTGAAAAGACAGCCTTCTGAATGGGAGAAAATAACAGCAAATGAAGCAGCTGACAAAGAATTAATCTCAAAAATATACAAGCAGCTCTTGCAGCTCAATTCCAGAAAAATAAATGACCCAATCAAAAAATCGGCCAAAGAACTAAACAGACAGTTCTCCAAAGAAGACATACAGATGGCTAACACACACATGAAAAGATGCTTAACATCACTCGTTATCAGAGAAATGCAAATCAAAACCACAATGATGTACCATCTGATGCTGGTCAGAATGGCTGCTATCAAAAAGTCTACAAACAATAAATGCTGGAGAGGGTGCAGAGAAAAGGAAGCCCTCTTACACTATTGGTGGGAATACAAACTAGTACAGCCACTATGGAGAACAGTGTGGAGATTCCTTAAAAAACTGGAAATAGAACTCCCATACGACCCAGCAATCCCACTGCTGGGCATACACACCAAGGAAACCAGAATTGAAAGAGACACATGGACCCCAATGTTCATTGCAGTGCTGTTTACAAGAGCCAGGACATGGAAGCAACCTAGATGTCCGTCAGCAGATGAATGGATAAGAAAGCTATGGTATGTATACACAATGGAATATTACTCAGCTGTTAAAAAGAATGTATTTGAATCGGTTCTAATGAGGTGGATGAAACTGGAGCCTATTACACAGAGTGAAGTAAGTCAGAAAGAAAAACACCAATACAGTGTATTAACGCATATATATGGAATTTAGAAAGATGGTAATGATGACCCTATATGCAAGACAGCAGAAGAGACACAGATGTAAAGAACAGACTTTTGGACTCTGTGGGAGAAGGCGAGGGTGAGGTGATGAGAGAATAGCACTGAAACATGTATATTATCATATGTGAAATAGATTGCCAGTCCAGGTTTGATGCATGAGACAGGGTGCTCAGGGCTGGTGCACTGGGATGACCCTGAGGGATGGATGGGGAGGGAGGTAGGAGTGGGGTTCGGGATGGGGAACACACGCAAATCCATGGCTGATTCATGTCAATGTATGGCAAAAACCACTACAATATTGTAAAGTAATTAGCCTCCAATTAAAAAAAATAAATTAATTAAAAAAAAATAAAATCAGCAAAGAGAAAAGACACATTGGCAAAATCTGGAGGAAATCAGGCACAATCTTCTAAGTGTGCCTTCCCAGTGGAATTATCAGGATATGCTAAAATGCTATGGGGGGAAGGGACAGGGAAAACTGTTCTGGCCACAATAAAAACTGCTTAGCTTTCAACCTGACATTGGCCCTATGAAGTAAGACGCTGACCCCTGTTTATACAGATGGGAAAACTGAAGACTCACAGTTCATGGTCACAACACTAGCAAACAGCAGTGCAAGGACTCTAACCAATGTCTCTTTGACTACAAAAGTCACGTTTTTAAGTACAGAAGGTACAATGTTTTATGAAATACCCATTGGGGGCTGGAAAGAAAGTAAAAAGTGAGACTGTTAGTTGCTCAGTTGTGTCTGACTCTTTGCAACCCCATGGACTGTAGCCTGCCAGACTCCTCTGTCCATGGAATTTCCCAGGCAAGAATACTGCAGTTGGTTGCCATTCCCTTCTCCAGGGGATTTTCCCATCCAGGGATCGAACCCGGGTCTCCTGCACTACCCGGGTGGATTCTTTACCATCTGAGATACCAGGGAAGCTCATCTGGGACTGGCAAAGATATGGCACGTAGGAGAGGGATTTAATACATGGACTTACTTTGAGATGCATCCAGACTCATCTGGGAAGACATGTTCCATACACAGGTGAAATTTCTGGAGACTATTGCAATGTCTCAGACAGGCTGCACATATTATCAGTTCCTCTTTGGTTCCAATATAAATGTCAATGTCTTTGAAGAAATTCACCACTTGGGCTACAAATTCTGGGTCCTGGGTCTCAAACAAACAATTGAACAAAGCCTGGAAACTCACCATGACATTATTGGGGTCATACTGACTTAAAGTGTCAAGACTTTGTGTTATTTCCTGCTTTATCTCTTTGGACAGTGGAAAACCAAAGGACGTCTCCAGCCTGTTGGTCATCCTTTCAGTTGAGAACACAAACAGGAATACCGCTGTCCAGGACAAGTGGGAGTAGTGTTCGCTCACGGCCCTGGTGATGAGCTGGGTCACATTTCCAATGACCGAGTGAGGTGGGTCTTTGGGTCGTTTGAACATGTAGAACATGGCGGCACAAAATTCTTGGATACAGGTATGGATGAAGGCAAGGCAGTCACCACTCCTGTGAAGAAGTTTCATATCTAACCACATCAAGGTGTCCGATTCGGACACCCCGTTTCTCCTGAGGTCCTCGGGGCAAAACAGGAACGTTCGAGTCCACATACCCTCGGCAGCCAAGGTACACAGGCTTTTCAGACAAGCTCTTCTCTGCTTCAGTGGACAGGTCTCACTTCCTGATTTGAATACTTTCGTGAAGAAAGACACATACAAACCAGTGATGGTTTCAGAGTCTAGCTCCAGGTCTTCTCCTTTATCCAGCTGACACTTCAAGCCGGTACAGACCAGCCAACAGAGAAAGGGGCTCTGGCACAAGACGAAGAGTGACCTCTTCTCCCTCACAAAACTGAAGGCTCTCGAGGATGCGTCATTCTCCTGGAAGTAATGGGAGAAATACAGCTTCCTTTGGTGCTCGGAGAACCCCAAGAGAAAGATGCATTTAATGTGCTTCAACAAGGAGTGGTTTTTTCTCATCCCCATCTTGCTGAGTGCGAGGAGCAGAGAGCATTCTGGGAGCATCTGTTTCTGTAGCAGGCTCCTCAGGACAACCTGCATGGAGTGTGGCTCCTCCCAGTCTTCACAGAGGTCGGTGTTGCAATCCAAGTCAAACTTCAGTTCCTCCACGCCATCCAAGATAAAGAGAATTCTCTCTGGTTGGGAAAAGATGTCTTCAATGGGCTCTGAAGACTCAGGCCAGTCCCTGGAGAGCAGCTCCACCAGGCTCATGTCCGTCACACCATTCATTTCACGGCCCGTGAGGAAGAAGACAAACGAGAACCTGTCCCTCCATAGGTTTCCCTTGGCCCACTCCAGCATCACTTTTCTCAGAAGGGTTGTTTTTCCAATCCCTTCCGGACCGTGCACGATCACAGTAGGTGAGGACTCTCCAGGCTGGAGGGCGGCAAGGTAGACAGCGTTCAGGAATTCGTACTCGCTCTTTGTGGTCTCTCTGTAGAAATCTTCAGGAACCAGAAGGCAGGCCTCCTTCTCCCATAGGACTTGGAATTTCTGCTTCATGTGGCTTCTATATGGGTTTATCGTCTCTGAATTAACAGGGACAGAAGAGAAGACAATTAAAAAAAATACACCCCATATTTGGTACTGAGAGCAAACCCTGTGGATTTACTCAAACACACATGCAAAGACTGACGTATGCCCATGGGGGACCAGGCTCATAAACTTAAGGGCTTTTTTTCTTAATAATTTTTATTGAAGTATAGTTGATGTACAATGTTGTTAATTCCTATTGTACAGCAAACTAATTTGGTTATACTTATACATTCATTCTTTTTTAATATTCTTTTCTACTATGGCTTATAGGGTTTTTTAAATTAAAGGGTAATTACTTTATAATGTTGTATTATTTTCTGATGTACAACAACGTGAATTAGTTATATGTATACATATATCCCCTCCCTCTTGAGCCTCCTTCCCACTCCTCTCCTCTCACCTCTCATTACTCAAAATACTGAGTAAAGTTTCCTGTGCTATGCAGTAGGTCCTTGCTGGTTATCTGTTTTATACATGTTCAGTCATGTCTGACTCTTAGTGACCCCATGGACCATAGCCTACCAGGCTCCTCTGTCCATGGAATTCTCCAGGCAAGAATACTGGAGTGGGTTGCCATTTCCTTCTCCAGAGGATCTTTCTGACCCAGGGATTGACCATGTCTCCTGCACTGGCAGGTGGGTTCTTTGCTGCTGAGCCATCGTGGAATCCCTAAATATCTGGGTCATCACAGAGCATCAAGCTGAGCTCCTCGTGCTACACAGCAGCTTCCCACTAGCTGTCTGTTATACATACAGTAGTGTGTATATGTCAGTACTACTTTTTCAACTCATCCCACCCTCTCCTTCTCCCAGTGTGTCCTAAGAACCTAGGAATAAAACTATCACATGACCCAGAAATCCCACTGCTGGGCATAGACCTAGAGAAAAACATAACCCCCCCCCAAAAACAAAAACCTACCCCAGATTTTACACAGAATATGAACACCTGGGGATTACATTTCAAACTGGAAGAACACTATCTGCCCTGTCAAGAATTCATAAGCACTGCTATTTATTTAGGGATTCCATGATGGCTTAGCAGCAAAGAACCCACCTGCCAATGCAGGAGACATGGTAGGGTCAGAAAGACATTTTGGAGAAGGAAATGGCAGCCCACTTCAGTGCTCCTGCCTGGAGAATTCCATGGACAGAGGAGCCTGGTAGGCTACGGTCCATGGGGTCACTAAGAGTCAGACACAGCTGAACATGCATGCATGTATAAAACAGATAACCAGCAAGGACCTACTGCATACCACAGGAAACTTTACTCATTATTTTGTAATAACTCATAAGGGAAAAGAATATGAAATATATATCTTATATAATTTATGTACCATATATTTATGTATATTGTGCATTATAATACATAGTATATAAATTATATGTCAGAAAGGTCCCCTGGAGAAAGAAATGGCAACCTACTCCAGTTTTTCTTGGCTGGGAAATTCCATGTTCAGAGGAGCCTGGAGGGCTACAGTCTACGGGGTTGCAAAGAGTCGGACACAATTCGGCGACTAAACAACAACAAATTATTACTAATATATTTAATGTATAATATAAATTATATATCACTTGGCTATACATCTGAAACTAACATTATAACATAAATTAGCAATAATTCCTTTTAAGAAATCATAATAAACCATGAAAACAGATAAAAGAGAACCTTGAGAGCAGAAAAATAAAATATAAAGAAATATTGAAAGAGTTTCCATGTTCATGAACTCCAATTTAAGATCAAACACTTACTCAAAACTAAATTTAAATATATGTGTGTGTATATATATATACATATATATAAAGATAAAAAAATTAATGGGTGATTTTGTCTGGTATTTTGTCACTTTATTTGCCAGGATTTACAACTCAACTGATCTTAGTCTCTGAGGGAAAAAAAAAAAAATAGCGTACTCTCCCAGAGGAGGATGTAAAGCCCTTCAGTGAGTCAAAAATAACTGGTCCTGAACCAGATGTGTCCCTTTTAGAAACGTCATCTAACATGCGGGGACACTGTTAGGTCTGCATTTTTCTCATTTGCAAACCTCAGAGTCGTAGTAAAAATGGAATGACGTCACACATGAAAAGTGCTTCCTGTGGGAGCGGGGGCATCTGCTATTTCCTCATCTTAGGATTCTGCCTAGTTTCTTGTGCAAGTCTGGTGAAAAAGATGTGACCTCTATGGGAAAAGAACCTTAGAAAGAGTGGACACATGTACATGTATAACTGAGTCACTTTGCTGTGCAGCAGACAATAAATAACATAACTCCACAAGTCAACTCTAGTCCAATAAAAAAACAATATTTAATCAAAAGAAGGGTGGAGAGGGTGGAACAAATGAAGAGAGTAGTATGAAAACATACACAACCAGGTGTAAAACAGCCAGTGGGAATTTGCTGTGTGACGCAGGGAACTCAACCTGGGTCTGTGTAACAACCTAGAGGGGTGGGATGCGGTGGGAGGTGGTAGGGAGGCTCAAGAAGAAGGGGACATGTGTATATACCTATGGCTGATGCATGTTGATGTATGGCAGAAACCAACACTACTGTCAAGCAATTATCCTTCAATTTAAAAAAATAAATTTTTTTAAAATTATTTTTTAAAAGAAGTGGGTCAGAAGCATCATGGAATTCCATCTCAGCAGTCCTGGTGACACAGACACTAAGCCCCAGGTGCTCAGTCGCTCAGTCGTGTCCGACTCTCTGCAACTCCATGAACTATAGCCCACCAGGCTCCTCTGTCCATGGGATTCTCCAGGCAAGAATACTGGAGTGGGTTACTATTTCCTTCTCCAGGGGATCTTTTAAACTAGCATTGACTCAACTTGGAACAGAAAAATGAGGAGAAGACGCTTAGATGAAACGTCTGAGGACATTATTCATCCACTCTGGCCCATGAGTGACCAGAGCTGGCTTGCAATTCTACTATTTCCAAAGGTCCTACTGACCCCTAACACATTCTCAACAGATGGAGGCGTGGCAGCTAACTCAGTAACAATGTGAACTTCATTAGAAGCTCCCAGTAAACCAGCCACCCCCGTGGGTCCCTCCCCCCCATTCCTTCTAGGACACTTACGTCGGATCTCGTTCCGAGCCTTCCTCCATAGATCATCCCGACTGATCTGAAGAAACAGACTCAGGGTCACGTCCCAGGCCAGTTTTCCTGGGTAATGCTTGCTCAACAACTTTGACACATTTTCTCGTGAAGCCTTCTTTAGTTCAGTCCACGGGATGGGCTTGAGTTTGAATTTCAGAGGTTCTTGCTTGAGGAGCTCCTTAAATTTCCAGAACTCTTCCTTTTTGAGCTCCTCCAGGTACCACAACAAGCCAAAGTCAGAAAAAAAAGAATCGGCCATCTTGTCATGGGATTGCGGAGCTGGACTTCTCCAACCGGTGGGGGGAGGGGGAAATTCTCAAAAAGAAGCAATTGGTGATATGATACCTGGGAAGTAGGGTGTCATGACGAAGTTAAATCTCAACAGATGTGGATATCATATCATGCATTTCTTGTTTAAAATCTATCTTCCCAGCTTCACTTGGCAGGGGGGAAGTACCCCCATCCTTTCTCAACATTCCAAAATCACATATGTGAATTCAGTGCTAGCAACTGAAAATGTGGCTGATACTAAACCAAATTCCCTGGACTGCAAGGAGACCAAACCCGTCAGTCCTAAAGGAAATCAACCCTGAATATTCACTGAAGGACTGATGCTGAAGCTCCAATACTTTGGCCACCTGACTCAAATAGCCAACTCATTGTAAAAGACCTTGACGCTGGGAAAGATCAAGGGCAGGAGGAAAAGGGGGTGACTGAGGATGAGATGGTTGGATGGCATCACCGACTTAATGGACATGAATTAGAGCAAACTCCGGGAGATAGCGAAGGACAGGGAAGCCTAGCGTGCTGCAGTCCGTGGGAGAGAGGATTGTTGTATGGCAGAAGCCAACACAACATTGTAAAGTAATTATCCTCAAATTAAAAATAGAAATAAGAATACAAATGGAACTCTGTTGCTTTGTTAGCATTGTTTGTTTCATGCAGGCAAGGGTCAGCCTCAAGATGTGTTGTTAAAATAAAAATCGGAACTACCTGGGGGGCGGGGGCAGGGAACAGGTTCAGTTCAGTTCAGTTCAGTCGCTCAGTCATGTCCGACTCTTTGTGACCCCATGAATCGCAGCATGCCAGGCCTCCCTGTCCATCACCAACTCCCTGAGTTCACTCAGACTTACGCCCATCGAGTCCGTGATGCCATCCACCCATCTCATCCTCGGTCGTCCCCTTCTCCTCCTGCCCCCAGTCCCTCCCAGCATCAGAGTCTTTTCCAATGAGTCAACTCTTCGCATGAGGTGGCCAAAGTACTGGAGTTTCAGCTTTAGCATCATTCCTTCCAAAGAAATCCCAGGGCTGATCTCCTTCAGAATAGACTGGTTGACCAGCAAAAAAAAAAAACTCGAGAAACATGGAGATTTAAAGAGGGAACGTGCTGGATACACAACCTCTCTGTGAATTTAAATGCTTTTCACTTTAGTACACCCTTGCCAAAACAAAGCGGGGGAGACCTGGCCATTTCTGGTACCCCTCTCTCTGGTCCTTTAAGCACCCCCTGACCTACAGTAAGCGCTGAGAGTGGAAAATGAAGGAAAAGAAAGATCAGCGATAAGACCTCCTCACCCAGTCTGGTCCCTGGTCCTCCTGACTGGCACCCATCAGGGAGCAGCTTGAGATGTAACGGCTGTGCCTGCTCCTGATTGGTCACAAAATCTCTCTCTTCCCATCGGCTGGCGAGGCTCTTGATTGATGAGTCTCAGAAGGTGATGGAAAACCGGGCTTGTTTTCTCACCTCAGGTGTGAATGATCTTGCTTCGGGAGTTGCTGGCTCCTGGATATTCACTCCCATGAAGCTGTTCACAGCTCTCTTTCTACTATCTCATCACTGGGCTGAACTGAACAGTCTTCTCTCAGTATCGCTGATGCAAAGTGTGGAGACTGGGGTCGGGAACCTTCCGCTCATCCTCTGAGTGTCTACCTTCTCAGATGCTGTGTGCTTCCCAAGGGAGCCTATGGTGTGTGTCCTCTCAACTTTCAGAGCAGCACCTAGATGAAGCATTCATATATTAGGAAATCAATGAATATTCCCAAGTAAACTAGCTCTAGATGGAAAGGGCAGAAATTAGAATTAGCAAATGCCTTTTTCTATTGTGATAAGAACACTTCACGTGAGACTTACAATCTTAAATTTTTTTTTAATTTATCTATTACTTGTTGAATTTTTGGCCACACCCCTCAGTATGTGGGATCTTAGTTCCCTGACAAGGGATTGAACCCACAACATATGCATCAGAACCACTAGATCAACAGGGAAGTCCCACTCTTAAATATTTAAGTGTCTGACACAGTATGGTTAACTATAGGCATGTTTTGAATAGCAGAACACTGGAACTCATCTCAAGAGTTTATACCCACTGAACATTTACCCCCAACTTCCTCCTCCCTCTGCCCCAGCCCTTGGAAATGCCCATGCTATACTGGTTCTATGAGTCTGACTATTTTAGATACTTCATAGGAGTGGAATCATGCAATGTTTTTCCTTCTGTGGCTGGTTTATTTCCCTAAGCACCACGTCTTCCAGGCCCATCCATGTTTTTGCATATGGCAGAATTTCCTTCTTTTTCAAAGGCAAAGGTTCCACCACAGGTGTCTCTTGATACCCCATTACAGTCATCACTGAGACTTGTGGGAACTTTGCCCAAGCATCACTCTTATCACCATCACCCACCATTGACAATCATAAGAGTCTCCACCAGCTTTAACATTCACTGGATGCTAATAATGCAAAAGCCCTCCAGGTAAGAGCATTTCAGGCAAGATCTGATCATCTTCAGCCCTCTGAAGCAGGTGGTATCATTTACACCCTCCTGGCTTTTCAAAGATATGTGAGGCCATCAGGTGGAGGCCAGAGTTTAGAACATCCCTACTTGGTTAGCCTTAATTTTAACCTTTCTTCTGAGCAGCCTCCCAGGCAACATCAATCCCACTGGGAGTTTAGAGAGAGTGAGGCTGGATCAGTGGGCAGGTGTGGCTTCAGTTCAGTTCAGTCGCTCAGTCGTGTCCGACTCTTTACGACCCCATGGACTGCAGCATACCAGGCCTCCCTGTCGATCACCAACTCCTGGAGCTTGCTCAAACTCGTGTCCATTGAGTTGGTGATGCCATCCAACCATCTTATCCTCTGTCGTCCCCTTCTCCTGCCCTCAATCTTTCCCAGCATCAGGGTCTTTTCCAATGAGTCAGCTCTTCACATCACGTGGCCAAAGGATTGCAGTTTCAGCTTCAGCATCAGCCCTTCCAATGAACACTCAGGACTGATCTCCTTTAGGATAGACTGGTTGGATCTCCTTGCAGTCCAAGGGACTCTCAAGAGTCCTCTCCAACACCACAGTTCAAAAGCATCAATTATTCAGCGCTCAGCTTTCTTTATGGTCCAACTCTCACATCCATACATGACTACTGGAAAGACTGTAGCTTTGACTAGACAGACCTTTGTTGACAAAGTTATGTCTCTGCTATTTAATATGCCATCTAGGTTGATCATAGGTTTTCTTGCAAGGAACAAGAATCTAATTTCATGGCTGCAGTCACCATCGGAGAAGGCAATGGCACCCCACTCCAGTGCTCTTGCCTGGAAAATCCACGGACGGAGGAGCCTGGTAGGCTGCAGTCCATGGGGTCGCTAAGAGTTGGACACGACTGAGCGACTTCACTTTCACTTTTCACTGTCATGCATTGGAGAAGGAAATGGCAACCCACTCCAGTCCAGTTCTTGCCTGGAGAATCCCAGGGACGGGGAAGCTTGGTGGGCTGCCGTCTATGGGGTCGCACAGAGTCGGCCACGACTGAAGCGACTTAGCAGCAGCAGCAGCAGTCACCATCTGCAGTGATTTTGGAGCCCAGAAAATAAAGTCTCTCACTGTTTCCATTATTTCCCTATCTGTTTGCCATGAAGTGATGGGACTGGATGCCATGATCTTAGTTTTCTGAATGTTGAGTTTGAAGCCAACTTTTTCACTCTCCTCTTTCACTTTCATCAAGAGGCTCTTTAGTTCTTCTTTGCTTTCTGCCATAAAGGTGGTGTCGTCTGCATATCTGAGGTTATTGATATTTCTCCCGGCAGTCTTGATTCCAGCTTGTGCTTCTTCCAACCCGGCATTTTGCATTATGTACTCTGCATATAAGTTAAATAAGCAGGGTGACAATATGCAGCCTTGATGTACTCTTTTCCCAATTTGGAACCAGTCTGTTGTTCCATGTCTGGTTCTAACTATTGCTTCTTGACCTGCATCCAGATTTCTCAGGAGGCCAGGTAAGGTGGTCTGGTATTCCTACCTCTTGAAGAATTTTCCAGTTTGTTATGATCCACACAGTCAAAGGCTTTGGTGTAGCCAATAAAGCAGAAGCAGATGTTTTTCTGAAACTCTCTTGCTTTTTCCATGATCCAACGGATGTTGGCAATTTGATCTCTGGTTCCTCTGCCTTTTCTAAAACCAGCTTGAACATCTGAAAGTTCATGGTTCACATACTGTTGCACAAACAAAACCTTGTATGCACCAGGACCCAAGAGAAAGGAGCAGTAACCCCACAAGAGACTGACACAGATTTGTCTGTGAGTGTCCAGGAATCTCTGGCAGAGGCATGGGTCAGCGGTGGCCTGCTGCAGGGTTGGGGGCACTTTGTGTGGCTGTGTGTGCATAGGACCTTTTGAAGGAGGTCACCATTATCTTCACTGAAAGTGAAAGTGAAGTCGCTCAGTCGTGTCCGACTCTTTGCGACCCCATGGACTGTAGCCAATCAGGCTTCTCCATCCATGGGACTCTGCAGGCAAGAATACTGTAGTGGGTTACCATTTCCTTCTTCAGGGGATCTTCCTGACCCAGGGATCGAACCCAGGTCTCCTGTATTGGAGGCAGACGCTTTAACCTCTGAGCCACCAGGGAAGCCCATAGTTTGGTCTCAGGTCAAACAACAGGGAGGGAACACAGTCCCACCCATTAACAGAAAATTCAGTTCAATTCAGTCGCTCAGTCGTGTCCAGCTCTTTGCAACTCCATGAACCGCAGCACGCCAGGCCTCCCTGTCCATCACCAACTCCCAGAGTTCACTCAAACTCAAGTCCATCGAGTCGGTGATGCCATCCAGCTTTAGCATCACCCAGGACTGATCTCTTTTAGAATGGACTGGTTGGATCTTCTTGCAGTCCAAGGGACTCTCAAGAGTCTTCTCCAACACCACAGTTCAAAAACATCAATTCTTTGGCACTCAGCTTTCTTCACAGTCCAACTCTCACATCCATACATGACCACTGGAAAAACCATAGCCTTGACTTGACAGAGTACATCAAGGCTGTATATTGTCACCCTGTTTATTTAACTTATATGCAGAGGACATCATGAGAAACGCTGGACTGGAAGAAACACAAAGCTGGAATCAAGATTGCCGGGAGAAAATATCAATAACCTCAGATATGCAGATGACACCACCTTTATGGCAGAAAGTGAAGAGGAGCTAAAAAGCCTCTTGGTGAAAGTGAAAGAAGAGAGTGAAAAAGTTGGCTCAAAGCTCAACATTCAGAAAACGAAGATCATGGCATCTGGTCCCATCACTTCATGGGAAATAGATGGGGAAACAGTAGAAACAGTGTCAGGCTTTATTTTGGGGGGCTTCAAAATCACTGCAGATGGTGACTGCGGCCATGAAATTAAAAGATGCTTACTCCTTGGAAGGAAAGTTATGACCAACCTAGATAGTATATTCAAAAGCAGAGACATTACTTTACCAACTAAGGTCCGTCTAGTCAAGGCTATGGTTTTTCCTGTGGTCATGTATGGATGTGAGAGTTGGACTGTGAAGAAGGCTGAGCGGCGAAGAATTGATGCGTTTGAAGTGTGGTGTTGGAGAAGACTCTTGAGAGTCCCTTGGACTGCAAGGAGATCCAACCAGTCCATTCTGAAGGAGATCAACCCTGGGATTTCTTTTTTTTTTTTTTCATTGGCTTTTTATTTTTATTTTTTATTTTTTTAATTTTTATTTTTACTTTATTTTACTTTACAATACTGTATTAGTTTTGCCATACATTGACATGAATCCACCACGGGTGTACATGCATTCCCAAACATGAACCCCCCTCCCACCTCCCTCCCCATAACATCTCTCTGGGTCATCACCGTGCACCAGCCCCAAGCATGCTGTATCCTGTGTCGGACATAGACTGGCGATTCGGTTCTTTCATGATAGTATACATTGGAATGATGCTGAAGCTGAAGCTCCAGTACGTTGGACACCTCATGTGAAGAATTGACTCATTGGAAAAGATTCTGATGCTGGGAGGGATTGGGGGCAGGAGGAGAAGGGGACGACCGAGGATGAGATGGCTGGATGGCATCACGGACTTGATGGACGTGAGTCTGAGTGAACTCCGGGAGATGGTGATGGACAGGGAGGCCTGGTGTGCTGCGATTCATGGGGTCGCAAAGCGTCGGACACGACTGAGTGACTGAACTGAACTGACTTGACGGACCTTTGTTGGCAAAGTAATGTCTCTGCTTTTCAATATGCTGTCTAGGTTGGTCATAACTTTCCTTCCAAGGAGTAAGCAGAAAATTGGATTAAAGATTTATTGAGCATGGCCCAGCCCATCAGAAGAAGACCCAGTTTCCCCCACAGTGAGTCTCTCCCATCAGGAAGCTTCCATAGGCTTCCTTATCCTTCAGAGGGCAGACAGAATGAAAACCACAATCACAGAAAACTAATCAAACTGATCACATGGTCCACAGCCTTGTCTAACTTGATGAAACTATGAGCCACGAAGGTAGTACCTGCATGAAGAAGGGGGGGACTTGAATAAATAAACCCAAAAGACTCTTCAATATCTGTTTCCTTATCAGCACAGTCCTCCTTCGTGTAGTCAACAAAACAGAACAAGCAAGGTATTAATAAGCTTATTGAATATGAAAACCTAGCTATAAAAAAGCAACTGTGTGCTTAACACATGACCAGTTAATCTAGTGTGTATTAGGAAAGCACTGTGAAAGTACTGCTGCTGCTAAGTCGCTTCAGTCGTGTCCGACTCTGTGCGACCCCATAGACGGCAGCCCACCAGGCTCCCCCGTCCCTGGGATTCTCCAGGCAAGAATACTGGAGTGGGTTGCCATTTCCTTCTCCAATGCATGAAAGTGAAAAGTGAAAGACATTGGCGATCGGCTTATGCCCCAAACAGCCATCCCACCAGGGTGCCCTTCCCGACCCCAAAGCTTCCCAGGGACCACCAGTTCAGGACCACCCCCACCCTGGAGCTGCCCCCTCCCCTTGTCACTGAATGTCCCCCACACAGCGGCTCAGCGGCCAGCACGGGGATCTCCAGACCCTTCCTCCTCTTTCCCAGGCCTGCAGGCCTGGCCTGCTCCACACCCCAGACAAGAGAAGACTCAAGACGGTGGTTACTGAGCAGCGCCCCCCGCCCCCGCCCCCGCCCTGCTCAACCAGGCAGGAGCAGTGGGGCTGGGGGGCAGCTGGTAGTGACACTTGAGGGCACATGGCATTCCGCTGAGGGGTCGGCTGAGGCAGCGGCAGAACAGGGCAGGAGAAACCGTTCCCTTGTTGTCCTGGGCTCCCGCAGGGTCTTCAGGAAACATGCCCTCCCATCTCTGCAGGCTCCCCCCTGCCTCAGAGTCCAGCAAGTGGGTCCAGAGCCTACGGGTGCGCAGGAGGAGCCGATGGAGTCGGTGGAGGCCTCAGTCCACCCCAGCAGCCCTCCCCTCTGCCAAGCAGCCCTCCCCCTCACCTCCAAGCCCTCCCCACCTCACTTCCCAGCCCTTCCCCCTCACTTCCCAGCCCTCCGCCTCACCTCCCAGCCCTTCCCTCCAGACCAGCTGCTCCTCAAGGCTCCAACAGAGGGGCACTCTTTGTGGCATCACTGGCAGCCCAGCCCGGACCATAGAGCCGCAGACCTTGTAGCACCTGTCCCTCGGGAAGGTGGGCAGGCGGTCCACCCTGGCCAGACCTTGCCCTGGGCGGTGCCCTTGAAGAGGGCCAGCAGGATCTCGCTTGGGCAGCTGTGTTCCACCCTGTGTGGCATGTGGGTGCTGTCACTGTGACTCCAATGCAGACGGAGCAGGCAAGACACAGGTCCACCTGGGCACATAGGTTGGCCAGAGAGGGCTCCTCGGTGGGCAGGGACCGGACCCTGGCAGGGCCCTCTCTGATCCTGGCCTGGTCCTCTTCGGGAGTAATATCTGAGGTTTAGCTGTCCTCTGGGTCTGTTCACCCATGGTGACAAATCTGGGACAAGAAGAGCAAGGACCAAGTTTGGGGTGGGGGGGCATGCAGGCCAGGTGACACACACCAGCCTCTCCCACGGGCAAGGGGCCCAGGAAGTAGAATCAGGGAGAACTCTGGTGACTGGACAGAAGGTTGCCAGGTCCAGGGGAGCTGGGCCCCACTGACCTCGACCCAGCCAAGGCAGCCCCGCCCCCCACCTCTGAAGGGTCTCGAGAGTCTTGCCTACAGAGAGTCACCTGGATGGATGGGAAGGAGGTTGCCTGGCAACAAGAGACCTGGAAACCAGGGGGAGCCAGTGACGGAGCATCAGCCCTGAGTTGGAGAACTCGCCCGCTGGGAAATGCAAACCTCCGTAGGAGGACCAGAGACCGCAAGTCAGGTGGAAAGTGAAAGTGAAGAAAGTCGCTCAGTCGTGTCCGACTCTTTGCGACCCCGTGGACTGTGGCCTGCCTGGCTCCTCTGTCCATGGGATTCTCCAGGCCAGAATACTGGAGTGGGTTGCCCGTTCCCTTCTCAGGGAGATCTTCCCAACCCAGGGATCAAACCCAGGTCTCCCACATTGCATGCAGATTCTTTACTGTCTGAGCCACCAGGAAGGCCCCCAAATCAAGTGGATGTCCATAAATAAGGATGGCTAGAGCCACCTGGGGACCAGGGTCCAGAAATCTCCTGCCCTTCTCCTGGCCCAGCCCTGAGTCAGCCCTCCTGGCCCTGCACCAATCAATAGGAAAGAAAGAAGAAGAAAGAAAAAATATGGGCCAAAGACCTAAAACAGACATTTCTCCAAATAAGACATACAGACAGCCAACAAACACATGGAAAGATGCTCAACGTTGCTCATTATTAGAGAAACGCAAATCAAAACTACAGTGAGGAACCACTCAGAACGGCATCATCAGGGACTCCCAGCGGCTCAGTGGTAAAGAACTCCCCTGCCAACGCAAGAGACACGGATTCAATCCCTGGGTCAGGAAGATCCCTCGAAGAAGAAAAGGGCAACTCGCTCCAGTATTCTTGCCTGGAGAATCCCATGGATGGAGGAGCCTGGTGGGCTACAGTCCATGGGGCTACAAAGAGTGGACACGACTGAGAGACTCTATGGATGTTAACAAGAGAATAGAGAAAATAAGAGGGTGGAGCCCAGAAAATTTCCAAAATGACATAAAAGGTGCAGGAAAGCCAACCGCAACAAAAAGCTTTCCTGCCCAGAATGTCAAATCTGGGGCAGGGCTGGGGAGTGTGGGGGTCGGGGGTGGGGGTTTGCCCAAAACCAAAATTTATGAGTATGTTTTTTTTTCTATTGCAACTTTTAAGATTTTCTTTTACCAACGCCCTTTATTAATTTGACTATGGTAACGTCCACAAATGCTTCTCTTTGATTTTCTTTAGTATTTAGTTAGTTAGTTTTGGCCGTGCTGAGTCTTCGTTGCCTCTCACTGGCTACCCTCGAGCTGTGGAGTGCGGACTTCTCGCTGTGGTGGCCTCTTTTGTTGGGGAGCACGGGCTCTAAGGCACATGGGTGTCAGTCATTGTAGGGAACGGGCTTAGTTTCTCCGCATGGAAGATCTTCCAGGACCAGGGATCGAACCTGTGTCCCTTGCATTGCCAGGTGGATTCTTAACCACTGGACCACCAGGGAAGCCCTTCTTTGCTTTTGTACTTAGAAAAGTTGGTTGAGTTTCTACTATTTTTTACCAAAATTTGGAATTTTTCAGTTGTTAGTTCTCCAGTTAATTTCTGGCCATTTTCCTCTCTTGACACTGTCCGTGACTCCAGTGACATGTGTGTCATTGATGTTGATAATATTTGATATTATCCTACAGACACTTTTCCCTCCCCACAGACATTTTTAATTTTTATTCCATCTTTTAAAACATTTTAAATTGTAGTAAAGTACACACGCCAAGGAAATTTTAAGGTACATTTTAAGTATACCATTGAGTGGAATTAGAGAGCATTTATATTGTAATCATCGCTATGATCCATGCCTAGAATGTTTTGTTTTGCAAGACTGAAACTCTGGGGACTTCCCTGGTGGTCCAGTGGATAAGAATCCACTTTGCAGTGCAGGAGACACAGGTTCCCTCCCTGGTCGAGGAACAAAGATCCCACATGCCCCAGGGAGACTAAGCCGGGGCACCGCAACTACTGATCTTGGGCGCCGTAGCTAAAGAGAACGCTGCAACGAAGACCCAAGCCACTGAAGATAAATAAGCAAACATGTTTTCAAAAGCAATAGAACAAGTATCATGGCTGTAGCAATATAATTACTGTAGCCACACTAAAGAAAGTAAAAAAGAAACTGTGTCAATTATTTTAACATCTTAAACTTTGTCCGTTCAAGCTATAATCAGTTCTGGAAAGATCTTGACAAAGTAGTTTACATTCCCTCTATGTTAAATCAGGCTTCCCTGGTAGCTCAGCTGGCAAAGAATCTGCCTGCAAAGCAGGGGACCCCAGTTTGATTCCTGAGTCAGGAGATCCCCTGGAGAAAGAGATAGGCTACCCACTCCAGTATTCTTGGGCTTCCCTGGTGGCTTAGACAGTAAAGCGGGAGGCCCGGGTTGAAATATCAGAACCAGGAGTGTTAGTATTTCTGTTGGTGTCTTTGCGACTTAGTACTAGTGATGGTAATGAACTAGGTCCACAGTATCTCTGTGGGTTGGGATTCATGGGGACAGAACCTCACTATGAATCATTTTCAACACATTATAAACATTCTCATACACTTTTTCCCCAGACAGGGGACAAGGTCGTACACTTCACAGAAGCAGTAGCTGTCCTACTTGCCTGGCTTCTCTTGACAAGCCCATGCCTATAAAACGTGGAGTTGTTCACTGCCCAGAAAGCATCGGTGCACTTCAGGAGGAGCCCACTGGGGGGAGGTTTACATGTCCTTTTGGCGCTAGTGGTAAGAAAAAAAAAAAAAAAACTGCCAATGCAGGAGATATAAATGACATGGGTTTGATCCCTGGGTCAGGAAGATCCCCTGGAGGAGGGCAACCCCCTCCAGTGTTCTTGCCTGAAAAATCCCAAGGACAGAGGAGCCTGGCGGGCTACAGTCCATGAAGTTGCAAAGAGTCAGACACGACTCAGCGACTGAGCACACACACATTTATCCCTTCTGCTCTGTGATCTCTCAGGATGGAGACATCAGGTTCACCTCCCAGAGAATATTCACAACTATCAGTTGATCATTTCTCTTTTTTCTCTCTTTCCTTTGCGGTTTTCGAATTATGAAAGAATGGTAACACATTTACAGGAGATTTGGAAAATACAGAACAAAGTTATATATAGTTCTACTATATATGATTTTTTTAAGTAGATAAATTATGAGTTTTAGTTGGAGTTTCAATATCAAATTGTCAAAACTTAATAGAATGAGCATACAGACAGGTAGAAAGATATAGTAGGCCTGAAGAGCACTATAAACCAATTCAACATAAGTAAGATTTATACAATTTGCACACAACAGCAGGATACAAATTCTAGTCAAGTTCCCATAGATTATAAAACAGGAGACACTGGAACATATCCAGGGACATAAAGCAAGATGTAAAAATTTCATCATCTAAAGATTCAGTTGATCATTTCAATGATCAGTTTCATGCATTCTAATGTTATCTCTCTATATTTCCTATCAATGCTTTTTATTTTTTATTTTTTTTTCAATGCTTTTTAAAATCCCTTTCTATATGTACAGGAATACTTTTTTCCAGTACTAATGGCCCAGAATGTGGTGACATGCTGGAGGTTCAATGAGAGACTGAAGGAGGGGGCTCCATGGGTGACTTGGAACCAATGACAAGGTCCTTGCAGAGTCATGTGGACGTGAGGGAGACCTGAGGATTCTGAGGAGGGAAACTCTGGCTTCAAAGGGGGCGTTTTCCAGATTAAACCTGAGGCCATAAATAGAAAGGGCTGTGGAACTTCAACTCAGGAGAAGGCCCAGCCTCCAGATCCCACGCTGATGATCAATGAGAACACACTTTGGAACAGTTTGGAAGAGTGAGGCCATGAAGGAAAATGCCCACCGGGAGACAGTGAAGGGAGCCCGGGTGCTCTGTGAGTGTCCCTCCCCCGGCTATGACTGTCACTGTGAACTTGGGCTCTCCCGCAGGGAACACAGAAAACTCTCCTGCCCTCTGCTCAGCTGCTCGCGTGGACCTTCTCAGTAATTGCCAGGACTTGTCCCTAGTCCCCAGGGGTGGGTTAGGGTGACGAGCACTAGGGGTAAGATCTGGCCCTCACTGGAGACGCCCCAGACTCTCCATGCAGACATGTCACCTCCGCTCCAGACGACATGATAATGGCTCCTCTGTGGGGAGAGCGGGCCCAGGGGCCCTGCCCCTATAACTGGGGCCCATCCTGACCGACACTTCCCTGCACAGAGTGTGGCGCCGAGTGCAGGCAGGTGAGTGTTCCCTTGTGTTCAGTCTCAGGGCAGGAAACAGGAGAGCTGGCTCTCAGCAGGAGAGGAGCTCAGAGCTGCGTTGTCAGCACCTTGGGCAGGACAGGTGCCCCCCTGCCTTGTCCTGAGCTGCCCCGTCCATGCCCTGGCTGGGGAGAATGTGCTGGGGTGTGTATCTGAGTGGGACCAGAGCTGGGAGTTCACTGCAAATCCCGGGTTCTGGGGTCCCTGACAATGAGGGGAAGAGGGAGGGGGTCACTGTGGAATCTGTGCCACGTCCTGTATGGCCAGAGCCCTGGATGTCTCAACCACATAAAAAATGATCTAGAAACCTCCTCAGACCTAATAGATTAGGGTTGGGTGTGAATAAGGTGGAATAATGATGTGCAGAGTTTGGGTTAGAACCTGAAAGTCCTGAAATAAGATCCAGTGATAGACACATACACACACAAACAGAAATACAAAGAGAAAGGGTGCCCTGCAACAATCCTCACATTTCCTTCACGGGATGCAGTTGGCTCAGTAATTTCTGCCGTAGTATCCTGTCTCGAGTCTCTCTGTGTTCTGTATTATGTATATCAATGTTGCTCATGTTTTTCTCTCTCTAATCGAGTGACAAAATGGGCTCAGCCTCCTTAACATGAGGAGCAGGGGAAACAGAAAAAAATTTGCACTGAGATAGAATCCAGTTTCGGAGAAGGCAATGGCATCCCACTCCAGTACTCTTGCCTGGAAATCCCATGGACAGAGGAGCCTGGTGGGCTGCAGTCCATGGGGTTGCCAAGAGTCGGACACGACTGAGCGACTTCAATTTCACTTTTCACTTTCATGCATTGGAGAAGGAAATGGCAGCCCACTCCAGTGTTCTTGCCTGGAGAATCCCAGGGATGGGGGAGCCTGGTGGGCTGCCATCTATGGGTTGCACAGAGTTGAACACAACTGAAGCGACTTTACAGCAACAGCATAACAGAATCCAGTTAACCTCCAGTCTGTCAAATGAGTATAAAGGTTGCAAAGTAAAGTTTTTTGAAAAGATTAGAATTAGGAAGTAAAGCAGTTTCCCCTATGGTAATTCAACATTATATTTGGAAATACAGCTATCATCTGATGTGTGTATCTGCGCACATGTTGAAAACCTAAACCTTAAAGATAATTAATGGTGTTAGAAGATGGAGCCTTTGGAAGTGCTCATATTAAGTGGGTGGGCATTTGTGAACAGAATTCCTACCTTGTCAAAACTCATGGAAACTGACCTGCCCACACTGGACTCCCCCCAGCCCCGCCCCACCCCCCACCCTGACACCTGTGGGTGAGAGAGGCTCCTGGGGGGCTGCAAGCTCTGGGATGTGTGTCCTGTCTCAGCACAAGAGACCTGCTCCGGGTTCATTTCTGACTCTGGCTGTGGGGGTGCCCCATATGTGACTGTGTGGGGCTGGGGTTATGTGGGGGCAGATATGTCCTGCAACCTGAGTCATGACCGCTGGTGTCAAGGAGGCACCTCCCCTATGGGGTTGGTCTCTGTATCCAGGAAATGTCCAGGCAGGAGGTCTGACCACATCCCTGACCTCAGTAAATGCTCAGCCCTATGGGAAAGAGGCCATGGACCATAACTGATCGCTGAAATTGCAGTGTATCTGAAATGTACATCATGATTTAATATACGTACACATTGTGAAGGAGTCCACAGTTGACTGAACTGATGCATCCATCACCTCACATGGTAGGTGTCATCACCTGCAGTCACCAGGTTCTCCATTAATCCTCAGACCTTGTTCATCTTATAACTGAGAGATTGTACCCCTTTACCCTCTTCTCCCCTTTCCCCCAACCCCAGTTCCCAAGCGACCACCGTTCTACTCTCTTTCTATGAAATTGATTTTTTTCAGACTCTACCTGTAAGTGATAGAAGGCAGTGTTTGTCTGTGTATGAATATTTCACATACAAAAGTGTCCTCGAGTTTTACCCATGTTGTTGCAAAAGGAAAGATTTCCACCTTGTTAACCTGAGTAATATTTCACTGTGTAATATTCCACAGCTTCCTAATCGGTTTAGCTATTAGTAGACCCTTGGGCTGTTTCCATGTCTTGGCTGTTGCAACAATGCAGCAATGAACACCGGGGTCCATTTACAGATATTCATCTTTACAGATATTACTTCGAGATCTGATTTCATCTCCTTGTATATATACTAGAAACAGAATTGCTGGGTCATATGGGAGTTCTGGTTTTAACTTCTCAGGAACTTCCATAACGTTCTCCACAGAGGCTGTACCCGTTAATATTCCCACCAACAGCGTGTGAAGTGTTCCTTTTTGTCAAGATCCTCGCCAATGTGTTATCTCTGCTCTTTTGGAGACTAGACACCCTAACAGGTGACAGATGCTATCTCATTGTAATTTTGACCTGATGACTAGAGATGTTGAGCACCTGTCCATGTACCTTTAGGCTCTTTGTATGTCTTCTTTGAAAAAAAAAATATCTGTTCAGGTCCTTTGCCCATTTTAAACTGGATTATATGGGGTTTTGCACAAAATTATTTTATATATTTGGATATTCATTCATTCCTGGATATGTGGATTGCAAATATTGTCTCCTATTGCATAGTTCCTTTGCCCTGAAGAGGCTTTTATACAATAAACTCTCACTTTTTTGCTTTTGTTGCTTTGCTTTCATTGTCAAATCCAAACCATTATGACCAAGATCAATTCAAGGAGCTTCTTTCCTCTAGGAGTTTGATGGTTCCAGATCTTATATCCAAGTTTAATCCAGTTTAGAACATTTTTGTGTGTGGTGTAAGATAGTGTCCAGATTTTTTTTTTTTTTGGAATTTTAAATTTGGATATAATTGATACAACATTATGTCTGTTTCAAGGGTACAAAATAATTGTATTTCTATACATTGCCAGTTGATCACAGACAGTCTAGTTTACATCTGTTACACATGTAGTTATATTTTTTTCATTCGACCAGAATCTATAGGGTTTACTCTCTCTCTTTTAATCGTTAGATGTGGATTTCCCGTTTTCAAACACCACTTATTGAGGGGACTATCATTATTCCATTGTATACCCTTAGTGCCTTCATCAAAAATTAATTAACCAGAAGTGCATGGGTTAATTTCTGCACTTTCTGTTCTGTCCCATTAGTCTGTCTGTTTTTATGCATATTTTATGCAAATTTATTTTGCCATAAATTTGACATATAGTTTGAAATGAGGAAGTTTGATGTTTTGTTCATCTTTCTCGTGATGCTTTGACTATTTGGGGTATTTTTTGGTTGTATACAAATTTGGGAATTTTTTTCTCTGTTTCTGTGAATACTAACATTGAAAATAATTGAACTGAGCCAACATGTTGCTGAACACGGCAGACATGTTTTCTAAGTTTATAGATCTTACATGAAGATAGAAGATCAGGTTATACAAGTAAATAGAAAGCTGTTGTATAACATAGGGAGCTCAGCTCAGTGCCCTGTCATGACCTAGAGGGGTGGGATGAGGGGATGGGAGGGAGGCTCTCGAGGAAGGAAATATAGGTGTATTCATATCTGATTCACATTGTTGTACAGCAGAAACTAACACAATATTTTAAAGCAATTAACCTCCAATTTAAATTTTTTAAAAAATAAAAGTAAATAGAAAAAATTCAGAATAGTAATGGTGAATGATTTAACTGGTGTCAGGAGTATGTTATCCAGGTAAAGTCAATTCTCTGGACTATGACAGTGTCTTCCTTTTCAGGAGAAATAGAATGTGGGAATCTTTGTCCAATGGTGATTATGTAAGAAGTCTGCTGATGGCATCACCAGCACAGCCTACTTTCTGCTCCAGGACACTCTGACATCCTCTCCATGTCTCTTCACAAAGATGCCCTGAGAACCACAAGACAGACAGCCCTGAAAACCACATATCTTATACAGACAGGAGTTGGGTCTATGGCCAATATCATCCTTTTCCTTCACAACATCTCTCCGATCTTGCTTGGCCACAACCAGAGACCCACACCCACAATTCTTGCCCACATATCCCTAGCCAATCTTTTGTTTCTTCTGTCCTCTGGGATTCCCCATATAATGACAGCTTTTGTTTTGGGAAACCCCCTCTCCAGCCTCGGGTGTAAGTTTGTGTATTACGTACAGAGGGTGGCTCGCAGCACCGCCCTGTGCTCCACCTGCGTCCTGAGCACCTATCAGTCCTTCACGCTCACCCCCAGGAGAGCGGAGTGGGTGATGCTCAGAGGAAGGGCCCCCAGGGTCACTGGCCCTTCCTGCTGCACCTGCTGGATGCTCAGTCTCTTAATGTACATCTACGTTCCTGTGAAAATCACTGGTCCTTGGGATAGATACAACAATACTGATTCCCAAGGCAAGTGGTTCTGCTCAATCTCAGGTACTGTCACAGGCTTTGGCTACTTGTGGTTCATCTCTGATGCCATGTTTATTACCCTCATGGTCTGGTCCAGCGGCTCCACAGTGCTTCTCCTGCACAGACACCACCAGAGGGTGCAGTATCTTCACACCCCCGCCGGGCACCACAGATGCCCCCCGGAGACCAGAGCCGCCCACACCATCCTGATGCTCATGGTCGCCTTCGTCACCTTCTACCTGCTGAATTACAGTTTAGTTTTCCATATCAGTGCCTCTTCAGATTTTCGCCTGTGGTTGCTCCAGGTCTCTAATATCTTGGTTTCTTGTTTCCCCACTATTTTCCCCTTCCTGCTGCTCCTGAGGGATCCTAGAACGCCTAGGTTCTGCTCTTGAGTCATTAGAATGTATGAATAAAGTGCTAAATATCTAATAGACACTTTCAATAGTAACTGTAATTATTCTGTAAGTCCTCGGTTTCCATTTTTTACTGAGATATAACTAACACATAGCATTGTATTAGTTCCAGATACACAACATGATGAATGTGCATTTGTATATGTTGCAAAATGATCACAATAAGTCTAGCTAGTTCAGAGAAGATACAAATTTTTTTCTTGTGACACAAACTGCCACGTTTATTTATTTATTTACTGTTTGTTATTATTTCGCTGCCTGGAAAATCCCACGGACAGAGGAGCCTGGTAGGCTACAGTCCATGGGGTCGCAAAGAGTCGGACACGACTGAGCGACTTCACACACACATGGCATATGGGGCAATAGTTCCTGGACTGTCAGTTGAACCAGCTCCCCCTTGGTGGAAGCTCAAAGTCTTAACCACCAGTAAGTCCCTGTGATAAGAACTTTGAAGACTGACTCTCTTGTTGTTCAATCACTCAGTTGTATCTGAATCTTTGAGACACCATAGCCTGCAGGATGCTAGGCTTCCCTGTCCTTCACTCTCTCCCAGAGTTTGCTCAAGTTCATGTCCATTGTGTGGATGATGCCATGCAACCATCTCATTCTCTGTTGCCCCCTTCCTCCTGCCCTCAATCTTTCCTGGCATCAGGCTCTTTCCCAATGAGTGAGCTCTTCACATCAGGTGGCCAAAATACTGGAGCTTCAGCATCAGTCCTTCCAATGAATATTCCGGGTTGACTTCCTTTAGGATTGCCTGGTTTGATCTCCTTGCAGTCCAAGAGACTCTCAAGAGTCTTCTCCAGCACCACAATTTGAAAGCATAAATTCTTCGATGCTCAGCCTTCTTTATGATCCAACTGTCATATCCATTTATGACTACTAGAAAAAACATAGCTTTGAATACACAGATCTTTGTTGGCAAAGTGATGTCTCTGCTTTTTAATATGCTATCTAGGTTTGTCATAGCTTTCCTTCCAAGGGGCAATTGTCTTTTAATTTCATGGCTGCAGTCACTCTCCGCAGTGATTTTTGAGTGCAAGAAAATAAAAACTGTCACTGCTTCCACTTTTTCCCCTTCTATTTGCCATGAAGTGATGTGACTGGGCACAGAAGAATTGATGCTTTTGAACTGTGGTGTTGGAGAAGACTCTTGAGAGTCCCTTGGACTGCAAGGAGATCAAACCAGTCCTGAATATTCATTGGAAGGACCAATGCTGAAGCTGAAGCTCCAACACTTTGGCCACCTGATGGGAAGAACTGATTCATCGGAGAAGATTCTGATGCTGGGAAATATTGAAGGCAGGATGAGAAGGGGCCGACAAAGGATGAGATGGTTGGATGGCATCACCAACTCGATGAACATGAGTTTGAGCAAGCTCTGGGAGTTGGTGATGAACAAGGAAGCCTGGCATATGTAGCCGATGGGGTCGCTGGAATTGGACATAACTGAGTAACTGAACTGATGGGACTGGATGCCATGATGTTATTTATTTATTTTTTTTAGTTTTTTACTATTTTTTTCAAGTATACAATGAATATAATTGACTATATTCATCATGTGGTACACCATATCCCCTTGACTTGCTTATTTTATAACTAGATGATAGCTTTTAATGTTTGTACTCAATACCAAATTTTTACAGAATTTCCAATGAACTTAGAAGGTTCACTTAGGAGATTTTGAAAGTCAATCCATGAAATTACGAGCTCGAAAAATGTACAGGCCATTATTGAGGAAACCATTTCTGCCTTGACCAGTGCAGCACTCTGAAAGAAAAGTCCTTTCTTCCAGAACATTTCAAGAGTTTCCACAAACTTTATCTCCGTGTGTTGTGGCTAATGCCTGACACACATTGGCACAGAATCCAATATTGGTCTCCATAAATATTACTCTTGTGTGGGTGGAGATTTGATTTCTTAGATAAAGATAACACACAGGTAAGTAGAGAATGTGTTCTTCTATATTACCTTGTAAATTTAGTTCACTCCTATTTCTCCAGTATGCTATTGTGTTACACAGAAAATCGATGTTATTCAGTGTCTTGTTTCTTCTTTAAAACTGGACTGTTTACATGGTGGACCCTCAATAAATTTAATAGATCAGATGGATGACATAATCTGAAAGACAGACTAGAAGCTGTCTTCTTTTTCATTTGTCACTTGAATACGTAGTGTTCAGGATTGCGTTTTGCAAACTTGAGATTGTTTCTATTTGTCTTATTTTCTGGGTTTTTTTTTTTTGTCATTTCTGTTGTGTTATTTTTTTAAGTTCCAATTTAAAAATTTAATGTGTTAAGGTATAACTATTTTTCAGTGTTATTTTGGCCATCACGTATGGATCCCTCAATACTATGTATATATATGTAATTACTGACAATTAGTGCTATGATTGTAGCTGTCATGAACTAGTTGTGTCTTATATAAAATAAGAAATGAAGAGAAAGTATAGTTTATACATGTATGAATATGATTGGCTTTTCCAACGTTTGTAGTTCTTTTCTGTGTTTTTTTCTTTGTTATAGCTTGCCTTCTGTTTGAAAATTTTCCTTTAATATTAACGAGCTAGTTTTACTATGAGTGATTGTTTCAGTGTTTATCTAAAAATATCATAATTTTACTTACTGTTTTTCCTATTAGAGAATATAAAAAGCTAATAAAACATGATCAATAATAAAGGTATACTTAGCAACAACCTCCTCTTAAACACTAAGGAATCAAATGCCTATGAATTGTTTTATTTTTTAAATAATTGAGGTAATTTCAAATCTGCTTCATTTTCACACTTCTATATATAAAATAGATAACCAATAATGACCTACTGTGTAGTAGGGTGCTGGTGTATAAGTTTTTGGCCAGCTATTTGACTGCCCATTTGGATCTTTTCATTGATACTCAAAAGCTGTCCTTAATCACCCAAGAAGGAAGATGATTTACACTGGGGATAACATTTGCTCCTGACTGGAAACGCCCCAGACTCCCCATGAGGTCAGTGTCACCCACACAGCAGGTGACATGATAATGGAATCTCTGTGGAGAGACCAAGGTTAGAAACACCGTCCCTATAACCATGATCTCAGGTGCTCGGGGCTCATCCTGAGTGACACGTCCCTGCACAGAGCTCTGAAGCAAAGACCAGCCAGGTGAGTGCTTCCTTCTGTTCAATCTCAGGGCAAAGACTGGGAGAGACGTTCCCTCCAGCAGGAGAG